>NC_083697.1:39375000-40000000 GCF_033118175.1 Dama dama
AAGTACTGAGTTGGCCAGAAAGTGCCTTCTAGTTTTCCTATAAGACGTTTCAGAAAAACCCATATGAACATTTTAGCCAATCCAATATTTAAACCATAGATTGCTGGAACCAAAATAATCTCTCATTTTATGAGCATCATGTAAATTCCTTGAATATTTAAATAATCTCCAGGATTGGACAGGACTTTGCAAAAATAACTAAGATGGAACTGCTCACTATACTGTTTTACAAAATAGCTGATATTGAATTTGACCTGCAACAAATAAAGTGCAATAGCATTTCTTTCACCAAAATGTTATACAGCAAATTCACACTGTTACTTTAATTTCTTTTGCTTTTTGTTCATAGTTCTTTTTCTTTCATTTTGAGGTAAAATTTAAATATGATGAAGTACATAAGCATTTATAATCCATATTGCTATCACAGAATATTAGATAATAGAAAATTAATATCACCTCATGTTCATTCCCTTACCCCAGCCCCAGAGGTCACTACTGTTTTAATTTTTTTCTGGGGGGGGGGTCACAAAAGATTGGTTCTACTTGTTCTAGAATATAATATAAATTAAATAATATAGCATGCAATCTCTTACATAAAGCTTCTCAGAATGAAAGTGAGAGTGAAGTTGCTCAGTCATGTCCAGCTCTTTGCAACCCTATGGACCCACCAGGCTCCTCCGTCCATGGGGTTTTCCAGGCAAGAATACTGTAGTGGGTTGCCATTTTCTTCACCAGGGGATCTACACAACCCAGGGACTGAATTCAGGTCTCCCATATTGCAGGCAAACTCTTCATCCTCTGAGCCACCAGAGATTCCCACTCAGAATAATGTTTTGTAATTCATCGATATGGCTTCACGGATCAAAGTTTCATTATTTTTTATTACTTGGTAGCATTTCATATGAATATGTTATCATTTGCTTTCCATTGCCTCATTGATGGACACTTAGTTGGCTTCCAGATTTTAGTGATTATAAATAAAGCTACAGTAAATATTCTGGCACATATTTATTTGGAAACATAAGCTTTTTTTTAAAAAAAAAAAAAAAAGAAGTAAATACCTAAAATCAGGTTTGCTTAGTCATCAGGAAGATATACTGTAGTGAGTATAAGCCCTGACATTTGGGTTTTCTCTTTTTTTGATGCAAATGCCTGAGAAGCTTTGATTGCTCCCTTCACCACTGGCTATCTCTGATAAACACATTGCCAGCCACAGGCCTGGATCAAGAGCCAGGCTGCCTTTCCCAACTAAGGCTCCTTTGTTCTCAAAACCATTTGGGCCACTTTCCCCCCCCTCTTTCCAGGTTTTACATTTCTGCTCTTATGTTTTAAATTCATCAATAATGATTGAGCCCCCAAAACTCTAGGCCCCGCCATCAAGCTCAATAAAGGCAAAGCCCAGACTTGTGTTCTGTCTTCACTCACTGTACATGTGACCTCATTGTGCAGCCCCAGGAGAGCCATATGCTTTCCAGGACCTGTAAGTAATAAACCATTTTACCCACAAAGTTTCTTAATGCTTACTTGCAGTCATAATAAGAATCACAAGGGCAGGTCCATCCACAACATTGTTTATCAATAAGCTAAACCAGCACAAAATATTTATGTTTTATGTAATAAGAAAACATTTTTCCAAAGAAGCTCCACCATTTCACACTCCACCAACAATGAATGAAATTTCTGGTTCTGGTTGTTGTCAGTCTTTTTAGTTGTAGCCACTGTGGTGAGTACTTTCAATACTTTTGAAATTTGAGTTTAATAAAGGCTAAATTAAAATAATCAAAAATTTATAATAAAGCCTAATCAGTTTATGTGAAGGAAAGGAATATATCTGCCTTGCTTACCCCTGACACTAGTGTCTAGAGAAACCCTTGATGGAATAAATGTACCATTAACATTTGTTGAGCAAAGCAATTATGTGAAAACTATCTGAAATGTTCTTTCATGTCTTTGCACTAAATTTGCTGACATAAATTGACTAATACAGTCCTCAGTCCCTTTACTTCTAGCCTCTAAGTATTTATCACCAAATAACACTGTGTCAGTTAAAATTCATATCACTCATTTCCCAAAATATTATTTTTTGCTTATTGCAGTCCCTCCTAGATTCGGTCCTTCAATCATACTTCAACTCTCAAAATCTCACTCGCCCCTAATTACGAGAGTCAATACAGCCTCAACTACTGCCATCCAATTACATGTCTATTTATATTCTTAATACTCATGCCTCCATGGTTTTACACATTTCCTTTATGTAGAATGTACTTGCCCTTAACCATCTTGTATCTGTCATGCCAAGAATCCATGCACATATCTTTTTTTTTTTCCTGGATAGAGAGAAGTAGAGGAAGGCTATATCACATCTGCAAATCCAGTTGTTTAGAACTGACAGGCAAGTATAAAAATGTCTGAGAGAAGGTGCAAACCACAAAAGGCACATGAAATAAAAAATGACTCAACAATTTCCCAAGGTATATGTGAAGTAAACTAGAGGCCCTTCAGATGTCCAGTACCAAGCATCATGTGAAATGTTAGGGTGGATAAAGTTCAAGCTGGAATCAAGATTGCTGGGAGAAATAGCAACAACCTCAGATATGCAGATGATACCAGCCTAATGGCAGAAAATGATGAAGAATCAAAGAGCCTCTTAAAGAAGGTAAAAGAGGAGAAAGAAAAAGTTGGCTTAAAAGTCAACATTCAAAAAACTAAGAGTATGGCATCTGGTCCCATCACTTCATGGCAAATAGATGGGGGGAAAATGGAAATAGGACAGACTTTATTTTATTGGGCTCCAAAATAACTGGATGGTTGACTATAGACAAGAAATTAAAAGACACTTGCTCCTTGGAAGAAAAGCTATGAAAGCATATTAATACATAGAGAGACTAAAAAGCAGAGATATGACATTGTCAACAAAGGTCCATATAGTCAAAACTACGGTTCTTCCAGTAGTCACATATGGATGTGAGAGTTGGACCATAAAAAGGCTGAGTACCGAAGAACTGATGCTTTCAAACTGTGGTGCTGGAGAAGACTCTTGAGAGTCCCTTGAACACCAAGGAGATCAAAGCAGTCAATCCTAAAGGAAATCAACCCTGAATATTCACTGGAAGGACTGATGCTAAAGCTGAAGCTCCAATACTTTGACCACCTGATGAAAAGAGCTAACTCATTGGTAAAGATTGATGCTGGGAAACATTGAGGGCAGGAGAAATGATGACAAAGGATGAGCTGGTTGGATGGTATCACTGACTCAATGGACATGAATATGTCAAACTCTGGGAGATAGTGAAGGACAGGGAAGCGTGCTGGTGTTCATGGAGTTGCAAAGAGTCAGACAGGAATGTGTGACTAAACGACTAACAACCAAACAGTGCAGAGTCTGGGTATCTGTTTTTGCATTGCTACCAGTTTCTTTCTGCCTGCAGTGGGGGAGACCTAGGTTCGATTTTTGGGTTGGGAAGATCCCCTGGATAAGGGAAAGGCTACCCACTCTGATATTCTGGCCTGGAGAATTCCATGGACTGAATAGTCCATGGGGTTGCAAACAGTGAAGACATGACTGACCAACTTTCACATTCACATTCACCAGTTTCTTGCCTCATAGGCTGTGGCTGTTGAATGCTAATTCTCTACCCTCTGACCAGATAGGTGTGTCTGTATAAGTAGCCCTATTACTTAAACAGGATACAAGCTTCTTTAGAGGACTTTACTGGATCCATCAAAGTCGCCCGTCTGTCTCCAGTACACTATTTTTCCATCAGAAATTCATTTCCCAGGTAACATGGCTTTGTCTGTATTGCTGTATCTGTATTCAAGAAATATGTTTTCAAGAGAAACAAATATCCCTATACTAGTTGAGCTCCTAGGAATAAGTTTTAGCCTCAAACTGAAGTCTGCTTCTACAACTATACCTAGCTTTTTTTTTTTTAATATGGTTGCTGATTTTTTTTTGTCTTTTAAAAATATATATTTATTTTTAATTGGAAGGTAATTGTTTTGCAATATTGTATTGGTTTCTGCCATATATTAACATGAATCAGCCATAGGTATACATATGTTCCCTCCATCTTGAACCTCCCTGTCACCCCATTCCATCCCTCTAGGTATTGTCACAGAACACCAGATTTGAGCTTGCTGCATCATACAGTAAATTTCTACTGACAGATGAACAGATAAAGAAGCTGTGATACATACACACAATGGAATGTTATTCAGCTGTAAAAAAGTAACACATTTGAGTCAGTCCTAATGAGGTGGATGAAACTAGAGCCTATTACACAGAGTGAAGTCAGAAAGAGAAAAACAAATATCATATATTAATGCATGTATATTATAACCTAGAAGGATGGTACTGATGTTCCTATATGCAGGGCAGCAATGGAGATGTAGACATAGAGAACAGACTTACTGACACAGAGTGGGGAGGGATAGGTTGGGATGACTTGGGAGAGTAGCACTGAAATGTATATATTACCATACGTAAAATTAGATAGCCAGTAGAAATATACCGAGGTTTGAGGAACACTTTATTCTTTTCAGTACCTTTCATGCATAAGGGGATAATTGCACATTTCAAATACATGGACCAATTTAGGGAGATATAAGAATGATTACTGACCCCACTGGATAGTAGACGTGGTTAAAAACATATGACTGCTTTCTTTTTTTAATAGAACAAGTATAACATTTTAAAATTTAACCTTCCAGGAAAAATATTATTACAAAACCATAGCAAAACTCTTAAGTTTTTTTCAAAGGACAATACTTGTAACCCCATGCTTTCACACATGTTGCTGCTCTCCCCAGAACAGTCCTGATTGAACTATTCTTTCAGATTTCAGTTTAAACATAACTTCTGCGAGGTGATTTACTTGGATGCTTCTATTATACTGGGTATCTTTGTTCTGTTTTCCATTAGTTCTCTGGATTTCCTACATTATGAGATGTTACTATGTATTTATTTTGTATTTAAAGACTGTCTTTTTTGCTAGGGCTCATGTCATCACATTCTTTGCTACATTCCAAGTACTTTTCATAGTGCCTGGTACCGATCTGTGTTCAATAAGTTTTTGTTAAATAAATGAATAAGATGCTTAATCATCCTGCAAAAAATATTTGTTAAACCTCCAGAGCTAGCAATGACAAAAATAGAAAAATAAAGAGAATCTTGGAAGAACTGGTTGAAAGAAAGTAAGAGAGAGAGAAAGGGAAGGAATGAGAAAGACAGAGAACAAAAAAGAAATTATGAATCAAGGTACAGATTCTGGTATAAGAAAAACATCAGTGAAAACTGAGGAGTAAAACTAGACTGCCCTCTATTACCCACCATCAGTTTACATGGAAATGATAATTCTTGCTGTTAGCTGTTCTCAACATCACTAGTATAAAATGTACCTAATTTTTATTGAACCCAGGTTAAAGAGGCATGAAATGTCTGTAATTAAAGATAATATTTTTAAGTGTTTCTATAGAGTCTTGAAATACATCAAATAAAGAAAGTGATATTAATGATAATTGAGGTCATGTATTTCCTCCTGAAACAATGAGTGTATATTCTATAGACAGTAATCAGCCTAAGTGCTTTTTAATGAGCAAAGCTGTCAGCTAAAGATTATAACTTCAATTTAATATTAAAGGGAAAATTTAATTACTAAATCATCAAGTATATTCAGAATATCTCAATAACTTAAGAGTGCCTTCAAATTTTTTATAATTAAATATTGGACTCCACACTCAATTTCAAAATAAATGGTCTTGTAACTCACAGGCAATTTAAAAATATTTTTATATACCATAATGAATATTGTTTAGATTTATCTGTGTGGGAGGCTTAATAGATTAAAATGTCCTTTAGCAATGGAAGAAAATTAAGTCTATATAGAAGAGATGTTATGTGCTGACTTTTATTTTAAAGATCACAAAAATATTTCATTTTATTTTAAAAATAAGTAATTTCCAAAAAATACTAGTAACAATACAATTCCATTGCAATTTTTCTTTAGTTGTATATGTCAAAAACAATACCCCAAACTAACTTTTTATTAAAGAAAATATTTCCAGCAACTAATAATGTAATGATGTACATTTTAGTAGAATGCATACTATTCATGACGTTCATGTACTGAAAGAAAGTTACATTCCAGAGAAAGCATGATGCTTTAGTTTGATGGGGATGTGTTTGATTAAAACAGCAGCATTTCTTCAGTTAATTTACTTGTAGAAAATCCACATATAAAGGAAATATTCGTACCTGGCAGGGGACACGGGTTCAGTTCCTGCTCCAGGAAGATCCCATATGCCACAAGGCAATGAAGCCCATGTGCCACAACCATTGAAGTCTACACACTGACACTAGTAAAAACCACGCGGCCTAGAGTCTGCTTTGCTGCAAGAGGACCGAGACCCACCACAATGAGAAGCCCATGCACCACGACCACAGAGTAGACCCACCGGCTGAAACGAGAGAAAGCCTAAGCGCAAAAACAATGACTCAGAACAGTCAAAAATAAATACATTTTCTTAAGTCAGTTCAAATGTCTTTCCACACTTCCTCCAAGTTGTTGATTCTCCACTATTTATGTTTACACTGTACCTTGTACAATCCTTTATTTCTAAAGTCTCCTTCTTGAGGACAGAGACCATTCTTAGACTTTACGTTTATAAAGGACAAATCACTAGATTGATTGTCTCTTACACGATAAATTTAAGTAATAATAAACTTGCCTTGATAACCATATTATTCCCTATTCAAATCTTTAGTTATTTAATAATAGTTATAAAAATTATATCCTTGTCAATAATTTGACAACTAGAGGCACTAACCATACATTAAATTATTAAAAAATAAATATTTTCTACATTCTATCAAATGCTATTATTCAAAATGTTACTTTCTACAATTCAACAATAATTTTTTAGCAACTAATGGCTGAGGAAGCCTTACAAATAGCTGTGAAAAGAAGAGAAGTGCAACACAAAGGAGAAAAAGAGAGATATACCTATTTGAATGCAGAGTTCCAAAGAACAGCAAGGAGAGAGAAAAAAGCTTTCCTCAGTGATCAGTGTAAAGAAATAGAGGAAGACAATAGAATGGGAAAGACTAGTGATCTCTTCAAGAAAATGAGAGATGTCAAGTGAACATTTCATGCAAAGATGGGCTCAATAAAGGACAGAAATGGTATGGACCTAACAGAAGCAGAAGATATTAAGAAGAGGTGGCAAGAATACACAGAAGAACTGTACAAAAAAGATCTTCATGACCCAGATAATCATGATAGTGTGATCACTCACCTAAGGCCAGACATCCTGGAATGTGAAGTCAAGTGGGCCTTAGGAAACATTACTATGAACAAAGCTAGTGGAGGTGATGAAATTGCAGTTGAGCTATTTCAAATCCTAAAAGATGATGCTGGTTGCAAAGAGTCAGACATGACTGAGTGACTGAACTGAAGAACTGTGCAAGACGGAGGGGACATATGTATACCTGTCGCTGATTCATATTGATACTTGGCAGAAAGCAACAAAATTCTGTAAAGAAATTATCCTTCAATTAAAAATAAAGAACTGTGAAGATAAATAACTACTAGAGTTGTAATTCCAACATGAGGACTATAGTTAACATTGCTGTGTAAGGCATAGGAAAGTTGTTAAGAGAGTAAATCCTAAGAGCGCTCATCATAAGGGAAAAAACTGTGAACTCACTATTTGATAAATTGTAATAACCTGTTAATAATCATATCATACTTAATCTATCATTATTTTTATATTTGAATTGTTTCAATATGATAGTTCAGTTCAGCTGCTTAGTCATGTCCGACTCTTTGCGACCCCATGAACCGCAGCACGCCAGGCCTCTCTGTCCATCACCAACTCCCAAAGTTTACCCAAACTCATGTCCATTGAGTTGGTGATGCCATCCAACCATCTCACCTCTGTCGTCCCCTTCTCCTCCTGCTGCAATCTTTCCCAACATCAGGATCTTTTCAAATGAGTCAGCTCTTCGCATCAGGAGGCCAAAATATTGGAGTTTCAGCTTCAACATCGTCCTTCCAATGAACACCCAGGACTGATTTCCTTCAGTATGGACTGGTTGGATCTCCTTGCAGTCCAAGGGACTCCTAAGAGTCTTCTCCAACACCACAGTTCAAAAGCATCAATTCTGCACTCAGCTTTCTTTGTAGTCCAACTCTCACATCCATACATGACTACTGGAAAAACCACAGCCTTGACTAGATGGACCTTTGTTGACAAAGTAATGTCTCTGCTTTTTAGTATGCTGTCTAGGTTGGTCATAACTTCCCTTCCAAGGAGTAAGCATCTTTTAATTTCATGGCTGCAGTCACCATCTGCAGTTATTTTGGAGCACCAAAAAATAAAGTCAGCCACTGTTTCCACTGTTTCCCCATCTATTTGCTATGAAGTGATGGGACCAGATGCCATAATCTTAGTTTTCTGAATGCTGAGCTTTAAGCCAACTTTTTAACTCTCCTCTCCCACTTTCATCAAGAGGCTCTTCAGTTCTTCATCACTTTCTGCCATAAGGGTGGTGTCATCTGCATATCTGAGGTTACTGATATTTCTCCTGGCAGTCTTGATTCCAGCTTGTGCTTCTTCTAGCCCAGAGTTTCTCATGATATACTCTGCATATAAGTTAAATAACCTGGGTGACAATATGCAGCCTTGATGCACTCCTTTTCCTATTTGGAACCAGTCTGTTGTTCCATGTCCAGTTCTAAATGTTGCTTCCTGACCTGCATACAGGTTTCTCAACAGGCAGATCAGGTGGTCTGGTATTCCCATCTCTTTCAGAATTTTCCACAGTTTATTGTGATCCACACAGTCAAAGGCTTTGGCATAGTCAATAAAGCAGAAATTGATGTTTCTCTGGAACTCTCTTGCTTTTTTGATGATCCAGTGAAAGTTGCTAATTTGATCTCTGGTTCCTCTGCCTCTTCTAAAACCAGGTTGAACTTCCGAAAGTTCATGGTTCACGTATTGCTGAAGCCTGGCTTGGAGAATTTTGAGCATTACTTTCTAGCATGTGAGATGAGTGCCATTGTGCAGTAGTTTGAGCATTCTTTGGCATTGCCTTTCTTCAGTATGATAACCACAGTGCAATTTTATTATCTTTAAAAAAAAATACTCCATTTATTGAGATCCCTTGGGAAGGAAATAGTAAAATTTCTGCAAAGTAGCACTATAACCACATTCAAGGATAATGACCCCACATATATGTCACTAATCAATATACTAAGAACATCAGAAATTCATAGGTAATCACATCTATAATTCTGTAATATCAATCAGCAGTTTATAATGGTAGTTCAGTTAATAGGGAAAACTGATATATTTTATCCTGTATAAATAAATATTTCAAAGCATATCTTATACTGCAAGATTTGCCTCCTGAGTGCAATGTATGAATTTAAATTTGAGTCTAGGACTTGTATAAACCTTCACATTGATAATGGCAGCTTGTATTTCTATGTGCAACAGGTATTTCATTTAATTCATCTCTCTCATCTTCATCTGAAATAGCTGTAAGTTTTGTGACTGAGTCTTGCATCCTACATGTGTCAGTGTGGTAACAGGAATCATTCATTCATTTATTCATAGAGGCTGAGTTTATAGTTTATTTCTACATATAAAGTGGAAGATCCATCCTCACTCTGCTTTGATTGAGATGCAGGCTTGAGCCAAACTACCACATCACTGTCAAATAGAGATTTGATTAGCAGCCCTTAGAAAAACAGATAAATGTATTTTTTACAATGTGTGGCATGTCCAAACAGAAACAGTTATTTGTAGAGCAGCATTACATATGAGGATGCTGAAAAGTAAGTATATCATTGGTCTGTTGTAAATATTCCTTAAGACTGGTCCACTTAAGTGCATTTAACACATTGTCAGATGAATAGAAACTTCTAGTAAATTTTGCTTATAAATTGTTCTTATTAATACTTTTCTGCTCCATTTGGATAACAAGACACTTTTAAAAGTCTGAGGATATTTAAAAACTAGATCTTACAATTATCAAATAGTAGTTGGTTGGTAACTAATACAACCATATTGACTATAAGTTATTCTTTTATTAATAATTTATTAACAATTAGATATAATCAAACATATCTGTATGAGTAAAACTATGTAACTATAATATAAATCTATCATTAAATAGAATTTAATATTCTATACATATACTACTTTTTCATTGATTGCCATTTGATTTTGTGAAATGTTCATTCCTTGCCTGTACTACAAATTGATACAAATCATTCACTTTACTTGTTTCATGGCATGTTAATAAAAATGTTTATGTAAGATTATATGCTGATTGAAAAATAAAAATCTTAACTTTCATATAATTGATCAGTTTTTAGGCATTAAAATATAGTTTCAGCAAGATGTTTAAGATATAAGTCTAGCTTTTAATGCTTCTGTTTATTGAATTACAAGTTCATGAGAACCCTAAAAGGTCCAAAGGTATGGGCTACCTCCAAGTCTGCTTTCACATATTCTTGCCACCTAGATTTGGGGAGCATTTACAGATGGACGTGGCTTTGGATAGAAAGGGAGATGCTTCTGGATTGTATTCTCCTTGGAGATGTACACAAATCACACATTATTCTTTTATGGTCCCATGTTTGTCACTGTATCATGCACTTATTAAAAAGCATTGTACTATTTGATTAATTTATTTATCATTTATAAGTGACTCACCATAAATGCAATGTTTTTGCTGTTTAACTGATCCACTTTTACTCTCTATGGACATCTTTCAGGTGTCTTGTTAGCTTCATAAAAATACATCACCCAAATGATCTTTCAAAAAAAAAAATCTTGCAGAAATAGACAATTTATACGTTCAGTGATATGGAACTTCCTTAGTTAAACAAAACAATTTAAAAATGTAGTTTCTCAGATCACCAGCCCAGGCTGGATGCATGAGACAAGTGCTCGGGCCTGGTGCACTGGGAAGACCCAGAGGGATCGGGTGGAGAGGGAGGGGGGAGGGGGGATCGGGATGGGGAATACATGTAAATTCATGGCTGATTCATGTCAATGTATGACAAAAACCACTACAATATTGTAAAGTAATTAGCCTCCAACTAATAAAAATAAATGGAAAAAAAATAAAAAATAAAAATGTAGTTTCTTTTGCAAATTTAAGATTACCAAGGAAAGACAGAAACCATAAAGAATGACAGTAGAAATTAAATAAAACAACAAAGAGATTAATCATACTTCTTGTAAACATTTCAAAAACATATCCCTGAGGAGGAAAAGATATGTATAGGCCCAATTATTTAATGAACTCTGCCTTTAGGAGCACTGATGTGCTTTTTGCTGGAATGTAAAAATCTTTGTTTACTACTACTGAATCAATTTAGAATGACAAACAACACAGATTTTTAAATATTTCTACAATTAATTTTAAAATGTGGGGAACAATTCAATGATTCAGAAACTTTACTTTGCCCTATCAACTAATAAAGGCCCTTTTGCTTAAACTCTCAAAGTTCCTTTAGACTGAAACTTCCTCTGAACTGACACATCTTTTAAAGTAGGTTCATTTAAATTTGCTCCTCATTATTGTCAGATCTGACTTTTCTTCAAAAAATTTTTGTGCCCCAATTTCTTCAAAATTTATTTTGAAAAATATTGATATTCCTTTTAGTACCTGTGACATCTGACACTCCCACCTTCATGTTTCATCCCCTGTGGCTCAAGCATTTTTTGTTTATATAATATACATGAGTATACGTATAGATTCCACTTTCTCTACTACTACTGTTCTAAGATTCTAAAAAATAGTCTCCTCCTTTGTTTTCATTAAAGCATGAGAATTTTGAAACAGTATTTTCCAAAGGCCTTCCTCATTAAAAACAAAAAAGCCCTCTTATTAGAGTCAATAAAGTTATTCTCTATCTTTTGTAACATTGTTGAAATAACTGTTTAATCTCTCATTTGTACTAAAATTAACACTATAAATTTTCTCTCATATTGAAACAGCAAAATATGATTTTATACTCCCTGAGACACTCTGTAGGTGGCATTGGGTTATGCCACATTGTTGCATCTATATGAGAATCTATTTTTAAAATTATAGTCCTGGTGTGGCATCTCTAATGAAAAATTCTGGAAAACTCTTTTTCTTTCCTCTATCTGTCCTTTATAAAGGAAAACTAATAAAAAAAAATACTATAAAGTATAAAGAAAAGATATGTTCAATTATTAGTCATTTGGAATTTATGAGCTAACTTTATAAATTAATTTTCAACTATCAAAATTAATGGTTAATCTCAACAGCTTATTTTAAAGTAATGACTTTTAGAGATTTAAAAAAAATGAAATTTTAACATAAGGTTTACCTTAAGCTTCATGGTTTCCTAGCTCTTTTTCTTAACATCTATTTCATTCAATATAATTCACTTGGTATAATTTTATTGTCCACTTTTTGTGGATACTGTCCTAGGAAAAATAATGGTGACAAGAAGATACAGTATTTCCTCTCACTAATTTTACAAGCCAAGGGATAAGACACATAGAGAAGCAATTATTATCTTTTTAAAATGTGAATGTCAAAATTAGGGAAATATGGGGTACTCTGTGGAAAACTTGTGAGACCAAGCCCTACGTAGAATGTTAGAGTAGCAATATCCAATGGAAGCATAATGTAAAGCACACCTATAATTTTTAATTGTCTGGTAACCACAATTAAAAAAAATAAAAAAAGAATGCACACTAGGATTGACCATTGATATCTTGTCCTGTGCAACAGTTAAAGTGAAATGATCTTCCCGAAACTATAATAAAGCTATGTTTAACAGAAAAATATACCACATTACTTCAATTTCTATATTTAAATTTAAATAAATTAAAATTAAATAAAGTAAGGAATTTGGTTCCTCAGGCACATCAGCCACATTTCAAGGGCTCAAGAGCATATGTTTTTAGAGGGCAAATGTAAGGAATTCACTGAACTGACTCTCTCACAATGCCCTTTCAGAATGCCTTCTTATCAAGAAAAGAATAGAAAGCTTCAAATTCTATTTTCAAGTCTCCCCAGAAACTAGGATGACTCCTGTCCTGCCAATCAAAACATATTTACATTTGGAGACAGCAAGGGCAGCTGCAGATGTTTTGCTGACACGAATCATGATAGAGGTTGTGTGGTTCTGGGAGGTTTGGTGGCAACTTTCTGATAATGAAGCTGCTTGCTCTTGACAGAAGACAGATCCTTTGGCAGTACAGTTCTTTGGTGTAGTTTCAGGTGTTATTCTTCAAGAATCAGCCTATAGTCTGCTACTTAAGTCAATTCTTCATTTTCAAGGGTTAGCACTACACTAATAGATCCATTTGTGTGGAAAATTGTTAGTATGGACTAGGATCTGTGATCAATATAGGAACTAATGAAGACTCTCCAGAGAACAGAAGGGTAACGGAGTTTATTCTGAAGAGTAATAATGAGCGGGTTGTGGACAATAGGGAAAGTTTAGAAATGCTTCTAAGTAAGAGAAAATGCAGCTAGAGGAGCCCATAGAAAGTATGATTAGAACAACAAGGGGAAGGGGAAAGTTGCCTTAAAATAGATGGCTCAATGCACTGAAAGCCACTTCACAAAACGGAAAATTCACTGAAAGCAACAATTTACCAAATGATCAATTCATCAAGTTTATATATCTTGTTTCTTATAGTTATTAATAAAAAATACAGTAATGCCTAGATGGACTAGTAGAGTGTAGTCAGATGGGTTGTCATGACCTTCCAAACTCTGCCTCTGTCTTCCCCCTCTGTATTCCCACAATCTCTCACTCTGGGTCACTCAGACTTTCCTTCTGTCGTCAGCCACCATGCCTGTGGTGAAGCATGCGCCTCTCTCTTCTCTCATGTCCTCTAATTAAAACTGCGGGGCTCTGAGGTCAACACAAATGATTCTTTTAAGTGCTAAGACTTGAGATCTAGTCACAAGTAAAATATATTTATAATTATATTCAAGAAGACTTTTATGACAAATAACATATTAATTTATGTTTTTAAGGGACAAATTCAATTTCTGACCCTTAGGATTTGCAGTTGAACAGTTTGGTGCTTTTTTTTCCCATTTTTTCATGGTGAATACATAGTTAACTTTAATTAAGATGAATGCTTTTGTTTTGAGTAAATTAACAAATTTGAGGAATTTGGACAATAGATAGACTCATCCTGAAGCTGTATGCACCTTGGGCTAGAAACAAGGGAGAAGAGAAATGCTGGGAATTTTGGTGGTCCTTTAATGAATAGGGGCTCTGTCTTAAGAACAGAGAGAAGTGATTACAGAATTGTAAGTGAAATGTGAATAACTGCAGAGTGGAAAACAAGTATTGTTAGAAAGCAACAGAGTCTAAATACTGTAGGTAGCCGTGGCTCCCATAATCCACATAGATAGTAAGAGACATAAGGTATATCTTTGAATATCCTTATATCAAATATTAAACTAAAGGTATTGTTTGCATACTAGTGAGCAATAATGAAAATAACTAAAAAGGATGCATTACAAAATCTTGAGCAGCAGAGCACATGCTAAGTAACAATAGGTTTAAAAATCTAATGCATTCGATTTTAGAATCTATTGTCTCATGAAATCAATTTCTTCCTTCTATCACTCATGGATTATATTAATATTCTTGAGTAGAGCATGAAAAAGCTCTGTAGTGTTACTTGTAACACTGTGCCCAAAAAATTCCTATAAAGAGAGCAAACTTTTGCGTATGTGCACGCTCAGTCATATCTGACTCTTTGTGACTCCATGGACTGCATCCTGTCAGGCTCCTGTGTCCACGAAATTTCACAGGCAAGAATATTGGAATGAGTTGCCATTTCCTTCTTGAGGGGATCTTCTAGACCCAGGATTCTGTGTCACCTGTATTGGCATCTGGATTCTTTACCACTGAGCCACCTCAGGAGCTCAGGCAAACTCTCAGCAGTTTTCTAAATCAGCAACGTGCCTGCTGAAATATCAAATCTTTATGTATTTGACTTCTATGCAAGTACAAATACCAATACTTGGAGAAGTCCATGGGGAGATCTTAAACATGTAAGAAACATTTTAATATTGGCCACACTGGCAATGACAGAGCACATCCAAAAATAATCACCTGCCCACACACATTTAAACAGATATTTTAGGATCTCATTTTTACTAATTTCATTGCAGGGTTTTGAACTGCTGAAATGTGTAACGGGGTTGAGTGCTAATAGCTTCCTTTGCATAGTTAACCTATACATACTAGTGAAAATCATTGTAATTACTGACTACTGAGTCTCAAAAACACTGACTTCAACACTTAATAATTTATTTTAAGATATTTTGTTTTACAATTAAGAACCTGAAGAGATAAATATATAGCCGCTTATCAAGCATTTTCCCAGCAATGTTATACAACTGGAAATCAACTACAATACCTGGAAAAAAGGAAAATGTGGAGACTAAACAACATGCTACTAAGCTTACTGGGTTTGCCTGATAGCTCAGTTGGTAAATAATCTGTCTGCAATGCAGGAGACCCCGATTCAATTCCTGAGTCACAAAGATCAACTGGAGACGGGATAGGCTATGCACTCCAGTATTCTTAGTCTTCTCTTGTGGCTCAGCCGGTAAAGAATCCACCCACAATGTGGGAGACCTGGATTCAATCCCTGGGTTGGGAATATCCCCTGGAGAAGGAAAAGGCTACTCACTCCAGTATTCTGGCCTGGAGAATTCCATGGACTGTATAGTCCATGGGGTCGCAAAGAGTTGGACATGACTGAGCAACTTTCACTTCATTAAGCAATCAATGGATGAAGAAAAAAAAATCAAAGAGGAAATTTTAAAAATACCATGATACAAATGAAAATCAAAACAAAAATGTCCAAAATCTATTGAATGCAGTAAAAGCAGTTTTAAGAGGGATGTTCACAGTGACACAGTGCTATCTCAGGAGGCAAACAAAAAATCCTAAATAAACAATCTAAATGTACATTTAAAGGAACTAGAAAATAAACCAATTTTTAAAATCAAATTAATTTATTTTATTTGGAGGCTAATTACTTTATAATATTGTGGTGGTTTTGGCCATACAATGACATGAATCAACCACGGGTGTACATGGGACCCCCATCCCGAACCCCCCTCCCTCCTCCCTCCTCATCCCATCCCTCTGGGTTGTCCCAGTGCACTGGCTTTGAGTGCCCTGTTTCATGCACTGAACATGGACTGGTCATCTGTTTTACATATGGTAAATGCTACTTTACATACATATTTTAAAATTACATATTTTCAATGCTATTCTCTCAGATCATCCCACCCTCGCCTTCTCCCACAGAGTCCAAAAGTCTGTTCTTTATATCTGTGTCTCTTTTGCTAATTTTAGAGCAAAAGCTAATTCAGTAGAAGAAAGAGAAGAATAAAGATGAGAGTGGAAATACATAAAATAGAAATAAAAATATCAATACAAAAGATCAATGAAACAATGAGCTAGTTCTTTTTAGGTAAACAAAATTGATAAGCCTTTAAGCAGAGACATTAATACAGAAAGAAAGAGCCCAAATGAATAAAATCAAAAATAAAAGAAGCTGTTACAGCTGATACCACAGGAATACAAAGAATCATAAAAGACTACTGTGAGCATTTATACATGAATAAATCAGACAACCTTAAAGAAATGGATAAATTCCCAGAAATATGCAATCTTTCAAGACTGGATCAGGAATAAATAAAAAAATTTACATATTGAATACCAGTAGTAAGATTGAATCAGTAATCAAACGTCCCCACCAAAAAAAGTCAGGGTCCAAATGCCTTTGCATTCACCAAATGGTGAATTCTACTAAACACTTACAGAAGAGTTAGAACCCATCTTTCTCAAATTATTGGAAAAAAGTGAAGAGGAAGAAACACTTCCAAACTCATTTTATGAGGTCAGCATTACTCTGATACTAAACCAGACAAAGACTCCACACAAAAATGAATTTATAGACCAATATCCCTGATGAACATGGATGCATAAATCTGCAACACAATATTAGCACACTGAATTCAACAATGACAACAACAAAAATGCTTTCAGTAAAGTGGGTACACAGAGAATATACCTCAATTAAGCCTATATATGACAAACCCACACCTAACATCATGTTCAGTGGTGACAAGCTGAAAACTTATCCTCTAAGATCAGGAACATGACAAGGATGACAAGTTTCCCCACTTTCATTCAACATGAAAGTTGAAGTTCTAGCCACAGTAATTAGGCAAGAAAAAGAAATAAAATGCAGCCAAACTGGAAAGAAGTACAAGTGCCACTATGTACAGAAGACATGATACCACATATAGGAAGGCCATAAAACTCCACCAAAAACTATTAGAACTATAAATTCAATGAAATTGCAGGATGCAAAATTAATATACAAAATCCTCTGCATTTTTATAAAATAATAATAAGCTCTCAGAAATAGACATGAAATAAACAATCCTGTTTCCAACTACATTAAAAAGAGTAAAACATCTAGTAAGCTAAAACACCTACATTAAAAATAAAACACTTAATAATTTAACGAAGCAGGTGAAGGACCTGTACTCTAGAAACTGTAAGACACTGGTGAAAAAAATTAAAGATGACACAAGTAAATGGAAAGATACACCATGCTCATGAACTAGAAGAATCAATAAAGTGTTCATATTACCCCCCAAAATAAACTGATTCAATGCAATCCTGGTCAAATACTAATGGGCACTTTTCACAGAAGTAGAACAAATAATCCTCAAATTTGTATGGAACCACCAAAAACCCTGAATAGCCAAAATAATCTTGATAAAGAAAAACAAAACCAGAGATATCTTAGTCCACTGATTTCAAATCACATATAAAACTACAGTTATCAAAACATTATGGTGCTAGCATAAAAACAGATGCATAGATCAACACAGTAGATTAGAGAATCAGGAATAAACCCATGCTCATTTGATCAGTTAATCTAGGAAAAAGAGGCAAGAATATACAATGGAGAAAAGACAGCCCCTTCAATAAATGGTGTTGTTGGGAAAACTGGACAGCGACATATAAAATAATAAAACTGAGCCACTTTTTTATACCATATACAAAAATTAATTCTAAATGGATTACAGGTTTCAATGAAAGACCTTAAATCGTAAAACTCCTAGAAGGAAACACAAGCAATAACCTTTTCGACATTAGTATTAGCTATATTTTTTCAGATGTGTGTCCTCAGGCAAGGGCAACAAAAGCCAAAGTAAATAAATGGGACTATATTAACCTAAAAAGCTTTTTTACAGAGAAGGAAACCACCAGTAAAATGAAAAGGCAACCTACTGGATGGGAGGAAATCCTTGCAAATAATGTATTCAATGAAGGACAGTATCCATAGTATATAAAAATTTCATGGAACTCAATATCAAAACCCAAGCAACCCAATTAAAAAGTGGGAAGTTGACCTGAGAAGACATTTTTCCAAAGATGACATACAGATAACCATAAGGCAAATGAAATGGTATTCAACATCATTAATAGTAAGGGAAATGTAAATTGAAACCACAATGAGATACCACCTCACACGTAATTATGGCTATTACAAAAAAGGCAAAGACAAGTGTTAGTGGGGATATAGAGAAAAGGGAACCTTTGTTCATGGTTGGTGGGGTGTATATTGGTAAATAGTATGGAGGTTCCTCAAATGAAAAAAAAAAAAAAGAGAGAACTACCATATGCTCTAGCAATTCTGCTTCTAAGTATTCATCCAAGAAAACAAAAACACTAAGATGTATGTTCATTATAGCACTATTTAAAATAGCCAAGATATGGAGAAGTGCCCATCCATAGTTAAATGGATAAAGAAAATGTAGTATGTGCATACAATGGAATATTAGTCATAAAAATATGAACTCACCATTTATGGCAACATGGATGGGTCTCAAGGTTATTATGTTAAGTGAAATAAATCTGAGAAAAAATACTGCATGATTTCATTTACATATGGAATCTAAAAAACAAACACAAATAGACATGTAGATACAGAAAGCAAACAGGTGGCTGTGGGTGGGATTGAGAGTGGTTGATGGAGCTAGGAAGGATGAACAAAGTAGGTGAAGGGGATTAAGAGATACAAACTTTCAGCTATAAAATAAATAAGTAAGAGCAATGTAGTCAATAATGTAGCAATCTTCTATGGTGATGAATGGTAACTGGTCTTCTGGCAGTGATCATTTCTTAAAATATAAAAATTTTGGATCAGTACATTATACACCTGAAACTAATATGACACTGAATGTTAATTACAACTTAATTTTTAAAATGTGGGCTAGACAGTCCATTTTTTTATGAGTATAAATGGTACCAATATACTTAGGACATTGTCCACAGTAGGCATTAACAGAAAAATTATTAGAAATTTAATAATAAATAATTTAGACAACGTTTGTAAAAGCTGCACTTTTTTTGACTAGCAAAGAAACATCATCACAACTATACTTTAGGACAATAATGCTGCCAAAAATGTGAAGTAGATTCAAAGAAGACAGAATCAAAAAAAGTAGAAGGCAATTAAAATATAATGAGAGCAAAACCAAGGTTCTGCCAAGGGGATGTACAAAAAAAAATGTAGTATAAGAGATTCCAGAGATAGCAAGTTTTGTTGCTAATGAGAAGTAGAGGCAGAAAGGAAATGAAAAAAGTAATATTTTCCAACTCTCAGTAACTGAGAACATGTTTTTAACTAAAACAGACAATTTCCTACTTGGAGCAGGTTTGGTGGGATGGTTAAATTTGGGACATACTGAGTTTGAGGTAGAAATCTCAAAGAGAAACTGAAGTTGCAGAGGTAGAAAAATTCTCCTAGGGAAAATTATAGGAATATGACAAAATAAGCAAATCGGGGAACACAGCCACAGTTGAAACTCAAGTCCATGGAAAGGAGACAAAGGATAATACTGAAAGGCAGGCATCAAGGATAGGAAAAGAATCAGGAGAGGAAGATAATGTTTCACAGAAAAGGGAGGTCAATGCTGTGGTATGGTGAGCCTCTGCAGGATTAGAAATGAAGCTTTTTTTATTTAGCAATAGTCAGATCACTTTTCCCTAGAAGAGACTGGCTTCAGTGCAGATGAAATCTGGTTGTCAGTGAGTCAAAGGCAGAACAGACGGGAAGGGGATGAAGTAGTGGTAGTGGGTTACTCTTTGATTTCAGTCAGGGTTCTTGGTAGCAAGAAACAGAAACCAACTCTGGCTGAGTGAGGCAGAAAAGGTATTTGTTAAAAGAGTATTGAGTGTTAGCAGAACTGCAAGAAAGGCTTGGTAACCAAGCTCAGGTCCATGCACACCACAGTCAGGATTCAACAAAAGCACACGACCATCACAAGCCAGTTCCAGACAGTAAAGTTCGCACTTTCAAGTCAGCCAGCTCTAGACAAAGGATGGTACCATTTATACCACTTTCAATACTGTTCTGGGTCCTTACACGCCAGGAAAATGCGTAAACTGAATTAAAAGTGACTAGCTATGACTGTATCTTTAGCATATGACCATCAGGTTAACAGAGCCTGGGTCATGTTTACTACCACACTGGTAGTAAAGGAAACTACAGAAGTAAGTGGCATTTTCAGCTTCTCTAGTGAGAAATGCTCCTTCTCTTACCAAGATTCCTAAAGTAGAAGAGTTATACAACATTAGGGAGTATGTTCGGATGCTGGGCAATCACAAGAATACATATATCTAATATGTATCCAATACATATTATGTACAATCTATACATAAATAATAGAATGGGAAACACTAGAGATCTCTTCAAGAAAATAAGAGATACCAAGGGAACATTTCATGCAAAAAAAGCCCACAATAAATGGCATGGACCCAACAGAAGCAGAAGATATCAAGAAGAGGTGGCAAGAATACACAGAAGAACTATACAAAAAGATCTTAATGGCACAAGGGTGTGATCACTCACCTAGAGCCAGACATCCTGGAGTGTGAAGTCAAGCAAGTCTTAAGAAGCATCACTACAAACAAAGCTAGTGAAGGTGATGGAATTCCAGCTGAGCTATTTGAAATCCTAAAAGGTGATGCTGTGAAAGAGCTAACTGAATATGCCAGCAAATTTGGAAATCTCAGCAGTGGCCACAGGACTAGAAAAGGTCAGTTTTCATTCCAATCCCAAAGAAAGGCAATGCCAAAGAATGTTAAACTAGTGCACAACTGCACTCATTTCACACACTAGCAAAATAATGTTGAAATTCTCCAAGCCAGGCTTCAACAGTATGTGAACTGTGAACTTCCAGATGTTCAAGGTAGATTTAGAAAAGGCAGAGGAACCAGAGATCAAATTGCCAACATTCATTGGATTACAGAAAAAAGAAAGAGAATACCAGAAAAACATCTACTTCTGCTTCATTGACTATGCTAAAGCCTTTGACTGTGTGGATCAAAACAAACTGTGGAAAGTTCTTCAAGAGATGGGAATACCAGACCACCTTACCTGACTACTGAGAAACCTGTATGCAGGTCAAGAAGCAACAGTTAGAACTGGACATGGAACAATGGACTGGTTCAGAATTGGGAAAGGAGTACATCAAGGCTGTATATATTCATCCTGCTTATTTAAATTCTATGCAGAGTACATCATGCAAAATGTGAGGCTGGATGAAGCACAAGCTAGAATCAAGATTGCAGAGAGAAATATCAATAACTGCAGATATGCAGATGACACCACCCTTATAGCAGAAAACAAAGAGGAACCAAAGAGCTTCCTGATGAAGGTGAAAAAGGACAGTAAAAAGCTGGCTTAAAACCCAACATTCAAACAATGAAGATCATGGCATCTGGTCCTATCACTTCATGGCAAATTGACGGGGAAACAATGGAACCAGTGACAGACTTCCTTTACTTGGTCTCCAAAATCACTGCAGATGTGACTGCAGCCATGAAATTAAAAGACACTTGCTCCTTGGAAGAAGAGTTATGATGAACCTAGACCGCATATTACAAAGCAGAGACATTTCTTTGCCTACAAAGGTCCCTAAAGTCAAAGCTACGGTTTTTCCAGTAGTCCTGTATGTAGGTGACAACTGGACCATAAAGAAGGATAAGTGCCAAAGAATTTATGCTTTTGAGCTGTGGTGTTGGAGAAGACTTTTGAAAGTCACTTGGACTGCAAGGAGATCAAACCAGTCAATCCTACAGGAAATCAATCCTGAATATTCACTGGAAGAACTGATGATGCTTTGGCCACCTGATGTAAAAAGCCGACTCATTGGAAAAGACCCTGATGCTGCGAAAGACTGAAGGCAGGAGGATGACAGAGGACAAGATGGTTGGATGGCATCACCGACTCAATGGACAGGAATTTGAGCAAGGTGTGGGAGATGGTGAAAGACAGGGAAACCTGGTATGCTGCAGTGAATGGGGTGGCAAAGAGTCGGACATGACTGAGAGACTGACAACAACAAAATATGTATCTAAGAAGTTTGGTATTAGAAAGAAGAAAATCTGAAGCAGAACTTAGCAAGCTTTTTTTTTTTGGAACAGAAGAGATTTAAATATGAGAAGAAAGAGTCAAAAGAAACAGAGAAACTGAATACACTACAGAAGTAAATATTTAATAGCAACAGGCCTATTTAGGAAGCAGGAGATCACGTTACACAGAGCAGAGATAATGGAGTTGGCTTTGGAATAAGAAAGGAAAGCTTTGAGAGAGAATTTTCTGAAAGCTAAATATGATGATAGTGATTTACCTATACTTTTACTTTCTAATCATCAAACAACAATTAAATAATAATTGATAGTAATGTTAGAGTATCAGTAATAGAACTGACAGTAATGTTAATGGAATGTTAACAGTAATAGTAATGTCAATAGAATAGTAATAGTAATGTAAACAGAACAGGTTATAAAGCATTTATTATTTTCAGACATCATTCTAATTAACTCATATAATTCTGACAACAACCAGAGAAGCATTGTTATTGACATTTTACAGAGGAGGAAACTAACTATCCAATGAAGTTAGGACTCAAACTAATTTTATCTGATTCCAAGACTTTAAGGATAAAATAATAGGCAATGCATATTGAGAGGAGATAATACTTTGAAACCATGAAACAGATGTACTTTTTTACTCTCTGTAAATCATATTGAGTTAACACTTCCCATCCCCTAACTCCTTGATACTCTTTCCCAAAGAAAGACTATATGAACAATCAGAGAGGTCATTATTTAGCTCTGAGTTCTATTTAGAATCTTTTTTAACATCTTTAGAGACATAGTCTTGAAAGTAGGGCTTCAAGAGAGTCCCTTTATATACCAAAGGCAAGGCTTACATGTCTGCAATAACAGTTTTGCTGTAAGACACAATATAGAGGATAGAGGAAAGAGGAAATGCTATACAAGAAGGTAAGTTCTTGACATATGAGAAGAGGAAAAAACATTCTAATGTTTGAAGATGCTTCCGAGATATGGAAGAAGTCAGATGATGCTAGAGTCCCTGAGGTTAAGAAAACTCTCAATAGAAGCCTGATAATTCAAGATAAAACCTAGTAACATGCATCTAGTATTGTATATGACTAGAGAACCTTCCCTGAGATTGTGCCTCCTCTTTACCCTAAGAGATCTTTGAGGGAGAAAAGATGCCCTCTATGAAGCAATGGACCTGAAAAAGATGAGGCTTAGGATAAAGAAATAACAGAATGCAGGCACCCTTAGAGAAGCATAGTTATGGCAAGGTTCACAGATTTCAACAGTGGGTGCAAGGAGCTGTTCAAATGACTAGACAGTCACTGCAATGCCCAGCAGATAGCTGTCTGGCCTACTCAGTGACCTGTCCACAGGACAGGCAAGGACAACACTCGAGCCAGTCTCTTCTGTGCTATGAGTTACTCCCAGATCGTATTCTAGGATAAAGAAAGGGGAGTAGAGGAAAAGAGATTCAATGAGCGAGTAAGGTTAATGAAAAAACGAGGTGATAGGAGCAAAAATTAAGACAATTTACATTGCATACCTTAGTTTTCAGTAGAGTCAGTGGTTGATACTGAACAGAATTGTGATTGATAAGACAGGCCAAGGAGAACAGAGATTTAAAATAGTTACCAGGTGAATTAGTTGGGTCTTTTAACCCTGAATGGGGAAAAAAGAAACGGCTTCTAAGAGGCACTTAAAGCCTAAACACAGATCCATCACTTAAATTCTAAATGAATTCAAGCCTTGTAGATAATTTAAACATACAACAGATGCTAAATAGTTTTATAAATGATATCTTCTTGTTCACAAAACAAACCATCTAGAACATGACATTTTTGCATATAACACTTTAAATGTTTGTGTGTGTATGTGTTAGTCGCTCAGTCGTGTCTGACTGTTTGAGAACCCATGGACTGTAGCCCGCCAGACTCCTCTGTCAATGAAATTCTCCAGACAAGAATACTGGAGTGGGTTGGCACTACCTGCTCCAAAATGTTTGTATTTCCAGAGATTTTTAATCTAGATTATAGTTGCATGTGAAGGTTATATTATTCAGTTATCCTGGACTTGATATTGCTAAATATTTTAAAAACTTTTAACAATTTAAAAAACTTAATAAAATTCAAATATTTTTAAAAATAAAATAAAAATAAAACCACTCATTTAAATTCTAAAGTTAATAAATTATTAAACAAACTTTAAATTGAAGTAACGAACATAATTTATATTTTACATCATTTAAAAAAATCTGTATATCTGTAAATCATAAGTTTGTGTGTATGTTAGCATATATATAAATGCATAGATAGATATATAGTCCTTTGGGAATGAACAAATACCGGTTGAAATTTAAAAAACAAAAAAAACTCTAACCAAACTGTATTTCTCTGTGTTCCTCAGATATTTCACTTGGGTTCACAGAAATATTGGGCCAAGGACACCAAGATATTCAGGCAATTTCAAGATGAACTTAAAGAGACTTGCTCTATCAATGACAATAATTCAAACGAGGTCATATAAAACAATGTTTCTCAACTATTCTCAAATTCAGGTTAGACAATGACTCCAGGCCACTGGAGACCAGATGCTACAGGGAGAAAAGTATTAACTTTATCACTAAATAAATGTTCAGCATCTCCTGTCCTAATTAAGAATGAATACAGTGGCATCAAAATAAGTACATCTATGTGCTCTAAACCTGATTTTAAATCCAGGACACAAAACCTCTTGGAAAACTTGGATTCAACCTATATCAAATGAAGAATAGAAAACAGTTATAATTATAAATTATGTTTGCTGATAAAAGACAAGAATGTAATGTCCTATTCAAGAAAGGCTATGACAAGTTTTAGGAGCTACATTTATCTACTATGTATCACATAGTAGATATCTGTTTTTTTAAATGTATAGTTTTTTTCTTTAGTCAGTTAAGTGACACTATAGACCCCATGCATAGATATAAAATCAGGGAGACATTTTCGGAGGTTTTCAGATAATTTTTTAAAAAGTGAAATTCTTATAGATTATATTCCTAGACATTCTATCTATAACTTCTTTACTCTATTACTCTGGTAATTCCTAGAGTTTGTTTTCCTTTTTCCTCTCACAGTAAGAGTGACAGATCTCCCTTTTTGGAGCACATTTAGGTAGGTATGCTAGATCTAACCAACACAATGTTAATGACTATAGGTATATTTGACGACACACACAGCCCAGGGAATGTTTTGTTGCATCTACATTTTTTTAGTATAATTCTTGAGTTATAAATACTTTAGGCAAGTAAATAATTAGATCATTCATTCAAGTGATACTGATTGAATACAGAATATCTACTTAATGTCAGGTGACATTCTAGGATACAACTCAAATGAGACTAAGTAAGTACCTGATGCCACTCTAAGTGCCAGGTACAGTAAAAGGCTTTTAAAAAGATTTATCAGCAATTATAAAAAGCATCATAGTAGCAAGTTACTAAGCATTAGCTATAACTGTGAATATGTAACATATGGAACAGATCAACCTTATCATATTTGCCTCATGACCTCTTAATAAGATCTTCCTTAAGCTTTCAGAATATTTGGCAAAATAAAAGTGTTACAAGGCTTTGCACAACTTAGTTTAGAATATAATTAGGATACAATTGTCCAAGAATATAAAAAAACCATTACATCAACGCTGAAAAATTACCACAGATAATAATAAACAAATAATTACCACAGTTATAGAACTGTTATAGACAATGTTTCCTAAAAACTGAGGAAAAAAAATAAACATTTGTCCTATAATTATACTATTAAAATAACAACTTTCTCAAGCTTCATGAAGCACTTCTATAGGAACTAAACAATGCCTTTTGGTTTCTTTTACTTTTTTTTGCAGTCTTACAGGTATTAAGGGAGAGGATACTAAAACCTGTTGTCTACAACGGCTATTTCAACAGACTTTTGTGATATGGAATTATATACCACTGGGTGTGTTTCAGTCTGGGGTTTATCTGATCCATATAATAAGCAAATATTTTAAAGTGAAATGCCTTGCTAAGCTCTTTTTTCTAAGCTCTTTTTTCTGGGGTAGAAGGAGCACTGCATTTCCAGCTAGGAGATCTAAAGGGACTAAGATTCCCTGAAGCTCAGTTTTTTTCATCCTGAAAATAGGAATGTGTAAGCAACAAATAGAACAATCTGTATATGCAAGCACTTTGTAAACTGTTCAGCCCTATACCAAACTAGCCAATCTAGTTCTTTGCCCCAGTTCTCAGGTTCCATGGTTTCTGATATATGCAGTACTTCAGGATTTTGTTTTTTGGGTTTTTTTGTCTTAAGATCACCTCCCTCCAACTTCCAGTGACGTGTCTTGCTCCTTAGTTTCAACAGTCTGAGATTTGATAAATAACAACTGCCTCCTCTTCTAAGCACATCACATGTCATTTGTCTTCACAACTAAGAAAGGAGCTTGGAGGGGTTATACAATTAAAATGTTGCAGACTCTGGCTTCAAACCCAGAGAGGCTGTTTATGTCCTCTTTATATCAACACATACCATGCTCATTACTGCCTGGTCACACAAGTCTCCTGAGGACAAAGATGGTGACTTATGCATCTCTGTGCTCATGAAGTTCAGTGCTCTGTTTTACAGGGGCACACAATATATTTATTAAGTGAATAACCCATCTGTGTGACTAATTTATGCTCCTCTTCCTGCAGTCAAAGCCCATTTCCTCTGGTTTTGATATAAAAATGATAAATTACTAGGTTGGTAAACATCTTTATATTATTCCTGTGTGAGGTTTGTGTAGTAAGTATGTGTTTGTTTATTTTAACAGTTATTTTCCTAGGATTTTATATCCCCGTTGTTCAGTTGCTAAGTCGTGTCCAGCTCTTTATGACCCCATGGACTGCAGCACGTCAGCCTTCTTTGTCCTTCACAATCTCCCAGTTTCTTCAAACTCACGCCCACTGAGTAAGTGATGCCATCCAGTCAACTAACTCATCCTCTGTGGCCCTCTTCTCCTGCCTTTAATCTGTCCCCAAATCAGGGTCTTTTCCAATGAGTTGGCTCTTCACATCAGGTGGCCAAACACTGGAGCTTCAGCTTCAGTCCTTCCAATGAATATTCACGGTTGATTTCCTTTAGGATTGACTGGTTTGAACTCCTTGCTGTCCAAGGGACTCTCACCAGTCTTCTCTAACACTACAATTAGAAAGCATCAATTCTTCAGACCTCAGCCTTCTTTATGGTCCAACTCTCACTTTCATACACGACTACTGGAAAAACCACAGCTTTGACTATATGGACTTTGCTGGCAAATTGATGTCTCTGCTTTTTAATATGCTGTCTAGGTTTGTCAAAGCTTTTCTTCCAAGAAATGAGCATTTGTCTTAACCCTCTACATTTCACTTCTAAGTGTTTTTATAGAGAGAAATATTACCATAAAAATTCTCTAGACTCCCTTCTCTCCTCCCAAAAGAGAAACAATTAACAAAAGCAAACCCAGAATATTTTATTTATTCATACCCTCCGCATCTAAAACAGAGTTAAAGCAGTTTCCAAAGTAAAATATAGCATGGTAGAAATAAAATCTAAAAGTGAGGCAGCATGAAAATATTAATAGGAAAATGAGATAGGGCCAGCAATTAAAAGCCAACAATACATACCCTCTAAAGTTTCTATGACTGGCTTAAAGTAGGGCCACAGAACTTTCTAGAAAAGGGAAAAAGGAACAATTGCAGTATTCATGAGGCAACAAACCAGTTGCCTAATTCTAATTACTCCTGATGTTGACACCATGGGGATTTTTCTGTGAATCCTCACAGAAAATTACTGTTTAATGTAATAAACAGCCCTCTCAAACTATCCTGACAATAAACATTGTGATGGATTTTATGGTGCTGTTTGTTAAAATGCACCTCAATAAATGTTGATAGCTTCTTATGAGAACACAATTTGATAAAGGATTTCTCAGAGCATTAGTAACATGTAGTCCAGTGCCAACTGTATGGTAGTCTGCCTTAATCCAAGAGGATCTCATGATAACAGGGTAGGGCTTTGGACATCAGAGGAACCTCTGAACCTCTAACAATTGGTGTGTGTGTCGGGAGGCACAGTGTGGGCTGGAAGTGTGTGTTTCGCTAGGCAGCTTCCAGGTAGCATCAACAGCCTCCATCAGATTCTTGGGGTTTCAGGGAGAAGAAATGGAAGAACTGATCATGCTCCCTCAGGCAAACTCTGTAAAAGACTTTGAGCAACAGTGAGTTCACGGCTATGGTTACTGAGAGGAAAAGGTTCTGCTAGCCTGTTAGCCAGTTCCCTGCAGAGTAAGAATGGGATGGATTTCCTGTTTGGAAAACTTTACTTCACACTTAATTCCACTAAAAGTCCATTTGGCAGGGCAACTTTCTCTTCAGAAAGAATCAAACAGTCATTTTAACACAAAGACAAATGAGCAATAATACAAATTATATATACTTTTTATAAAATCAACTGAAAAGATTTCATAAAAGAATGTTACATTTAAAAATAACAGAACAAAATTTAAAGGCATAAACATTTGAAAACTGGTCCCTAATCTTTAATTGCTATTATTTGCAATTTAAAATAATCCTAATTTTATTTCCAGATCTGTGTACACAATTTTAGGTACAACTTCATATGTATTTTTTAATTCATTCAATTTATTTACACAAAAACAAACAGATCACTCAAGTGATAAGGTTTATGCAAAACCAACTCTAGTCAAGTAGCTCCAGATGAGGAATTATGATGGATGTTCTTTAAGCATTTCTATAAGGATCATTTATATTTGTTCCTATCCTAAACTTGGGTAAAAAAATATTTTAATCTTTTACTCTTTGGAACTATTGTAACTATGTTATGATAATTCTATTGGGAAATTATGATGCTAACCATTATGGCTTCCCTGGTAGCATAGCTCAGCTGGTAAAGAATCTGCCTGCAATGCAGAACAGCCCGGTTCAATTCCTGGGTTGGGAAGATCCCTGGAGAAGGGAATGGCTACCCACTACAGTATTCTTGCTGAAGATTTCCATGGACAGAGGAACCTGGCATGCTGTAATCTATGGGGTCGCAAAGAGTCGGACATGACTGAGCAGCTTTTACTTACAACCATTATGGAAAACTTAGACAAATAAGGGAAAAAATCTGTTCTGAGTACAAACTCTCTCTGAAAGTAAAATTTTCCTTCCCTTGCCTACTCTAATGCATTTTAGTTTGATTTTATAGTAAGCACTAAATTTTTAATATCAATTTTATTTTACTCTTATTTCAGAGAGTCAGTTTATCAACCACCTGGGGAAGCAATTTAAGTTAAGACTATTGAACAATTAACAAAATCAAATATACATTTAGCTTGACTTTAATTTCATTAAAGGTTTTTTGAAAAAATGACAATACAACATAAGTTTATTGATTAGTTGTCTATTAAATTATTTTCTCCCACTTGTCCTTTCTCTCTTTGCCCTTTTTGAGTGAAAAAGCAAAACAGGAAGTTGAAGTAGAAGAAATAACCTGCCCTGTACTCAGGAACAGACATAAGGCAGCTACATTCCAGGCTCCCTGGAGAGAGCAGTGACACATTCACTGGTCTTTCTCTGGACTGTAGCAAGCAAGAACTCCGAATGCCTCTGAAAGCCCATTAACACATTCATATATTTATTTATGAGATTTTCCCTGTCTAATGTGTATTTCCTAGGAGACTGGAGAGACACCCTAGAACATTCATTCAATTGCTTTAAAGTTACAAAGAATAAATGTATCAAAATCTTCATTTCAACCTCATGTATAATTACTTAGCGGAGCTCTTTAAAGATAGTCAGTAGACAATAAATGTATGCTGGTTCCATGAGCATTTCATTTTGCAAATAAGCAAGGCAAAAAGGTAATTGTAGGTCACATTTTTTTTTACTCAATAATTAGTTTCTAACAATAATCTAAATTTATTACTAGGCAAGGGAAAAATATGGAGTAAAATATGCCATTAAAATATGCAAAATGAATTCTGGGGCCAGAGTTGAATAAATATATTTTCAAGAACTTCTGTAGTACTGATATCTATTTTTGAATATCAATACATCTATATGTTTTCATCCATTTGCATATATTAGCAAAATTTGTTTTTAACCATATATATTTATTTCTAATATTCTGAATTATTTTGACTTTTTAAGTCACAAAACAGTAAAATCTTATAATAGAATTTAGAGTTCATATTTCTAAACTGAAATCTATTAATAATATGATACAACATTGTGTGGGTCATGATTATTTTATACTGATTCTGTATTTCATATAATACTTTAAAAAATATCAATCCATATCATTGGAACATTATGAAACAGGTTAAAGATATAATTTGCCTTGTAAGATAGTCAGAACCTAGAAAATGTTATTTTATTGAATGTAAAGAAGAATGAATATCTTTAGGGGGAAAAAACCATGTAGTAGGTAGCAAAGGTAAGCCCTGAATTTCTCAAGGATAACATCGTAAAAAGCTAAATGGATTGAAATAATAAAAAATAATATTAAAATGTATTAAACTTGTCCTATCCAAAATTATTATTTTTCATGATGACAGTTTTATGATTCATAGGTTAACAAAATAATTATGTATATTAGATTACTTTAATACATTCAATTGTCAGGTGACTATCACATTCAAATTTGGCCTAGATATTCTACTCTTTCATATGAGATATATAATTTACATAAAAAAATAGTACAGAGAAGTGTCATATTCCTTGAAATGAAAAATTGAGCTAAATGAAAAACTGGGTAAAATTAAATTATTTGAGGCCTGGGGTACTATGATAGTTTAGGCAAAACTCTGAAAATGGAAATTGCAGGATACTATGCATGTTTGTAAGTTGAGTAGGCAGAAAATAAGTTAAGCTGACAATTTGTTAAAAGTCCATGTCAGAAATATTTTTGTGACTTTTAATATTTCTGTGGCTTCAGACTACAATCAATGTTTATTTTGTTTATTTTGTGACTCAGCCAAGTTTCAGCATTAATTTATGAAGCTAGACTACTCAGGAGAAACCTTTCTAAAATTAAGCAAACAGATGTCTGCTGATATCATGTGCTAAGTAATTATTTGCATCAAACAATTAGTTGAACTTGTATAAACAATAACTTAGACTTTTGGGTCTCCTGGCATCATTTTGTAGCTTAAAATTCCAGGCATATTTTCCTTTTGGGTGAAAGGACAAATATTTAGGGATGAAATGTGTTTAATACAATATATATCCTTTATCAGAGTTTTTTCCTAGTTATAACCTTCAGAGTCCTGTTAGGGAGGTGATAATATGCTATTATACTGATTACTTTGCAAAGATGTTTCTATTCTGTCTATTATGGAAAAAAAAATGTCCTCGATTCAGATAGATTTGCACCTCTGTTGCAAAGACTACAAACATGCATGCTTGTTAGGCAGTACTCAGAAATCATTTGTGGAGAATCAGGAGCACCATGTGGTCGGCAGTTTCTCGTTCCTTGCTCAGGCACAGCGTGCTGAGGCTGGGTTGTGCTTGGGAAGCTGATTAGAGATCATGTAACTGTATCATGACTGGTGAACTGGATAGCACTGGGAGCTGCCTTAGAAAATGGTCATTCATTTCCTGGACCAGAACATGGTGGATTGCCTGCAGGTTGTATGTTCTAGGCTTGTGTTGTAAAAGCATGGGACACTTCAATACTATAAATTTGCCCCACTCACCAGCAAAGATCAATTATAGAAAACAAAGTGGGTGTACACTCTTACAGGGGTTATCTACTAAAAGTTCATTAGGAAAAAGGTTTTGAGTTTCTATTTTCAAGCATAAAATATGAATAATAAACTGTAAATCATCATTTTAAACAAACTGTTAAAATGGTTTAAAATTAAAGCTGCCTTGAATCAGGTGCTATCATACTCAAAAAATTCCACACCCAAAATATGAAATGAAATGTGAGTTATCCTCCCCTTTCTATTTGGGGCTTACCCACCATTCTGATCATTTAAGTAACAAGTATCACAGCTGTTTGTTTCCGGTTTATGTACTTTTATCTGCACTTCCTTGACCTTTTGGTATATACTTTTCTTACTGCTTTTTACTGGATTTGTATACAATGCAGGATCCACCCTGTACCTATAAATATGCACTACATTTAAGGATTGAGTCTGTCTTGATGTAACAAAATATCCAAGTAACAGAGTATTTCACATAATCAGGGTGTGTTTTCTCTAATGCAACCTTAAGTCAATAAGTAGGCATTCAGGTCTTATACAATGTCTTAAGGTCTAGGGTACAGGTCTTTTAGGTCCTCGTAGTTTTTCAAAGTTTCAAGATGAGTTCCACAACTTCAACTATTTCATACAGAAAGTAGATGGACGTGTCAAAGTCAAAAAGGGCAAAGGCCAATCGAATCTGCCTAATTTTTAAAGAGGATTCAACCTATATTTACTCCACACTGATCATAACAGTGGGATATGCTCAATACTACTTGCAAGAGAGGCTGAGATATGACATTTTTAAACTGAACATATTGACCTTCTTAATAAAATTGTGAATTAGGCAAATCATGTGTAGACCCTAATCCTCAGTTTCCTTAGTTCTAGCAGTTCAACCCTTCTACTTATAAACATTGAATGAACAACTGAATAGTTAAAAATGCAACTAGAGTGTCCATAGAATGCACATGTAATAACAATTCATTTTAGATGTTTACATAAACTGAGTTTTACCTTATACTGCTTTGTGTCTAATACACATGAAACACAACAACTGCCATATTTAAATCAATTAAAATGAATGGATGAAATATTTTAGTTATCAGCTTTAAGCACCCTATTTAATTCCTATTGCACATTTTATTTTTATACTTATTTAAATCTGATAATCAGAATGTCAGTAAATAACATGTAATAGAAAAATACATTCATGTATGAAACAATTTATATTTTACAGACATTTATACTTGTACCTTAGTGGGTAAAAACTAACTTAACACACTATTTGTTTGTGCTTAGTCGCTCAGTTATGTCTGACTCTTTGCGACTCCACGGATTGCAGCCCACCAGGCTCCTCTGATCATAGGGGTTCTCCAGGCAAGAATACTTGAGTGGGTTGCCATGCCCTCCACCAGGGGGTCTTCCCAACCCAGGGATCGAACCCACGTCTCTTGCATTACAGGTGGATTCTTTGCCAACTGAACCACCAAGGAAGCCCGTAGTAGTGTTTTCAACAGTGTGGATATTACAGTTTGTCATTTTTAAAACATGTAACATTTAATATATATAATAACTCTGCTTTAACATTTTATCTGGTCTTTGTAAAGACTTACAGAAAATTAATGAAAACTATTAATAGTAAGGTGAAAAACTGGGTATATTTTGGCATTTAAGGAAATGCTTTTCAGATATTTAAAAATTCTTTCTGTCTGGACCAGTTGAATGAAAAGATGGAGAATTAGACAAAGAAATGAGAGCATTAATTTATGTTTCCATGTTAAATTTTTAGTAAACCAAAATTCTCTATACATAAGGCTGATCTTATATACAAATTAAAACAAACTATATTTTCATTGAAAATATTTTCTCATATACTTCTAAAACCTGCTAGTTCTATGATACAACATAGGAAAAATGCTAAACATAACTTAAGATGCCACTGTGATATACAAAATCTGACTTATAAGTCAGAATGATTATTAAGTATGTGCAGTACACTGCTTTATAAGCTTCACGTTAAACATCATTCTTAAAAATGAAGTGCTCATAAGATGTGACAATTATTTATTTACTCATGGCCAATTGAAAAATAGTTAGATTTTCTGTCTGGGAAAAACTCTTCCATAGAGTAACTAATATCAGTTTGAAGTGAACATTTGTGTAACATCAAAGAACGTGTCTACTGTGATCACATTTTTTCTATCACCAGTATGTAGCACAGTTTGGTCTGGCACATAATCAATGCTCAACAAATATTTGGTGAGTTAATTAAATGACATTCAGGATAAGTAAGATTTGGATTTTTAAAATTTTATTTTCATTCTTGTGTAAACCAACATGTTCCTTATCATAGGGACACTTAGATGCAACCAAATTTCATTATGTTTAATTACTAAGCATTGCTTTACTTATTAACTGAGATCAAATAATAAAAATGAAAATTAAAAACATTTTAAAATTTTATAATTAATCATCATAAAATCATGATTGTATAATAAAATTATGGCATAAATTTTGATTGAGTATCCATAAAAATTATTTCAGTTGCATTTAGAATTGTATTTTTATCTATAAAGTACAGAAAGCTTCTAACATATGTACTATTTCTAATTTTTTAAAATAATTCTCTGCTGCACGGTCTCTCTGACAAACTACTAAAGACTGTGAGTAGTATATTTGCTCTCAATTAGAAAATAATATTAATGGAGAGAATTCTCTGCTCTTGGAATACAAATAATGATTCTCAGCTGGGATCTAATAATTCAGTTCAGTTCAGTGGCTCAGTTGTGTGCGGCTCTTTGCGACCCCATGAACTACAGCACACCAAACCTCCCTGTCCATCACCAACTCCCGGAGTCCACCCAAGCCCATGTCCATTGAGTCGGTGATGCCATCCAACCATCTTATCCTCTGTTGTCTCCTTCTCCTCCTGCCCTCAATCTTTCCCAGCATCAGGGTCTTTTCAAATGAGTCAGCTCTTCACATGAGGTGGCCAAAGTATTGGAGTTTCAGCTTTGACATCAGTCCTTCCAATGAACACCTAGGACTGATCTCCTTTAGGATGGACTGGTTTGATCTTCTTGCAGTTCAAGGGACTCTCAAGAGTCTTCTCCAACACCACAGTTCAAAAGTATCAATTCTTTGGCGCTCAGCTTTCTTTATAGTCCAACTCTCACATCCATACATGACCACTGGAAAAACCGTAGATTTTACCAGATGGACCTTTGTTGGCAAAGTAATGTCTCTGCTTTTTAATATGCTGTCTAGGTTGGTCATAACTTTCCTTCCAAGGAGTAAGCGTCTTTTAATTTCATGGCTGCAATCACCATCTGCAGTGATTATGAAACCCGAGAAAATAAGGTCAGCCACTGTTTCCACTATTTCCTCAATTATTTGTCATGAAGTGATGGGACCGGATGCCATGATCCTAGTTTTTCACTCTCCTCTTTCACTTTCATCAAGAGACTCTTTAGTTCTTCTTCACTTTCTGCCATAAGGGTGGTGTCATCTGCATATCTGAGGTTATTGATATTTCTCCCGGCAATCTTGATTCCAGCTTCTGCTTCCTCCAGCCCAGCGTTTCTCATGATGTACTCTGCATATCAGTTACATAAGCAGGGTGACAATATGCAGCCTTGATGTACTCCTTTTCCTATTTGGAACCAGTCTGTTGTTCCAGGTCCAGTTCTAATTGTTGCTTCCTGACCTGCATACAGATTTCTCAAGAGGCAGGTCAGGTGGTCTGGTAAACTAATAATTAGCAACATATTTATTTTAAAAGAATATGTGAACTACTAACTGGCATAGCATCATTTTGTTTTTAATATTGGCACTTATCTGTTCTGGAAGGTATTTCCTAGCAAACTATAAAATGACAAGAACATAGGAGAGCAACACAAGTGTCAATGCGGAACACAAAATGAGCTAACATGGTTTCCCATTTTACTGGGGTCAAGGCTCTCAGCATGTGCTGATTTAATACAGGCATTAAACAATGGTTGTGATTTTTGACGGGCAGAGTTATAAGAGGGCACATTCTAATCAGAGGAAACAGTATTACCCACAGTCCCAGGGAATGTATGAGAGGAAAGACAGATTTAAAGCTAGTCAGGGACATACTAGTAACATCTCAAACGCTAAAATTCAGCTAAGCCCTTAATTTAATAGGCGGTGGGAAATAATTGAGAGTCTGAGAAGGGACACATGATCTGAGCTATAGTGTAAGAAGCTTACTGTATGAAGCCTTGAATGAGAGAAAGAAGAGATGATGACTAGAGCTAAAAGCTATAGTCCTGGCAAGAAGATTAAAGAGAGATATTTTTATAATAGTAAACCAATGTGTTCCCCACCCCGCCCAGTAATTCCTTGGTCCTACATGTCTTGTGACTCTGCCATTAATTGTTTAAATGGTATTTATTACTTTGTAGGAAACCACATCATCAAGTGAGGAATAACAGGAGTCACTATTCAACGTTGAGATTCAAATAAGACTTAACTGAGACCCCAGCAAAAATAGTCTTGAAAAGTTGTGTGTGTGTGTGTGTGTGTGTGTGTGTGTGCATGAGAGAGTTTTCTAAATCCCCAAATTTTCCCGTTGCGTTTCACAGGAAAATTTTGGTAAACTGAGCACAAAATTTTGTTATGGGCCATACAGTAGAGTTGATGTAGTATATAATGCTATGATATCATAGCAGAATTACCTCTAAGTATAAGGGGGGGGAAAAGCAAAGTTGGAAGACAGTGAATAAACTTGAATACAATTGTTCTGAAGCAAAGATGATTGCTGATTTTTCTAAAAAGGGACCAAGACTAATACCATCCCTCTTCCTAAACTGCAAGAAAATTTTGCCTTGTAGGGCGCTCTGGGCCAAAAAGGGCAACCCTCATAGAATAAAAATACGTTTACACAAGGGAGGGCGTAAGATGGCATTCGGTGCATTATAAACTTCAAATAGAATGCTTAATAAGAACTGATGGATTTTTTAAAATAGTTTGAAAGTGCAAAATGTTGCTTCTTTGCTACGCTGAGTGAGAAGCATTCAACACTAGTGCCCCTGAATCGAACACTGTAATTTCATCTGATCTAATACAATCTTTCTTTTATTTCTCAAAGACAGTAGGCTCAATAGATGTAAATATCAGAATCAACATGGTATTTTACCAAATCTGGCTTTCTGAGAAGAGGAATATATTACTTTCAATTTTGTTCTATAACTTAGTACAAATTCAAGCATAAGTGAAGAATAAGATCTTTCTATTTCCTGAAAAATGCTTCAATCTAATAACTTTTGGAGATCTGCCTTGCCTATTCTCTGCTGAATATAAGACTCTGAAAAGGAACATGGGCAATCAAAAAGATCTTTGAGTGCTTATTATGCTACCTGTAAAAAACACGCATATGCCAGGGAGATAGGATTCTCAGATTGGGTGTCATATTTAGGTCATTAGGTTTGACATTTCATTTACAATAAAAATTACAAATGCTGGTAAGACAAGACCTAGCCAAGTGGGAGGAGGTTCCCTAAGTGGTGTCTGTGACATTACCATATAGATGGAGATATAAATATAAATGAAGCATGCTATCACTTGTTGAATTGTATTTGATTTTGGGACAGTTTAAGATTTCTGCATATTGAATATGAAAGAACAAACAGAAAGTATCTATTAAGATTATACACAAGCTAGCATATTTATATCTTAAGAGAAAATAAAAATCATTATTGGAAAGATGATAACTTTAATAAATACAACACAATAATGTATAATTAGACAAAGATAAGTGCCTTATAATTTAAAGCTGATGGAACTGTGAAAAGGAACTTATTTATTAATTTTAACATATAGAATTACACATTGTTTTTCAAAACACTGTCTTAAAAATGACTCTAGCATTTAGTTGTGCAAAAAAAGTATGATTTTGAACAACAATAAAGTTTAAATAACTTAAGGGTATTAACAATGATAGATAAATATGGGGTCATTATGCCTAAAATGGTATCTTTTTCTGTAAGGCAAAATTATACAAGTAGAGAGAGACTGAAAATGAGTTAGGTTGGAGTTGGCGGTTTGGGTAACATTGGGTAACATTGTTTTTGGTAACATTCTCTGGCAGGGACTAAACTCCTCCTGGAAGAGCTCAGTTCAGTTCAGTCACTCAGTTCAGTTCAGTCACTCAGTTCAGTTCAGTTCACTTCAGTCGCTCAGCCGTGTCCGACTCTTTGTGACCCCATGCACCACAGCATGCCAGGCCTCCTGTCCATCACCAACTCCCATAATTTACTCAAACTCATGTCCATTGAGTCGGTGATTCCATCCAACCATCTCATCCTCTGTCGTCCCCTTCTCCTCCACCTTCAATCTTTCCCAGCATCAGGGTCTTTTCCAATGAGTCAGTTCTTTGCATCAGGTGGCCAAAGTATTGAGTTTCAGCCTCTGCCTCAGTCCTTCTAACGAATACTCAGGACTGATTTCCTTTAGGATGTACTGGTTGGGTCTTCTTGCTATCCAAAGGACTCTCAAGGGTCTTCTCCAACACCACAGTTCAAAAGCATCAATTCTTCAGCGCTCAGCTTTCTTTAAGTCCAAATCTCACTTCCATATGTGACTACTGGAAAAAACAGCTTTGAATAGATGGACCTTTGCTGACAAAGTAATGTCTCTGCTTTTTAATATGCTGTCTAGGTTGGTCATAACCTTTCTTGCAAGGAGCAAGTGTCTTTGAATTTCATGGCTGCACTCACCATCTGCAGTGATTGTGGAGCGCAAAAAATAAAGTCTGTCACTGTTTCCATTGTTTTCCCATCTATTTGCCATGAAATGATGGGACCAGATGCCATGATCTTAGTTTTCTGAATGCTGAGTTTCAAATCAACTTTTTCACCCTCATCTTTCACATTCATCAAGAGGCTCTTTAGTTCTTCGTCATTTTCTGCCACAAGGGTGGAGTCATCTGCATATCTGAGGTTATTGATATTTCTTCCAGAAATCTTGATTTCAGCTTGAACTTCATCTAGTCCAGAATTTCTCATGATATACTCTACATATAAGTTAAATAAGCGGGGGGCCAGTATACAGCCTTACCACTCTCCATTCCCGATTTGGAACCAATCTGTTGTTCCAAGTCCAGTTCTAACTGTTGCTTCTTGACCTGCATAGAGAGTTCTGAAGAGGCAGGTCAGGTGGTCTGGTATTCCCATCTCTTTCAGAATTTTCCAAAGTTTATGTGGTCCACAAAGTCAAAGGCTTTGGCATAGTCAATAAAGCAGAAGTAGATGTTTTTCTGGAACTCCGTTGCTTTTTTTTTTGATCCAACGGATGTTCACAATTTGACCTCTGGTTCCTCTGCCTTTTCTAAATCCATCTTGAACATTTGGAACTCACAGTTCATGTACTGTTGAAGTCTGGCTTGGGTAATTTTGAGCATTACTTTCCTAGCGTGTGAGATGAGTGCAATTGTGCGGTAGTTCGAGCATTCTTTGTCATTGCCTTTTTTGGGGACTGGAATGAAAACTGACTCTTTCCAGTCCTGTGGCCACTGCTGAGTTTTCCAAGTTTGCTGACATATTGAATGCAGCAGTTTCACAACATCAGTTTTTAGCATTTGAAATAGCTCAATGGGAATTCCACCACCTCCACTAGCTTTGTTTGTAGTGATGCTTCCTAAGGCCCACTTAACTTCACAACCTAGGATGTCTAGCTCTAGGTGAGTGATCACACTATCATGATTATCTGGGTCGTGAAGATCTTTTTTGTACAGTTCTTCTGTGTATTCTTGCTACCTCTCCTTAATATCTTCTGTTTCTGTTAGGTCCATACCATTTCTGTCCTTTATTGAGCCCATCTTTGCAGGAAATGTTTCCTTGGTATCTCTAATTTTGTTGAAGACATCTCTAGTCTTTCCTGTTCTATTGTTTCCCTCTATTTCTTTGCATTAATCACTGAGGAAGGCTTTCGTGTATCTCTCCTTGCTATTCTTTGGAACTCTGCATTCAAGTGGGTATATCTTTCCTTTTCTCCTTTGCCTTTCACTTCTTTTCTTTTCACAGCTGTTTGTAAGGCCACCTCAGAGAACCATTTTTTCCATTTTGGATTTCTTTTTCTTGGGGATGGTCTTGATCACTGCCTCCTGTAAAATGTCATGAACCTCTGTCCACAGTTCTTCAGGCACTCTATCAGATCTAATCCCCTGAATCTATTGGTCAGGAAAGAGTGATCAAATAGGAACAGAAAGGGTGTAGAGTAGGAGTTGACAGCCTATATGTGAATATTTTGGCCTTTGTGGTCCACACAGCTTGCCCAAACCACTCAACTCTCTTTCTATAGTGTGAAAGTAGACAATTCATAAACAAAGTGAAGTCGCTCAGTTGTGTCCGACTCTCTGCGACCCCATGGACAGTAGCCTATCAGGCTCCTGTGTCCATGGGATTTTCCAGGCAAGAGTACTAGAGTGGGGTGCCATTTCCTTCTCCAGGGGATCTTCCAGACCCAGGGGTCGAACCCGGGTGTCCTGCATTGCAAGCAGACGCTTTACCATCTGAGCCACCAGGGAAGTCTCCATAAACAAAAGTGCAGGTTTTTGTTCCAATATATTATATTGATAGATGCTAAAATGTGAACTGTATACAATTTTTCATGTCAAAAAGTACTATGTTTATTTCAACCATTTAAAAGCAGAAAAAGCATTTTCAATGGTAGGCCTTCAAAAACATGCAGCAAATGTGTATAGCCCACTGATTGTACTTTGCTGAACCCTGCTCTAGATTAAATATGATTCCTGATTTCCTAACAAAGGACCCACCACTATCATCCTCTACAGAACTCTCTGAAAACCAGTATATACCAATCCAGGGGTAGGAATAAAGAAATTTAATAGGGACTTTTCTAGTACATAGTCTCATATGAAATAAAAGGAAACAACATGGGAAAGCTAAGAATTAAAGAAACGTTTACTCAGGACATAAAAGTTGGAGTAAAAGTAGATGGGAACTAATATTCTGGAATGAGCTTAGTGGAGTAAAGAACAGGAGACTTTGACCCAGTGGGAACAAAATAAGAAAAAGTGGTAAAGAAATTAAATTACTAAGAGCAAATGATATAATAAAGATGATGGAAATAAAAATATTCATCATCATCATCCTACTAGGAGAGGCAGTTTATGCAAAGAATTTGAGTCTGACCACCTGGCTTCAATTTTGCCTATCAATTTTGGGGGAAAATTATTTAAGCCATGTGTCCCAGTTTACTAATCTATAGGTTAAGGATTTAAGCTACCTCAAGACATTGTGTGAGGATTAAATAAAGCAATACATGTAATTCAGATGGAAGATTACCCAGTTTGGCAAGCATCATATAGATATTTCTTAGTATTAACAATATTTTATCTATGTTATTTTGTATCTATATAATGATGACTTCAACAAAAATAAACCTATATAACACTTTTAAGATTAGGAAATTAGATCTAATTTTTTACTCTGAAATATATGTAAATCTAGTAAATTTAAAAATTTTAAATTGAAATTAGCAAAATCAACCTAAAAGTGTAATGATGAACACTATATGCAGATATTATTTCTTAGGTAAAGTTATATAGGAGAGCAACATTTTGATACTAAAAATTTTAACATTGACCCATATTTCTTCTTGAAGACTCAAAATCATTGGGTTAAAGAGATAAATAACTTTAAACTAAAAAATTATTTTAGAAGTCTTATGTCACCTTATTTTCTACTAAGAACAACTTTATACAATAGAAATATTGAATAAATGAAAAATAAAACAACTTTTCATGATTTAAATCTTTTTGGTTACTGTAATTACTGAACCAAATAACCTTACCCATCTCCTGAGAAACCTGTATATGGGTCAAGAAGCAACAGTTAGAATCAGACATGGAACAACTGACTTGCTACAAATTGGGAAAGGGCTGTGACAAGGCTGTATATTGCCACCCTGAATATTTAACTTATTTGCAAAGTACATCATGCAAAATGCCAAGATGGATGAATCACAAACTAAAATCAAGATTGCGAGGAGAAATACCAACAACCTCAGACATGCAGATGATACCACTCTAATGGCAGAAAGTGAAGAGGAACTAAAAAGCCTCTTGATGAGGGTGAAAGAGGAGAATGAAAAAGCTGACTTAAAACAACATTGGAAAATCTAAGATCATGGCATCTGGTCCTATCATTTCATGGCAGATAGAAGTTGTAAAACTAGAAGAATAAAAGTGGATCTTGGGCTCCAAAATCATTGCAGATGGTGATTGCACCCAGGAAGTTCAAAGATGCTTGTTCCTTGGAAGAAAGTTATGGCAAACCTAGACAGTATATTAAAAAACAGAGACATTATTTGGTCACAAAGGTCCATGTAGTCAAAGCTATGGTTTTTTCAGTAGTCATGTATGAATGTGAGAGAGCATAAAGAAGTCTGCGTGCCCTAGCATTGATGTTTTCAAAATGTGGTGCTAGAGAAGACTCTTGAGTCCCTTGGAGTGAAAGGAGATCAAGCCAGTCAATCCTAAAGGAAATTAACCCTGGTTATTGATTGGAAGGACTGCTGCTGAAGTTGAAGCTTTGGTATTTTGGTCACCTGATACAAAGAGCTGACTCACTGGAAAAGACCCTGATGCTGGGAAAGATTGAAAGTAAAAGGAGAAGGGGGCAGCAGAGGATGAGATGGCTGGATAGCATCAGTGAGTCAATGGATTTGAGCAAACTTTGGGAGATAGTAGAGGACAGAGGAGCCTGGCTTGCGGCAGTCCATGAGGTTGCAAAGAGTTGGACATGACTTAGTGACTGAACAACAACAGCAAATAGTGTGTGGCAATTATATACAAGCACAATACTCTGGGGCAATTACTAAAGAAGAAAAAAGATGCTAATATCATAAATTAACTTTTTACTTATTTGGATTTTATTCTAAATAAAATGGTAAATTAGTGAAGGATTTTAAGTAGGCAAGTGAAACATTAAATTTGTATTTTTAAGAGCTTTCTGCCTATTCTTCTAAACATGGTAGTCAGTAAGAGGGTGTTATAGTAGCCAAGATTAAAGATGGAATGATAGTGAAAATGACAAGCAGTAATTGGATTTCAAATACAAATAAGATACACATTTACATATTACAGGACTGCTATTTCAAATCCTAAAAGATGATTCTGTGAAAGTGCTGTATTCAATCACCAGCAAATTTGGAAAACTCAGCAGTGGCCACAGGACTGGAAAAGGTCAGTTTTCATTCCAATACCAAAGAAGGGCAGTGCCAAAGAATCTTCAAACTACCACACAATTGCACTCATATCACACTAGCAATGTAATGCTCAAAATTCTCCAAGCGAGCCTTCAACAGTATGTGAACCAAGAACTTCCAGATGTTCAAGTTGGATTTAGAAAAGGCAGAGGAAGCAGAGGTCAGAATGCCAACATCTGCTGGATCACTGAAAAAGCAAGAGAATTTCAGAAAAACATCTACTTCTGCTTCATTGACTATGCTAAAGCCTTTGACTGTGTGGATCACAACAAACTGTGGAAAATTCTTAAAGAGATGGCAATACCAGACAGCCTCACTTGCCTCCTGAGAAGTCTGTGTGCAGGTCAAGAAGCAACAGTTAGAACCGTACAGGGAACAATGGACTGATTCAGTGCTGGGAAAAGAGAACGTCAAGGCCGTATATGGTCATCCTGCTTCTTTAACTTCGATGCAGAGTACATCATGTGAAATCTGGGGCTGGATGAAACACAAGCTGGAATCAACTGCAGAGAGAAATATCAATAACCTCAGATATGCAGATGACACCACCCTTATGGCAGAGGGCAACTAAAGAGATTCTTGATGAAGGTGAAAGAGAAGAGTAAAAAGCTGGCTTAAAACTCAACATTCCAAAAACCAGGATCAGAGTATACAGTCCCATCACTTCATGGCAAATAGATAGGGAAATAATGGACACAGTGACAGACTTCATTTTTCTGGGCTCCAAAATCACTGCAGATAGTGACAGCAGCTGTGAAATTAAAAGATGCTTGCTCCTTGAAGTAAAGCTATGATAAACCTAGACAGGATATTAAAAAGCAGAGTCATTACTTTGTCGACAAAGGTCTGTATAGTCAAAGCTATGGTTTTTCCAGTAGTCATGTATATATGTGAGCATTGGATCATAAAGAAGGCGCGTGCCAAAGAACTGATGATTTGGAACTGTGGTGTTGGAGAAGACTCTTGAGAGTCCCTTGGACTGCAAGGATATCAAACCAGTCAGTCCTAAAGGAAATCAGTCCTGAATATTCATTGAAAGTACTGATGTTGAAGCTGAAACTCCAATACTTTGGCCACCTAATGCAAAGAACTGACTCATTGGAAAAGACCCTGATGCTGGGAAAGATTGACGGCAGGAGGAGAAGGGGACAACAGAGAATGAGATGGTTGATGGCATCACCGACTCAATGGACATGAGTTTGAGCAAGCTCCAGGTGATGGTGAAAGACAGGGAAGTCTGGCTTGCTGTAATCCATGGGTCACAAACAGTAGGACACCACTGAGGGTCTGAACAACAAGGACTCAATGGATTGGATATAAAGATAATGATGTAATTTAATGATCTGGAAAGGGCCAGACTTAAGGGCAAAGGTCAAAATTTCATTGTCAATCAAGTTAGTTTTTATTTAATAAGAACTACCAACTGAGTGCTCAGGAGACCAATTTACCCTGGAGATGCACATCCACAAGAAGGTGTCACACAGACTTAGGGGTACCTGGAAGAGAAAGGAGGAATGGTAGAACAAGTAACAGATCCTAGCGCCCTTCCTTGTAAAAGTCCTCTATAATTTAAAGAAAAGAAATGAAACTAAAGCCAAAGCAAAGTGATTAAACAGTAAATTGAAGAGCATTACAGGCCTACCTTGAACATAATATGGGTCCGTTCTAGGCGACCACAAGAAACTATATACTACAACAAATCTGGTCACACAATTTTCTCTCTTTTTTTTTTTTTTTTGGTTTCTCAGTGCATATAAATTACGCTTACACTATACTATAGAAGGACATGACTGGATGACTAACACACAGCACATACTGTAATCTATTAAGTAGCAATAGATTATGTCTAACAAATGATATTCACACCTTAAAATAGTTCATTGCTAAAAAATGATAACCATCATTTGAGCCATCAGGAAGTCATAATCTTTGTCAGGGAAGGTTTGATACTGTGAGAATTACCAAAATATGATGCAAAGACACAAAATGAGCAAATGCTGTTGAAAAATGGTGCCAACAGACTTGTTCAACTCAGGGTTACTACAAATCTGCAATTTGTAAAAAAACAAACAAATAAACAAAAAAAAAAAAAAAACAGAAACCAAAAAACAAAAATGCACTATCTGCAAAGCACAATAAAGTGAAGCTCAATCAAATGAAGTCTGCCTGTAAGTGGAAGAAGAGGGACTTTTAAATATTTATTACCGACACATGTCCCTACAAAAAGAAATCAATGGAAGGGGTAAGGTTAAGATACGGAAGAATGGAATGATAAACTAAAAGACATTCCAGGGAAGGTGGCAGCAAATGAAATTCACAGCAAAAATGAAGAAACAGTTTGACAAGAGGAACGTGTCTTGCATTTAAGAGACGGGAAGACCAAAAAAAGTGTGAAAATGCAGGTAGATTGATGGATCTGACTTCAGAAAATGAAGAAGTTCCTGTTCTATAGCGTTTATTTATAGTTAGTCTTCTCAGTTACACCCTCATTATTGTGCAATATTTCATGAGATTAAAATTTTTTACTTAAAATATTAAAATATTAATTTATATCTCTAAAAATGCTTTGAAAAAGAGGAAATAAATATGTGAAATTACAGGGAGATAGCATGTACGACAAAGAAAAAATAAAAGTAAATTTCTGAAAAGAAAAATAAGTGTTTATTATTAGAGAAAGTAAAGGACAGAATAAATGATTAAATAACAGATATTTTATATAGTAGAAATTAGCATCTAAACAGTCAGACTAGATAACATCTGAGGATGATATTGTAGGGAAGCAAAATTTGCTACTGCAAAATATGCCTCTGGCATGAGGATTCATTTAGGCTGATTGTTATCAAGAAACATAGGACTCAGGAAGGTGTTCTTGCTACCTCCCCTTAACTGCCTAAAATATTTTAGATAAAGGGCCTTTTCCTGGAATAGGAGTATCACCAGAAATAATTTGCAAAGAATACTGGACTGGTGTGGCGGGGGAAATTGACAGGGCCTAGAAATCAGAGTCCATTATGTATCCCATTGTCTCTGCATGGCCCAGCTAATGGCTGTCTACCAAATATTTATTTTTTTCTCTCTCTGTGAATTGCTTTCTCCCCTTTGAAATTCTAAACCACTTAAACCACTGCGTTCTACATCTTTCCTTATCTTTAGCTGAAGATGGTATTTTAAAGTGAGAATTTCAGCCATAAGTGAGTTACTCAATTTTCCTGAGTCTCTCCAATGTATATATGCTGTATTAAACTTATCTGATTTGGTTTGCTATTAAAATTTTGTTAATCTGTCTTATGTCAATTTAATGCTTAGACCAGTTAGAAAAGTTAGAAGGATAGAGGAAAATTTCTTCCTCCCCAACTATAGCCTTTATTAATTTTTAAATGTCTTCTTTGTATTGCAATTTGCTTTTAACTCCTGTAATGGGAAATTTCAAGCATATTCAATAGTAGAGTAGTATAGTAAACTCTTATTGGGCCATAACCCAAACAATTACCAATTCATGAAGAGTATTCTTTATCTATATTCCCAACTACCTATTGTATATTATTTGTAAGCAGTGCCAGATGTCACATTAATATTTCAGCATTATTTCTTAAAGATAAGAATTTTAAAAATAGTTTTATTAGCACACCCTTAAATATTTATAATTTAATATTAAGATATTCCTTAGTTTTAGTGTTCACTTGTTAAGAATGATTTTAAGCACAAGTTTCTATGATTCTAGCCAAATATGGTCTTGTTTGTGAATTTCTTTTATTGGAAAATTGTCATCTATTCCTAATTGAATATGTTGATATTTCCTTAATTTCTATAGTTTCTCTCTTGCCTTCAATGTTTTGTTTGCATACATCTTACAGATTTTTAATAGTTTCAGTAAAAGCCTAAGGAATAAAGGGAGATATGTGTTCAAGTATTTGAGGACCAAACAAGGAGAAGAGAGACATAATATGTACTATGTCAGTCCACAAGACAAAACCACGACCATTTGATGAAAATCAGGAAAGCTGTCCTTCTCTACATGTCCATGACTCTCAAATTATATGCTTATCTCTGATATCACAACAGAACTATGGGCGCATATTTTCAAGTTCTTCACACCTTTATTTATTTATTTATTTATTTTATTAGTTGGAGGCCAATCACTTCACAACCCATTTCAGTGGGTTTTGTCATACATTGATATGAATCAGCCATGGATTTACACGTATTCCCCATCCTGATCCCCGCTCCCACCTCCCTCTCCACCCGATTCCTCTGAGTCTTCCCAGTGCACCAGGCTCGAGCACTTGTCTCATGCATCCCACCTGGGCTGGTGATCTGTTTCACCATAGATAGTATACATGCTGTTCTTTTGAAATATCCCACCCTCACATTCTCCCACAGAGTTCAAAAGTCTGTTCTGTATTTCTGTGTCTCTTTTTCTGTTTTGCATATAGGGTTATCGTTACCATCTTTCTAATTTCCATATATATGTGTTAGTATGCTGTAATGTTCTTTATCTTTCTGGCTTACTTCACTCTGTATAAGGGGCTCCAGTTTCATCCATCTCATTAGGACTGATTCAAATGAATTCTTTTTAATGGCTGAGTAATGTTCCATGGTGTATATGTACCACAGCTTCCTTATCCATTCATCTGCTGATGGGCATCTAGTTGCTTCCATGTCCTGGCTATTATAAACAGTGCTGTGATGAACACTGGGGTGCACGTGTCTCTTTCAGATCTGGTTTCCTCAGTGTGTATGCCCAGAAGTGGGATTGCTGGGTCATATGGCAGTTCTATTTCCAGTTTTTTAAGAAATCTCCACACTGTTTTCCATAGTGGCTGTACTAGTTTGCATTCCCACCAACAGTGCAAGAGGGTTCCCTTTTCTCCACACCCTCTCCAGCATTTATTGCTTGTAGACTTTTGGATAGCAGCCATCCTGACTGGCGTGTAATGGTACCTCATTGTGGTTTTGATTTGCATTTCTCTAATAATGAGTGATGTTGAGCATCTTTTCATGTGTTTGTTAGCCATCTGTATGTCTTCTTTGGAGAAATGTCTGTTTAGTTCTTTGGCCCATTTTTTGATTGGGTCATTTATTTTTCTGGAATTGAGCTTCAGGAGTTGCTTGTATATTTTTGAGATTAATCCTTAGTCTGTTTCTTCATTTGCTATTTTTTTCTCCCAATCTGAGGGCTGTCTTTTCACCTTACTTATAGTTTCCTTTGTAGTGCAAAAGCTTTTAAGTTTCATTAGGTCCCATTTGTTTAGTTTTGCTTTTATTTCCAATATTCTGGGAGGTGGGTCATAGAGGATCTTGCTGTGATTTATGTCGGAGAGTGTTTTGCCTATGTTCTCCTCTAGGAGTTTTATAGTTTCTGGTCTTACATTTAGATCTTTAATCCATTTTGAGTTTATTTTTGTGTATGGTGTTAGAAAGTGTTCTAGTTTCATTCTTTCACAAGTGGTTGACCAGTTTTCCCAGCACCACTTGTTAAAGAGGTTGTCTTTTTTCCATTGTATATCCTTGCCTCCTTTGTCAAAGATAAGGTGTCCATAGGTTCGTGGATTTATCTCTGGGCTTTCTATTCTGTTCCATTGATCTATATTTCTGTCTTTGTGCCAGTACCATACTGTCTTGATGACTGTGGCTTTGTAGTAGAGTCTGAAGTCAGGCAGGTTGATTCCTCCAGTTCCATTCTTCTTTCTCAAGATTACTTTGGCTATTCGAGGTTTTTTGTATTTCCATACAAATTGTGAAATTCTTTGGTCTAGTTCTGTGAAAAATACCGTTGGTAGCTTGATAGGGATTGCATTCAATCTATAGACTGCTTTGGGTAGAATAGCCATTTTGACAATATTGATTCTTCCAATCCATGAACACGGTATGTTTGTTCATCTGTTTGTGTCCTCTTTCATTTCTTTCATCAGTGTTTTATAATTTTCTATGTATAGGTCTTTTGTTTCTTTAGGTAGATATACTCCTAAGTATTTTATTCTTTTTGTTGCAATGGTGAATGGTATTGTTTCCTTAATTTCTCTGTCTGTTTTTTCATTGTTAGTATATAGGAATGCAAGGGATTTCTGTGTGTTAATTTTATATCCTGCAACTTTACTATATTCATGATTAGCTCTAGTAATTTTCTGGTAGAGTCTTTAGGGTTTTCTATGTAGAGGATCATGTCCTCTGCAAACAGTGAGAGTTTCACTTCTTCTTTTCCTATCTGGATTCCTTTTACTTCTTTTTCTGCTCTGATTGCTGTGGCCAAAACTTCCAACACTATGTTGAATAGTAGTGGTGAGAGTGGGCACCCTTGTCTTGTTCCTGATTTCAGGGGAAATGCTTTCAATTTTTCACCATTGAGGGTGATGCTTGCTGTGGGTTTGTCATATATAGCTTTTATTATGTTGAGGTATGTTCCTTCTATTCCTCCTTTCTGGAGAGTTTTAATCATAAATGAGTGTTGAATTTTGTCAAAGGCTTTCTCTGCATCTATTGAGATAATCCTATGGTTTTTATCTTTCAATTTGTTAATGTGGTGTATTACATTGATTGATTTGTGGATATTAAAGAATCCTTGCATTCCTGGGATAAAGCCCACTTGGTCATGGTGTATGATTTTTTTAATATGTTGTTGGATTCTATTTGCTAGAATTTTGTTAAGGATTTTTGCATCTATGTTCATCAGTGATATTGGCCTGTAGTTTTCTTTCTTTGTGGCATCTTTGTCTGGTTTTGGAATTAGGGTGATGGTGGCCTCATAGAATGAGTTTGGAAGCTTACCTTCATCTGCAATTTTCTGGAAGAGTTTGAGTAAGATAGGTGTTAGCTCTTCTCTAAATTTTTGGTAGAATTCAGCTGTGAAGCCATCTGGTCCTGGGCTTTTGTTTGCTGGAAGATTTTTGATTACAGTTTCGATTTCCTTGCTTGTGATGGGTCTGTTAACATCTTCTATTTCTTCCTGGTTCAGTTTTGGAAAGTTATACTTTTCTAAGAATTTGTCCATTTCATCCAAGTTGTCCATTTTATTGGCATAGAGCTGCTGGTAGTAGTCTCTTATGATCCTTTGTATTTCAGTGTTGTCTGTTGTGATCTCTCCATTTTCATTTCTAATTTTGTTAATTTGGTTCTTCTCTCTTTGTTTCTTAATGAGTCTTGCTAATGGTTTGTCAATTTTGTTTATTTTTTCAAAAAACCAGCTTTTAGCTTTGTTGATTTTTGCTATGGTCTCTTTAGTTTCTTTTGCATTTATTTCTGCCCTGATTTTTAAGATTTCTTTCCTTCTGCTAACCCTGGGGTTCTTCATTTCTTCCTTCTCTAATTGCTTTAGGTGTAGAGTTAGGTTATTTATTTGGTTTTTTCCTTGTTTCTTGATGTAAGCCTGTAATGCTATGAACCTTCCCCTTAGCACTGCTTTTACAGTGTCCCATAGGTTTTGGGTTGTTGTGTTTTCATTTTCATTCATTTCTATACATATTTTGATTTCTTTTTTGATTTCTTCTAAGATTTGTTGGTTATTCAGAAGTGTGTTTATCACATCCTTGGCCATAAATCTGGTCTTGGAAAATTCAAAAAAATTGAAATCATTCCAGTCATCTTTTCTGACCACAGTGCAGTAAGATTAGATCTCAATTACAGGAAAAAAATTGTTAAAACTTCAGACATATGGAGGCTAAATAACACGCTTCTTCACAACTTTAAATGGATAGCTGGAGTGCATCTCAAACTTACTCTGACAAACTGAAATTGATGGGATATTGTTTTAAGCATCTAGGTTTCAGGATTTTTTCTTAAAGCTATAAAAATTAATGGAAGCATGTATTGCTTAAATAATAAACATGATTTCTGGAACAAAACTGTCTGGGACTGAATCCTGGGTTTGGTACTTAATAGACTGACTGTGTATGACTCTCTGTGTCCCTGTTTATGCATCTACAAATTGGAGATTATGTTAGCATAGTACCTAGAATGGTTTAAAAAATTAAATAACTTAGAAAATTGTGCCTGGCATAGCTCCAATATTTTGGTCACCTGATGTGAAGAGCAGACACACTAGAAAATATCTTGATACTGGGCAACAATGAAGGCAGGAAGAGAAGGGAATGACAGCTGATGAGATGGCTGGATGCATCAGTGACTCAAGGGACATGAGTTTGAGCAGAGTCTGGAAGATGGTGAAGGACAAGGAACCCTGGCATGCTGCAGTCCATGGGGTTGCACAGAATTGGTTATGACTTAGCAACTGAACAACAACAAAAACAAAGAACAATACTAAAAGAAAATCAGGCATTGATATGATTTCATCATCCAATTTCAAATCACAATAAAGCCTATGTCACTATTTCTTTTCAAATTTCATTTTTTATGTCTGATAAAAAAGAGGTTGTAGAGAAATATGGTTTAAAATAAACTATTTTTCATTAAATTACCTCCACCCAGCTCCTCAAAGGCAGGAGCCCAGTCTGTGGGGCTCACTGATAGAATTCAAGCTCCCAGAACTGTGTCTGCAATTATCTCAAAAGCTCAATAAATTTTTGCTCTATGAATAAATGAGTCTCAATTGAAAAAAAGGATGTTAGAGCAATTATAGGTATATAAAAATAAATTAGACTTCCTTGAAAGGTACAGACTGTACATCACTAATAGAAGAATTATCTCTAAGGGTTGCTATGGTATGGATTTTTGTACTGTGTATACCGTAGCATTATAAATTCACTTACATTATGAAAGACATTCAATTATATATTCTATGATATTATGTGACCCTAAGAGTAAAGCATGCAATTAAAACAACCCTGAATTCTAGATAGATACACTTTTATTTGCATCCTCATATAATTTTTCCCTCTGCTAAAGAAAATGTTGGAGAGTATTAGAAAACTTTGTGTTTGAAGGAATGAAGTAGTTAGATGTGAAAATGTCCTGTCTAGGAACTTACTGTACCTATAAATCTTAAAATATCTCTTCATTTAATATCTTTACTATTTTTTTTTTGTTCATATCAGCATGGTATATTTTCCTTCATCCATTTACTTTTTTAAAATTAATTTATTTTTTATTGATGGGTAATTGCTTTACAGAATTGTGCTGTTTTCTGTCAAACCTCAATGTGAATCAGCCATAAGTATATATATATCCCCTCCCTTTTGAAACTCCCTCCCATCTCCCTCCCCATCCCACCCCTCTAGGTTGATACAGAGCCCCTGTTTGAGTTTCCTGAGCCATATAGCAAATTCCCCTTGGCTATCTATTTTACATATGGTAATGTAAGTTTCCATGTTACTCTTTCCATACATCTCACCCTCTCCTCTCCTCTCCCCATGTCCATAATTCTATTCTCTATGTCTGTTTCTCCATTGTTGCCTTGTAAATAAATTCTTCAGTACCATTTTTTAAGATTCTGTATATATGTGTTAGAATATGGTATTTTTCTCTTTCTGACTCACTTCACTCTGTATAATAGGCTCTAGGTTTATCCACCTCATTAGAACTGACTCAAATGTGTTCCCTTTTATGGCTGAGTAACATTCCATTGTGTATATATACCATAACTTTTTATCCATTCATCTGTCAATGGGCATCTAAGTTGCTTCCATGGTCTAGCTATTTTAAATAGTGCTGCAATGAAAAATGGGATACATATGTCTCTTTCAATTTTGGTTTCCTCAGGGTATATGCCTAGGAGTGGGATTGCTGGGTCATATAGTGGTTTTATTCCTAGTTTTTTAAGGAATCTCCATACCATTTTCCATAGTAGCTGTATCAATTTACATTCCCACCAACAGTGCAAGAGTGTTCCCTTTTCTCCACACCCTCCCCAGCATTTATTGTTTGTAGACTTTTTGATGAGGGCCATTCTGACTGGTATGAGGTGATATTTCATTGTAGTTTTGATTTGCATTTCTCTAATAATGAGTGAAGTTGAACATCTTCTCATGTGGTTGTCAGCCATCTGTGTCTTCTTTAGAGAAAGTCTTTTTAGGTCTTTTCCAACTTTTTGATTGGGTTGTTTGTTTTTCTGGTATTGAGTTGTATGAGCTGCTTGTATATTTTGGAAATGAATCCTTTGTCAGTTGTTTCATTTGCCATTATTTTCTCCCACTTTGAGGGTTGTCTTTTCACCTTGCTTATAGTTTCCTTTGCCTTGTAAAAGCTTTTAAGTTTAATCAGGTCCCACTTGTTTACTTTTGTTTTTATTTTCGTTACTCTAGGAGGTGGGTCATAGAGGATCTTGCTTTGTTTATGTCATCGAATGTTCTGCCTATGTTTTCCTCTAAGAGTTTTATAGTTTCTGGTCATGCATTTGGGTTTTTAATCCATTTTGAGTTTATCTTTGTGTATGGTGTTAGGAAGTGTTCTAATTTCATTCTTTTATGTGAAGCTGTCCACTTTTCCCAGCACCATTTATTGAAGAGGCTGTCTTTGCCCCATTGTATATTATTGCCTCCTCTGTCAAAAATACCCATGGGTGCATGGGTTTATTTCTGGAATTCCCATCTTTTCCATTGGTCTATATTTCTATTTTTGTGCCAGTACCATACTATCTTGATGACTGTAGCTTTGTAGTATAACCTGGAGTCAGGAAGCCTGATTCTTTCAGCTCCTTTCTTCTTTCTCAAGACTGCTTTGGCTATTCGGGGTCTTTTGTGTTTCCATTTGAATTGTGAAATTTTTTGTTCTAGTTATGTGAAAAATGCCATTGGTTATTTGATAAGCATTGCACTGAATGTGTAGATTGCATTTGGTAGTATAGTCATTTTCACAATATTGATTCTTCCTACCCAGGAACACAGACTATCTCTCCATCTCTTTATGTCATCTTTGATTTCTTTCATTAGTGTCTTATAATTATCTGTGTACAGTTCTTTTGTCTCCTTAGGTAAGTTTATTCCTAGATATTTAATTCTTTTCACTGCAATGGTCATTGGGATTGATTCCTTAGTTGCTCTTTCTGATTTTTCATTGTTAGGATGTAGAAATGCAAGTGATTTCTGTGTATTGATTTTATATCCTGCAAATTTGCTAAATCCACTGATTAGCTCTAGCAATTTTCTGATACCACCTTTAGGGTTTTCCATGTACAGTATCATGTCATCTGAAAACAGTGAGAACTTTACTTCTTCTTTTCTAATCTGGATTCCTTTTATTTCTTTTTCTTCTCTGATTGCTGTAGCTAGGACTTCCAGAATTATGTTGAATAATAGTGGTCAAAGTGGACAACCTTGTCTTGCTCCTGATCTTAGGAGGAAAGCTTTCAGTTTTTCACCATTGAGAATAATGTTTGCTGTATGCTTATCATATATGGCCTTTACTATGTTGAGGCAGGTTCCTTCTAGGCCCATTTTTTGAAGAGTTTTAATCATAAATAGGTGTTGAATTTTGTTAAAGGCTTTTTCTGCATCTATTGAGATGATCATATGTTTTTATCTTTCAATTTGTTAATATGGTGTATCACATTGATTGATTTCCATATATTGAAGAATCCTTGCATCCCTGGAATAAACCCAACTTGATCATGGTGTATGAGCTTTTTGATGTGTTGCTGAATTCTGTTTGCTAAAATTTTGTTGAAGATTTTTGCATCTATGTTCATCACTGATATTGGCCTGTAGTTTTCCTTTTTTGTCTCGTCTTTGTCTGGTTTTGGTATCAGGGTGATGGTGGCATCATAGAATAAGTTTGGAAGTGTTCCTTCCTTTGCAAGTTTTAAAAGAGTTTTAGTAGGATAGGCATTATCTTTACTATTTTACATGTAACATTTTGTCTCTCTTGGCACATGTCATGGTGTGCAATGAATATATTTAACTACATGATAACTTACGATGTTTTCTGATTTTCATCTGTATATTTTAAGAATTAAAATAGGATGTAACTAGATGGCTTCCTCAATAAGAGGAGACTAGAACGTCAGGTGGGAATGAATTGTAGTCACTAAAGGAAATCAATGTAAAAATGTGGTCTGCAGTTTCTAACTTATTACCACAAATGGTTTCACTTCAAGTGAATAATTAACTTTCACTTGGAGGAAAATGAAGCTTATGTGGAATGTTTAAAATCCCCTCTTAATCAAACATGATAGAATAATACTTGTTGAATTTCAAAAGGTAAAAATTTTACTTTTAAATATTGATTCATGTAAGGGGAATATAAATAATTCTAAAACTAAAAATATAGGGTAACTTACAATGCATAGCTTCTAAAAATTATTATCCAGAATCTGAAAATCTAAACAAAAGCTTAGAAAATTTTATTACTAAAGTCTTAAAAAATTTATTAAAAATCACAGATTTAGTATTTCAAGTCAAATGTATTTAATATTTTGAAGATTATTTATAAAGCTATAACAAATACTCTAAAATGAATCATCTATTAACTTCCTATTTCTCTATTATCTTTTTCTCATCATTATACAATATTTTAAAATATCAAATCATTGGGCATGAGGGGTGGAATATTGTGATTTATAATATATTTACATATTATGCATAAAATATCCTGGAGGAGGGCATGGCAACCCACTCCAGTATTCTTGCTGGAAAATCCCATGAACAGAGGAGCCTGGCAGGCTACAGTCCATAGGTTCACAAAGAGTCAAACATGACTGAAGTGACTTAGTACACATTTACATGTATACTACTACCAATAAATACAAGACTATTAAAAGGTAGGAGAAATACATGCAGAATATCTACAGGAAAAAAAATAATTTTGGTTTATCTTGGGGTTATAGTTATGAAAACATTCTCTTATTTTTTTCTTCTAAACAAAATAACATATGTTATGCCTATACCTTTTTTTTTTTTTTAAACATTCAGAAAGGTTAAGATGGATACGTTAATCTACATGGTTACAAGTTCACAAAATGTCATCTGGCTTTTCTTTTACATGTTTTCAACCAGGTAAAACTTTAACAGTGTTTGATTTCAGAGAATTTTTTTTTTAATCACTATTGAGAAAGACACCAAACATCCTGTGTAAAAACTGGACACTGTGACAAAGGAAGGGGGTTCAAGGACCTTCCACACTAGCAGCCAGAACACACCATGGGTCACCATGCCGGGCCCCAAATGCCACGAGGACAGAGGTCCTTAGGTTTGGACCTCTCCCTGTGTGTCTCTTCATCTGGCTACTGATTCATATCCTGTAATACCCTTTTTAGTAGTCTGGTAATCTAGTGATTAAACAGGTTTTCCTGAATTCCATGAGTTGTTCTAGGAAATTAATTGAGCCCATAGAGAGTGTGTCATAGCCTGTGTATATATATGTATGTGACATATATATATATATATATATATATATATATATATACACACACACACAACATATACAGTGTGTTATAGCCTGTCAGTCAGAGGTACAAGTAAAACCTGGACTTCCCATTGGTATCTTGAGCTAAATGGGAAATATTGGAACCTCCAATTTGTAGCCAGACTGTCAGAAACACAGGTAAGAACCTCAGTTTGCAACTGGCACCTGAAGTAGATGGTAGTCTTGTGGGAATGAACTCTTTAGCTATGGCAACTGATTCTATTCTGGGGTCTAAAATGGCTTGGTGTTGTATGGGAAACTGTCCACTTTATACGTACACTGCAACTGATTCTCAGAACACTAAAAGGAAGAAAACCATTTGTCTAATTTGCAAAAAAGGCCCTGATGTCTAAATTAAAAAATAATAATTTTGTATATAGTATCTAAGCAGTTTTAAGGAATAAAGAATAAATCATATTTCTGTGTATCCATGGAAGAACTATTTAATAGGAATCATTTAATTTTACAAATTCAATAAGAAATATTTTACAAATCCCCAGGGCAAATGTAATTTCTCCTCAGTGAACTTTTTTCAGGAGCTCTTTCCTTTTCAAAACAAGAACTGTAGCGAATACTAGTCTCAATGGACAAGCTAAAAAATTGTAGCTGGCAAATTTGTACAAAAGGGTTTTAGGAAATAAATTGTGTTGCCCTTAGTTTTAATCACTGTTTTTCTTGCCTACTGCAAATCTGTATTATATATTAGGTAACTGTCTAGTTTAACATAATTTCCCTAATTCTCTAGGTTGTAATGATCAACTCTGCTCTTAAATGCTACATCAAATATTTGTGATATTTTTTGCATTTTGCTGGAGGTATTGAAAGACAGCTTTTTTTAATCAAGAATGCTTCAGGACTCCAATACTCCACTCCTCTTAAGATCCCCACTACAGTGAATACATTTATTCCCTCTCTGAATTCTCCTGCCTCTTTTTTTCTCTTTCTATTCAATGTATGTTAAAAGAAAAAAAAATGCAAATCTCAGGCAGAGCATTTAGAAAGATGATTTAAATTCTCTCACTCTAACTTGCTTCTCCTACAAATTGAAGAAATAAATCCTTCTCAAATGGCTATTCTGAGGAAAGCACATGCTTGTACTAAGCACAATGCTTAGTACAAAATAGAGGATTAATAAATAGTACTTGGATCATTTCCCTATGTGGTTAAATCTCCCAATATAGCAATTTTATCTGCATTTCTGGCCACTTTCCCTAAGGATGTTCTCCACATGACAGCAAATTTGGAAGAGGCTTCCAAAAGCCCTTCTTTAACAGTATTCTCTTACCTACCACTACCTTTCCCAATTGCTTTCTTTCCCCAAACTATTGCGTTATAGAATATTGCTTTAAAACAAAAGCTTTTTTAAGAGAGTAGGATCACCTGGGATTTAACATGTGGATTTTAACATAAATGAAATTTTATATTTGCATCCTAGAAAATGCTTCAAACTATCTTACAACTAACCAGGATAAATTGACCATAAAATGTATTTGAATAGATTCAGAGTACAAGGTTTAAAAAAAAGAACTTGTCACTCCAGTCTGATAATTTTAATTTATTTGAATGTAATTTATTTAATAAGATAGTGAAACACTTTTTTATAACAGATCCTTATAAACTTTTGAGAAAGCAGAAGAGACACCTAATCACATTTCTGTTACTGAATTTCAGACATGGTGATTTTGCCTGAGTATCACTTCCAAAATTGGTGACAACATGGGAAAGAATTTAATGGACACAAAGAATACCAATGTTCTTGACTTTGAAGTTTTGGAGGTCTCTTTGAAATCTAGACTCATGACTACTACAGGGATTATCAAATATTTGAGATTTGTTAATCCTAGTATAATAGTTTTCTAATCTTGCTCATTTATAATGAACTTATGCCTGGTGTGCATGATCAAAACAGACCATATTTTATAAGCTCACAGTCATCAATGTAATAAATTGACTATTTTAAAAAAGAATAAATTTCACTAGTTATATTCTAAAATTTTAGAAATTAAGACATGGAGAAAATAAATAACTTGTAGGAAATCATTCAAAAGAACAAGAACAAAATCTCAAATTCCTTGAAACATGTAAGGCAGTGAACATATAAGAATATACACAATACACACATGTACCCATGCATGTTTAAAAAAGGAATAAGAAATTAGGAATTAAAAAAGTTTTACATTTTATTTGCTTTATTTTAATGTATCCCTATTACTTCTATTCATGTCAAACAGGGACGAAAGTGGCATAAAAGATCTAAAATAGTAACAGTAAAAATTTAAAAATAAATAAATGTGAGAAAAAAGTGAAAGCAACTAAGAAGAGAAGGCAAAGAAAAAGTAAGAAAGATAAAGGAAGGGAGAATGAGAGAGAGATAAAAGAGAAAGCTTGGTTAAATTTTATTAATAATTTTAAAGGCCAAGGAATCTCCTTGCCTATAATTCAACATTTGGAACACAGTAGAGTTCTATGATGGGAGTTAGAAGGGCTTTATAAGCAAACATCAGTCAGTTCAATTCAGTCACTCAGTCTTATCCGATTCTTTGTGACCCCATGAGCTGTAGCATGACATAGTCTATAACTGGTTACTAACACAAGAAAAATAACATAAATAATTGCCTTTATCCAGTAACCAGGACATTTACTTGTGAATATCTTTTGCTTCTCCTTCCCCAACTCCCTCTCTTCTTCCTTATCTTCCTCTGTCTCCAGCTTTACTTTGCCTCTCTCTCTCCCCTATGTGTATATGTAATATTTTTATTGAATTATTACTTACTTGAATATAAGTTGTAGATTGTCATTGTTCAGTCAATCAGTCATGTCCGACTCTTTGTGACGCCATGGACTGCAGCATGCCAGACTTCCCTGTCCTTCACTATCTCCTGGATGGAGCTTGCTCAAACTCATGTCCATTGAGTCAGTGATGCCATCCAACCATCTCATCCTCTGTCATCCCCTTCTCCTCCTGCTTTCAATCTTCAGGCAGATGCTTTACCATCTGAGCCACCAGGGAAGCCCTCAATCTTTCCCAGCATCACGGTTTTTCCTAATGAGTCAGCTCTTTGGATCAGGTGGCCAAAGTATTGGAGCTTCAGCATCAGTCTTTCCAATGAATAGTCAGGACTAATTTCCTTTAGTATTGACTAGTTTGATCTCCTTGCAGTCCAAGAGACTCTCAAGAGTCTTCTCCAACACCACCGTTCAAAAGCATCAATTCTTCAGTGCTCAGCGTTCTTTATGGTCCAAATCTCACATCCATACATGACTACTGGAAAAACCACAGCCTTGACTACACAGACCTTTGTCGACAAAGTAATATCTCTGAGGAAACCAGATCTGAAAGAGACACGTGCACCCCAATATTCATCGCAGCACTGTTTATAATAGCCAGGACATGGAAGCAACCTAGATGCCCATCAGCAGATGAATGGATAAGGAAGCTGTGGTACATATACACCATGGAATATTACTCAGCCATTAAAAAGAATTCATTTGAACCAGTCCTAAGGAGATGGATGAAGCTGGAGCCCATTATACAGAGTGAAGTAAGCCAGAAAGATAAAGAACATTACAGCATACTGACACATGTATATGGAATTTAGAAAGGTGATAACGATAACCCTATATGCAGAACAGAAAAAGAGACACAGAAATACAGAACAGACTTTTGAACTCTGTGGGAGAAGGTGAGGGTGGGATATTTCAAAAGAACAGCATGTATACTATCTATGGTGAAACAGATCACCAGCCCAGGTGGGATGCACGAGACAAGTGCTCCGGCCTGGTGCACTGGGAAGACCCAGAGGAATCGGGTGGAGAGGGAGGTGGGAGGGGGGATCGGGATTGGGAATACATGTAAATCCATGGCTGATTCATATCAATGTATGACAAAACCCACTGGAAAAAAAAAATAATAATAATAATAAAAAAAAGAAAAAAAAAAAGTAACATCTCTGCTTTTTAATATGCTGCCTTGGTTTTTCATAACTTTTCTTCCAAGGAACAAGCATCTTTTAATGTCATGGCGCAGACATTTTCCACAGTGATTTTGGAGCCCAAGAAAATACAAACATAAGTTTGAGCAAGTTCTGGGAGATGGTGAAGCACAGGGATGCCTGGCATGCTGCAGTTCATGGGGTCACAAACTGTCAGACACAACTGAACAAATTCTATAGTAAGGAAGAATTTTATCATCTCTTATTTGATAATTAATAGCTATTTTTATGTCAGTAGGGTCTCAAGAGTTTCTGTTTTATTCAATAAGCAACAATTTGTTCTATCAGTATTTATTTTGTTGCTCAAAGTGTCTTAGATTTGCTCAGTGAAGATTCTTCAGGCTAGCCTCACTATTTTTTTTTGACAACCCTTCATCTTTTGAGTACTGGTTTGTAAAGCAGGCTTATGTGTAGACTCAACTTGGACTTTTGCTGCTCCACCCCTGAAACCAATCATTATTCCAAGAGCTCTGTGTCTTTCATATTTAAAATCTGGGTGCTTAGTGAAAACATTGTGTCTGGATGTCATTGCCTGCTGGCTCTCTCAAAAGACAAACTTAGGAAATATGTGTATTTTTTTTTCATAAGCACACACACACACAAAGACACCCATTTACATTAATTTTTTTCTCTCTATTAAAAATCGAAAGGTCATGTCAATGCCTTGAAGTCGAACCCAACATCATAGATGTCAACCTGCCCTCATTACTTCCATATTTGTAAATCTCTAACAGTGTGAAGCCAATGCCCATTATCATTAGTATAATTATTTGCTTGCACATTTCCTGTGTAACCAACCTCAGACTCTTTTACCTGCTTTCTCACCCTACTGAGTCCTCGGGCCTACAGGTGATGATGACACCTCTTAAGTCCCGAATTCTCTTTGTTCCTGGCTTTTCTGATCTAACTTCAAAAGGATGGAAAGAAAAGAGAACAGAGGAAAGAGATTGAAAGTGAAGAAAAAAAGGGAACAAAATCAATTAATATTTTTCAAAGAAAAGAAAGAAGAATAGAAGATAAGAAAGAGGAAGAATGAGAGCAAAAACTGTCACTTGGATAACAATATCCAGGGCTCCTCAATCTTTTAAATACAATTTGGAATTTAGTTTCAATATGCTAGTGAGTTTGTTTCAAACACAGATAAAGCCTCAGCCCAATCAGGGCTATTCCCCAAGAAATACAAACCTAAATTATATTAGAAAGAAAATTATTTCATTTTTCCTATTAATTGTCAACCTAGACTTTATACATTCTAAGAGTTAAGGAGTATTAAGTCTCTAAAATGTCATATATTTTAAGATTAGGAGTAGTATTTTTCCCCTTTTACATGTGAAATCATCTATTCTAAACCAATAGCTCTATCTCAAAGATAACTACTTCCACAAAACTGTCCCAATATTCCAAGAAATGTTTAGATGCTGCTTTGAAATGAGCACCCAAATCTAGGCTTTACCCCAAGAGAAGACATAAGTGTGACTGCCTATATTTGTTTGCTGTACTTGAGTGTGAACTCCTCGATGGCAGGGATGTTCATCTCATTCATTTTTATATTGTAACACTAACAGATGTCTTAAAAAAAAAAAAAAAGTTGCTCAATAAACATCTTCCCAGAGAATGAGCAGAGGGATTCTTCAGACCTAAATCTATGTCAGGACAATTGTGAAATCAATCTGAAGTTACAAGGCATTCTCCACTGCTATAATATTAGCATTTACATATCCTAGTGTCAGTTTCCTAATTTAGATTCAGCCCTGCATTGTGCACACGCTTACATTAATGCCCTCTGTGACCTTTTGTACATTATACGAATTCTTATTCATCTTATATTTGTGTGGGTTTTTTATTGACTTCCTAAATTAATAAGCTATACACTAGTCACCCTTGAACTTCATTTTATTAAGCTACCAAGGTCATTTGAACTATGCAAAATTCATTTCTCTAATAGAACAACAAACCAATTTGAACTTCTGTCACTTTTAAAAATGATGAATATACTCCTTACTCATTTCCCAGGTCTCTTTATAAGATAATTGAATGCATTGGGTTTCCATTTTGATAAAATCTGCAGTTGTTTGGAATTCTATATTCAGATGTACTGTGTGAAAAGCTTTGGTGTCTGTTATCTTTTAATCTTTAAAACAGCACATAAACTCGGTATTTTCATCTTCATTTTAAAGTTGAGATACATGAGTTAAGATATTCTCAATGACTTACCCAAAATCAACAGAGCCACTAAGTGGCTGAATGGCTGCTCTACCTCAGGGGATCAACTCTATATCACGTGCCTTTCACTGTCCCACTTATCATTTCTCCAGTTTTTTAATTTTGAAATGTTTCAAACCTACTGAAAAGTTGGAAAACTTATTCAATGATGGTTGGTATACTCTTCATTTAGATTCACCAAGTTACCACTTGTTTTGTCTCTTGCTCTTATCTGATTTTCTTTTTCTCACGCTCTCTCTAGATGGATACAGACACACACACACACTCAGACATAGCTTCTTAAGTAGTTGCATACTATGATACTTCATGCTTAAATAATTCAGTATGTATCTCTGAAGAACAAGGACATTATATGTTGTTTGCATACATACTACCTACATACTGTCCTTTCCACAAATAACCTGAATCAAACAATGAGGAAACTATCAGACAAAACCAGATATAGAAGTGTCCTACACAACACAATATAGGTAGAACCTTCAAAAATATTAATGTCACAAGACATCCAAAAAGAAGGAAGGACTATTTTAGATGAATGAAGATTAAAGTACCATGAAAATACTACACTGATCTTAGCCAAAAGGCCAAGAAGCAATGAAAGTACCATGAAAATAAAATACATGAATCTTAACTAGATCTTATGCTGAAAAAATGAAATAAAAAAAGCTATAAATGACATTTTAAGGACAGTCAGGAAAATGTGAATATAGGTGGCACATTGTACATGCGTGCATGCTTAGTCATGTCTGACACTTTCACAATCCCATGGATGGCAGCCTGCATCCATGGGATTTTCCAGGGAAGAATACTGGAGTGGCTTGTCATTTTCTCTTCCAATGGATCTTCGTGATGACTCAGGGGTAGAACCTGTGTCTCTTGCACTGGCAGGAAAATTCTTTACCACTGAACCAGCTGGGAAGCTTGGGTGGCATATTAGATGATGTTATTCCATTATTCACTCCACTGCTTATCAAAACCAAAGTAAGTATTTCTAAAGCACTTCTTTTTATAATATGTATCTCTAGATATTCAGATACAAAATAGAAAAGAATTGTATGTTCTTTTAATATACATGTACACATATAAAGACCACAGGGATTATATGTTTTTATTATTTTTGTGTATATAGTTTGTGAATGTCTATTTCATGCCTATTCATGATGCATCAACCTTTTAGATAGAGCAACGGAAAAAATGAGGTATATAAAATGTTTTAACAGATTGGTATGTCTAATAAAAAAGATAACCAAGAACAATTCAATTTCCCAAACTTTGTCATATGTTCAGATCTTTAACTAGTCATTACTTGTATTAGCAATTTATGTTAGACAATTGGTTATTTCCTTTCCGATAGTGGGTAAATAGTTAATTGTTTTTCTTGCTATATACAAGGTTTTTTGTCAGATGTTCAGTCATATAACCAAGTAAGCCTTTGAAAGAATCAGTGAGGTGTTAGTTGAGACTATTAAACATCTCAAATTTATTTTCTCATAGCATTTCAGATACATATATTTGAATTATATAAAATATCTTACAACATAAAGATGAGAGGTTGTATAAGACCCAAGAAGGGGAGAAAGGACACATAGGAAAAGAGCAGATCACTATGATAAATCTTTAGGATTGACAAAAGCCTGTTCAGGTATAAAACAATTTCCTTTCTTATCTAGTCACACTGGGGACTATTATGAACTTCAGGTATAAATTGGACAGTCTATGAAAGTTCAAATTGGAATATACTGTGAACATTTTTAAAGATACAGGAGAGATTTAAACAGTGATTCTTTCTTGCTGAATATTATGCATTTAAAACAAACAGAAACAAACAACTTGAATTTTGTTATTTATAAAAAAAGTTCTCAAAATCTGCTGACATAGGACCTGAGGATTTCTTAAATCAATTGAAACTGAATTTAAAAATCACCAACAAAGCTACATCACCCCCTTTTACACCGTACTACTTGATTTTTCTTAAACAGGTATTCAAAAAAGTATGTTAGAACCTGAGAAGAGTTTATAAGAGCTCTCTTTATCATTGAAATTATCATTCCTAAAACATTTTTTGAACTGAATTTAAACAAGGATTAGAAAAAGATGACATGTAAATAAAGAAAGTCACTTCAACGGGAAAATTTGATGTCTAGAATTTTAAAGTTCCTAATAAATACAGTTTCTAGTTAAGTTCCTCAATGTAGATGAAAGAGAATGTACCCATCATTTTCTCAAGATGATGATCAGCATATTACTGTGCAATATTATAGCCATTTTCCCTTACTTTACTCTTGTCTTTATCAGCTCAGTTAATGATATTGTTGAATTTCTATATTCAATCCTGGAGTTATCTCTGTCTGTTCCCTCATTCTTCATGTCCAAGAGACCACTGGTGATGACTGTGCTTCATTTGAAATTCTTCTCATACCCATCCCTCTGCTCACTCTTCCTGTGTCTCTATACTTTAATTTTTCCTTGTGCCTCATTGTTGCATCAACCTCTTATTATCTCTTTGTTACTTGTTTGTACACGCTCTAACTTATCCCATACTTCATCTCCAGAGTTCTTTAAAATACAGCTCTTATCTTGTTACTTCTCAGTCTGACTTAGGTGGTTACTATCCTTTCTCCAATTTCTTTCTGGCTAATACAAACCAGATTTTGTTCACACATCAGGTGGCCTCTTCTCTAGCGGAATCTAGGAACCATTCATCTAGGATGGTTCCATTCCTCTATCACTGATCATTTTCTGAATAGATTGGTGGAAGGATTTATCCACTGACACAGGAGGAAGGGTCTACTGGGTATAATTTCTAGGTAAAGTTTTTATAAAGAACATTAAAAAAAAAATAAAACGCTTTAGCTCCTACCTTTGGACACTGTTGACTGTGAATGTGATACCTGAAATTTGTTCAGTGATATAGAAATAATTAGGGGAAAGAATTACAGAGAAGTGGAGGTGAACGCATGCTTTCACTGTATGATTCAATTCACTATTCTGAGTCCACCTTATCTCTAGGCCTTCTTGCTATGTAAGCAAAGAAATGTTCCAGTTTTACTTTCAAATACTTAAAACACGAACACATCATACTTGCATCTCCTAACTCCCCCAACTAGGTGACTAGACTACAATTTTTTTCTTCTTTTTTTTTTTAAGTAGGAGAGGCTTTGGTTGGGCCTATAGTAAATTCAGGAAGGAACTGATAAAGTACTGACATTTAAATCTATTTAGTTTTGCAAAATGTAAAAATCTTTTTAAGTTGAAGGAGAGAACAAAATTGAATATAAGAGCCTCACAAAATGAAGGAACCACTAAAGCTTATAAAAGAATATAATGGATTTGGTTTTTGTTATTGGCCTGACAGACAGGGGTTAAAGAGGCAGAAACAGAGGGGACTGATGGAGAAGAAAGCATGTGAGACTGGGTCAAAGCAGATGTTAGTGGAGGAGGATGTCGAGCAGCATCCTCACGGCAGGGCCCAGATGATACACTTGGCATAAGCGCTCAGTTTCACGTGGGAGAGCAGCCATAGGACTAACAGGATTAAACCTAGCACTTCACATTCTCTGGGGCCTGCCATAAATATTTTATCAGAGCACTTTCCAAAAGGACTAAGAGTTCAGGAGTGTTATAAGTGCAATGGGAATTTGAGCATTTATGTTAATGTGACCTTATACGTGCCCAAAAGCAATATGATTTTTGACATCTGAGGCACATCAATATTCCATTGTACCTATAACAATACCTTTTACTTAGTAGGTGGAGAAGGAAATGCAACCCACTCCAGTACTCTTGCTTGGAGAATCCCAGGGACAGAGGAGCCTGGTGGGCTGCTGTCTGTGGGGTCGCACAGAGTCAGACACGACTGAAGTGACTTAGCAGCAGCAGCGTACCTAGTAAGAGTGCAAGGACTTGACTGAACCAAGTACATTTATCTAATTCTTTGATTAACCAAGACCAGTCAGTACATCCCTTGGTCATCACTCAGGAGACAGAATTACCCTGAGTTGGGAAATACTTTATTAACTTTGAGATAATTTTACAAATAAATACAATTGTAAAACACCTAATAAAAGCACTGACAGTTTTCTTTTTTTCCCAAGAGCAAAATATATAAAAGATCACAAAAAAGTAGCAAGGACATTCAAAATCTCCAATTTGTAGAAATTTTTAAAATTACCACACTGCAAATGCAAATTTGTGCCTGCAACATTTTGCTGTCAAAAGAAAATTGATCTCTGTGTGAATGATAATACTTAAGCTCATGGCCTTTCTGAGGAAATGCACCTGCAGCAAAATGACAAACGAGGGCAGGCCGATTATTTGGCACATGGACAGTACGGTTACAGGAACCTGTTTTGAAATAGAAGGAGCACAGTCTCCTGAATAGTAAAACTGATTAAATTCACATTTTTTTTTTTTTGATATTTCAATTCTTTTTCATATACTGCTTGAATTTACTTTATCTATAAAATCCCCTTGGTTATTTCAGAGAGGAATCAGGAGGATTTGTATGTTATTTGCAGATTTCAATAGTGAAAGCACTGAGGCTTCCTGGCCAACCACGTCTCCCTGATTTTATGAGAGGACACAGGGTTCATCTTGTTGTTCTCTAGGGAATGATGGCAGCAGGGACTGAGTCCATTACAAAGAGCTCTTTCCAAACTCAGGATAAATGGTCCTTGTCATAAGGCATCTTCCTAGACATTTTTGCTTTTGTGACTCTGTTTTGCTCCTGAATGACAACAAAAATGTATCCTGAAAAATCTATCTTGTCCACTTTAAGTTTTTGCATACAAGTACCACATCTTCGATCTCAGATTTACTTTTCACTCTATTAATAATTGTGTTGAGTCTTTACTGTGAAGTATATAGAGCTACACAGTTAGTAATAAGGATAGCATAATTGATGATCCCAAACTTGTGACAGAATAGTTGCTTTTATCTCAATTGTCTGCAATCCTTATAAAAATTCATTCACAAACATATTCCTTTTCATATTGTGTATTCTATAAATGAATATATGAAAAATTAAAAGTACTTTATCATGCTAAATTATGACTATCACCTAATGAATAAAATGACACATATTTTGTCTTATTTTAGGGCCATGTAATTTCATGTTTGAAATCTTCCCTTCTTTTTTGATTATTTAGTTTACTCTATGGTATTAAGCCATAAAATCACATTTTGTGAAAAATATTTGGTAATGTGGGAACTGACAAAGGTTTGGACATTTTTATCATTGAAAATATAAAAATACAAATGTTAGCCTATACTACATACAGATATAGAAAAACAAAAAATATGTAAAAAAAATTACTGAAAGATGCACAGTGTGTTGGGGTTATGGCATGCTTCTCCACTTAAATTCCCTCTTCTAAATTTTCTTGTGTAAGTATAAAAGGAAAATATGAGTAATCTCCTACTTGCTGGAGAGTTAACCGTTATCTTTGTATTTTAAATTTTATAGATTTACTTTATTCATTTTGTTTTTACATATTTCCTACAGTTATGACAGTAAAGTTGCATTACCTTTATTATTAGAAAAAAGTTATTCTAAAACACTATATATGAAAAATTTACTTTTAGATAGAACCTATTCAGAGATCTCACTATGATTTATGTGGATTTTTTCTATTATCAAAATAAATGGATAGATATTAAGTGTCTATCTATTCAAATATTCTCTCAGTCTATTTACTATCTAAAATGTGTGTGAAAGCAAAAGTTTTTTAGAAGACTACACATTTTATATATTCTGGGCTTAAACTTAGACTTTTATTAGGCCTCTTGTGATTTACTGAGGCATTGAATTTGAAATAAGTAGCATGTAGAGATAGAAAGATAGTTCAAAGGAGGATAACAGAATTAGGTTAAATCATAAAAGAAGGCTTTTCTCTTGCTTAAGATATGTCAGTGAAAATTTTACAGTGGATCAAGGTTTGATGTCATAAAATGTAAATCCACCACAGAAAAAGACTGATTTTCACTTCATGATGCTTACCTTTATATGACTCTTCCCAACTCTGGTTACTGAGACTTAGGAAACCAACCATGAAAATCTGTTGATTCAATTGCTCATTCATACAAATTAAATGAGCGTCTACTTCTATGGCAGATATTGTTCTAGGTGCTAAGGTATAAAAATAAGGAAACGCACAGACACAGAGAAGAGACTTGTGCTTACCGAGGGGGAGGGGTAGATGGGGGGGATGGAGTAGGAGTTTGGGACAAGCAAATGCACAGTGTGATATACAGAATAAACAAACAACAAGGTCCTATCATATACCACAGGAAACTATATCCAATATCCTATGATAAACTACAATGGAAATGAATATGAAAAAGAATGTGCATGTGTGTGTGTGTGTATATATATATAACCAAATACAGTGCTGTAAAGCAGAAATTAACATTGTAAATCAACTATCCTTCAATACAAAGAATTAAAACAACAGTGACATGGTTCTTATATTCAAAGAGTTTATCAAATTGAGAACTGATTATGAATTAATCAGGTATGTTTATTGCACTATGTACCATGATCGAGACAAGACTAGCTCAGACTGGGAGCACAGATGAGCAACAGCTAAGTCAGTCTGAGGGGGATGAGGGAGATGGTGACACTTGAGTCAAGTCTTAAAGAGTTTCTCAGTGTTCCTCAGATGGAAAATGCCAATGGAGTGAAGAGGACATTGAACTGTGTTTTGAACAGAGATGATAGCTGCATGTGTAAAGGCATGTAGGTAAGAGGGATTATGTATTCAGTTCGTAGGATGAGTTTCATAGGAAAATATGCATCCTTAACTTAATAAGCTAGACATAATTTTTAAGATAAGCAATGAAAGATTTCTTATGCTATTATATTTATATTTTCATTTGCATTGATGTATCTCCCTTCTGAAGAGGATTAATGATAATATCTGAAAATTTTAAGGCAGTTAACACTCTATTACAGTTTAACAACATTTAGAATAAAAAATACATTAACAATTAATATACAATGTGTGCATCAGGAAAGCATGCATAATTTTACTTTAGAGTAAGATAAATATATTTTAGTAACAAATTCTAGCAATGAAATTCATAGGAGTCATAGAAAAGACAGATGCCATAATTCAAAGCAATTCTATTATTGCACTTAATCTGTGCCAGTGTGTTCTGCTCACAGTGAATATGAACTCTTTATAATGGCATATAATTAGATAAACAAAAGAATGGACAGCAAAAAATATTGAGGCAATGCCAGTCCACTAGTTCTGGGTTTAATTAAATTAGGTTGACACTATATCAATGTTAGTTCCAAAATACTGACTGTAATTTCATTAATCTGTCTCAGTTACATACAGACAATTTTAAGGTACTCTCCTTTTATAAATTGTTATAGTGACAAAATTAAACAACTGAATTTTAACTTTCTTCAACTAATACAGAAGCAACTATAAGGGAACAGAATTAGGGATAATGTATAGCTATTCTGAAAAAAAGAAGCTATATCATACAATGCATCTAATTATAAGGAAATGGAGAGTTTAAGCAACTTCCCTAGATTCAAACTAGGATTTATGATATTAAAGAGTACTTAGTAGATGCCTAGTCTGCGCCAGCCCTCATGTCAGACTCCAGGTTTCCTGACTCCATTTTATAACATGTAACATTTAAATGATATGCCATAATTAGGTACAATGGTGATTATCTCATTTTATATTAAATAGCCCCCTTCACTTATAAAATGACTACACTCATGCAAAAACTCTGATTCCTAGAAAAGCATTTAAATTACAACAAAGAATTAAAGTATTTTGGAAAATAATATACTGATTCTTTTGTATTTTTTACACAAGTAATTTCTTGAGTGAAAAATATTTTTATGTTGCAGCTCTGTAATGAATCTAACTAATCAAACTCCAAAGTGAGTAATGAGACAAATGTGAAATATTTAATGAAAACTATGCTATTTGAAGGAAAATCAATTTGTTCATAAAATTCATGGGTATGTTCATTGGCTCAGATATAGTAAAAGAACAGAAATGAGATGTACTTGCTTTTCATAACATACCATTGAACAAACATGTCTATAGCACAATAGAGATCCAGATATAATTTTTCCCACTGTTCTTCTAGTATTTATTCAATAGAGTAGAAATCTTCTGCCTTCTATGAGAATTTGGCAAAGTTCCATTAATTTTCTGCTCAAATTTAGAGAAAGTCATTTGAAGTAATGAAATAGCCTTGATTCAGAAATTAATATTTTTCATTATAAGATGTCAATCATAAAACTCTTAGAGAAAAACATAGGAAGAACACTGACATAAATCATAGCAAAATCTTTTTTGACCCACCTTCTAGAATAATGAAAATAAAAACAAAAAAATGGGATCTAATTAAACTTAAAAGCTTTTGCATAGCAAATAAAACTATAAATAAGATGAAAAGACAATACATCAGTGTGGGATGGTGGGGTGGGAGGGAGGACCAATAGGGAGGAGATATATGTATATGTATAGCTGAGTCACTTCATTGTATAGCAGAAACTAAGAAAATACTTTAAAACAACTATACCCCAATTAAAAAATAAAAAATCAACACTACTACCTTCCTTCAAGGTAAGAATTGTCCTGTATCAGGCCTATTCAGCGACTGTAGGCTTTCAGGAGGGAAGGATATTGTGGTCAGATTTTCACTTTTTATATTAATAAATGCTCTTTCCTAACATGCTTACTTAGGGGCAGGGACACAGAAAAATATTATTTGTCTTTGATCTTTTTGGTAATTAGTTAAAGGTACTATTATCTCTTTGGAATATGAAAGCAAAAACTACCAAAGGAATATATTTACAGTGATGAGCTGTGGTTACCACTTGTTTCAGATTATATTTGATAGAGTTTCTCCTAGCTTTTGTTCTTTGCATCATTTCAAAAGTAGGAATCTTCTGAGAATCATGTTTAATTGATAGAAAACATGTTTGATATTTCCGTATGATTTTTCAAGTTATACATTACTAAGGCACCAAAATACATGGAAAATTCAGAAAAAATGTCAAGCTGCTGAAATATGTTAGACATTAATAATGAATTATAAATCTTCAAGGAAATATTGATCACTAAGCTCAACAAATGAGGGTCAGTGGTAAATCATCTTGGTGCCCCACCCCACCCCCAGATTGCTCTGTGATAAAGAATCTGCCTGCAGTACGGGAGACACAGGGGACAAGGGTTCAATCCCTGGGTCAGGCAGATACCTAGATGGAGAAAATGGCAACACACTCCAGTACTCTTGCCTGGAAAATTCCATGTTGAGGAGCCTGGAGGACAATAGTTCGTGGGGATTTGAAAGAATTGAACATGGTTGAGCCTGAGCATTAGTAAATTACCTTGTTTGGTCAATAATTAGTTCTGTATCTATGAGTCTGCAAAGTTAATAGAGCACAGGTTAAGACTTAGTGATAGTATCAAGGAGTCCATTAGTATTCACTACTGACTTTTAAAATCCAAACCTTAACCAATCAGGATCCATTTGTACAATAACTTATAAAGACACGCACATATTCCTGAAATAGAACTAGGCCCTCAGAATCCAATTCTATTCCATGTAACAAAGTAGAATATGTTTATAAAATATTTTTTAAATAATTTTAAAATTAAAAAATAATTTTGGGCGATAAACCACACAACTATTTCTTCTTCAGTCTCTCTGAAATGGGTGAAACTCTTTTGACCAAAATGATCTTTCACATGTAAAATGGATTGGCATGATAAGCATCACATATGCAATGAATCATTTTGTTCTTTTGTATATTGACTTGATTTAAAAAAAATTTCATTACAGTATAGTTAATTTACAATATTGTGCTGGTTTTAGATGCACAGCCAAGTGAATCAGATATATATATATATATATATATATATATATGACAAAATTAGAAATTATTTGTAGATGTCAGAATAAATCAACTAGATATTATTTTAGGGAAGATAGCCTTAAATTATTTTAGGGAAGATATTCTTAATTTCCATATAAGGCTCTCTAATATTTTAGAGTAGAAAGGATAATCCTTATTTAATGAGAGAAAACATATAGGAAAACATCAAGATTATAAAAAGCTAGGAATAAGAGTAAATAATATTTTCATTTTATAGCTTTAAATATATATTAAGCAGAAACAGTTATACAAATATTTAAATTTTCTCTAAAAGTAAGTTTGGGAACATTTCAAACTTCAAATATAGCTGCTTCTAGCAGGTAAAATACAAATACATATATGCAATAGGTCTATGTTCTATCCTGAAAGTCTATGTTCTATCTTATTTTAAGAAATAAAGTACTTGGGAGTTGTGTTGTCCTTTAAAGTGAAAAATGGAAAAAAAATGATTATTCATTCAGGAACTTTTTGAACTCTAGTTTATGACCCAGAAATGAACTGTATATAGTTTCTTCTCTGAATTTACTTGTAACCAAAAATATAAAGTTTTAAAAATATCTAACTCTAGTAATTATATGGTAATATATCTATTGCACATCTCTTTGCAAATATATCTATGATAAAATAGACACCATAACCAATTGTATTGCAGGTATAAATTATATTTTGTAAAGTACATTTTTTTAAAGTAAAGGATTGTTTATTTTTAATCAATATTTATTGGTATGAATCACCTAAAAGTTTAAAAAGAAGTATATTTTCACTCAGAATTCCTATTTATGATTAGATGCTAAAATTAATAATGTATATTGTGAAAACCTGAGAAAGGTATTTTCATTCAATTGATGGTGACATGGCACATAGTCAAAGTGAAATATTTTTAATTTATTTTTATGTAGTATCACCTGTCATTAAAATGGTAAAAGTAACTATTAGTCATACTCTTCTCCTACAACAGGGAGAAAATATGGAGCATTTCTTCTTAGTTAACAGCTTCTTCACCTGATGCAGCAGACAGGTTCGAAATGGTAGACTGTGTTTGAAGTGACAGAACTTAGACAAATCTTTTAAAAAAAATTGACTATGTTATTAGAATAATTAATATTCAAGAATATGAACTAGGAACAAAAACAAGTCATTTTTCACTATTATTTTACCTTTATGAATCTAATCATCAAACTAATAATAGTAGGAAAAAGGTTACAAGAGATCATTTGCATTATTGAACTTGATAATATAAATCTCCAATGGGAGGTGGGAGGGAGAAATATTTAAAGTCCCCACAGGAGGACAAAAGATGCAGAACTCAGTTAACACAGTCCAAATATTCAAATTAAAACATCAAAACACTTTAAACACCCAGTTTTCTATGGCCCATTTCCAAATCAGAATAAGAGAGTGGCACAGGGTAAAATTGGGGTAGAGAAACCGGAAGAGGGAGAGGAAAGGGGTGGGGGAAGAGAGAGGGATTCAAGAATACAAAAGAATACAAGAAAGAAAACAGATGGCTTTGAGGTACTCATTCTTTCCTCTTGAAATCTTTTTTTGATTATTAACACTATCTTAATGTTATTTTGTTTCTAACTGTTTCTTATTGTTTTTCTATCTCCATCTCAGGTTCCTTCTCTAATCATACCGGACATTTAAATACAGTCAAGGATCCATTCTTGGAGATCTGCTTATTTTTCTTGCACCCTGAAAATCTCAATTTCTCTCCTGGATTCAACTATCCCATGTTTGAAGATGCCATACTAGAACTGTTCTGTCTTCTGATAGATTTCTTTCATGAACTTAACAGTGAGAATTTTCACAACTACTCATTCCATCTTTTAAAACTATTTAAAACTAAACAATCATACCACATTTCCCATGAGTTCCTTACATTTCTCCAATAGTTAACCCTATCACACTTAAAACTTTGAAATCATCGTGGTTTCTTCCTTTCAGGTAACACTGAATCAGTATCTAAGATGTGTGAAATCAATCATCCTTCATATTAACTCTGCCCTCACTGTCTTTCAGCTTTTGTCATTACCATGTTGATATAAGAATAAGTAGACAATTACATAGTGAAATTCTGTCTTTCTCTAAAGCCTATGTCTCATACTTCCATAAACCATACACATATTTTGTTCCAACTATACTTCATTGGAAAAGACCCTGATGCTGGGAGGGATTGGGGGCAGGAGGAGAAGGGGACGACAGAGGATGAGATGGCTGGATGGCATCACCGACTCGATAGACATGAGTTTGAGTGGACTCCGGAAGTTGGTGATGGGCAGCGAGGCCTGGCATGTTGCGATTCATGGGGTCGCAAAGAGTCAGACACAACTGAGCAACTGAACTGAACTGATACTTTGCTGAGGTCAAGAATCATGTTCAAAAATTTACTTAATTCTAATGGAGTACTTTGATCATAGCAAGAATTAAATAAATACTGAGTTAATAGGTTAAAATTGGTATACATATAGATCCTTGAATATTATATGCAAATTACCATGTACATTATCATTAAAATGTAAATATGACCCCGATTTATCTATATTTATATATCATATAAGTAACATCCCTTATACTTAACCAAGCTCAAACGATCTAGTCATCATGTAAATTCAGTTGCACAAGGCAGTATCTTTTGAAATTATGTAGGTGAAATTAGACAATTCATGAAACACTATAAGGTTTGGACATTCTTCACTTTTCTGAGCTTCCCAATCCCTGATATAGCCTGCTAAATAATTTTTTCATAGTAACTAGGAATCAGTTTTTAAAAACATACCATACTCACACATGTTTATAAACATAAATGATACATCATACTTTATGTATAGATACATCTGTCTGACTACTTACTTACCTATATCGATTATTTTACTTATCTGTGTACCTCTATAAACTTAGTTCCATTAACTCTGTTAACCTTTATTTTATCCTCTTCTTAACATCTCAAAGATATATTTAGCAGCTTTCCAAATTCTATACATATGAATGAAGATTAATGTTAAAAGATGGGTGGTCTAGCAATGTTCTCAGGGATTTGTTACTGGCCAAATATAAATATTTATTCATTAAATATATATTTAAGTATATATTATATATATTCAATTGTATGAAAATATATAAAGAATGATAGTTCATTTTAGGGTTAATACCATGAATCAAACAAAATATCCAAGACAAAAGAGGCTAAGACAAGGTTGAAAGAGCATTACATTCTAAATGGCTAATTTTCTTCTTTGTTCACAAATGGAGATTAATCAAAATTTTCTTGAAACCTTCTGTCAAGGCTTGGCAGTAATCATATTCATTTCCAAATATAGGGTAAATGTATTATGGGAATGATTTGGCAGAAAAGAACATCTGCCCCCTTTTATACATGAGTATCAAAACTGCAGATTGCAACTTCAATAACTCACTTTTCCTATCTCTGTTAAAGAAGGAAGTTTATCTTTTAAACACTGACTGGCACATTCACTGAGAATCCTAGAGCATATTTTCCTTACCTAGCCTGCCTGTGGAGGAAATGAGGCTATATTATCAAGGTTTAAAAATTTGAACAATCTACTTAAATTCACTATATAAAACATCTTCTGCCAAAAAACTGTTGGAAAAGAGTTGATCATAATACTCATCTTCAAAATGACACTGTCTAACACTTACATCAACTAGAAAACTGCAAGTTAGATGTCATGCAAAGTATAATGTCATGGAGTATAATTATGAATGAAGCCTTTGTTCGTATAAACAGAAGGCATTCTTTGGGGAAATATAAATAGTGTTTATCCACAAAATTTTATTTCCCATTCAGTGCTTTAGCTTCCTATGAAGTTATCTAGTCTCCAAGAAACTTGAAGATTAGTCTCTATAACTACAGTTGTCACCTCTACCATAAACAGATAACCACAAAGGAGAAGAAAGACAGATGAGATGTGCATTAGAATTTCCTAAAATTTGTACTTTTACTTTACAATTACATGCCTCTTTGCTTAGCAAACTATTAATGATAAAAAGAAAGTAATTCAGTCTAGAATATATCAACAAGAAAATCAAATATTTATTGGACATAACTAATACAGATGTTTTGCTATCTAACATACAATAAAACGTAGAATCATCCAAATATAAAATGACTGGCAACAGACTTGGGGGTCTATATTTTGATACATCAAAGACGGCAGGCAAGTCAATCACTTGGGTGATAGAGAAGGAGTTGTTGAATTTCAGTAGAAAGTAAATAAAGATGATACAAATTACATATATTTTTTTCTTTTCTTAGTACTGAACTAAAATAAAGAAGTAGGAAATAGGTTTTAAAGAAGATAAGTAACTTTTCAAAGGACATGGAAGCGATGAGTAGCAAAGTCAGCATTTTTCAAGTGTGGTCAACACCACAAAAACTGATGCTCTTGGTCATTTTTGTTTTCTGCCTCATGGTGCTGGTTGATTGTGAGTTAGTCGTTCAGTTGTGTCCAACTCTGCTACTCCATGGATTGTAGCCTGCCAGGCTTCTCTGTCCATGGGATTTCCCAGCCAAGAATACTGGAGTGAGTTGCGATTTCCTCTTCCAGGGGAGGTTCCCGACCCAGGAATTGAACCCAGGTCTCCTACATCACAGGCAGACTATTTACGGCTGGAGCACCAGGGAAGTGGGACTCCATACAATTCCCTTTTGCTATGTAAGGCTACTGAAGCAAAGTACCTTTTAGAGCTTGAACTACACAACCCTGCATGAAACACCTGGGAAACCACTGCTGCTGCTGCTAAGTCACTTCAGTCGTGTCCGACTCTATGCGACCCCACAGACGGCAGCCCACCAGGCTCCCTCGTCCCTGGGATTCTCCAGGCAAGAACACTGGAGTGGGTTGCCATTTCCTTCACCAATGCGTGAAGTGAAAAGTGAAAGTGAAGTCGCTCAGTCATGTCCAACTCTTTGCGACCCCATGGACGGCAGCCTTCCAGGCTCCTCCCTCCATAGGATTTTCTAGGCAAGAGTACTGGCTTGGCTTGCCATTGCCTTCTCTGATGGGAAACCACTAACGTATCTTTAAAAGATGGTTTTGCTCTCAACTTATAAAATCTGCTGATATGAATACACAATAAAGTACTTCTATCTACTTAATAAGCACTTTACACGGCACTTCCTCTGCATCAGAATTATCCTAAGAACCTTATAAATACAAGCTATTTACTCCACAATAATTCTGAGTAGGTACTATACAAGAAGCCTGAGCATGACGTTGACTACCTTGTTTTAGGTCATTCAACAGATAATAAAAGGTGAAGTCAGGATTTGAACCCATGCTGACTGGTTCGAGGCATAATATACGAAGATGCCTCTGCAAACTTACATTCAATAGCAATATTCACAATCTCCAATTGTTTTTCAGTCCTGCTAAGACTCAGTTCAGTTCAGTTGCTCGATCGTGTCTGGCTCTTTGCAACCCCACAGACTGCAGCACGCCAGGCCTCCCTGTCCTTCACCAACTCTGCTGAGACTCAAGGCTCATTCATAGGAAACCAAGGTTTACATAGATAGATGGATGTTGTGGGAATGCATGATACTTTATTATTTCAATTTGTCAGCTAGCACTAAAAGTCGTTTGTTTCTATTTAGCTTCTCACCTGCAATCAGAACATTCTGCCATCAGGTGGTGCCCTTTTTATGGTTTGTGACCTGAATGGAGGTTTCCTTATTCTGTCAATGATTCATTGACAGACTCCACAGACAGACTTTCTACTCAGTTTTCCATTAGAGCAAACAAGGAAAAAACTCTATAAAAATTTAACTATAGTAAAATAGCTTAATAAATATAATAAACTATTAAAAATCACTAATGCCTCATTTAGGGTTAGGGTTTTAACTCTTTTTCTTTTGAAATTATTTTTAAAAAATTTCCAAAACTTTCCACTCAGTGAATCTAGTTAATTGCAATTATAAAAGGACCCCTGGGTTTTGTGCTATTACTTGAGGAAAAAAACAAGAAATCTATTGGCTAGTTTGTCCCTAACATTTCTGATCTGCGCTTTCCTTTAACTTTAGCAACAAAGGCAGCAGCAGCAACAAACACCTTTAAGACATTAATGATATAGATATCTTGTTCAAATGGCTTTGCATATTCAAGCTCTTTTAATGTTCACAATAACCCTATGAGGTAGATATTATTATTACCTCCCATTTTAAGGATGAGAAAACAGAAGCACAATTTCTAATACTTTGCCATTGTTATTAGAGGAGCTAGTAAGTGACCCAGCTGGTATTTGCTCCAGGCCATTCTCCTCACTAAGCTGTCTTGTCTCTCCAGGTGTGCAATCTACATGTTATGGATTCCTGGAGCTTCCACAGTGTTTTACATTTTCTTTCTTTGGTTTTCACTGCAAAACAGCAAGGATGCTTGGGGAGCACGAGAAAGAAGCCACTCAGTGACCACCACATTTTCCTCTATTATTATTATTTTTTAGTTTCAAGTATACAACACAGTGATTCAACATTTATATGCATTATGGATAAACTGCTACAGTAAGCTGGTTGCTATACAAAGTTATCACAATATTATTATCCCTATTCCCTATGCTATATATCTATGTGAGTTATTTATTTCATAAGTTTGTAACTCTTAATTCTCTTCACCTATTTTGTCCAACCCCACCCCCGCCTCCCTCCCCTCTGGTGACCCCCAGTTTGTTTTCTGTATCTAAAGATCTGTTTTGTTTGTGTAGTTTTTTTAGATTTCACATATAACTGAAATTGTTTGGTATTTGCTTTATTCTGTCCAACTTATTTCATCTTGATTAACCCAAATGTTTATTTATGGATTATATCTAGATAAAGAAATGCTTTGAGTGTGTACCTATACAAGGCAAAAGTAGAAAGCAAAAGACATGAGGAGTGAATACACAGAGTATTTCTCCAGACTTTATTACTTTTATTTTTTTAAATAAGTTGTTGCTATTTTCTGATAAGAAAGATGTACAAATTGGGAACATTTTATTTGAGAAATGTGTTGTTAATGACCTCACATACTTTAAAACTCCATTAATTCAATGCAAATATTAATAAAGATTGATAGGTATTTTTGCTTATTTTCTAAAGAGATATATTTCTGTAGAAATCACATAAAAACCATTTATTATTCAGTTGGCACTTTAACTTTGACTTTATGCTTTTCTTTACGCATTTCTAACACAGGGGTTTGACATTATTTCTAGTTTTTTGGGATAAATTGAAAATGTATTATTTTATATTGATAACTTTTAAACCACCTAATTTAATTTTACATAAAAGTCAAGCGCACTACACATAAAACATTAAGTGATGAAGATAACTGTTTCCACTACATTAATTCCTCATCTTTAGAAACCTGTCAAAACTTAATCATGTTGTATATAAATGTACAATTTAAAATTAGTTGATGGTTTGACTACCATAAATAATTAGCAATAGAAAAAGCAAAAATATTAACAAACACTACTGAGTTTGGCAGAAAGTTTAGACAGTCTGATATTGTACTGAAGGTGCTTAAACTAAAGAGAAGCTATAAAACTTATGGGGATGTATAAAGGCACCTCTCAGCTTCCCAGGTGGTGCTAGTGGTAAAGAACCTGACTGCCAATGGAAGAGACTCAGATTTGATCCTTAGATCAGGAAGATCCCCTGGAGAAGGGCATGGCAACCCACTCCAGTATTCTTGCCTGGAGAATCCCATGGACAGAGGAGCCTAGGGGCTACAGTCCACAGAGTTGCACAGTGTCGGACACGACTAAAGTGACTTAGCATGCATGTACGCATGAGCTACCTCCCTATCATCTTTCTTTCATTTGTATAATGGCTGACTGCCTTGGTGCCCTCTACCCAGATTAGGAAGACAGGATGACAGGGGTCTACCCAAGTGCAAGTCAAGCATTCAAGTCGAAGCACCATTTCATCATACTTTCTTATAACTGTTCTCCTCTGATTGGAGATTCTACAAAAATATATCTCCTCAAGTTCTGGGTCTTGCTTTGGATTCTGTATAGGCAAAATTGGATCTAAAAATATAACATGATGTCTTGAGTTGAGCAGGCAGGAAATAGACATTCATCATGTTCAGGGATGTGATTTAAGTATTTATGGTCCAAGAATCAATGGTCATATTATCAAAGTGATTAGGGGTCTCTAAATATTATTGAAACTTCAGAGTCTCAGATTAAACACCCTCCATAGTAAGAGTACGTGATGTTCCTGACTTTGAATTAAGGAGTTATTAAGTTTTGAAAGCTTTTTAAAGGTAGAGACTATATTTTATCCATGTGCCCAGCCCAAATTACTAAATTTATCACCTACAAAGAGTAGACATGAATTTTCAAGTGTTAATTGAAAAAAAATAAAGTACTAAAAAACAATCTAACCACTTTTGTTCAAAATCTATATTATGTTTAATTAAAACGTTTTCTATGAATGGTAGTTTGTTTTCAAACTGACTATTCAGGAAAAGCTTATTCGAGAAGCAAAGTTTCTGACTTTTAACTTGAGAGGTCTTAAGTAAGAACATCTAACCCGATAATTGCTTCTTTTGTCAGTAAAGATTAAATTTGTTAAAAAAATGTTGACATATGCTTTTTATATTTATCATTTGAAGGCCAGAGGCTGTTATCAGAACAGAAAACAGAATGTGGCTGCCACTGTGGGAAACCCAAAGGCTTTCATGGCAGACACTTGTATATTTTAATCCCATCTTTACACTGTACTGGGCCTTCCCTATGGCTCAGATGGTAAAGAGTCTGCCTGCAATGTGGGAGATAATGGTTCAATCCCTGGGTTGGGAAGATCCCCTGAACAAGAAGATGAACAACCCACTGAACAACCCACTCTAGTACTCTTCCCTAGAAAAATCCCATGGACAGAGGGGCCTGGTAACCTACTGTCCACCATTGCACAGTCGGACACGACTGAGTGATGAACAATTTCTGCAGTTACATTGTACTAGCTTTATGATCTGTTAATCATTCCAAGCACCTGCTTCCAAGGTAGATTTGTGATAATACCTACTTTACAGAACTATTTAAAAGGGCCTGGCACACAGTAGGTGCTCAGTGAAGGTTAGTCCTCCCTGTGCAGGCATTGTTATTGGAAATGTGCTAGTGACATCTAGTGGTAATTCCTGCAAACCTCAAGAAGGCTACCCTCAGAGCTTCCCAGTAAGGCATGCATTCATTCCATCAGCAAATGATTTTTAAATATCTCCTGTGTTCTAGGCTCTTTAATCAAGTTCTGAGGATTGAAAGATGTGAAAGACATAACACCTACTCTAGAAAAGCTCTGGCTATAGCCACCCAGACAAAAGTTAGCCAATTACTCTAAAAAATATAATTATTTCTACAGTAGCAGTAAGAAAAAAATACAAATATGCTACAGAATGTATGCTTTTGAACATTGTTGGAGAAGACTCTTGAGAGTCTCTTGGACTGCAAGGAGATCCAACCAGTCCATCCTAAAGGAGACCAGTCCTGAATATTCATTGGAAGGACTGATGCTGAAGCTGAAACTCCAATACTTTGGCCACCTCATGCGAAGAGCTGACTCATTGGAAAAGACCTGATGCTGGGAGGGATTGGGGGCAGGAAGAGAAGGGGATGACAGAGGATGAGATGGTTGGATGGCATCACCAACTCAATGGACATGAGTCTGAGTAAACTCCTGGAGTTGGCAAAGGACAGGGAGGCCTGGCGTGCTGCAGTCCATGGAGTCGCAGAGACTCAGGCACGACTAGTGACTGAACTGAACTGAACAGAATGGAAAACTCATTCTGACAAAGGAGATGGCATTTTGGCTGGGTCTTAAAGAGTGAATGAAATGCCCTCATTATAATTTAACTGAAGGAGAAATGAGGATATTCCATTATTTCTAAAATGTTAGTAAGTAAGGCTTATTTGCTAAAGCCCTGGTTGATGTGATAAATAGTTTAGCCCTTCTCTTCCTATGACAGGAAGATAGTAGCATTCTGTAGTGAGTAAGGTTCTAATTATACTTGGGCAAAAGGGTGGAAGAAAGATTGGTGATGGGAGAGAAGAGAAGCTGGAGCATCTATTAAATGGTTATTATAATTTTGCACTTCAGAGGTAACAAAGATCTAAATTTGTTCAGTAGAAAAGGGATAGACAGGAGGAAACATTAATGAGATATATCTGAAGTAGAACGGAGAATCTAATGATTGTGACAAGTGAAAACATACAAAAGCAGGAAGAAATGAGATTGATTTGTTTTCTTGAATGGATTATTAAGAAATAATGTCATTAAGTGAAATTTAAAAAAAAAAAACAGAAGAAAATTGAGTTTGGGGGAGGGAAGAAAACAACAATTATAAATTGTCTTTGTACATATTGTTAAAACTTAAGAAAGATTTGAACAGAAATGTCCAATAGGTGAACAGACGGAGGTCTGGAGAGAGATCTAGATGGAGACAGAGACAGGAACATCAGCATGTAGCCAACATTGCAGTCATTAGGGTGGATAAGATCACCAGGGAAAAGTCTGCCAAAAGAGGAAAGGTGAAGACACAGGGTTAAGACCTTAGGGAACACCATAATTTAACTAGTAAGTCCTAAATAAGAACTGGACTCAGCCTTAGTTTGTTGAGAACAGTCCCTTAGTAAGTTATAAACAGACAACAAAATGGCTTTTGAACTAGGAATATCTCAACTAACTACAACGTAACTTTTAAAAATACACTTAAGCCAAATTTAAGGTTTAAAAGCTAAGCTATAAAGTTATTTCCCCACAGTCTCATGAAATAAATTGTTTGGATTTTCCTCTCTTAACTGAAAACTCTGCTTTATGCTTTGAGTGTGGTCCTTTCTAGGGTGGAGGGGAAATTTTATTTGACTGCCTATAAAATGCATAACTTTTCTATTTCTCTCATTAAATTTGGTCAGTTAGGTTTCTTTCTTAGTTTTATTGCCCTCTTCTCTCTCTCTTCTCTGTTCCTCTCTCCTGATACAGGTATTTTGTGCTTCAGTGATTTTCTGGGAAAAGAGCCCAGTTGGTTTACTTTTCTTTCTTTTCTTTTTTTTTTAATTATAGACAACCTCACAGATTTAGGATATTAACTCTATACTTGCAGTGTTGTTACCTTAAAAGAAGAGCTATTCATGCTGTTTTGTTAGTTAAATACCTACAAATTTATGGCCTTCCAAAATATGTCATGTCTGACTCTTTGCGACCTCATGGACTATACAGTCTATGGAATTCTCCAGGCCAAAATACTGGAGTGGATAGCCATTCCCTACTCCATGGGATCTTCGCAACCCAGGGATCAAACCCAGGTCTCCAGCATTGCAGGCAGATTCTTTACCATCTGAGCCGCCAGGGAAGCCCAAGAACATTGGAGTGAGTACCCTATCCCTTCTCCAGGGGAACTTCCCAACCCAGCAATTGAACTGGGGTCTCCTACGTTGTAGGAGAATTCTTTACCAGCTGAGCTAGCAGGGGAGCCTTAATATAAATTAACTTTAGAAAAGTTAACTTTGGAAAATCAGCTAATCCTCTCTCCATCAGAATCAGCCTTATCTGTGCAAAAGGGGATTACAGTTCACAATAGACTGAATGAAGGAATGTTACGTTGCTTCATTGGTGTCTGACTCTTTGCAACCCTGTGGACTGTATCCCACCAAGCTCCTCTGCCCACGGGATTCTTCAGGCAAGAATACTGGAGTGGGTTGCCATTTTCTTCTCCAGGGGATCTTCACCCCCAAGGATTACACCTGCGTCTCTTACATTTCCTGTACTGGCAGGTGGGTTTTTTTACCAAGAGCCAACTGGGAAACCTCAGGTTGGTCACATGAGATGAACATGTTCTTCATGGTCTTCATGAAGGCCTGAAGACCCTTCATAATGTAATCTTGAAAAAGAATAATGGATAATTTAATCAGCTGAATTAGCCCCATCATACAATTTAAGATTCACTTGGATCACCTGCTTTGAAATTATGAAACTTGGCAAATTAAAAAAAAATTTCAACTACATTATATTATTTTGCACAACTGAGGCTTTAAAAATATTTTTCTATTTCAAAATTTTATACCTCAAATTAACCTAAAATGTAACAACCTTCATGTAAAACCTAAAATGTAAAAAGTTTCAGCATCTAAATCTTTAAGTAGGCTAATGAGAGTAAATTAAATGTACTTATTATATTCAACATTTAATTATAAATGATGCTAAAATGTATGAATTAAATATGTGAAAGACAAAAGAAATGAATCATCTAAACTAGCATAGATGTTCTAAACCCAATCTTACTGATTCTAAAAAAAAAAAGAAAGAAAAGAAAAAATTCGAGATTTAACTCAACAAATGTTTGTTGGGCACTTACTATATATCAGGAACTATTCCAGGTTTTATGGCTGGACACAGAGTAAGATTGTTTTCTAGGAACTCAGTCTAAGTGACAGAATGGTGGAGATATAAATAAAAAGGTAAATATAATAACATAATAGAACCAAGTAATAGAACTATTTTTGCAAGTAGGAATCCTTAGAGAATTCTTCCTTGAATAGGCAACATTTAATCCAAGATATTGATTCAATCCAAAATATGACATTCATTCCAAGATGTTAAGAGGGGGTGGCAAGAATACACAGAAGAACTATATAAAAAAGATCTTCATGACCCAGATAGTCATGATGGTGTGATCACTCACCTAGAGCCAGACATCCTGCACTGCAGTCAAGTGGGCCTTAGGAAGCATCACTATGAACAAAGCTAGTGGAGGTGATGGATTTTCAGTTGAGCTATTTCAAATCCTAAAAGATGATTCTGTGAAAGTGCTGAACTCAATACGCCAGCAAATTTGGAAAACTCAGCAGTGACCACAGGACTGGAAAAGGTCAGTTTTCATTCCAATCCCAAAGAAAGGCAATGCCAAAGAATGTTCAAACTACCACACAATTGCACTCGTCTCACATGATAGCAAAGTAATGCTCAAAATTCTCCAAGCTAGGCTTCAGCAATACGTGAACCGTGAACTTCCAGATGTTCAAGCTGGTTTTAGAAAAGGCAGAGGAACCAGAGATCAAATTGACAACATCTGTTGGATCATCAAAAAAGCAAGAGAATTCCAGAAAAACATCTACTTCTGCTTTATTGACTATGCCAAAGTCTTTGACTGTGTGGATCACAACAGACTGTGGAAAACTCTTCAAAAGATGGGAATAACAGACCACCTGAACTGCCTCCTGAGAAATCTGTATGCAGGTCAAGAAGCAACAGTTAAAACTGGACACAAAATAAGAGACTGGTTCCAAATTGGGAAAAAAGTACCTCAAAGCTGTGTATTGTCACCCTGCTTATTTAACTTATATGCAGAGTGCATCACGTAAAATGCTGTGCTGTATGAAGCACAAGCTGGAAGCAAGAACGCCGAGAGAAACATCAATAACCTCAGATACACAGATGACACCACCATTATGGCAGAAAGCGAAGAACTAAAGAGCCTCTTGATGAAAGTGCAGGAGGAAAGTGAAAAAGTTGGCTTAAAACTCAACATTCAGAAAACAAAGATCTTGTCATCTTATCCCATCCCTTCATGGCAAATAGATGGGGAAACAATGGAAACAGTGACAGACTATTTTTTTGGGCTCCAAAATCACTGCAAATGGTGGTTCAGCCATGAAATTAAAAGATATTTGCTCTTTGGAAGAAAAGTTATGACCAAACTAGACAGCATATTAAAAAGCAGATGCATTACTTTACCAACAAAGGTCTGCCTAGTCAAAGCTATAATTTTTCCAGGAGTCATGTATGGATGTGAGAGTGGACTATAAAGAAAGCTGAGCACCAAAAAACTGATGCTTTTGAACTGTGGTGTTGGAGAAGACTCGAGAGTCCCTTGCACTACAAGGAGATCAAGCAGTTAATCCTAAAGGAAATCCACCCTGAATATTCATTGGAAGAACTGATACTGAAGCTGAAACTGCAGTACTGTCGCCACTTGATGCGAGGAACTGACTCATTTGAAGAGACCCTGATGCTGGGAAAGATTGAAGGCAGGAGGAGAAGGGGACAACAGAGGATGAGATGGTTGATGGCATCACTGACTCAATGGATATGAGTTTGAGCAAGCTCCAGGAGTTGGTGATGGGCAGGGAACGTGGGCATGCTACAGTCCATGGGGTTGCAAAGAGTTGGACACAACTAAGTGACTGAACTGAACTGAATCCAAGATGTGGTGCTAAGTGGCTTTACATTCTGTGATAGAATGTCTACTGTCTTTTGTTAATTCAAGGCAATAGTAACAATAAACAATAATTATATTTAAAAATTCCATACTGGATATTGTTACTGGTATCTGGCATTGTGATCATTATTTTTCACATGCAATCTAATTTTCTCTATTCTTAACAATCCTATGCAATAAGGTACAATTATGGATTTAAACTTTTTAATGAAGAAACTGAACTTCAAATTATGCAACTTGGTCAACATCACAGTGCTGAACAAATGGCAGAACTGGTAATAAAAGCTCTAAAATACTTGCTCTCTACAAATCCCGCTATGCCACACTGCCTCTTATTGCACAGTCATTTCTCATTTAGGGAAAACTGAATGAATTCTTGTGCTACAGATATCTTCGTCTTTAAAACATAAATAAAACTCTTACAAATTAAATTTGACCCTATTGAATTCATTGGCTCCAGCAACGCCTAAACCATTTGCAGTTTTCTTTTATCTCCTGGTGGATCAGAGGGTAAAGCATTTGCCTGCAATGTGGGAGACCCGGGTTCAATCCCTGGATTGGAAAGATCCCTGGAGAAGGAAATGGCAACCCACTCCAGTACTCTTGCCTGGAAAATCCCATGGACGGAGAAGTCTGGTGAGCTACAGTCTCTGGGGTTGCAAAGAGTTGGACACAACCGAGCGACTTCACTTCACTTGACCTCAAATGGTCTGAATGCTACACAAAAACATCCATGAATTACTCCATTCTCAAGAAATGAATACTGAAGTTACTATGTTCTCCAGGCAGCACCTCATTATTCTATTCAATTCCTTTCACTTGCCAAGCTCTTAAATATGTTTTTCACGTTCACTTTCTTGTTGCCAGTTCTTGAACTATTTTCAACATGGTTATCAACTCTTTTATCCATTGAAAGTCACTCACTAAGACGAGTAAAATCTTTTTCAAGGCAAAATTGGAGATCGTTTGCTTCCCCCAATTATTTTGACCTCTGCACACTTTGATATTTTTGTACTAGGTACTACTTACTCTCAATATTCTTTGTGATATTTGCTTCCAGAAAGTAAACCAGAGTTAATATATTATCAAATGTAAATTGTTAGAGGAGAAAGCAACATCTGATAGGCTATAATTGGAAGCAAGAATAGGGCAAAACCATTTTTTTCAGTTTTGGTAAAAACTAGATTTTACATGTTTCATCAAATGTGTTTAATTTCTAAAATTCCAGACTTTCAGATACTAAGCAAATCTATATTTTAAATAACTTGTACATAATCAAGCACAGGATTATATTCATGATTTCATTTGACAATAGCATCAGTTATAAATAGGAGGATGAATTAAAATGGCTAAATATCATTAACATACTCATTTTTCAATTGAACACTTGAATAATTAAAAATGAGAAAACAAATTCAGATAAGTCTTACATTTTCTATCAACTGTTGCAGAGGATATCCCTCTGGGTCCTATTTGTCATTGTCTACCCCTACTGCCATACAGAAATGGTCAAACAAGTACACTGTGAATTTTCCCATGTGGAGTATTGTCTGATCACACTCCCTTTAGCCTACAAAAGAAAAGTACAGCTCATGCTAATGTTCAGGATTCCCATATTGGCAATGATTTGGTTTAATAAATACAGTGGAGTAGATATACATTAGATCAATAAATCTGCATAGAGACTGTTTTTAATTTACTGTATCAGCAACATTTATCTTCTTTCATAGGATATGTTATTTTTGATCAGTGAAAGCTAAGACTCACCCTCTAGATGTAATATAGTTAGAGAGGGGCAATTGGGAAGCTAATTTTGCCATGATGATCAGGACTCCGTTAAAGAAGATTGATCCTAGGAAAATTGCAAACTGCTTATTTCAGATAAATTTTGTATTTTACTAAAGAAATCCTTATTGATTTCAAAATAATAGATGAAAATGAAAATATTGGCCCAACCTTCATTCTAGATGAGTTATTACTAGTATATCTTTTCTAATTCAACTGTCTTTAGGAGAATATCTGGATCATGAGAATAGTCTACCACAGTACAAGTGGTAAACTCAAAAGATGAGTTAAATGGTGCTTTTATCATTTGAATCTCATAAAAGGAAAAAAAGAGATAAATATTTAAAAAGTCATTTTTCTTATCCTAGTTCCTGTTGCTAAAGTATAAACATACTTTAATTGAACCTTGTAGATGAGCTAGGGGAAATTAGACCACACTTTCTATCATTAGAAGAGACTGTCCAACTCTGAGTAGATGGCTGAGACCATCATTTAGGGGTAGTCAAGAGAGAAGGAAATGGCAACCCACTCCAGTGTTCTTGCCTGGAGAATCCCATGAACAGAGGAGCCTGGCAGGTTATAGTCCATGGGGTCAGAAGAGTTGGACACAACTTAGTGACTAAACCACCACCAACAAGAAAGACAAAGTATATGCAAAAATAAAAAAGGTAAAGAAGATACTTAATTTACACAGAAAGTAGAATGATGTAAAATTAGATAACAGAGAAAAAGAACTGATTATACATTTTTCCAAAAAGATCAAGAAATATTCCTTGCAAATGGATGCACCTGACTGTATTCAATTTATAATGACAAGTTTTAAGTAGGCTTCTATTCTTTACAGTCAAATAATCTGCTAAGCAAAACACAAGAGAAATTATGGTCTTGGTCTTGGATGAGATAATATCTATATACAACATATGAGTACAAAAGAAGACAGAGAGAAAGAGAGCGGATATGGTTGTTTAGCAATTAAGATTAGATAACTCTCATGAGGAATTCAAACAGTCAAAATAATCAGTTGTAGTAAATCTATTAATTTCTCTTCTTATAAGTCATAGTGTAATGCTAAATTTTTGCTCAAACCTATTTCCTAGGTTAGAATCCTGGCTTCACTAACTTACTAATTATAAGAGTTAGGCAAGTTATTTAAACCATTTTTGTTTTGAATTTTTCTTCTTTGAAATGAGAATGATAATAGTGGCTATTTCAAAAGTTTGTTGTGATAAGTGCTTCAGTCAGTCAGTTCAGTCACTCAGTCATGTCCGACTCTTTGTGACCCCATGGACTGCAGCGTGTCAGGCTTCCCTGTCCATCACCAACTCCCCGAGTTTGCTCAAACTCATGTCCATTGAACTGGTGATGCCACCCAACCATCTCATCCTCTGTCGTCCCCTTCTCCTCCCGCCCTCAATCTTTCCCAGCATCAGGGTCTTTTCCAATGAGTCAGCTCTTTGCATCAGGTGGCCAAAGTACTGGACTGATTTCTTTTAGGAGTGACTGGTTGGATCTCCTTGCAGTCCAAGGGACTCTCAAGAGTCTTCTCCAACACCACAGTTCAAAAGCATCAATTCTTCCACGCTCACTTTCTTTATAGTCCAAGTGCTTACAGAAATAATAAGCATACAAATAGCGCCGACTGAGGGTAACTCAGTTTTGTTTTGTTTTGTTTTTACATTGTGAAAAGACAGGACCCTATTTCTTTAGGTTTTTAGAGTCTTTTTTTTGGTGAGGGAAAATCAGTTTTCAGAGCATTTGGGGTATCAGAATTTCAGATAAATTATTTACATGGGTTATTTTATTCTTTTTTTACTTTTGATATTTGTTGTTGAAATTTAAATGTAACCAAACTTTAAAGTTATTTAAGAGACAAGATGCAAATAGGACCAGAGCAAATAGGAAAAGGGCAAAGAGAAAGCTTATATTTTGAAGGAAATGGATTTGTATGGTTGTATTAATTTTAGGGTGTTTCATAGACTGAATGGCGCTCCCCCCCACTAATTCATATGCTGATGTCCTAATTCCCAATAGTTCAGAATGCAATGGCATTTAGAGACAGGGCTTTTAAAGAGCTAGTTAACATAAAACGAGGCCATTAGGGTGGGCCAAACCACTGTGACTGGGGTCCTTATAAAAGGAAATCTGGGCACACAAAGACACGCTGGGATATGAACAACCAAAAGAGACACTATGTGAGGACACAAGGGGAAGACACCCATTTGAAAGTCGAAGAGTAAAGCTTCAGAGAAACAAAACCTATGGATACCTTGACCTTGGGTTTCTAGATCCAAAATGAGGAAATAAATTTCCATTGCTAAAGCTTCCCAGTCTATGGTACTATGTGAAGACAGACCTAGCAAACTGCTAGAGTAAGCAAGAGCAATTTTACTTACAACTATTATTTTGAACACAACTGTTATCTGTGTGAGTCTGAAATACTCTATTCTTAACATTTTTAAGATAAGTAAAACAATTGTTTATATAATACTTCATTAGTATAATTAGCATGGTATTACTTAGGCACCAAAAACCATACACTATTACATCAGCAAACTTATTTAAAAATTTTAGATTTCATGTTAGACAACAATGCGTTGATCACTGATAAGGAACTGAAGGGTCCTGTGATATAACTAAAGGACAGCAATGGAACTAATCAGGATTTTTCCTATTCCGTTGGGCTGACAGAGCATCGGTGTCCAGAACACTGTGTCAAAGTGGGTGTGAGGACAGGAAGTAAACAGAAATAGACATATGTCAGATAATTGTCTTCAACTGGAGGGATGAAGGAAGGATGGAAAGAGATTTTGGAATCTAGTTTGAAGCAGAGAGAAGGAAGGCAGGGTAGGTTTTCAGAGAAGAGAAGTAGTGAGGTATCATTGTAGGTTTATAAGATTCTAAATACGTTAGGTCAACAAAGCCAACAATTGAATATTTACATGAGGACTGTTTTTCTATATGAAACTATAAATATACATAGAAAATAAATTCTCTAAGTACCAGATGAATATCAAGATAATAAAACTGTTTATCTTCTGTATATTTTTGAGGTGGACATGACTTTTCTTTATAATTAGAATAAGAAAGGAATCATATATCTCCTCATTTATTTATGAATAAATACTTACCTGATGAAAGCAGGCTGAATCAATTCAACTATACGGAGTAGTATTTTCCTTTTACAACTGATATAGGTAAACAGCAAAAAATAACTGCATAATACGTTATATACACAAACAAAAACAGGAATGCACAAAGATCTCGAAGCGTTTGACTGCTTTCAAATAAAAATATAAGGCTGTGAAATAAAAATTATAGTTTGTTTTTTTTTGCCTTTTCAAATGAAAACATCTCCAGGGTTTGTGATTCTAAAAATAATGTATGTACCTTATAAGAGCAGACATCTACATTTTTACTGATTAGAAAGTCAAAATCTTTCTACAGTAATCCTTCTTAGTCCTCATCTTTTTTTAAAATCCACTTTAAAATTACAAATCTTTAATTGTATACAAATATTTCTGGAAAAATACTCATAAATGAGGAAAATACAGTGCATCTCAAAACTCTTGAGGTCAAAATCTCCATTCACTTCACCTGTTGTGCACATCAACGCAAAGACAAAGTGTCAAAAACTCTGACTAATTTTCTTAATCACGACCTATTACCTACCTCATAAGACTTGCTTTTAAATCATCCTGCCTGTAAACACCCTCTAAATATCCTCCCCTAAAATCCTCATTTAGAGACCTATTACAATTTTGTCAATGTACAATTACAATTTTGTCTTTTTTGCTTGCCAGTACTAACAAACTCAGTTTTGCTTGATCAAAAGTTGTTTTCTTTGCAGTCATTTGTCAGATGAATAGTCAAAAATTGTGGAGATAACGGAGAACTTCCAGTGAAAGCTTTGTGCAACCTGACTTAAACTCCTCTACTTGAAACCTGTTCCTCCAAGATCACTGAAGTTTCTATCTAGGGGTCTCTCTGACAGCAACAGTGAGGTATGCACTGCATTTGGTCTAAATTTTAAGTTATTTTTGTCATTCTCCCAAATGCAGAGTTTACGCCTCCTAGGAATGAGAATTGATTTTAGCACTACTTTGATAGCCTAATCAATTTTTTGAAAATTCTTATTCTAGATGAAAACACCTACTCTGTTACTTACAATATGACTGTCTGTTTTCATGATTTCTATTGTGAGTCAATAAAGGGAGCATTCATGAGGTAGGAGTGCTTATTAGAGTTAGGTTTTGTTAGACTGATTTTCTTTAGACAAACTTTGAGCATTCGCTCAAACTTTGTGAGGATCTTCCCCAGTCTTGTCTTTGTTGATTCCACTTAGTCTCATTTTGCTCAGTTAGGGAGTTTAAGTTCTTCTCCTAGTCTTCAGCCAGGTTCTTAAAATAGGAAGTTGCCCAAGAAAAATTTTAATGTGTTTTTTTCAGTTTATTTGGCCCTCTAGATCAAATTTCTGATTGCTTTCTATTTTAGTTCATGTGCTTATCTCTCTTATTGGTGCAATTCCATCCAATATGTCTGCAACTGTAGAGTCCATTTGGGGGAACTTAATTGTTGTACTGATACTTGATGCAATTCACTAGAGTTCAAATTCTTGTTTAAACCTGTTGTTTATACTCTTGAGTGGCTCTCAAAGTGTGTGTGTAATGGGTTTCCTATATCTAAGGCTTCTTTTGTCCTTCCATAATGATGGTTTCAAGTTTGTCCAAAGCTGACTCCTTCTCCCCTTTCTCTTTTCCTCTATTTTTTTCTGCTTCTCTTAAGAAAAATTGTTCTGTCACTATGTACATACATCTCTAATGTAGATAATAATTTAAACATTTCCAAAAGAAAGATTTAAAAAATTGAATTGTGTGCACTTTTTATGGATTTTGATTTCCTTATTTGAGATACGACTAAGAATGTATTCTTGCTTACAGAAGTAGAGTTGATAAGGTTGGTTTTGCTTAACCAATAAGTTTCTTTTGGATAATTTCTTAAAATGTCAATAGTCTATAAACATAGAAGAAAAATAGGATGAAATATAGAAAACATAGGATGTGAAAAATAGCTAATAAAACCTGCAGTGCTTAGGCACTGCTCTCTATAAATGAAGAGGTAAATAAAATATTCTCATATGTAATATGAAATATGGAATTAAGACATTTTGAGATTCAATGACAGACCCGAAGTATATTTTATTTGTTGTCCTGTCAAGAATCTGTCATCTGAGAACCAATTTAAGATGTAAAACCTAAGGCTAGGCTTTGGATATCACCGGGTGCCACAGCATTGGATAGCTCATGTAGACAGTAAAATCTCTCAACAACATGACACCCAAATTGTCTCTGACGGAAGGAAAGATGAAAGGACGAGCAAATAGTAACAGTTGTCATTTATTGCATGCTTCCTAGGTGGCAGGCACTGCTCAAAGAGCTTTATTCATATTAACTCATTTTATCCTTTTTAAAAATTTTTGAAATGGAAATAATCATTATGGTCTCTAAAGTATAATTCTTTCAATTAAATATTGATTTACAAGCACAAAGATTTTTCAGTTCATTTATTGCCTGTCAATTCCAAGAAAGTGGGGAAAAAAGGAATATTTTAATTTTTTTTTTTACTGAGTCCTTAAATGGTCTCTTGATCTCAGAACTGAACTGTAAATCAGATACACCTTAGTGACAAATTATAGCCACTGAATTATTGAATAATTCTCATTATGAAGGAAGAGTTATTTTTGCCACAGATTTTATATCTCAAAGAAGACTATAATATTAGCCAATACATATTTCTCCCCCAGATTGTGTCATCACTAGGGTTTTAAAATAATCTCTTATTCTACAAAACTCTATATCAACCAAGAATGGAATAGTTAAATTGCAACAAAAATGAAAACAGCCTATTCTGAATGCTGAACAATAAAGAAAACACACAAATGTAGTGAATTTTGCAGAAAAATTACTAAAGATAACTGGCAATCATGATTTGTTTCTCAGTGAAGATTTTCACCAAACTATAAAAGAAATACAGTTGTCTATAATTTCAAATTATATAGAACATTAGCTTTCAAGAGAACAATGGGTCTTCATCACTTTTTGCTCTTATTTCCAAGACATACAACACACTTTCTTCAATTTTAGTTCTATTCTTAAAATTCACATATTCTGTTTCCTTTCTTTGTTTTGAAAATAATTCCTTCCAGTGGTCTGTTGAAACTAGGAGAAACAGTAGCAAGTTCTCTTAACCTAAGCAGTAACCTAGGTCTAAAATAACCTGTATAATAATTCTAAGTTATAAATAGAAAAATCAATGGTGATTTTTATTTTCTTTCACTTTTAATATTGCCTATTATTCCAGGTAAATAAATTATTTTGAAATACAGGGTATCATTGATCTGATTCTTTGAACATTCTCCCTTTTGAGGCTGAACTTCTAAAATGACTTACTTCAAGTAGAAATATGCAACATGTGAAGGGATATACAATGCAAAGCCTATCCAATTAGATGAGCAAAGGCATACAATCCACTACTTATCGGAATAAAATTTCCCTAGGAATACTGTATGCTCAAGTGATACATTACTCAAGCAGCAAATCATGAATTATTATTTCAAATGATTAATACATTTAAATGTAAAGTAGGCTTGAGGGACGAGCACGTAACTAAACATTTTATTTTTCTACCTTTTTCAAATATCTCTGATTGATTATGTTTATGTACTAGAAGTTCATATCATCTGTAATTTCCTAGTCATGGTTTTTGGCAAAGAGAGGATTGGGAACATTATAGTCCAACAGAGAAAGTTGATAAAGCATTCTGAACTATAAAGCAGGTAGTTTGTAAGCCATGTCCATGATTTTCTTGAGAGTAATGCATTCATAAACCAGCTTTTAATGATTTGCTATGTCCACTGTTTCCTAACTATGTGTCCATCAGAATCTATTTATTTGTACTTGTAATCCCCCAAGTAAAATCCAAATTTTAAGAAATATCACTGGCATGGTCAAACATAATCAACTGAAACTGAAAATCAATTTTCAAATCACAACAGGGGATTTTTCTCATAAAAGGATGCATGTGTCTATAATTTGGGGAGGGGGTCTATTTCTAAGGAATGCATCTAGAAATTATCGAAAATGTTCCTTTTCTCTCAGATGTTTAAGAAGCATTTTTAATATCTGTCTTATGAATATAAAACTCCTTATTTAAAATGTTCAAGTGTACCATTAATCTTTCTTCAGAATTCCAGGTGAAGGATGGTAACATGATCTCTACTTACTCTTTTCATTACTTTGGGAGATTTGAGCTCTGTCAATTCTGTAAAAGTGATTCCTGCTCATTACAAACTTGCACTTTATTTCCACTGCATCAGTGACTCTGGAATTTCTGTAACTTCCAATAACACAGTCACGATCCAAAAGTTCTGATAATCACTGTCTCTCACCTTAGCTTGCAACATTAAGTAGAGTTTCTGAAATTAAATGCTTAACCCTGATTTAGATGTCTAGCCATAATAGTTTTCTTTATGCATATAAACTCCTATATCATGTGTATTTAGACTTGAAATTAAACACTTAATCCTGATTTAGATTTAGATACAGAACAGCTTTCTTTATCCATATCAAGTCTCATATCATGTATGTTTAGACTTGCGACATGAGTAAGTGTTAGTCGCTCAGTCGTGCCCAACTCTTTGCGACCCCATGGATTGCAGCCCACCAGGCTCCTCTGTTCATGATATTTTCCGGGCAAGGATACTGGAGTGGGTTGCTATTTCCTTCTCCAGGGGATCTTCCCAACTCAGGGATCGAACTCGGTCTCCTGCACTGCAGGCAGATTCTTTACCGACTGAGCTACAAGGGAAGCCCTGTGATATAAGATATAAAATATTCAGAATAGGGATGGTCAGGTATTTTTCAGGTAGGATAGAAGAAAAGACAACTTGCCATTCAAAATTATTTTGTACAAACACATGCACACACACACACATACACAGGTGCACATGCATATGAATCTTTACCAAGTTAACAAAAACAGTACTTTGGAAAATATAATACTAATATTTAAAATAACAAAGGTGAGTCAATTCCTAAGTAAGTTGATAAGAAGTCCTGGGTCCCCAAGGAGGAGAAAGGGGTCTGGGGCTCTCAAGGAGGAGACAGGAGTCTAGAATTCTCAAGGAGGGGGAAAAGACAAATGTCTTTTTTCCTCTATATTTCTTAGTCTTAGTCACATAAAATGTTAAGCCTGGAACTGATGATTACACAACAACTCAGTTCAAACTCTGTACTAAGGATTATATAACAATGTATCCTGCTTGAGGACAGTTTCTCCTTCCTGAAGACCTTCTGACTAATCCTGATATTTTAGAATGCATGTTATGGGAGTGGATCTGGTAAAATCTTTCTATTGTTAAATTCTAGTCTGTTAACTTAAAATGTAAATTGTGGGAGTAATTCTGGTAAAATTTTTACAACCTTGAGACATTCTTTTGATTTATTGTAATAACCAATTAAAAAAGTATATAACTCCCTTGCTTAGACTAGAGAAGGCAATACTCTCCATCCCCCTTCTGATGCCTATGTCAGAAGCTTTCTCTGTCCCTTTTTCACCATAATAAAACTCTGCTACACAAATGCTCTTGAGTGATCAAGCCTGGTCCCAAGTCCTGAAGCAAAAATCTTCTTCAGAGATCACGAATCTGACATCATTCACCATAAGCTATCAAAGGTACACAATCTTCTAAGAAAACTGGTAACAACTCGTTTTTATTCACAAGTCACAGTAAAAATACTGTATATAGAAGAACAGAGTTTCCTTAAGGAAAGAAACATGATTTGTCTATGTGTCATATCCAGTGAAATTTCACTGAGGATTTTTTTTATAAGATCCACAAGAGGCAGGAAATTCACTCACAGATAGAAATATCAGTTATACAATGACGTTTTACACAGCATTCCACTAATTTCCCTTTTTAAACAACCTTGCTATTACTTAATATGATCAGCATCCTCAATTTATATGCATGTATAAATACATTAAAAAAACGTAACTGATGTGTTTTTTTTAATACAACTAATATGTGTTTTTAAACATTTTACAACAATACAAGCAATTTAGGTACTGCTCGTCTTTTTTTCTTCAGGAAATTTGTATTTTAATCAATTCTTCTTAATTTATATTTTTATACCGCATGTAGTGTTCAAATCTGGCCTTCCTGTCTATCAATTAGCCTTTTAATAATATTTACCACTTAGCTAAACAGCATATTACTGCCTGCTTCAATTTTCCATGCAAACTCTCAAACGGTAAATAGAACATTTTAAGAGACACTTCTTAAAGCTGCTTATAAATATTTGGTAAGAGGACCTTAGTATCACATCCATCAACATCTATTGAGAACATCTGTCATTTGAACTAAGACAAATTAATTCATCTTAAGAAGTAATCATTGTCATTTTGTCTTCATCAATCACAATAGCATTAGGATTAAAAATTCTAAGAGGATGTTTTGAGTAAGAGTTTTCCAAATCCACACATTTCAGTTTAACATAATCACAAGTACTTTATATATACATCTTTGTAATACACACATGTAACAGAATACAGCAAGCAGGAATCAGAAAGATGCCTGTCACAATTCATAAGCAAGAGAGATCAGGACACTCTTAAGAAGGAATTACACTCTTATTTATAGGTCACTTACCACTGAAACTTGATAAACAGCGTTCACAACATATTTTTCCTCTTGTCTGATACCTCCTAAAGTGTCTTACCATAGAATGGATTAGACTTTATAATCACAGGGAAAACTGAGGTGAGTGTTAGGTTGACTAGAAATAAGCTAGAAATAAGCCCAAGTAACCCAGTATTGCCCAGACAGGGAGTGAAGTGGCTGTTTTGACTTTAGTAGTTGACTTTTCATTCCTGGATAGGAGGTCTCAAGTGAAGACATAATAATGCTTTCATTAATTTCAAGATCTTACCTTCTTCACAATAACTCCACTAACCTAAGAATGGAGGCCCCAATCAAGGTTGTCCCCTCAATGCAGATGTATATTTTAAATTGTAGGTCATTAACATTTTGACCTTCAAGCCACCAAATATTTCCAAGAAAAAATTTTAATTTAAAATACATTATTGACATGTTCCTTACCCATAAGTATATTTATAATGAAAATAAAATCAGAAGAAATAAAAAATAAGCAATAAAATGTAACAGCAACTTTTCTCAATAAAAGCCAGTCATTAAGCTTTTAAATGTAACAAGAAAAACTACAAAATCCTGACTTAAAACATGATTTTTGCTACTATTTAGCAATGTCATCACATGGCTACATGGATCTGAGTTTCCCTTCTTTAGACACACATTGCTCTTGGACTAGGATACAGTGGTGAGTAGCTGAAACTGTACGTCCTCAAAGACACTGAGTCAGCAGAAATAAATCACAACTGTCCTCTTTAGGTGTGAACTTTCACTTAGAACATGATGAGTTGAGTTCTTTCTCTAACTAGATCCACTTTAGTTCTAACTGACAGACAGTAGTTACCCTCACAAACCTGTAAACGGCTCTGAGATCTTCCTTACACAGTACATGCTTTTACTGACGATCATGTCTCTTTTACCTTCTCTCCTACAATATGAAATATCTCTAGAGATTTAACTATATTTCACCTTCCCCAGCTCTTTTGCCAATGTGATCCTACTGTTGTGCATCCCTCTAAAGGAATAGATTCTTCTGGATAGAAATGGCAAGTAAACGGAAAGAGGCCCTACATGACAGCTAACTAGGAACTAAAATGCCAAATACTAAAAACACACAACTGGAAATTAGAAGAGCAAAGAAAGAGGGGCAAACACCATGCATTAAATACATAAGAAATATGTTTTTACAGAAAGAGAAATCACAGATGGGGAGGAGGGTCACATTATTTTCTCATTTTATAGACTAAGTGTCCTCACTTTTGACCCAAATTATTCTGTAAATATCACCAAAAATAAAATTACCTTTTGAGTAACAAGAAAATATTGATTTAATGAATTACATATCCCAGCATCTCGCAACACCCAGCAACCCAGCAAGAGAGAAAAGTAGAGCATTTACACATTTAGACTGAAAAGGATTTTATCTAATTAAAATTAGGTAATAATGTACATCACGCAAATAATATGATATTCTGTTTGATACTACTAAAAATTTCCCTTCTGTATAAAGCATCTGGAGTAGACACTAATTAAAGGAAATTTTAGAATCACTAGTCTTACCAGAGCAACTTCACACCCTCAAACAATGCACACCCACCTAGCAGCATATGCCAAAAACCTGGGACACGAGAGTGAAGAATCACAGATGCCATAAAATGTTTTCATTGTTAGAATTATGCTAACCTTTCAGTAAATCACTTTCAATATTGCATCAAATCTTTGCTCAAAAAGGTTTTTTTGCCCTGTCTAGAGGGCCCTACTGCTTTAAAAATCCACTTTAACAGAAACAAAACACTTACCTCACTGGAGACAGGATATTTTCTTCAGTTTCAGATGAGCAAGTACAAATAACTCATTTACATAAACATGTATAAAATGTGTTTTGGTCAGAGTGAATGAGATGTTATCAAAATCCCTTTCAACATATCCCCATCATCCTTAACATCATCACCATCAGTCAACATCACCCACCACATCATGGCAACACTGAAACCCTTTTCTCTTCTTCTCCATCCCTCTCCCTTTGATTTTCTTACCTCTCTCCCTCCTTGTACTGACTCCAATCTTTTCAAGTTCAAAACCTGAAAGAGAAAAAAAAAAAAAAAAAAACTACGTAACTGATGGCAAAGAAGTAACTAGCACCAGTGAGAAATTTTTAAGTGAAATAATTCATTTAACAAAGAAGATCTCAAGGCAGATTAATATTTCATGCATATGATAATGTCTATAACTAAGTCTTCAAATATGGTATCAACGCACTTCTTGCTAAATCCCAAGACATTAAGTAAAAATAAAATATAAAGCATTTTTTTTTTTTAGTCATAATTGTCAGTCCCTCAGTGAAATCACAATCTAAAAGGATCTGCTCTGATAGTAAGTTCTTATTCTATTGCTCTGCACTTGGCACATCCTGGAGCCCAGATCTGAGTTAAGGTTGATAAGAAGCATTTGCTTCATTTGCAGCACTGATGATCATCTAGGAAATATTCAGAATTTTATCTCCTGAAAAAATTTCTCATCTTCTATTATCATAACTGCTTTTTACATTAAAAGGGGAGGGATTCACTTTAAATCCCCAGTAAATACTAAGAATAATTAAATGATAGAAGACAATCTCTTTCTTTGCATGCCTATTGCAAAATATGCTTGTGGCACTAGAGTCTGTCTGTCCATCTGTCTATCCTCCCTGGAAACACTGCTGTTTAGAAAGTGAGAGAATGGAAAAAACTGCTCCCTCCCCCAAACACAATAAAGGGCTTCCATGGTGACTCAGACAATAAAGAATCTGCTTGCAATGCAGGAAATCCGAGTTAATGGCTCAGGACGATCCCCTGGAGGAGGGCATGGCAACCCACTCCAGTATTCTTGCCTGGAGAATCCCATGGACAGAGGAGCCTAACGGGCTACAGTCCATGGGGTTGCAAAGAGTCGGACACGACCGAACGACTTTTCAAAACAACAACAAATACAACAAAAGCTTCAATTACTGTTATTTTCCTTATTGTAGTAGTTCTGTATGTGAAAGATTCTGTATGAAAATTGCTGTGACATATGGTATCATAGTACCGAATTCTTTCTTTTTACCTTTCTTCCTTTTTCTTATCTTCTATTTCTCTCTCTCTATCACTCCTATAAATTATTTTACAATACATATTTATTTGGTAGGCACTATGGGTCAGCCACCATGCTCGATACTAGGACTATCAGTAATAAATAGTCCTCAAAGTTTAGCAGATCACTGACTACACACACAAAACTGAAGATAAAACTTCAGGATAATGATGCTGCTGCTGCTGCTAAGTCACTTCAGTCGTGTCCGACTCCATGTGATCCCACAGATGGCAGCCCACCAGGCTCCCCAGTCCCTGGGATTCTCCAGGCAAGAACACTGGAGTGGGTTGCCATTTCCTTCTCCAATGTGTGAAAGTGAAAAGTGAACGTGAAGTCGTTCAGTCCTGTCGGACTCCTCGCGATCCCATGGACTGCAGCCTACCAGGCTCCTCCACCCATGGGATTTTCCAGGCAAGAGTACTGGAGTGGGGGTGCCATTGCCTTCTCCAGATAATGATGCTGGGTATACAATATTCTCTCTTAGCATAGGATGAAAGAGGTGATTCAGCCAATGAATCAGCAAGTACATAAAGGACCACAGAGGAGAATCACATCTAAACAGTGTTAGAGGCTGAAGAGGAAAAGCAGAACAGCATGTAGCACTCTAAAAACCTGGCTACTCAATGTCTGGTGTCTGGATTTGTAGCATATTCATTTCTAATGATGACTCCACCCGAGACCAGTCAAGCAGGTAAATATATTTTAACAAATTTTCCAGGTTATTCACATACATATTAAGAGTTTGAAAACCACTGGACTGAGAGGTCTATGAAAGGTGAATGGTTTAGTTGGCATTTACTGTGAGTTGTGCATAAAAGGAGCAATAGGAAAATAGGCTGAAAAGCTGACCAAATTGTGAAGTTTGAGACTGTTCTTTAGAGCTTCCCTGGTGGCTCAGATGGTAAAGAATTCACCTGCGATGCAGGAGACCCAGGTTTGATCCCTGGGGTGGGAAGATCCCCTGGAGAAGGAAATGGCAACCCACTCCAATATTCTTGCCTTGAGAATCCTATGGACAGAGGATCCCAGTCCATGGGGTTGCAATGAGTCAGACACCACTGAGCAACTAACACAGACTGCTCTTTAGGTAAATGCTTATTTTGGTAGCGCTGTTTAAAAACTGGGAGTATAGTTTTAAATTATCAAAGATAGACATATATGAAAACTTGCATAGTCTCACAATTTAGTCTAAACCTACTTCTTACTTTCTCTTTTTCTTAAAAACACGAGAAGAAAAATAGAAAGAATACAAGTAAATATTGGGATTTATTTGTATGATAAAATTTTTAACTTGCCTCTAAATTATGTAACAGAGCTTCAGAAATCTTAATTTTTTCACATTATTATGAATAATTTTGACTTAAGGTATTTTTCTATTTCTGATGAAAATCTGAATAACTTATAACTTTAAGTATATATTCTGCATTATCCCTATACATTTGAAAGAAAACTGAATATAAGAAAAATACACTAGACTTAATTATTGTATTTCTAACTTTTTATTTTAGAATTTAAGAAAAGATTGTTGCTGTTTTTGTTGTCTCCAAGCTGCATATTTATTGTATAAGGACATATTTATGTAGTTTTTTAAATTTGGTGACAGTATTTATGTTTAAAAAGGTAAAAGATTTATAAGATCTGATGAGAAACCAGAGTGTTAATGTTTAACACATTTTCAAGTGGTTTTTAAATGATCTCATATATTAAACACTTCTTGAATTGTTTGATAAAAAATATGTACAAAAATATTAAATAACTCCACTTTGTTTAAAAAATATATGACTAATACACTAATGATTCTAGTAAAGGCTCTAGAATCAACCTGACAAATAGTTATTCTTATAAATAAATGACAAACTGATTTCTGAGTGTAGAAAATTATCTGCATTTGAGAGATACACTTTGAATAGCTTTTATTGACTATGCCAAAGCCATTTACTGTGTGGATCACAACAAATTGTGGAAAATTATGAAAGAGATGGGAATATCAGACCATCTTACCTGCCTCAGTTAGAACTGGACATGAAACAAGAGACTGAGTCCAAATATGGAAAGAAATATGTCAAGGCTGTATATAGTCACCCTGCTTATTTAACATAAATACAGAGTATATCATGAGAAACGCTAGGCTGGAGGATGCACAAGCTGGAATCAAGATTGCTGGGAGAAATATCAATAACCTCAGATATGCAGACGACACCACCCTTATGGCAGAAAGCAAAGAAGAACTAAAGAGCCTCTTGATGAAAGTGAAAGAGGAGAATGAAAAAGTTGGCTTAAAGCTCAACATTCAGAAAACTAAGATCATGGCATCTGGTCCCATCACTTCAAGGCAAATAGATGGGGAAACAGTGGAAACAGTGACAGACTTTGTTTTCTGGGCTCCAAAATCACTGCAGATGGTGAGTGCAGCCATGAAATTACAAGATGCATGCTCCTTGGAAGAAAAGTTATGACCAAACTAGACAGCATATTAAAAAGCAGAGACATTACTTTGCCAACAAAGGTTCATTTATTCAAAGCTATGGTTTTCCCAGTAGTCATGTATGGATGTGAGCATTGGACTATAAAGAAAGCTGAGCACTGAAAATTGATGCTTTGAACTGTGGTGTTGGAGAAGACACTTGAGAATTCCTCAGACTGCAAGGAGATCCAACTAATCCACGCTAAAGGAAATCAGTCCTGAATATTCATTGGAAGGACTGATGCTGAAGCTGAAACTTCAATACTTTGGCCACCTGATGCAAAGAACTGACTAACTGGAAAAGACCCTGATGCTGGGAAAGATTAAAGGTGGGAGGAGAAGGGGACGACAGAGGATGAGATGGTTGGATGGCATCACCGACTCGATGGGCATGAGCTTCAGTAAGCTGCGGGAGTTGGTGTTGGACAGGGAAGCCTGGTGTGCTGCAGTTCGTGGGGTCACAAAGAGCCGGACATGACTGAACGACTGAACTGAACTGAAATTTCATATGAAATAAAAAATAAAAAACAGAACCTTAGAACACTTCTTAAACATGGCAGTGTAGGTTAAAAATAAATTCTAAAGTGAAATTCATGCTCATAACTTTTAGGATATGGGAAACAATGTTATGATGTACTTTTGAATTCAGACAGACATGGGCTTAAATCTTTGCTTTGGTATCTTCTTTTGTATTCTGTCTAATGAATTACACGATACTTCTCAACCTCTTCTTTATACTTGAAAATAATAATAAATGTAATAATTATTATGTAGATGCTATAAAGATTATATTAGGCAATATGTGTATAGCACTTAGCAAAGAGCCAGGAGGAACAGCATATTCCAAAATAGTAACTGCTATCTGGTCTTTTTGTTATAATTGTTATCATTATTACATTCATAAAACATGTCTAAATATAAGATCAGTTTGAGCAAAATCTCCTGAAAGTGTTCTTTTCTTCTGAAGAATGTAAATTATCATGCTTTTCTTTAACTTCTTGATATATTTATATTTGTAACAGTGTTTTGAATTTCTTGTCTGTTAATTCTATCATGCCATTTCCATGTCTATTGTTATTGGCAATTATTTCCCAGTTATGAGTCAAATTTTCCTATTTTTCCTTATGTCCAATAATGTTTTTATTGGTTCTCAGATATTGAGATCTTACTCTGCTTAGTGTTAGATATGTTTATTCTCTTAGAAGGAGTTAGGATTGTTTCTGCGAATGATTAAGTTATTTGTGGGTCCAACTAACTACAAAGCTTGTTTTAATGACATCTTTAGTCTAAGTCTGAAGTTGTCTTTAGAGTTATTTATCTTTAATACCAAAGCTCAACACTTCTGTGCTCTCTACTGAATATTCCATGTATTTGAAGAAAATTCACTACTCTGATAGAGATTCAAAAATTCCCAGACCTAAGAAAACGTTGGGAATTCTATTTAAAGTTCTCTTGTAATCATTCTTTTCTAGCAGTTATTCTTTGCTTATCCTTGTCAAATGTCACTTGACATATGTTAAAGTTGTTATTCAAATAAAATTCTCAGAGTAACACATATGTAGATTTCTACAGCTCTTCTGTGTATTTTCCTCCTTTCTGGTAAGCAGACCTACAAATTCTAGCTGCCTGTTCTCTCCAAACTGAGATAGTTATCTCCTCAACTACAAAATTTAAAAACTCTGTAGTTCTGTCTGGGCAGTCCTTCCACGTACCAATACCTGAATTTCCAGCCTTCCTGTTTCTTACAACTACATTTCTTCTTAAATAGTAGTATCATTTTGGGGAAGAAGACACACTTTTGGAAGATGAAGACAATGTTGAACTCTTAGTTTGGTGGTTGTTTAGTCGCTAAGTTGTGTCCAACTCCTTTGATGCTATGTACTGTAGTCCTCCAGTCTCTTCTGTCCGTGGGCTTCTCCAGTCAAGAATACTGAAGTGGGTTGTCATTTCCTTCTCCAGGGATCTTCCCCACCTGGGCAATGAACCTGGGTCTCCTGCATTGCAGGCAGATTCTTTACCAACTGAGCCACCAGTTTATCTATCAAGAAAATGACGTGGGGGTGGAAGGATATAGAGAGTTGTACTGGATGGTCACTGGAGAGCTCTAAAATCTACTATCTGTGCTATGTTTTAATTTAAAGGCAGGTTCTCTTACAGGTTCTTACTATGCATCTTTCTAGTACAGCTTCTTAGTGAGACAGATAAACTATTCAAGAAATTAAGAAATCCCAATGAGTTTGACCCTGGTGGCCTAGACAGTAAAGCCTCTGCCTGCAATGTGGGAGACCCAGGTTTGATACCTGGGTCAGGAAGATCCCCTGGAGAAGGAAATGGCAACCCACACCAGTACCCTTGCCTGGAAAATTCCATGGACGGAGGAGCCTGGTGGGCTACAGTCCGTGGGGTCAAAAAGAGTTGGACACGACTGATACACTTCACTTCTTCTTCAATGAGTTTGAACACAGCTTGATAAAACTACTCTCAAACTTATTTGATTCCTAAATCCTGGTTTTCTTAATTTGGATATCTAAATTTTCCTCTATCAGATTGCTGCACACACTTTAAATTCAGTGTCAAGTCTCAGTTATATTGCTGATTTAAAAAAAAAAAAAAGCCCTTAGTTGTAAATATGGCTTTCTAACCTTAGTCATATTTAAGATTCATTTTGTAAGTGATAGTATTGAGATATGTGACTAGGCACAGGTTTACAGAATAAACTTAGAAATTCATAAACTTTCCCAAGGCTGGTGAACCTACTTAAAAACCTCCAAGAATTCACCCTTACATATAATTTCTAGTCTTCCTTTAAAGTTAATGAACATAGTTTAAATATTCTTTGTGAGTCTCTCATAACTTTTTTAGGCCATTATATTGGGAAAACTGTTTTTCTTATATTATATTGAAATATTTATGTCATAGAGATTTGTATTCAGCTGTTTGAAAGTTCTACAGAGTTCATTAAGATTTGAACTAAAATCCATCCAAAGGATTTCGTCCAAAGACAAAAAAGAAAACATTCAAGTATAAAAAATTATCAAACTGTTTTTCTTTTTGAAATCAGTTATGTTGGTCACCTTTGAAACTCTGTATTATGATATCTGTAATTCATTCACTGGAAATTTTGCTTTGCTCTTTATTTTCCTTCTCAAAAGCCAAGATATGTCATTGTTTTTGGGGACTCTGTCCCATTCTTCTGTCATTTTAAAAATGGAAAACCATTCCATATTTTAAAAGTAATGTTGTAATTACATCACAGGATACTTTAAAATGTCCACATATTAAAAATAGTATATATTTGTTGAATTTTTACTAGATGACAGGTATAATGCTGAGCAATTTACGTGACATTTTTTTTTTTTTCCAGTGAGTTTTGTCATACATTGACATGAATCAGCCATGGATTTACATGTATTCCCAATCCCGATCCCCCCTCCCACCTCCCTCTCCACCCGATTCCTCTGGGTCTTCCCAGTGCACCAGGCCGGAGCACTTGTCTCGTGCATCCCACCTGGGCTGGTGATCTGTTTCACCATAGATAGTATACATGCTGTTCTTTTGAAATATCCCACCCTCACATTCTCCCACAAAGTTCAAAAGTCTGTTCTGTATTTCTGTGTCTCTTTTTCTGTTCTGCATATAGGGTTATCGTTATCACCTTTCTAAATTCCATATACATGTGTCAGTATGCTGTAATGTTCTTTATCTTTCTGGCTTACTTCACTCTGTATAAGGGGCTCCAGCTTCATCCATCTCATTAGGACTGGTTCAAATGAATTCTTTTTAACGGCTGAGTAATATTCCATGGTGTATATGTACCACAGCTTCCTTATCCATTCATCTGCTGATGGGCATCTAGTTGCTTCCATGTCCTGGCTATTATAAACAGTGCTGCGATGAACATTGGGGTGCACGTGTCTCTTTCAGATCTGGTTTCCTCAGTGTGTATGCCCAGAAGTGGGATTGCTGGGTCATATGGCAGTTCTATTTCCAGTTTTTTAAGAAATCTCCACACTGTTTTCCATAGCGGCTGTACTAGTTTGCATTCCCACCAACAGTGTAAGAGGGTTCCCTTTTCTCCACACCCTCTCCAGCATTTACTGCTTGTAGACTTTTGGATAGCAGCCATCCTGACTGGTGTGTAATGGTACCTCATTGTGGTTTTGATTTGCATTTCTCTAATAATGAGTGATGTTGAGCATCTTTTCATGTGTTTGTTAGCCATCTGTATGTCTTCTTTGGAGAAATGTCTGTTTAGTTCTTTGGCCCATTTTTTTTTTTTTTTTTTTTAAAGTTTCATCTATTTATTATTTTTTCTTCCTTCTCACATTTCAGAATGATTATTAAACACTTTCTCATAAACATTAAAATATACAAAGGTAACATCTGATTATGCTCTTTTATTTATTAATGCCATTTTGGAAATACATTTCTTTGCAAAACTGGTTTTTATTTATTTTTTTTATTTATTTTTTTTTAATATAACTATTTTATTATTATTATTATTTATTTTTTTTTTTTCCAGTGGGTTTTGTCATACATTGATATGTATCAGCCATGGATTTACATGTATTCCCAATCCCGATCCCCCCTCCCACCTCCCTCTCCACCCGATTCCTCTGGGTCTTCCCAGTGCACCAGGCCGGAGCACTTGTCTCGTGCATCCCACCTGGGCTGGTGATCTGTTTCACCATAGATAGTATACATGCTGTTCTTTTGAAATATCCCACCCTCACATTCTCCCACAAAGTTCAAAAGTCTGTTCTGTATTTCTGTGTCTCTTTTTCTGTTCTGCATATAGGGTTATCGTTATCACCTTTCTAAATTCCATATACATGTGTCAGTATGCTGTAATGTTCTTTATCTTTCTGGCTTACTTCACTCTGTATTAATATTGTCAAAATGGCTATTCTACCCAAAGCAGTCTATAGATTCAATGCAATCCCTATCAAGCTACCAACAGTATTTTTCACAGAACTAGACCAAAGAATTTCACAATTTGTATGGAAATACAAAAAACCTCGAATAGCCAAAGTAATCTTGAGAAAGAAGAATGGAACTGGAGGAATCAACCTGCCTGACTTCAGACTCTACTACAAAGCCACAGTCATCAAGACAGTATGGTACTGGCACAAAGACAGAAATATAGATCAATGGAACAGAATAGAAAGCCCAGAGATAAATCCACGAACCTATGGACACCTTATCTTTGACAAAGGAGGCAAGGATATACAATGGAAAAAAGACAACCTCTTTAACAAGTGGTGCTGGGAAAACTGGTCAACCACTTGTAAAAGAATGAAACTAGAACACTTTCTAACACCATACACAAAAATAAACTCAAAATGGATTAAAGATCTAAATGTAAGACCAGAAACGATAAAACTCCTAGAGGAGAACATAGGCAAAACACTCTCCGACATAAATCAAAGCAAGATCCTCTATGACCCACCTCCCAGAATATTGGAAATAAAGGCAAAACTAAACAAATGGGACCTAATGGCCCATTTTTTGATTGGGTCATTTATTTTTCTGGAATTGAGCTGCAGGAGTTGCTTGTATATTTTTGAGATTAATCCTTTGTCTGTTGTTTCATTTGCTATTATTTTCTCCCAATCTGAGGGCTGTCTTTTCACCTTACTTATAGTTTCCTTTGTAGTGCAAAAGCTTTTGAGTTTATTCCTCACAATTACTTTATTTTGTAAGAACCACTATTAATTCCCATTTTTGGCATAGGGTCATTGAGGCAGAGAGGTTAATTAACTTGCCTAAGGAGACACAGCTAGAAGGAGATGGAGTTAATTATTGAGCCCAGAGTATTTGACTTAGAGCTCCTTTTGCAACCAGTACACATAGTACCTCCAAAAGTAACTATTATTTTATGTCTTACATGTATTGAGATGAATGTCTAATATGATAGACCAATACATGTTTAATAAGTAGATGAGTACACGTAAACACAGAATTATATTAAGTTCACATATATCACGTCATTTTTACATATTTAAGAAGTAAATGAAAGATAAATTTTTGGCTTTGAATTCATTTAGGATTTGGAAATAACTGTGAGAAAAAAAGTTAAAGTAAATGAGATTGGATTCCAGAGTTCCTGATTTCTTGGAAAGAAATGTAAAATTCAATTGAAATATTTCCTGGGGCAGACAAAGATTAAAAGAAAATTAATTCAACTATGTGGGCATAAATAACATTGCATAGAGCTTGTCTGTGATTATCATTGCTTTAGGCTAACTAAAATATTATACAAGTATAGTACTTCCATACCTCCAGTTTTCGAGCAGTTCTCATTTTGGTATGTTGCATAAGTTAAATTTCTTCTGCTCCAGGGATTTGGGTCCTCATATTCCATGAGTTTATATACAATGAAATTTGCCCTAAAACTAGAATATTTCCAGTATTTCTGTTGTTCACAGCTGGTTCATCATTTGTGATGAGGGTGTCTTTTCATTTCTGATATGAGACTAATCAACAACATAGAATTTCTATTAAGATTTCATGTAATATTATTTCTTACAACCTTTATGTTTTCTTCTAATTCTTAAATGGAAAATTAAAGACACAGTTTCAGAAAATAAGTAATCTCAAATATTGCCAATGAAAAATGTAACGCTTTAGAAACCCTCATGATGGTAAATATCAGTCTAACTGTGAAATTTAACAGATATGGACAGGACTCCTAATGAGTGGAATGTGACACTGCTAAATATTTGAAAATTTATCCCTTGATTAGGCTAAGCCATTTGAAATAGTAGTCTGTCTAGTGAGCTGTGTTTTATATTCTTACTATGGAATATAAAAAGAGATGACTTCCTCAAGTAGTTCAAGAGAGAGGACCAAGAGATGGAATATGTTGGTCTATCAATCTATCTGTATTTCTATGTCTGAGCCCATCTCTTCTAAACCCATTCATACCACCCCTACACAGAATCTGTCTTTTCAGTGCAGTCCTTGTTCATGCCAAGCATTGTTTTAACATAGACTTCTGAACTAGGTGCTCATCCCAGGGGGAGCTCTCTTCACGGAGATGCCTGCACAACCAAACCCCACAGCTTCTAGGCGCTTACTTACATCCTCCCTTCTCAGTAAGGTTTACTTTATCCCCTTATTTAATATTTTATTCTACTCCCTCCCTACTTCACTGCAAGGGACACTTAAATCTCTTAATATACTGAATACATTTATCACTATTGTATATTACCAATCTTTCCAATCTGTATTTAAGTGCTACGAAGGCAAGCATCAGATCTTTGTTGCTGTGTTTTCTAGATTATCCCAATTGTTTAAACAGTGCCTGGAGAATGGCGAGTGCTAAAGTATTTAAAAGGAAATTTATTTTTCAATTTATTCATGTATCTAAAGCTTTACCTAATCTGTTCTATATTACTTTATATTTGCAAATTGTATAAAGTCTGCTAGTTTTAGTGATCTATCAGATAAAATGTTGACTTATCCCTATTAAAGTTAAATCAACAAAAAATCTAAAAATTCATTTATAATTTTTAAATTTTCAGCATTTTCTCATCACACTAAATCATTTGACAACACCAAAGCAAGTGTGCTGTTAGGTTTTCAATTAAATATCTAAGCAATAATCAGTAACAAATTGACTTTATAAGAATTTTAGGAAAAATTGTTGATTTCAGAATATCCCTTGAAGCATAATTCATAACAGGAGAGTATTCCCTTTCCACCAAGATTACAATGGTTATTTCAGGATGAAAACTAAACTAACATATGCAAGTTTTGAAATACAAACCAAGTTCAATTTAAATAGCATGGATTACTGAACTCTATCTATATCTAATTATTCATCTTTATCATAATTCTTAGAAAACTAAAGTTTAGTTGAGAAAGACTGAGTCTAGACTATGAATTGAGAACAATGCCAATTTATAAAATGGTAAAGTTACATATGATTATATACAATGAATTCTCAGTTCAGTTCAGTTGCTCAGTCATATCCAACTCTTTGCAACCCCATGGACTGCAGCACGCCAGGCTTCCCTGTCCATCACCAACTCCTAGAGCTTATGCCCATCGAATCAGTCTTGCCATCCAACCATCTCATCCTCTGTCGACCCCTTCTCCTCCTGCCTTCACTCTGTTCCACCTTCAGGGTCTTTTCCAATGAGTCAGTTCTTCGCATCAGATGGCCAAAGTACTAGAGTTTCAGCCTCAGCATCAGTCCTTCCAATGAATATTCAGGACTGATTTCCTTTAGGATTGACTGGTTGGATCTCCTTGTAGTCCAAGGGTCTCTGAAGAGTCTTCTCCAACACGAGAGTTCATAAGCATCAATGAATTCTAAATGATACTAAGTGGATTTTCGATACTGACACTGTCAATTACTTCTTAAGCAGGATCTCTTGATGAAAATTCAAGAGAAGCTGGAAATGCTTCTATTTAACTTTTTCATTCATCTGCTTGACAGTTCATATTCTATTCATGCACTTTCCTGTGTCACAATACTCCTTTGTAGTTTGTATTAAGATGTGTTTTTGTTCATCAGAGCCACTATTATTAATAGAAATCTCAACATTTCATCTCAATTCTTTAAACTTTCCTTTAAGTAACAAGTTTATTAATTAGATCACTAAAGGGACTCTGCAAAATGCTCACTGCTCACTTGTGACCCAGAATTGGGATCTCACTCGACTTGTTAGGTGCACCTCTCCACGTTGCCCTCTTCTTGCTGAGGCTGCAGTTCTCTGGCCAGCAGCCTCTGTATATTACCTCAGTGTTTCTGGCTTCACTGAAGTGACAGGAGGAATTTATATGTTTCTTCCTTCTGAAAAAATATACAAGCACCTCAGTGTTAATTGCAACATTATTTACAATAGCCAGGACATGGAAGCAACCTAAATATCTATCAACAGAGGAACAGATAAAGAAGGTGTGGTACACATGCCCAATGGAATATTACTTAGCCATAAAAAAGAATGAAATGATGCCATTTGCTGCAATATGGATGGACATAGATTATCACAGTAAGTGAAGTAAGTCTGACAAAGAAGACCAAATATTAAGGTATCACTAATATGTGGAATCTAATTTTTAAAAATGATACAAATGAACTTATTTACAAAATAGAAACAGACTCACAGATTTAGAAAAACAAACCAATGGTTACCAAACGGGCACAATGGGGAAAAGGATAAACTAAGAGTTTGTACTATACACAACATAGATAACCAGGGACCTACTGTATATAGCACAGAGAACTATACTCAATATTCTGTTATAACCTATATACATTAAAGAGACTAGATCTTTGATGCCTTTTTAATTTCTGTCACCATCACTAAAATTCAAATTAGATTCACTGTCTCAGAAAGATATCCCGGGACATGGTGATACAAAATATGTTGTTCAGTCGCTCAATTGTGTCCAACTCTTTGTGACCCCATGGACTGCAGCATGCCAGGCTTCCCTGTCGGTCACTATCTCTCACAGAGCTTGCACAAACTCATGTCCATTGAGTCAGTGATGCCATCCAACCATCACATTCTCTGTCATTGTCTTCTCCTCCTGCCTTCAATTTTTCCCGGCACTAGGGTCTTTTCCAGTGAGTTGGCTCTTCGCATCAGGTGGCCAAAATATTGGAGCCTCAGCTTCAGCATCAGTCCTTCCGAAGAATATTCAGGACTGATTTCCTTTAGGATGGACTGGTTGGATCTCCTTGCAGTCCAAGGGACCCTCAAGAGTCTTCTCCAACACCACAGTTCAAAAGCATCAATTCTTTGGAACTCAGCCTTCTTTACGGTTCAACTCTCAAATCCATACATGACTACTGGGAAAAACCACAGCTTTGACTATACGGACCCTTGTTGGCAAAGTAATGTCTCTGCTTTTTAATACACTGTCTAGGTTTATAATAGCTTTTCTTCCAAAAAGCAAGCATCTTTTAACATAAAATACAGAAAGCATCAAGAAGAGAAATCTTGACAAGCAAGGCGTCTTAATAGTATTGATGACTAACAGAGCAATTTACAAATAAACTTATCTTCAAGAAAAAGAATCAGAAAAAATGAATATATGTATATATATTAATGAAACCCTTTGCTGTATACCTGAAAAATTTTTTGTAAAGTCAAACAAGCAGTTAGGAGGCAATTAGGAGAGTAATTAGTGATAGAATATCCACATGAATTTTTTGTATTTCAAAAGCAAGAAAATGAGTTGTGCTTCTTTTATTACTTGCCTTTTAAGTCTATTAATTTGAGTACTATGGCTTGCATACATTTTAAGAGGAATGGGTTGAATCTTTTACAGACATGTTTATATTCCGTACATTCTAAAGTGATTATCTTATTAATGAAAAGTTTTTCTGATTCTTATTTGCCTTTCACACTCTTTAGTTATGCCATTTCTTACAAGGAACATTCTAGAATAACAAGCCCATTCCCTCCCCCCCAAATCTGGTGCTAACACATTTGTTCACTTATACACACAAAGTGTTTTGGGTAATTTCAAGCATTTTAGCTGGAGAATTTTAGGGAGCCTTGAATACACTGAATTGAGGGATTGAAAGGACCATCATTCTTATAATGAAAACCATTAACCCATATAGGTAAAAGCATCAGCTCAGGGCTTCCTTGTGGCTCAGTGGCTAATGCAGGAGACACAGGTTCAATCCCTGGTCAGGGAAAATCCCGCATGCCATGGAACAACTCAGTACATGCATGACAACTATTGATCCTGTACTCTGGAGCCTGAGAGCTACAATTACTGAGCCTGCGTGCTCTAGAGCGCGCGCTCTGACACAAGAGCAGCTACTGCCGTGAGAACCCATGTACCTCAGCTAGAGAGAAGCCTCTACTCTCAGTAACTAGAGAGAAGCCCATGTAGCAAAGATGACAAAGTACTGTCAAAAATAAATAAATAATATAATTATATACAAAAAAGAATCTGCCTAAAGATACCTAATTAAAGACTGTAGATACAGGATCTCCATTTTAACTGCCTAAAGCACATAAATGATACATTTTCAAAGGCAGCTCATTATCTTTCCCAAAGCTTTCTTTGCGTCTTTGTTGATGATAATGTCTTGAGGATGACATTTAGAGTTGCCATTTTTAACAACTAACAAAAATGCTCAAATTTTAGAGCTTCTCACTGTTAATCTAAATTTTTCATCCAAAAACTCTTCAATCTCATGGAGATCTTCAATCACTTGAGCCTGCCACTTTCTCATTCAGTTTCTCTCTAATTTCCTTCTTTTTCAGCTTGGAATCCAAGGACCATGACTATCATCAGGTTGACACAAAAACCTTACAAAATTTGGATCCTATCCATTTCTGTTATACTTCCCTAGCAAAGCTAAACTCTGGAAATCACCTACCTAAGGTATAACTGCATCTAATAACTATGTGTTGCTGGAAAAAAACAGAGTGTTGTGTTTAAATTTATGATTACAAATTTGGAATTTTCTCTCAACATTTTCTCAAAATCTGAATATGTACTGCTTTCAATATTTTATACCAGCTGTTACCATCTTGTAATGCTCTCCCCCCACAACCCTCATAGGTTTATAACAGGGGTTCCCAATCTCCAGGATCTAATACATGATGATCTGAGGTGGAACTGATGTATGATAATAAAAATAAAGTGCATAAAAAGTATAATGTGCTTGAATCATCCCCAAACCATCCCTCATAACTGCCAGTCCACAAAAAATTTGTCTTCCATGAAACTGGTTCCTTAGGGCAAAGAGGTTGGGGACTGATGGTTTATAGGGTTATCTTTTTGTTATTGTTATATTTAAAATATTAGATAACCGACAAGGACCTATTAGATAGCATGGGGAGGGGGGATGCTGTTCAACATTCTATAATAATGTAAATGTGAAAAGAATTTGAAAAAGAATAGATACACAAGTGCTCAGACCTGGTGCACTGGGAAGAACCAGAGGAATCGGGTGGAGAGGGAGGGGGGATCGGGATGGGGAACACATGTAACTCCATGGCTGATTCATGTCAATGTATGACAAAACCCACTGCAATGTTGTGAAGTAATTAGCCTCCAACTAATAAAAATAAATGAAAAAAAAATAAGAAAATAAAAAATAAAAAAAAAGAAATAGATACATGTATATGTATAACTGAATCAATTTGCTATACACCTGAAACTAATACAACACTCTTAATCAACCATGCACCAACATAAAATAAAACATGTTATATAAATAAAATGTTATAGATATGTTATTAACATATAGATATTAATATCTGCAATTCAAATCCATTCAGAAAAAAATAATTGAATAAACTTGCTTGTTCCTTTTTCTCACTGATCTTGAGAAATTATTTGGACCTCTGAGATCACATTTCTTTTTCATGAAAATTAGAAAATTACACTACACAGTCATATCTTTTTGAAGTCTAAAACAATGAAATTTTATTTTCTTTTTAAAAAATTAAGCTTTAAATCTCTCAGTTTTAATATTTGAGCTCTTTGTTTAATCAATTTCAACTCAAGAATTTTATTAATAGTTGTAGCCTCTGCCTACACAAACTAATGTATCACCAGTTTTCTTTAAAAATCTCCTTCTATTATTCTAGCATCTTCAAAATATTAAACAAGTAACCAGGGTCAGTATGAGTGTATTATTTAAAGTTTGCTGTAGATATTTTATATTTTTAATAATTATTACCTTGCAAATTGGCATAACATATCCATTTAAAGTTACCACTTTTAAATATAATATCCATAATGTACAACTCTACATTGTCTGAGCAATTCTATTGAAGTCTCAATATTAAACAAATAAATCAGATTGTGTCAACATCCACTGCTGGATATCTTACTGTATGAAATGTATTTATTTCTGTCATTATTAATTTCTAGGAACAGCAAAACAGACCAGAAAAATAAATGTTTAGTCTCAGACTGCACATCAGAAAATGCACCACAGCTTAAATTTTCACTTGACAGATCAATGTTCCATAGTATAATTTAATGTCCTGCCAAACCCGAAGACCAACCTGAAAATAAAATGACAATTTCCATTTCCCTATAGTATCTACTCTAATCTAACTGCATTTTCATCATGCATTTCTGGAAACTGAATCTGGCTTGGAAATCTATAAACATTAGGAAGACAATGTTGCAACTATTTGGAGTATATAATTATCCCCCCAATCTGATGATAATATAACATTTTCTGAAAATCAGGTGATGTTTTAAATACATAAAGTGCAATCATCAGATTTCCATTCAAGCTAGCTCAGTGATTTGTTATAGTAAGAAGAAGCTAATTAAACAAATGCTATGGCTATATTTGGCAAGGGTTAGCCACGATGTACCAGTTGGAGAGATGAATTTTGAAATTAAATACTGTGTATTAACTCTAATGATATTGTTCTCTAATTTATTCAGCTTGAAAGTGTAGCCAAGGAAATGTTAGGCTTTGTTCCTCATGAAATAGCAATCTGATCAGGGGACGGTCTGGAGTTATTTGAATGACAGAGAACTGGTCAGAAATGGTACTTTTTTTTTTTTTTATTTGTCTTAAGGACTTCAAACCAGTTTTCAGCTTTTCCAACCAGGAATGTGAAAACCTGTAAGAGACTTTGAAACATCCTAGGGAATCCCTTCATACCCGCCTTGCCCTACCATCACCAAAGATGCAATTTACCTTAAAGAGGAAGGGAGAGACAAAGTCTTAATGCAACACTGTCATGCTAACATATTCTTTCCTTCGGCTGATAGCCATTTAAGCAACCCATTGACCTCTCACTTTTATTTTCTGACTTATTTATTCACTCAACAAATACTGCTCCAAGAGCCTGTTATGTGCCAGGTCTATTCTACGTGTTGTGTAGAAAAGATGTACTTCTTTTGGTACTTACATTAAAATATTTTATAGATACATGATTTTATATAAAGATTTATAGAATGTGACCATTTAAAAACAGCTTAAGAAATTATTTACCCCTTTCCTTGATTTTATTTGTGAAGAAACTGAAGGCTACAGAGAGAGAATATGATTTCTCAAGATTACATACAGTGAAGGGTTACGGTAAACATAATGCCAGTATTTGCTCTACTTCTCTAGACATCACTAAAGATAATTACCTACTTACATCTGCTTTTTAAAATGTTTCTAGCCTCATCTTACTCTCTCACTGTGTTCTGGTTATTCTTTTCTGTACTGTGGGTGACCTGGTTGAGAGAGTTACACTTTCCTGTTTGCCCTTCTCTGAGTCACCTTCAGTTGCAGGTTCTGTAATTGTTGTCTGACACCATAGGAACAATCTTGGCTGTGAAGGAGGCCAGGTGAATCCCTAAGGTTTACTGCACTGTGCTGCATTTCTCTTCTGTCGCTAACTGTGAGACCATTTGGCAACAGTTGACTCAGAGCCTTTAAGATAATTAGTTCTTCCTCAGAATGGCATGGTTTTTAAGGAAGGAAGTACGCAACATTTGTTCCAAAACCCAAAGCTATCATTTGGAGAATGTGACCCATTTTGGTGGCTCTTTGATATTTCTGAAAACAGCTTACATGAATAATATCCTCAATAAAGTGGTCTTCTTACATCTTATTTCTGAATTATTTCTAATAGCATCCCAAGAACATCTTATTCCTATTGAAAACTAACAAACAAACAAACAAAACTTGATGGAAAAACATAAAATAATACAAAAGAAATAAAATGAAAAGATAATTTTAAAGTAGATGAACAATGCTTAATACAATAATTATACTCTCTACATAACTTAATTTTTATAGATATAAGTACACTTAGCACCTAACATTTAGAATAAATTACCACATATTGAACCCTAATACTTTAACTCAGTCATATTAATGTAGGAAGCCATAATCAAATATGAGTTCTAAAAAGATGAATATAAAATTTTCAGTATGATTGGGTAAAAAATTATTTACAATGTCTATACATATTTGTACATCAGATTCTAAGTTCAATCAATTTGAAATCTTTATTAAATTTAGTACCATTCTTCAAGGAATTTGCTTAAACAAAGCAATCAGGTTTGGCTAAAATTTTTATTGTTCTGCATTGCATAGATATTAAGTAAAATATCAGATTTATATGAACATTAAAAAATAAGTAAGTTGTGCTTTACAATAAGAAATAAATATTTTGGTCTTCACCCACCCATAGTTCTTGGCATACAGCTTTAAAAACGTTTGTAATATCCTAAGTGATAAACATGAATACAAATGCTATCACATTATTTTGATATTGTGGGAAATAACTTGTTTCCTAATAACCAATGGGATAGCTCTAATTTTAGAAAGTGAGGAAACCAATCCCTTTGGTAGGGAATTCAAAACCCTTGCAACTTCGGCTCAGTTTACAAGTCGGACTTCATTTACACTTAATATTATAATTAATACTGAGTTTATAATTATAATAATGTCTAGCATTATGTTAATTATTTAATCACTTATATTACTGTGTAACACTATAGTGTACAAAGTACACATATCTTGTATGAATACTCTGGTATCTTGCACATTCACAGTGCTCTGTTTGTTCCCTCTAACAAAATGTCATTGTACTATCTTGCCATAAAAATCTTTCAGGATGATACAGCTTAAATGTCATCCTGGAAATTTCTTAAGTCATTTTAAAGAAAATTCTTATTTCCTTTCCTTATACTTCCTTAATCCTTTGAATACTGATTAAAGCATTTAACATGGTCTACTCTATATTTTAAATATCCATTGTCATCCTCCTAAACCACTAAGGTCTTAGACTTACAAAAGCACTATATGTAGTTTTTATTTACTTATTTACCTGAGTGTGCTCTGTGTGTGTGGGTGGTGCTTAGTCATGTCCGACTCTTTGGGGTCCCATGGACTATGGTCTGCCAGTCTTCTCTATCCATGGAATTTTCTAGGCAAGAACATTGGAGTGGGTTGTCATTTCCTACTCCAGGGGATCTTCCTGACCTAGGGATAAAATCCACATCTCTTGGATCTACAGCTTTGGAAAGTTGATTCCTTACCACTGAACCACCTGAACTTCCCTAATATATGAGTCATATTTAACCATCTTGATTTGATCTGTCTTTACATAGTACACAAAATTCTGCATAAAATTTTGAAAACCTGGAGTTAGACTATTAGGATCATTCTACCTGATGCAAAAAGCTGACTCATTTGAAAAGATCCTGATGCTGGGAAAGATTGAAGGTGGGAGGAGAAGGGGATGACAGAGGATGAGATGGTTGGATGGCATCACTGACTCAATGGACATGAGTTTGGGTAAACTCCAGGAGTTGGTGATGGACAGGGAGGCCTGAGTGCTGCAGTCCATGGGGTTGCAAAGAGTCAGACATGACTGAGCAACTGGACTGAACTGGTAACAGACTACTGCCATTATTTAGGTTCTTTCTCATATTATAATTGTATATTTTGATTCAGAATCCCACTGTATTTTACTGTCCTCCACATATTGGCATTGTAAAGTGTACAGGAGAGGGTTAACACAGCAGCTCTTTTATGCAGGTCTCCTCTTCTAACATTCCTTGAAAGTGAAAGTGAAGTCGCTCAGTAGTGTCTGACTCTTTGTGACCCCATGGACAGTAGCCTGCAGCAGGCTCCTCTGTCCATGGGATTTTCTAGGCAAGAGTACTAGAGTGGGTTGCCATTTCCTTCAAAGAGCCTATTTGCAGGGGTGGCCCTGAGCTAATGTTGGAGAACTTGGCTTTTGATCGTCTCTACACTGCTAAGGCACTTTTGATTGCCTGGGGGATTGAATTCACTATATCAGCCTGAAAGCAGAAGGAAAATCTGTTTTTCTTCAGGGATTCAGGAATTTCCATGCTGATGTCTAATCACATGGGCCAAGAATGACTGTAGACCAGTTCCCACTGAAGACCATGGACCCAGTCTCTAGCAGGTTTCCCTGGGCAGAAACTGCAGGTGTGTTCCTACAATTAACATTTGATGTGGCACTCCCCGAGAGCAAAGACTTTCCAAATCCTGTAGATGGAACCTCCAGACTCTGTCCAATGTATCTTTTCCCTTAAAAATCCATTGTGTATCATTCCACTGTAATATTAACCACAGCCATGAATACAACTGTGTCTGAGTTCCATGAGTCCTTCTAACAAAATACCAAACATATATTCTTAGAACTCATGAAATAGGAAGGAACTATTTAGATAGTGTTCGGTTACTTTTCTTGGCAAACTTGGGATACGTTCATTACAAAAAGATGAATAATCGAGTGTTAGAGAGAAGAATTAATAGTCCCCTGTATGTCCTAATACTTCATTCTTCCATCAGCAATTCCTATATCTTCACAATGGTGGCATTGTTTGAGCATGGCTTTGCCTAGTTAAAAGATGGAAGAGTGAAAGAAAAGATAAGTAAAATGTATTTTTAAAAGATTAAGCTATGTTTTGGAAGATAATCGGGAGATAATGCAGTAGAAAGAAAACAGCACTGTGTTTTATAATCGAGTTACTATCTGGCCATTTCCCTAACTTGAGACCTTAGGGAAGTCATCTAACCTCATCAGGAACTAATTCTGATTATGTAAAGGGGGATAATAAAACTTCCCTGTCACTGTTGTTAGGGATGCTGAGAAGATGAAATAGGTTAAACTGGGTAAAATTCAGCTGACCATTTTTACATTTAGTTACGGTTTCTTCCTCTCTAATTCTAGGTTTTAGGCTTAAATCTGGGCAATGTTTCAGGAAGTTATTTCAGTTCATTCAATTCTGATCTCTCCATGAAAGGTTAGAACTATGCAGAACTGTATCTTCACTTTGGGGACAAGAAAAAATCAGAGCAATGAAAGGAGTCAAGATAAACAGCAGCTGCTCAAGGATAAGAAAATAAAATCTAGATAAAAATTTTAAGTGTACCTCTAAGCTTCCAGAAAGCATTAATTCAGGTAAAAAAGTTTGATAATTACCATGTAAATATCTCTCTATTTTCATCTGTAAATATATGTGTTAGGGAAGAATAACAATAGTAATAACCTTTAGTACTTATTGTGAGGTAGGAATTAAGCTAAGTGTTTACACCACACTCCTTATCTTATTTAATCCTGTGTCCTACCTGAGAAATTAGGTATTATTATTCTCCCAGATTTTCAGATTAAGCTATGGAGACTTTGAGGTGTTGCGATGTGTTCACTGGCTAGTTAAGATACCAGCAGAGTAGGTGTAGAGGTGTGCTGAAGCACAACTCCTCTTGACAAATACATTAGCATTTTCCTATGTTTCTGTTCTGGTTTGGTACAGAAAATTTCAATTTTTTAAAAAATTTTACTTGAATGTAACTATTCATGTCATAGCCAGATACTAGTTTTTCATTTCAAAAATAATGTTTTTCATAACAAGAATGTGAATATTATTTGATAACTCAGTGTAGTCTACTAGAGTGCTAAACTGAGCCTAATGAAATCATCAGTTATTCCCAGGATTTTGTTCAAGTTTCCCTGGCCAACTTACATAAATTAGTGTGTTTCCAAAAACAAAAACAAAGTCCAACATGAGAAGTACTTAATATTGTGGGGAATCTACCAGAAATTATATTTGGTGATTTTCTTTTTCTTTTCTTTAATGAGAAAAATGACAAAAGAATCATCTTAAAATGATCAAAAATAGCATGCCTCTAAATAGTGAGTCCCGTTTGCTTTTCTATGAACAAACTTAGGACCAAACAGCTCTATGTGGATTCTTTGTATTGAGAAGTAAGATAATAACAATCTGCTTGACTTATATGGATCAGCTCATCAAAGAGGCAAACTGCTTAGATGTGACGGACTTAGGTGTAGTCCAGAGAGAAGGCTGTGTATGCACTGAAGTGGGTTAGCACGGGGAACTACAATACTAGAAAACAAAGTCTGAGGAGCTTTCATCTGAGATGATCTCTGAGGATGAGTTTTAGCATATTAGTGGGATAAAGTGAACCTGTATAATGAATCAAATCAGCAAGGCAACATCACTGATGTGGGGTTATGAACTCAGGAAGAGCCTGATAATTAAAGGAGCAGCAAAGTTTAACTCAGAATTACTGAACTTCTGCTAACTGCAGTAAATTTAAGAATGAGATGCAAGATTATTTTTGCAGGCTGGTTTTGTTCATGAGTAAGTATGGTGTATTTTTATCTGTTATATTAACAGTAAAATACTAGAGAGAGACGGGAGAGTGACAGAGAAAAAGAGATGAAGGAGGGAAAGCTGGGGGTGGAAGAGAAAGAGAGAGAAGGAATGTACTAAGACCCTTCATGACAAGGATAACAGCTTAAAATACTTTTGCAGTAAATTTTATCCCAGGAAGAGCAGATGGCCTCCAGTTCCCACTCTACCTAAGTAAAATACTAACAGCCATACAAAAGTAATTACAAGAACTTCCCGTATCTTTTATTAACTTAATAACCAAATATTTATCAACTACCTGCTATGTTGAAGGGGCTTGGTCATGCTGTGTTATCTGGGAGACAATAAAGACACAAACCCTCCCCTGAGGCACTCATGTTCTACCATAGGTGAGAGAAATTAAATAGCTAACTGCACACACAAGTAACTATTTACTGTTCTATTTATAATCATTGTTTTATGAAGAAGAAAAAATAGAAATGTATCAATGAATGACTCACCTCTGTCAACATGAATTAGAGCAGAAGTGAGCATGTGGCCAAATTTGGGCCACGGGGTGAAATGAAGCTAGGTATGGTTTCTGGGAAATTTGAATTTAATTTTACAGTAGCCACAGAAAGCCTCTCTCCTTGCTTCACATTTCTTCAAAGAAATCTGAAATCAGTATCTCCTCTAGTCATTTCATTCCCATCCTAAAGCTCTCCACCCCCTTCCCCCCATTCCCCCCAGAAAAAGAATTCATGGTGGCAAAGGCCGAAAATTCTAAGGAAGTAGCTCTAGAGCTGAACCCACTGTGTAAAGTCAACCTTGAAACTTGCCTTTTCTATTATGTGAATAACAATTTTTTTTTATTATTTATGAGTTTGAATCGGGTTTTTATTATCTTTGAAAATATCCAAAATGATATAGCCTTGCACAAGTCATTTAACTTCATAATACTTTTCATTAACAATAGGAGTCCTAAGGATATTAGAGGCTTATTATAAATATCTAATGAGATGATGTTTATCACTGTGCATTGCAATCTATAAACTAAAATACATTTTAAAGTCATCATTTTGGAGTATGAAGAAAAAGCAGTCATCAGATTTAAGTTTCTTCTTACTAAGAATCATGCCTATGCAAGCTAAAATGGTAAAAATATACTGGATTTTTTTTTCACATGGAATTCAGGAAAGAACAGTATTTTATAGCATAGCTGGACATTTATGAAAATGTTGTATTTCAAAATATTTCAAACTTACTTTACAAGAGGAAGACAGAGTCCCTGAGGGAGAATATATGAAAATGTTATCATAAAAAATGGTCAGTATATAAAGGTGAACATTTTCCTATTAAAATACACCAGCTGTTATTAGCATATTTAGATATCTACACTATCACCAAAAGTGAAAGTGAAAGTGAAGTCGCTCAGTCCTGTCCGACTCTTTGCGACCCCATGGACTGTAGCCTACCAGGCTCCTCTATCCATGGAATTTTCCAGGCAAGAGTACTGGAGTGGGGTGCCATTTCCTTCTCCAGGGGATCTTCCTGACCCAGGGATTGAACCCGGGTCTCCCACGGTGCAGGCAGACACTTTACCATCTGAGCACCAGGGAAGCCCACACTATCACCAATCCCCGTTTAAATCACTGGAACACATTCAGTATCTGGATGAGGACACAAAGTCTAGCATTGAGAGTGGGTACAGAAAAGCAAACTTGAGAGAAGAAAGCAGCTAACCACCTTGAAGAAGAACAGCAAACTTGGATGTGATATGAGAGGCAAAAATAAATGAAGCAGAACAACGCAGTAGTGGGAAAAGCTGGAGAGGTTAAGAACGTGTTCAATGACATTTAAAAGAACTTGCTGCAGAGAATTTCCCAGTAGATACACATATTCTAACGTCAAGTTTGCATTTTTTTATCTTTGTAGCTTTGAAAACTCATTCTTCGACTTTTAAGGGACATTCTATATATATCTCTCAGTAAATTAGCCCAATTTGGCCACGGGTGAAGAACCAAACTATGCTTTGAAAAAGAACTAGCCAATCATTTTTGTTTATTAAGATTCATAACTCTTTAAAATTCTTTTTAATTACTTTTTAATTCTTTAAAATTACTTTTTGTTTTTCTTTTACTTATCTAAACAATGCCCGATGCTCCTCAACTAAAGTGTAGGAGAAGATGTTGGTTTTAACAGCACGATAATAGCTACTTGAATATTTTCTATTACTATTATAAAAGTTTATAAGAAATTTTAAAGATATTTAATAAAAGGAGAAAACTATCAGAGTTATAAAGTGGCAGTAAATCTTTCTGAATCAAATGCTGATTCTAGCTATGGGAGAAAAATGGAGTTTATTCAAGGACCACAGCCAAACGACTGATGGAATGATTGTTCAGCAGCCTGAACTATGGCAAGAAAATTGATCCTAGAGAAAAAAAGCAATTACTATTTTTGTTGGCATTTCAGTGGTGATAGAGAGGTCTGTGTGAACCTGTCACTACTCAGACTAATGAGGAGGTTTTTAAAGATCTATAAAAGAGGCTTTTTAAAAAAATTATGATTGTCCTAAAACACAAACATGTTTTAATATAGTACTGTTCATATCTCCTATAAATGTCTAGAGAAAAACTGTCAAATATAAGCTCATGCTAGATGGAATTAGTTTTTTCTAAAATAGTGACATATAAAGAAGCAATGACCAATATGCCTCTAATGAAATTATAAATTCTTATTTGGTTGATTTTCTGTGTTTTCTCTTGGGTTATTGATTTCTGAGTTTATTCCTCTATCTTGCTAATGAATTCTTGTCCTTTTCCTTTAAAAACAAAGAATATACTTACATTTTATCACTCATATGTGGTTCTCAAATCTTTTTATTCAAACTACTAAGAATTATTAAATTATTACCACAGTAGCAAAAAATTCAGTATTCAAAGTTAGGATATTATATATATAAATGAAAATCAAATCTTTCATTACATACACACACACTCTGCCTTAAAAACTTGGTCCCGAAGAAGTCTTTCTTCATTATATATAAGCAAATTCAAAAACTGATGAGGTTTAGGAAATTGCTATAAATAATATAGAGAGAATATAAACCACATTACAACATGATACAACAAAACGTTTTCAAAGGGTGGCTCCTTAGCAATCTTAAAATGTTACCAAAGAAATATAATATTCTTTCAAATTCCATGATATTCTTTTCTTTTTAAATCACATATCAGTTTCCATTACTAGCAAACCTTTCTTATCTTTGCATGGGGAATAGATTGGTATCCTGTTTTGGGAGGAAAAGTGACTATAGTGATTATTATAGAGCGGGATACAAATTATGACAAATCAACCTTCCACACTCCTCACTTAAGGGAAGGTAATATTGCATACTATTTAAATACAGACCTAGTGCAATTCTCAGATCCTTCACTTAAGAGCTATGTAACCCTGAGCAAGTATTTAAACTTTATAAGCTTCAGTGTTCTCAGCCATAAAATGAGGAAAAAAATCATACTTACTTAGTCATGTTTCATAAACTAGTATATAAGCTTAGGGCTTCTAAGGCCTGGAGCAAAGGAGACTTCCCAAAAGGATGGAGAAAAATGTGTTTTCTACAGCGAGTGAGCGGGCCAGAGAATAATGTTAGGGGGACAAGACTTCTGGGAAAGAAGTGAGAAGTAATACTTAAGTAGGTAAGAATGAGAGAATGTGATTGGAATGCCTAAAACAAGTATCATGTATTAAAAAATTAGAAACTCATCTGAAGATGTGAGATCCTTGTCTCAATATCAGACCATAATAGCTGTATAACAAAAGCAGTACCAGACAAAGAAGCCTGTGTTTGTGAAGAAAGAGAAATTTAGGAAACTAGTATTTGACATGAAGCAGAAAGGGGATGGGAATACTACAGTCAGACAAGCTTGGCACAAATGCTACCTTGGCCATTTATTTAATGGTTGATAATGACAAACTTATGTAGGTTATATGGCATTCAGTTTAATATATTATCCACTTGGAGTTGTTTTGAAGAGCCAGACAGAAAGTAGAAACATTTAAGTTCACACACATAATGTGATGACCTTGTGACACTGAATAAAATGATATTCATTTTATAGTCACTTTCATACTGACAATCACTGTCAGTCTGAAACTATCTGCCCTTAAAGTTGATGCAATTCTGTGAGATCACAATGCAGAGAGTAGGCAAGCTTGTACAACTCAAGAGCTTTCTACACAAACATTTTTAAAAAGACAAATACAAAGAACAGCCCTTCAAACTTCACTTGCCTTTCAACAAAGACCAGAATACAAACTATTGCTGCAAGTGTTGTTGTTCTTCTTATAATTTTGTAACTTCCCAATTATTTTCCAATTATGTTAGCCTTCTTTCTATAGGATTGCAAGAACAGAAAAGCAAATGGATCAAATATCCAGAACTTTATTCTTAGGAGAGGAAAGAAAATAAAATTAATTCATCCTAGGACCAGTCAGAAATCCCTAGGTTTGGGGACTATTTGGATTTTTGATGCCATTCCCTGTCATCATTTGCCAAAATTCTATGATCATTGCATGGAATTTGCATTTCAAAGTTGAACAGCAAGGTTTGGGAAGATGACTTTTGTAATTACTTCTCACTTCTCTTCCATTTTCTAATGCAAATAAAGTCAAACTGGAGAGATTTGCCCTATTGCTGGTAGTGACAGCAGGTGTGTAAAATTCAGTCCTTAATAATTTATGGGACTCCACAATTCTTAGTCACAAGCAAATTTCAGAAAAGCTTTTTCCAAAAGATTATGGTTTCTTCAATGGCATTTTTTTTCAGAATTTATTCTCAAACTACTTTTAAAACTATTTTCTTAAATAGTCATTCCTATCCTACTTCAGCTTAGGTTATTTTCCATTATTTTAGTGATTATTATATGCTAAACAACTTGCCAGAGGAGAACACCTACAGAGCTCAACCACCAATTTACTATACTTTTAAATACTTTACGTTTTATATGTAAACAAGCTATTCACATCTTATTAAGTTTCATAGATTTTCAAAATCACAAGCAATTACAGTGAAGGTATAATCTCACATATTTAAAGGAGGATTGAAGGCTTGGCTATCAAAATTATGTCTTCTAATACTGCCTTGGATAAAAATGTCAAATCAAAATAGTTATTTATTTATATGGGAAGGGAAAAATATGAAGAGCTCTTCTTGTTATATCATCTTAGTTATCTATCTTTATCTATAGGTAGATGGATAGACAGATACATATTTATGTGAAATAGCACAAAAGTTTCTTTCCTTTAAACGCTGTCTCTAGGATCTTCTGCATCCTTGCTACCAAAGTGTCTAGGAAAATTATTTCTGGTCCTCAAGTGGTCAACAACAAGAAATAAGCATGCAGGAGAAGCTACCTTGTTTCAACTTCTAGGCTATACACAGATCATCAAATAAAGCTTTACAGAAATTACCATTAAAGAGTAAGTACAAATTTCCTAGGAATCATCATGATCCTAATACAGACTTCCCTGGTGGCTCAGATGGCAAAGAATCTGCCTGCCATGTGGGAGACCTGGGTTCGATTCCTGGGTTGGGAAGATCTCCTGGAGGAGGGCATGGCAACCCACTCCAGTATTCTCACGTGGAGAATCCTCACAGACAGAGGAGCCTGGTGGGCTGTATAGTCCATGGAGTCTCAAAGATTCAGACATAACTGAATGACTAAGCACAACACATTTTCTAGGTTTATCCAAAGATAAAACTAGATCTGTACTTAAAATGGTCATTTTTTTTTTTTTTTGGAGGCATGGAGGAAATAGTTAAGGAACTTACAGGTTATCATTAATGTAGCTATAATAATCACATTTTGCAAATTTAGAATATGCTAATGGTAGAAAAAGATGGCACCTTATTGTTCAGAATTGAGCCATGAATTACCCTTGCAGAGATGTGGGTTGTATGACCCTCTGTTGTAGTTAGAATATACATTCTATATTCTATATTCAAATAGATTATAATTATGAGTCAGAATTATATGTGAAATTTTAATTGCAATGTTCAATATACATGGCAGGAGTATTAAATTAAATCCTAAAACTTTTATTTTTTCTTCTTCAGATTTTAGTTTATATCTATCTCCTTTATTTTATCACTCATTATGTATTTTTTACACTATAAAAATACCTCTATATCACCAGAATGAAGGTTTTACTGGAAAATGTGAGTAACTTAAGCTTTCATGATTGTGATACAGTAATTTTTCTTCAGTATATAATTTTCATCTTGAAATTCCTTATTCCCAGCCTCCAAACAGAATCCAATAACTTGGGTGAAAAGTAGTACAAAAAAAAAAAAAAAATATATATATATATATATATATATATACACATGTATTTATTAATCAATTCTGCTATACTAATTTTTCTAGATATTTATTTCACAACAAAGATTATTTAAAAAGTTGTTAAAATTAAATACAGTTTTGTTTAGTATTTAACATATGTATTTATCAGAATTTCTATCATACATAGAAAATTCTAATTTTTCACACAGATATCAAGGTGAGGGTGGGATGATTTGAGAGAATAGCATTGAAACATATATGTTACCATATGTGAAACAGATCGCCAGTCCAGGCTCGATACATGAGACAGGGTGCTCAGGGCTGGTGCACTGGGATGACCCTGAGGGATGGGATGGGGAGGGAGGTGGGAGGAGGGTTCAGGATGGGGAACACATGTACACCCATGGCTGACTCATGTGAATGTATGGCAAAAACCACTATAATATTATAATTAGCCTCCAATTAAAATAAATAAATTTTTAAAAATTAAAATAAAAATAAATCAAAACTAGTATTATAACAGTTATATCAAAAAGTTATTTCAACTAATTATCTTGCACTGGTTCATAGAAAACAGCTTTTTAGAGCTGGTTTTATAGTTTTAGATGAAGCATGAAGCAAAGAATTTAATATCTTTTCCTATGAACTGACATCTTTCCTGAGGTAGATTTTTAAATGTGATTATCCAACTGTAATATTAATTTAGAAGACAGCATCTCTGCAAATTATTACTACTATGAACAAATGCTTTACTGTGTCTTTAATTTTTTAAAAACTGATCTTTTAATATTCACATAAAATGGAGCAACGTGTATAACATAATGCACAAATCAAAATATTCAAAGTAATGACATGAAATGAATCAAACAATACTACCTGGGAAACATATATAATCTCATAAAAAATGACTACTCTTCAGAAAACTACCTGCCTGCCTGCCCCCCTCCCCACCCCTCCCACCCCCTCACAATGCTTCTAATGAAGAACTGTCCATGTACAGTTAAGCACTGGTGATTTCAGATCTGAGTGATGCATTTTAAGAAGCAGGTTGCTGGGTCAAAGAGTATATATATGTTAACAAATGTGACCAGAATGTTTTTTTAAATGGTTGTTCTCACTAAAATGTTAAATGTTCTTTTAAAGAGATAACCATGAGAAGTGATAAATGTCTTAATTAACTAGATGGGGGTATTCATATTTCTGTGCTGTGCCTAGTCGCTCAGTCGTGTCCGACTTTGCGACCCCATGGACTGTTAGCTCCACAGGCTCCTCTGTCCATGGGGATTCTCCAGGCAAGCATACTGGAGTGGGCTGCCGCGCCCTCCTCCAGGGGATCTTCTCAACCCAAGTCTCCTGCAATGCAGGCAGATTCTTTACCATCTGAGCCGTTAGAGAAGCCCCACGTCAGTTATGAACGTGAAGGTTGCTCAGTCGTGTCAGCCTCTTTGCGGCCCCATGGACTGTAGAGTCCGTGGAATTCTCCAGGCCAGAATACTGGAGTGGGTAGCCGTTCCCTTCTCCGGGGAATCTTCCCAAGTCAGGGATCGAAACCAGGTCTGCCACACTGCAGGCATACTCTTTGCCAGCTGAGCCACCAGGAAAGCCCAAGAATACTGGAGTTTGTAGCCTATCCCTTCTCCAGCGGATCGTCCCCACCCAGGAATCGAACCACGGTCTCCTTCACTGAAGGTGGATTCTTTACCGACTGAGCTGAGAGAAGCCCAAGTCAGTTATAAAAGAACCTTATTACCTCTGGTCAGTTGGATCTTGACAGCAGCCAGAAAACACAACACTTTAAAATCAGTATAAGTTATGCTACACCAATATATTTATTTCTACCAGCAATATACATATTTCTACCAGCAACATAAACATTTTCCTGCATCCCAGCCAGCAATAGCTGTTACAAGTTTTTCAAATTTTTTACAAGTCTGAAGGATATAAGGAGGTTTCCAGGGTGGCACCTGTGGTAAAGAATCTGCCTGCCAATGCAGGAGATGAAGAAGACAAGGGTTCAATCTCTTTGATCCTTGGGTCGGGAAGATCCCCTGGAGTAGGAAATGGCAACCGGCTCCAATATTCTGCCCTGGGAAATCTCAAGGACAGAGGAGCCTGGCAGGCCACATTCCATGGAACCTCAAAGAGTCGGGACATGACTGAGTGATTAAACACACACAAAGGATATAAAGTGTCAACTCACTGTAACTGTAAGTTGCATTGTAATAACTAGTAAGTTTGAACAGCTTTTCATATTAATTGTCCATCTGAGTGTATTTCCTTTAACTTGCTTTCTAATATGATTTATATTGGGTGCTCCATGTGCTTCCTGGCATTTGTTAAGAGTTCTTTGCATATGATAGACACTGACCTATGTATGGTCTGTCCTCTGCATGTCAATTTTTTCCCAAGAATTTCTATTCTCAAAACAGAAATGTGTGAAATAACACCTCTAAATCTCCATAATTTTGTTTTTTCTTATAAATCTATCACTCAACATGTACCCTAATTAAGAAATAATTCTATCTGGAATGAAATTTCAAAAAGGGGAGAACTAAAATATTGTCAGTCAAGAAAAAGCTTAGGCTTTTTCCTCCTGTTTGAAAATATTATTACAAAAAAGGAATAAAATGGTAACAGTACAGAGGGCATTTCAAACTTGTTTTCAAGGGGATAGCTTCTTCAAAAAGGAAACATAAAATTTGGGGGGGGGGGGAAGCTAACAGTCATGTGTACTATGAAACCAACTGAAGTTCAGAGGGAAACATAGAGACTCAGAAGACAGATTAAATTTTTGCTGGTATCTGGTCCAGCCTCTGTTGCTTTATCTTTCATTCCAACTTTCACAGTAGTTTTTTAGGCTTCCTTCCAAAGAATGTGTGCTCTACTGGTCTAAACAAAGCAGAGCTAATTAGATTGGCAAAGTGACTTTATTAAGCATATGTCTTTGTAATTTTGATTTACATAAACACGAATTTTATACTATTAATCAATGGGTTTGTGACAGTGCCAGGCATTATTTCAGTGCAAAAACTATTTTAAATGAAGTTAATTTATACACAGAAAGAGTAGTAGGTTCCTAAATGGTTTAGTACATGTATTTTTTCAATTACACATACATATACATGTACATATAAGCACAACAAGCATATACATGTCTGTGATATATATAAACACCCTAATTGATTGTGAAAACAAGCCCCTGAAGTAGATAAGGCAGAGATTAAAAGTCTAATTTTACAATGGAGGACACACACTTAAGATCAGAGAGGTGACTATTACTGTCAAAGAGTAAATGAGTAGCAGACCAGGCCAATGCTCCAGGCTTCTGATAACCAATTCTATGTTTTACTCATTAAAAATCATCAAGCTATGATAGAAATATAGAACTGAAATATATTTCTTAAATTACAAATGAAGTAGTGCTTCTTTCTCCTGTATCTTTAAGATAAACATTTCATAAAATTATGAAATTAATAATTATTATTCATGTACCCAGAATAGATATTTCTCATTGCAATGATTCAGTTCTGGTACTTGAGTTTTTTAAGTCATTAGTATAGAGATATGGTAGTTAAGTCTGCTTTGCCCATAAGATGACACAATCTGGTTACTGCTCTTATCAATTTATACTTCTGCCTCTGTCCTGTGACTATGTTTATTTTGTTTAATCTGGCCATTTACTAATTAAGAAGTAATATAGATGAGAAAGAAGAAATACAACCAACAAAGTTACCATAGTGTCTCTGAAACTAGAAAAACTGTTGGTTTTTTTTTTTTCTTTTTCTGTTTATTACTCTATACCTAAACTTAGCTTCAACTAAGTTCCAGAATCAGATCACTAGGACTGACTTTCTGATTTCATCATTTGTTCATTATGTGACACTGGGTATGTTGTTTAATTCCTCTAAATTTTTTATTTTATCATCAGTTAAAATTTCACAGAGTATGCCATATAATGGACTCAACTCAATGTCCTGAATATACCCAGTTAGTTTTATTCCTAGATCCACTGACTATGTCTGCCTCTAAATATCATTATCACTTTTAGAACTCATGGTGTTTTCTTCCTGGTTGAACCCTAGAAACTGTTAAATGTCTTACAATGAACAAATATATGTTCATTTCTTATTGTGTTCACCTTCTCTCAATTAAAAAAATTTGTTTATTAAGTGAATCAACATTAATGACAGTCACTCCTATTTACTACAATATTAAGAAAAGCTATTAAGATGCCCATGTCTTTACTCTTGTGTGCCTCTAAGGTCAATTTTTAGTCTTTTAAAAGTATCCCTTAAGCATGTTAAGTCTTAAATATCCCAGACTTTAGCTTACTATTAAGAGTTTTATCACAAACAATTTTTGTTTAAGCTCTTATTATGTCAGTAATGGATCACTAAGCGTGGGATGAACTCATGGAGAGTTACAAGGAATCATGTTATTTGATTTTCTATGACCATAGTGCAATGTGTACTTGAAACTCATGTTAGAGATTTTTGTAACTCATAATTACTATAAAGAATTGCTATTCTACCATGTAAGCACATTTCACAAAAAATTCTATTTTGGACTGCCAGTAAATTTTTAAAATGCAGGATTTCATCATGAGTAGGATTTCTGGAAGTCGTTCGCCCATCACAAAAGTGAAGGAGAGTGTATAATGATGCTCTTCAGAAGGATATTAGGTTATTAAGTCATTATGTACAATTGTACATGAGACACTCATTATAGTCCCTCTCTTTTACTATAGCCTATTCTTGAGAATAGAGAGTCTCTACCATCAAATAACAGAAATTATATTTTAATTGCAATTATATTTAAGTCTCCTTTTGTAATACTTTATAGACAAAAACACAGTATTTGATATTTGAATATTATATATGTTTTCCTGAATTAGAAAGATTTTTATGCAAGTATAGAAAATTGAGGAACAGAATATAAAATTGATAAATATATTTTTAAATGTCTAAGGAAAAGAAATGGGGGGAGAAATATTATTATTTGTTAAGAGTTACACATTTTATATGATGTGTATTTGATATACATAACATGGTTTAATCACTGCCATCTACCTTTTTTAATAGGTCATTCTTGCCTTTATCTCAATTAATTAGAAGGAAATTAATATTCACATAAATATAATAAATCCCTTTTAATAGCTATAGAGTAACTAATCATAATTAAGTATTAGTTGCTTAGTCGTGTCTGACTCTTTGCGACCCCATGGGCTATAGCCAGTCAGGCTCCTCTGTCCATGAGATTCACCAGGCAAGAATAGCAGAGTGGGTTGCCATTCCCTTCTCTAGAAGAATTTATCATCATACAACTAACTAATATGAGTGATTTTCAGTCAGGAGTCAATGAATAACTTCTTTGTAAGAATTTTTTTGAGATAGGAGCTTATAAAGTAATAAATTTACACAAAAAGGGGAAAAATGAGGGCTTAGTGTTTATTTTAGTAGAAACTAACACATACATGTTGTTGCTAAAAGTTTGACACAGATGAAAAGAAAAGACACTTTTAAAATTCTTAAGGATTTGAGCTTATTTTCTGGGTAATACTAATGTACAGCTTAAATAAATTTAGGCTACCTACACAATAGCTGCCTAAACACCTTTCTTTGGACACTAACATATATCTAAAAATGTCTTCTATGGGATTAAAACTAAACAATGATTTCCTACCCAAAGCTGAAGTCTCACCTATAGTCTCAGTAGTGAAATAGATTCAAGTTCACAGGGGGATCTGAAGTCTAAATGCCAGTAATAATTATGGAGGGGCAGGAGTAGGGGTCACAGGAAGAAAACAGAGCCAAGAATTAGGAGCAGATATAGGTTCCGATTGGTAGTCAGAAATGAGTGGAAAAAGGAACTGGCTATTTGATACAAATTGTGCTTGTAACTTTTACATGTGTGTGTGTGTGAACAAGCTGAGCCAATATGTGGCTTAGTTATTCTAGGCATTATATTTTAGTGCTTCCCATTCAACTTTTTTTAAATTTTTACATGTACTGTTAAACAAATAGGTATTGACAGTCTCATGTCCTACCACGGATCTTGTTTAAACCCAGACTAAGGCACAAGTATCTCTGTGGTCTACTGTTGTGCCATGCTCAGCCATGTCTGATTCTCTTCAACTCCATGGACAGTAGCAGTCTAGGCTCCTCTGTCCATGGGAATTTCCCAGGCAAGAATACTGGAGGGGGTTGCCATTTCCTTCTCCACAGGATCTTCCTGATCCAGAGATGGAACCTGTGTCTCCAGCATTGTAGGCAGATTATTTACTGCTGACCCATCAGTGAAGCCCCTTGTGGGTGTCTAGAGGACAGGTTATTTCTTTCTCAAGCTGCATGCCCCTTTGCCTGTATAATTAGCTGACAATGTTTCTCACTAATTCACCAGTTGTAAGTCTTCCATCCCACTTTTATCTTCTAGGAACATACCAAAAGCTCTCATCTGCAGAGGACATGTAGTTATTTTATTGTGATCTTGGAATTATATTTATAAAAATAATTTCATTGACATTTCAAGGGGTCTTATGAAGGCAAGCATATTTTTATACCTTGTATGAATAGGGAAAATTTCCAGAATTACAAATTTCCTGTAGGAACAACTGATTGAATAAGAGTAACATTTCACAGTGTGGAAAACTGGAAGATGAGGAGATTTTAAACAGAAGATTAAATACTGAATATTGGTGAAAAAATGAGGTTATCTTTCTATCCTCGTTAATGTACACACCAATCATGTATTCTAAACCAAATAAGGAGAGATTTAATTAATTTTACCTTTACAAATAAGCTCTCTTGCAAAAGTAGATTAAAAACATGAAGACTAAGGCAATGTCTTTTTCTTTATTCCAGTTTAGATTTTACAGCTAAATGAAAAAGGTCAATTAACAAGTGAAAAGGAAAATAACTGATAGTTTCAGAATCATATTTTCTAACAAACAAAGAACTATGGAGTGGACCTTAGTTGTGACAATTTCAATCAGTCAAACAATGTCTGCTCATCCTCAGGAGGCTGACAAGAATCCATACTGCTTCTCAAATAGCCTGAGTTGTATGGGAGTGATTTTTGAGAACCAAAGGTTTGGGAACATTATAAACAACGTGAACTGAAACAGGTTGCTTGGTCCTTAGTTTAAAAAAAAAACAAACATGCAATTTACTTATATAAGACAGGCATTCTGTGCTGGCAGACTCTGTTCTGCTTCATTTGTGAATGATCTTTTTTTCTTTTTTTCCTTTTTAATTTAAAAACATGGAAGCCTGGAACACCTGGCACCTGTCACGTCACACTCAAGTATTACAAGTGATGGCATTGCCCATATCTAGTGATCTGTCTCACAAAGTCATGAGGATTCTTTGCTTTTAATTATCTCCAAGTGAAGCATGTCTGTTCCAGAGTTTGCACTAAGTATCAGAAATGAAACATGTATTTTTCAGAGTTTCTTTCTCCAATAAAACCTACAAAGTAATGCAAGCTTTTTTTTTTTTTTAAAGTAATATAGACATTGTACAGGAGACAGGGATCAAGATCATCCTAAACAAAAAGAAATGCAAAAAAGCAAAATGGCTGTCTGAGGAGGCCTTACAAATACCTGAGAAAAGAAGAGAAGTGAAAAGCAAAGGAGAAAAGGAAAGTTATACCCATCTGAATGCAGAGTTCCAAAGAAGAGCAAGGAGAGATAAGAAAGCCTTCCTCAGTGATCAATGCAAAGAAATAGAGGAAAACAACAGAATGGGAAAGACTAGAGATCTCTTCAAGAAACTTAGAGATACCAAGGGAACATTTCATGCAAAGATGGGCACAATAAAGGACAGAAATGGTACGGACCTAACAGAAGCAGAAGACATTAAGAAGAGGTGGCAAAAATACACAGAAGAACTGTACAAAAAAGATCTTCATGACCCAAATAATCACGATGATGATATCACTCACCTAGAGCCAGACATCCTTGAATGTGAAGTCAAGTGGGCCTTAGGAAGCATCAGTACAAACAAAGCTAGTGGAGGTGATGGAATTCCAGCTGAGCTATCTCAAATCCTAAAAGATGATGCTGTTAAAATGCTGCACTCAATATGCCAGCAAGTTTGGACTACTCAGCAGTGGCCACAGGACTGGAAAAGGTCAATTTTCATTCCAATCCCAAAGAAAGGCAATGCTAAAGAACGCTCAAACTACCTCACAGTTGCACTCATCTCACACGCTAGGAAAGTAATGCTCAAAATTCTCCAAGCCAGACTTCAACAATACCTGAACTGAGAACTTCCAGATGTTCAAGCTGGATTTAAAAAACACAGAGGTCAGAGATCAAATTGCCAACATCCACTGGGTCATCAAAAAAGCAAGCGAGTTCCAGAAAAACATCAATTTCTGCTTTATTCACTATGCCAAAGCCTTTGACTTTGTGGATCAACACAAATTTGGAAAATTCTGAAAGAGATGAGAATACCAGAGCATCTGACCAGCCTCTTGAGAAATCTGTATGCAGGTCAGGAAGCAATAGTTAGAACTGGACATAGAACAACAGACTGGTTCCAAATAGGAAAATGAGTACGTAAAGGCTGTGTATTGTCACCCTGCTTATTTAACTTATATGCAGAGTACATCACATGAAATGCTGGGCTGGATGAAGCATAAGCTGGAATCAAGATTGCTGGGAGAAATATCAATAACCTCAGATATGCAGATGACAACACTCTTATGGCAGAAAGTGAACTAAAGAGCCTCTTGATGAAAGTGAAAAGGGGAGAGTGAAAAAGTTGGCTTAAAGCTCAACATTCAGAAAACTAAGATCATGGCATCTGGTCCCATCACTTCATGGGAAATAGATGGGGAAATAGTAGCAATCTTTATTTTGTGGGGCTCCAAAATCACTGCAGATGGTGAATGCAACCAGAAAATTAAAAGACACTTACTTCTTGAAAGGAAAGTTATGACCAACCTAGACAGCATATAAAAAAGCAGAGACATTACTTTGCCAGCAAAGTTCTGTGTATTCAAGGCTGTGGTTTTTTCAGTAGTCATGTATGGATGTGAGAGTTGGACTATAAAGAAAGCTAAGCACTGAAGAATTGATGCTTTTGAACTGTGGTGTTGGAGAAGACTCTTGAGAGTCCCTTGGACTGCAAGGAGATCCAATCAGTCCACGCTGGGGGAGATCAGTCCTGAGTGTCCATTGGAGGGACTGATGTTGAAGCTGAAACTCCAATGCTTTGGCCACCTGATGTGAAGAACTGACTCATTTGAAAAGACCCTGATGCTGGGAAAGATTGAAGGTGGGAGGAGAAGGGGACGACAGAGAATGAGATGGTTGCATGGCATCACTTACTCAATGGACATGAGTTTGAGTAAACTCCAGGAATTGGTGATGGACAGGGAGGCCTGGTGTTCCGCAGTCTACGGGGTCACAAGCGGACACAACTGAGTGAATGAACTGAACTGACTGACAGAGAAATATAGGACAAGAATTTCTCATGTAGTTTACTATTCCTAAGGCTGCTGAGTTGTCACTGATCACAAACAATAATGTGTAGAACACAGAGGATGAAGCAACTCTTTGAATGAAATACAAGTGACAGACATGAAAACTTTCTAAGATAGAGATAAGAGCTGCCTTAGATCCAGAGCATGGATTCATTATTAATGTATCCTAGAAAAATAAAATTCCATCAATTTTATATATGGAATTTCATTGCTTTCCTGATCCCTCTCCTCTAGTCACTTGCTACTTTGGCATCAAAGGAAATTCCTCCAAATAATATATGTTTTTAGATCTCTCACCTATTCAAATACCTCTGGGAGTTCCCCTACCAGAAAGCATAAAAGTAACAGTGAAAGCTCTCATGGATCAGGGTCTCTAATGCAAAATTCTGCTATGAATCCTCTGTACCTCCCAACATGGTATATGACTTTGCCCTGAAATATGTTTTGTCTTCTGTATGAAAGAACTGTGCTTTTTCATTCTACTTGATTAACCTAATCAGGATGCGATCTCTAAACATCATGCTAAGGAAACCCAACCCAGCCTGTATCCCACTTTGTTTCAAACTATTACCCTCCTGTTTCCTTAGGATGGCTTTTCCTTCTTTGGATTCTAGAGTATCCTGCTCCACAATACATACTCAGCACAGAGTGTGCTATACTGGTCATCTTTCTGGTGAGTCAAATCATCAGTTCCATTTGACTCTTCATTCGACATTATTGTTTGACTATTGATGTATTAGCTATGCCTCAAAAGTTAATAACTCTACAAACTATTTTTTCAACAGTGTCTCTTGATTAAAGAACTAAAATAAATGACTAACTGAAATACTTAAAACCTGGTAAGTATTAATATTAGTGCTATTATTCTTTAAATATGTTTTTGTGCTCTTATTCTCACACACAGTCTATGTTCACCATTGTCCTAGATATGTGCAGATCCATGACCATGAATAAGTAGTATTTAACCATTTAAGCTTTGATTTTTCTTACTGAACATTTGTATGCCCCTCATTCCTTTCCCCAGTAAAAAAAATTTGTAATTTAAAAAACAGCATCAAAAATATAATATGAACATTGAAGCCATAAAATACTAGAATAAAACAGGATTTTTTTATTTTTAATTTGTTTCATTTAGTCTGGGAGTGAAGCAGGCTTTTGTGTGAATGACAACAAAGAACACAAATTTGACTATGTAAATATTTCCAAGGTTTAAGCATGTATAGCTTTCAGCATAGTAATTCTACTTTTAATAATTATCCTTATAAATATAATTGCTCCAACATATATGTGTATATAGATACATTATGTATATAACTTGCATATTATGTATATATGGTATATATAATAATCAATACACATTTATAATTCTATGTTTAAAGATTTTCTTTACAGATACAATTAATCATTAAGTGTACATATACACATTAAATATATACATACATATCTATACACATAATGTATAGATATATATGTGTGCATATGTGCATATACCATATGAATAAATGTACATCTTTGCATCATTAAAAAACAGTAACTAAATGGAAATGTCCTGAATTTCAAAAAATAATGGAAAAGTAAAATATAATCTTACCATTTCTACGTGATGGGCTATTGTAGGTATTAGAAAGAATGAGGTATTAGAGAGAAAGATATCAGCATATCCCTTATGTGCTGATATCCAAAACACATAATAGGAAAAAAAAAGAATGTCATATGCTAGGAAAATTTTTTATTTAGAACTGGATCTTATTTTTTGCTTAAACAACTATGGAAAGGACTCTTGTATGAGACTAAGAAATTAGCATTTTTAAATCTGTCATTTTTAGGTGTTCCTAAGAATTAAAATTAGTCTGCTTACAGTTCACTGATCAACCTAACATTTCAAGTTGTCTTTTGGCAGCACTCGTTTTGGTCTCACTATCCTCTTCCTGGGTCTTCCCAGGTGGTTCAGTGGTAAAGAATCCACCTGCAATGCAGAAGACACAGGTTCAATCCATGGGTCAGAAAGATCCCCTGGAGAAGGCAATGGCAACCCACTCCAGTATCCTTGCCTGGGGAAATCCCATGGACAGAGAAGCCTGGTGGGCTGCAGTCCATGGGGTCACAAAAGAGTCCAACATCTCTTCCTAACCATAAAAAGATGCATACATACCATCTTTGCATCATTAAAAAACAGTAACTAAATGGAAATGTCCTAAATTCCAAAGAATAATGGAAAAGTAAACTATAACTTGACCATGTCTACGTGAGGGGCTATTGTAGGTATTGGAAAGAATGAGCTAGGTTTAATGTGCTGATATCCAAAACACATAATAGGGAAAAAAGAATGTGTACTCTGTTGATGACACAGTACTCCCCTGCAACCTGCAATGCATTTGAATCTGCAATGCAATGAATATACAACCTGCATTTTCATTTCACAGTGTTATTTTACTAAGAGAGACAAGATGTAATCTATACAATAAACAGAGCAAAAAAGGGGCGGGGGGATACTCAAGGATGAATCTCTTAAATTTGCTAATCCAATAGTGCTTTAACCAAATCAATAGTTAATCCACAATTAAAAGAATGCTTATGTTGGAAAATCGAGTCAAGAATACATGATCACTTTTATTCCATTATTACTAATTGTTGTTTATAAATTTTGTTCTTTATTCATCCCACCTAATAAAAATAATAAATTATTTCAACTGCACATGGGGTCAAAAGTATATCTTTAAGAATTTTACTCTATTCACATGAGTTGCTTTTTTTTCTGTTTGCTTTGTACTTTTTTAACCTTCAGCTAATTACATACTTGTAGCCTTGACTAGCAATATTAGTTACCGTTTTGAACCTTTCATATAAAACAGTCTCCTTTCTTTGCACATTCTTTACAAGTACTACAGGAAATAGTATGTCATCTTTCATTTACAGAGGATTCAAATGAGCAATGTTTCATTTCTTTACTATATTCTTCTTTACTGTAAATGAAATGTAATGAAAATTTATTACACTAGCAATAAACTTCAGACATTTAAACAAGGACAATCTGTACTGCTCCTGCACATAGGAGCAATGAATTTTCCTTGTGTCAGTACTTGCAGCTGGATCTCTCAGCATGGCTGAAAAACTTCCTATGGTCAGACTACCTTTCAATGGACATTATTTCTATGATATGGTTGTCAGGACTCCACATAAAGAATTGCAGCTTTGAAATATATTTACTTATTTTTCTAATTACAAAAGTAACATATATTCACTATAAATGTGAGGTGTCTAAAAATGTTTAAGGAATTTTTTTTTCATATTTTGACTCTCCAGAGACATGGCTGTTTGTGTATCTATATACATGCTGTATAAAAATGAACCATTGTTACATATACACCATGGAATATCACTCAGCCATTAAAAAGAATTCATTTGAATCAGTTCTAATGAGATGGATGAAACTGGAGCCCATTATACAGAGTGAAGTAAGCCAGAAAGATAAAGACCAATACAGTATACTAACACATATATATGGAATTTAGAAAGATGGTAATGATAACCCTATATGCAAAACAGAAAAAGAGACACAGATGTACAGAACAGACTTTTGGACTCTGTGGGAGAAGGCGAGGGTGGGATGTTTCGAGAGAACAGCATCAAAACATGTATATTATCTAGGGCGAAACAGATCACCAGTCCAGGTCGATGCATGAGACAAGTGCTCGGGGCTGGTGCACTGGGAAGACCCAGAGGGATCGGGTAGAGAGGGAGGTGGGAGGGGGGATCGGGATGGGGAATACATGTAAATCCATGGCTGATTCATGTCAATGTATGACAAAAACCACTACAATACTGTAAAGTAATTAGCCTCTAACTAATAAAAATAAATGGAAAAAATAAATAAATAAAATGCAGTATTCATAAAGTAAAAAAAAAAAAGAACCATTGTAAAAATAACACTCTAAAATGTCCATCTTTAATAAACATAGGTATTCAGTAATTACTTATTAAATTAAAAAAGAGTAAACTTTCACAAATTACGTAATATCACTTACATGCAGAATCTGACAAAACAAACCCAGAGAAAGAGTAAAGTCAGGTTACCAAGGGTTGGGAGGTAGGGAAAATGGAGAGATAGTAGTTAAAAGGTTCAAGATTCCAGTGTAGGAAAAATAAGTTCTGAGGAGCTACTTTGTAGAGCATGGTGGCTATAGCTAATAAAAACTGTATTATAAACCAGAAATTTGCTAGGAGAGTAGATCTTTTATATTATTATCATCAAAAAGAAATGTGTTTGTATGATGGGATGGAACGGATGGAAGTGTTAGTTAATACTACCATGGTGATTATTTTAAAACATATGAATATATCAAATCAACACACTGCACATCTTAAAATTATACAGTGTTATATGTCAATTATATCTCAATAAAGTTGGGGAAAAGAGTAACTTCTGTTTCAATCAAATATAATTTTTTAGTAAAGAAAAAGATTAAGGTATTTATAAATACACACATTTTAAAATATGCACATAAATCTAAGTCCTCTTTCCATTCATTTTCATAGGGAATACAGCAAAGAATCACAGAAACGTTAAAAAAGGTTTTTTTAAAAAAGAGGGTAGTACAGCCGCTATGGAAAACAGTGTGGAGATTTCTTAAAAAACTGGAAATAGAACTGCCATATGACCCAGCAATCCCACTCCTGGGCATACACACTGAGGAAACCAGATCTGAAAGAGACACGTGCACCCCAATGTTCATCGCAGCACTGTTTATAATAGCCAGGACATGGAAGCAACCTAGATGCCCATCAGCAGATGAATGGATAAGGAAGCTGTGGTACATATACACCATGGAATATTACTCAGCCGTTAAAAAGAATTCATTTGAACCAGTCCTAATGAGATGGATGAAGCTGGAGCCCCTTATACAGAGTGAAGTAAGCCAGAAAGATAAAGAACATTACAGCATACTGACACATGTATATGGAATTTAGAAAGGTGATAACGATAACCCTATATGCAGAACAGAAAAAGAGACACAGAAATACAGAACAGACTTTTGAACTTTGTGGGAGAATGTGAGGGTGGGATATTTCAAAAGAACAGCATGTATGCTATCTATGGTGAAACAGATCACCAGCCCAGGTGGGATGCACGAGACAAGTGCTCCGGCCTGGTGCACTGGGAAGACCCAGAGGAATCGGGTGGAGAGGGAGGTGGGAGGGGGGATCGGGATTGGGAATACATGTAAATCCATGGCTGATTCATATCAATGTATGACAAAACCCACTGGGAAAAAAAAAAAAAATAAAAGTTAAAAAAAAAAAAAAAAAAGAGGGAAATTGGAAAGCAGACAGGAGGAAGAAGAGGAACAAGTCGGGATACAGAACAAAGTAACTGATTAAGAAGCTTGGTGTTAAAACAATAGTGAAACTGGAATACAACTAAAAGTAAGTAACTATCAGTATATAGATTTTTTTTTTTCTCTAGTCCCAAAACTTTGTTTAGGCAACATCTGTCATTTCTTACTTGAACAGGACAGGGGAAAGGCTCCTCTGATAACTCCTGCTCACCGTGACAACCCCAAATTTGCAGGTCACAAGTGAAGTGGGTAGCCTGTCTCTGAGCAAAGAAGTCTGTGTGGGAAGTGAGTTGAGGAGAGAGCTGAGGAGAGGGGTGGGAGAGATGAGGAATGGGTTGGAAAGAGGATGCAGAGACACCATGACTTGGCTGGCTATTCTCGTATTTCAGTTAACGGTTTAATCTCCAACTTTAGTTCACTCTATCTCTTTAAAACTGGGGTTCCATTTTTTCTAAATTATTTTTCATTTCTATTCTATTTTTCTCCTCCTTTAAAGGAAAGTATCTCATTTTTAAGTAGTTAGTCTTTATATTGTAACCTCACTTCAGGTTTTTGGCCTTCATGGTTTTAGAAATAAAGAATAAAAATATACTTTGTAGGTACAATAGACTAAAGAAGCTATGGGATGTAAACAAAAATTTAGGCTCATGGTTTCTCTCTTGAACAAAAGAATGGCTGATAGTTCTGTTTACCAAGATAAACATTCTGATTTGGGGAAGTGGACATTTTGGTGGGGAATGGGAATATGTCATTTTTTTTTTTAGACACATTCTTTGAGACATTTTTTAAGATAATCAAATGGAAGGTCAAGAAGGGTACATTGGATTCTATAACTTCACAGTCATAAATCAAAATATAAATTTCAGAACAATCATCATTGTACATTATGTAATAAGAATGTTACAAAATACTGTTTAATGTCAAATAAGTTTGTTAAAAGCAATATCTCTCAATGAAGGAAGTTTTAGTATTTTAAGCACTTTGATATCTTTGTTTTATGAAATGTTCTTATATATTATAGCATTTTTTAGCATCCCTGGTCCCAGCTGACTAATTATCAGTCATGTCCATCCAATCTCGTGACAACCAGACATCCATTTCACACACATATGCTTTCAGGAGTCCCTCACAAAAGCTGTCCTGCTCACTTCCAACCTCTATAGGGTAAACAAAGTCCACAAATGATTCTTTAATACAAGACTTCAAAGGATTTTTAAAAAGTCACACATTTTGTGAATTACCAAGAGGATGACATAATAAAGTTGTCTTCCAAAGTGTATTTATCTGAATTTCTACCTCATGGCATTCCACCAGTGAGTTGTGGTCAATAGTCTGGGAACCACTGATTTATGGCTGAGAACAGACATTAAGTTGGTTGTGCAGAGAACTCAGAATCACTTACCACATTTAGTTTTGATTTGCTCTGAGGTTCTAAAATATTTTTTAACATCAAAGTGATATATTATACTGCAAAAATATTTTAAAGTATGAAATATGTAAATAAAGAAAATACCCAATAATCCCTTCCTTCCTACAGTCTCACACAACAGAGATAAAACTGTTAACACTTTGAGGTTAAATTTCCAAGATATTTACAGAATTCCTTTTTTACCTGTACTGAGATCAACCTTCCCACTTAATGGCCTTTAATTTAGGCATCTGTCAGAACCAATCAGTTGTAGACCCTGTAGGACTAACTGTTAAATCGAATGTCCCCAGACCAGAAAAAGGATACTTGCCATCACATTATCCACTTGACAATAGTAATCAAGAGCTCAACTTAGAGCACCAAAATTTTTGGTGAATTTTCTGAAAAACACACAGTTCCATCTTCTTGAGTATATGAAAGTGTGTCTTTTGATTGTCATCCTGAGAAAATCACATATTTCCATGATAATGACCCCTGTGGTGTAGGCTTAGAGAACTATGTCTCGGCATGGTTCCTCCATTTCAATGCAGGGACATATCCAACTGCACCATCCATTGACTCCAAGAATGTCACCTTCACCACATTAAGATATGCTGTCTTAAAGAGGCTAAAGGATGAATTCTTTCTTTGGACTCAGTTCCAGATATAATTGTGCTTCCCTTGACCAAATAATCATTTTTCCCCCTTCTCTTTGGTTTCATACAGAGGAGAAGGAAATGGCAACCCACTCCAGTGTTCTTGCCTGGAGAATCCCAGGGATGGGGGAGCCTGGTGGGCTGCCGTCTATGGGGTCACACAGAGTCGGAAACGACTGAAATGACTTAGCAGCAGCTTTGCTTCTCATAATATTTGATGGGGCCCTATACATACAATAAAACTTTGTTTCAGGTTCTAGAATATTTAGAACTAATCTCTTGGCCAAACTCTAGCAAGTGATGCAGTTCCAATGGCATATGTGTAGGATATTAATAGGAATCCTGATTTTATCTCATTTTCCATGCCTGATTTTACTTTTGACATCAGTGGCTCACCTCTTTCATCTAACTATTCTGTTGGAACACTTTGACATATCTCATACATCATCATAAAAGATGTATTTTATGAACATCTTTTTTGAAACAAGCTTCACATACATATTTACACACATATACATAGGTATAAGTTTTGCTCTGACTATGTAATCATGAAAAAAACAAAAATTGAGATATTTTCCCCTCTTCTTTTCTTAATGCACTCAGGATGATGAAGGATTTGTAACTCTAGCATGGCTTTCTGTGAATTTCTGATTTTATTCAACTTAATACAAACTTTCTGCTTTCCTACCATGTAAAAGATACTAAAAATAATAAGTAATTAAACTAAGATTTCTAGTTAATATATTTACATTCATATACTCTTCCATTTGCTAATTTTCATCATTTGTTCATTTGAACTCCACTATAAAAACACTTTGAGGTAAATTATATAGGAATCATTTTACAGAATAGACTAGAGAGATAAAATGACCCTAAAACAACTTACAGAAATTCACAGCTATTCAGATAGTCCACACTCAGGATCCATACAAACATTTCTCGATATATAACAGCAACAAATGGTAAAATGTGCTTCAAACGGTGGGTACAAAATGTTTAGCTATTTTTAACTGTAATATAAAGAAAGATCAAAGTGGCTTAAAAGTAACATATTGTGCTCTGGGTATTCAAGTTTCTTGATGAAAGAATCAAAGAAGAATTCATGGAAAGACAATTATTTGAGATGAAAGTTACATATTTTAACAAGAAGACATAAAATAAGAAAGGATGGTTTTCAGAAAAATAAACTACATGAACAAAAATGCAGAATGAGTTAAACATGTGGCAGTTTGGGTGAAGAATGATTTATTTACTTTACCTTATACTTAGGATGCATTTAGAAAAGTCAAAGGACTTAAAAAGGCTAAGACAATTGAGATCCCTATATTATATACAATGTCAAGTACTGTCTTACTGTTAGACAATGAATTCTGCCTCTGCTTTTGCTTCAGAAATTCTGGAGAGACTACAAAAAGGGATCCTAAAATAACTGAGACAATAAAGGCGATCTCTTGTTTATGGCTGAGAATTATAAAATGGTTCTTGTATTTATCACATCAAACTACCTCCAGGTCTTTAAACCAATTCTAAAGGCATTTGCTTTTTGATGGTGGGACAACTAAGTTCTCACTGCCTCCTCAGAAATAATAACATAGGCTCAGGGCCTTAAAGAAAGAGAAAATTGTCCCTTTGCAGCTTGAACATTAATGTCTTATATTCAGAGCAAACAACAGGATTTTAACAGCATTTCTGAGTTATGAGAACTTCTGCCTAAGGTTTTACTGTAGTAGGAATATTTGAAATTTTGTCCAATTGATGAAGCAGTTCTAAAAACACTTGTGCGTCCCTCGTAAGTTAGCATTTGGATTGCTCATCTCCTTTCTGTGCTTCTCAACACTCAGCCTGTTGCTGCCCAAAGTCATAAAATAAAACTGGGAGTAGAGCTTAAAATTAACACAAGGGAAGAAAGTCCCTCACTTATAATCCCGTCTTCTGAGAACTCGCCTGTGCCTTGGATACCGATCACACTGGCTACTTCCTCTGGATGTACCTTACATACTGGCTTCAAGTTGAATTTTGACCAAAAAGAGGTGCTGGCAGGAGACAGGAGTACAGGGGAGAGAGGTGCTGAGATATTTCTTTCTACCTCTTTTCCTGCTTCAATACTTCTTTGATAACAGCTATATCCCTCTTAAACTCTAGAACTTTCCAGGGACCATCCCCTGCATCATGGCTCCAGCTCTCCATGGATTCTGAAAACACTATTTTCACTTCCCCTTGGCACTGGACTGGCCAGCTGCCTCAACTGTGTCAGTATTTCTAGAACTATTTCTTTATTAAACACTATTTATGTAAACTATCTTCATGAATTCCATTTCCTACCAGGGCTCTAACTCATACAAGTAGACTAGTATTATTAATATATTAATAGTTTCTGGCATCTTACTATCATTTACTCAATTCAAGACTCAACTCTGTCTATTTACATGATTTTCCTTTCAGGATTTATCTGTCAGAGAACTTCAGTATGCATTACTAGTTAGCTGCTAGTAAAAAAACAAAGAAACAAACAAAAAAAAAAAACAGTTCAATATTATTATTTCCCTCCCTTACCTGGGAGGCTGCAGAGAACCACTGAGAAATGTTTATAGGCAAGCTGGGTCAGCATCATCTGGGAACTAATTAGAAAGGCAAATTTTCAGGTTCCACTCAAGTTTACTGAATCAGAAACACTGGAGAGAGGTCAAGTAATCTGTTTTTCAAAATGCCTTCAAGTAATTCTGCTGTATACTAAAGTTTGAGAAGTAGGCTCTTAATAACAATTAAGAAACATCTTCCATATCCCTGTAAATTAAACATCTTCAGTATCTTCCTAATTCCTGCAATAAAATTCAGCTGCTATTTAAGCCACCTAGAAGTTAACTCTAACCTACCCTCTTGGTCTATGTCCCTTTCTTATCTGTCAAAATCCTGTTTGTTACTCAAAGTCTGACATGAATGGCACTTGCCTTCAAAAGTTTTCTTGCTTTTCAAAAGTGAAATGTATCTTTTCTTATTTTTTTTCCCTAGTATTTTTGTGCATGGCTTGTACTGCCTTCTTACACTCCATGTATTTAACTATCTTTTTCTCCTTTTCTTAGTCTTCACTTTTTTTCTTAGTCTCTCCTAGACTGTTACAGTAAAAATGATGGCTTAATTTTCATTAAATTCTTTATTCTGGAATTATAGAATATAGATGGGTCAAATCTTATTCTAGCATTGTCTGACCTACCAAAGCTATCAATACTTGAAAGTGCACATTCAAATATTCACTCCCAAGACAAAGTTCTTTGAGGAAAATTATATCATGTAAACAATATAAAGACTAGGGAACTTGTGAAGTTATAGTATTAAAACAGGATGAGTGATTATGTAAAGGTAGCACACATTATTTGTCTCTATTGATAGACAATTGCTTTATGACTAATACTATTCAAAATATAATGTATAAGTGTAGGAGTATGAAGTCAGAACTGACTGAGGTGACAAAATTACTCATCTGTAATATTTATGGTTCAGAAATAATAAGTGTTACCTAGAATGCAACATTTATCAAAATTAAATGTTAGGGGAAAAAAAGATCTATATGACAAAAGAATGAACTGTGGTAAGAGAGAAACTTTTACAGCATAGATTTGTATGTATCAATGATTCATTTACTTGATACTATACATTACCAAAATGTATCTATGTTATTATGTGATCATCTAAAAATAATGCTATAAGCAATCTATGGTATTTTAAGTTGTTACAGAAGGTATATAACTTCAAAGGAAGAATTAATTTCAGTAAACTAAGTAATCTTAAAAAAAAAAAAAAAATTGGGCTGAAATTATCCAAAACAGAGAGGTGGTCAAAAACACTTTGACAGCTCAAGATTTTTAGAGATCTCATAGAAAAACAGAGTCAAACTAAAGAACATGAACCTGAGGCATTTTTTATATGAGATTTGCCATTTATCATGCATTTCGCAGGCATTATTTCTAAATTCCAGGGAGTTCTTATTGAATATTTATTTGCAAGACATTGTTATAAATCAATAACCAGAAGGAATAAAGACCTTGAAAATAAAATGTATTTATTACCTCAATACTTATTGTCAAACACATGTCTTCCTGGTGCTAAGGTAAACTCAGTATATAGACTATTGTTTAGGGATAAAGTATTTATGCAGGACAAATAGAGTGTCTAGGGCACTGAGTCAAGATGAGCAATTTATTCCAAGATTACCTAATGTATTTGTACAGCTTAGGGTTGTAATCAGTTATCTGAAAAGTTAATTACACATTTTATGACAAAGTCAAGCTCATCCAGGCAGTGGCAAATGTAATGGTCCAACTTCTACTGAGTGCTCTCTGTGTGAAGATTACAATAATAACCACAGTGAAGGAAAGCTGCACTTTCACTTTTCTCAGCAGAAACACTTACACTTAGCAGAAACACACTTTTCCCCACAAACAAAGAAATATTTATGAGATGGCTGGCTAGTCAATAGTCTGAAACTAACTGAACTTTCTGAGGACAGAAGATATGACCTTGGAGTTATTAGACAATTGCTATATACAACTGTGCTAAACAGAATAAAAACCAGAAATGTCTAACAGAATAATGTATAATCATAGGGTATACTTTCAGGATGGAATGATGTCTTTTCATCTAGCTTTTACATTTCACACATGATGAAAATATGCCTCAGAGAGGTTAATTTGTTCCATTTATTTCTTTTTTTTTTCAGAGAAGCTGGAAGTTGAGGCTTTTATGTAAATTTTTCTATTTTTTCAAACACTGTGGACCAAGGACTCTAAGCTTGCGATCTCTGCAATTTCTTCCTACTTTGGTTTTCATTGGCTCAATCGGCTACCCCACTCTCCTTCTTAGATGCGGGTTACTTCTTCCCACAGAATAAGTGACCAAGGACCCTCCTCATGAATTCTGTTACCACGGGTGTCTCAACTGCTAAGCAGCAAAGGCGTGGGCTCTCCCTTGCAGTCTATTGAGAGCTGTGCTGTCCAATAGCCACATGCAGTTATTTAAACTATTTAAAATACAATAAGATACAAAATTGTCCGTCAGTTCCAATTCCCACATTCTCAGTATTCAATACCTGTATGTGTGGCTTGTGACTCCTGTATCAGAGAGTAGGTACACAGCATTTCCATTGTTGCCAAATATTCAATTAGATACAGCTGGTATCTCAGTTCTTCAACTAATTTTAAAAACTATTTCTTTGGAGCCTCTTCATATATCAATGATGTGGCTTTCTGGCTTTTTAAAAATTCACAGACCTCAACTACCCATTTGCCATTTTCTATGCGTTCTCCAGCATGCTGCTTAGCACACTTCCTGGCCTGTATTTAGCATTCGAAAAACCAGGTAGCAATAGTAATAATATACCACTTATGATTTATGCATTCATTATTTTTCAATTAACGAAGTTAATTGTCAAGAAATATCAAATGCAGGTATTTTAGTCAACCTTGCAACAGGCAATGAATAAATCTATATAAAGCAACACTGGTTTAGTCCTATAAATGTTTGCATATTGTTAGCTGCATAAATTCAATGTCGTTTATAGTGCAGTGAAACAAGCTGTAGACCCGTACACTTATAGAATTTACTACATGCTGTTACAGCTCTCAGAGCATGTGCTTACTAATTAATTTGCTCATGACAATAACCCATTGCATAGGTAATTACTGTATTTTATTTTATAGTATGGCACTTCTTCGTTGGCCCAGAGATAAAGAATCCACCTGTCAATGCAGGAGACACAAAAGACTTGGGTTTGATCCTTGGATCAGGAAGGTCCCATGAAGAAGGAAATGGCAACCCACTCCAGTATTCTTGCCTGGGAAATCCCATGGACAGAAGAGCCTGGCAGGTATAGTTCATGGGGTCACAAAAGAGTCGGTAGCGTATTACAATTCTAAGTGCTCTATGTTTACTAATTGATTTACTCATTACAATAACAAGTTGGATAGGTAATTATTATCTTTTCCTTTATAGAATAGGAAACTGAGGCATACCGAGATTCAGTTCAGTTCAGTCACTCAGTCATGTCCAACTCTTTGTGACCCCATGGACTGCAGCATGCTGGGCTTCCCTGTCCATCACCAACTCCCAAAGCTTGCTCAAACGCATGTCCATCCACTCAGTGATGCCACCATCTCATCCCCTGTCATCCCCTCTCCTCCTGCCTTCAATCTTTCCCAGCATCAGGGTCTTTTTCAAGGAGTCAGTTCTTTGTATCAGGTGGCCAAAGTATTGGAATTTCAGCTTGAGCAGCAGTCCTTCCAATGAATATTCAGGACTGATTTACAGATATTAAGTATCTTAAATGAATTACATGACTATTAAGCATCAGATTGGGGGCTTTAACCCGGCCTTTTATGATTATTAGTTCTGTGACTTTGGACATGTCCTATATTCCTTTTAAGGCCACACACCTGTTTTTAAAATGGGTATGATAACTTAGGCGACTGTTATAAGGGTCTTAAAAACACTCAAGTACCATGTAGTAGGTACTCAATAAATAAAGATTCCTTTTGTTTTGCTTCTCAAAGTATCTGGGTAAATTATCTCTATATTTAGTATTTACTTGTTTTAAAACAATGTTTATGAGTCTCTTGGAGCAAAGTTTGCCTTTGGTATATGATACCTTTAACAAATATCTTAAGCACTTGTGTGTGTGTGTGTGTGTGTGTGTGTGTGTGTGTGTATGTGTGTGTGTTAAAAAACCTTATGTGGTAAATATGCTACTAAATTTAGTGAGATAGACCAAATAAAATCCTGAACTAATAAATTACTTTCTGAGGACACAAATATGAATCTATTTAATGAAGAAATAAGAAAACTATGACTAGTGGATTCATGGTTTATTTCATTTGCTTTATACTATGAAAAGTATCACTCTGTATTCCTTCTTCTGACCTTGTTTTGAATGCATTTCTAGTGCATTTACATAGGATTTTATTTTAGTCCTTATACTGAAATTAATTATGAAATTACCCTATGTCTATAACTGTCTTTAGTGGATCTTCTAGTACTATGTTCATTCTTTTCCTGGATCTTTATTTTTTGTTTGCTGGAGCTTATAATTATCCTGAACAGAGTATTAATATGTATTAAAGCTTCTAAATGATGTTTCTGCTACGTTGTGATGTGAATGCGAGAGCATTCCCTCTGGTTATAGCTGCATCTGTCTCAAACCAACAATCTAATTTTTTCAGATCCATGGGGAGCCATGCTCATTATATTCACCAGGTTTAGAGCTTCAAGCATTAATTTTTTTTTTGGACACATGAATAATCAGAAAACTGTTAACAAGCACCAAAGAAACAAGTAGATTATGTTTGTGTATTAGAGGGGGATTATGTGACCCAATAAGATTGTATTGCTAATATTCATGCTCTCTTTTATTCAAATTATTATTTATTGGCATGCTTGGGAAGTATTACACATCATTGTGTGCAGATTAGAAAAATACTCTCTTTTGTTAGCAAATAATGCTTGGTTTGGTGGTATTAGATATGTTCTCTGAGTTATTTTTGCACCAGTAGTGAAGTGTACTGATCATAATACTTTCCCCCTTAAACACAATCATTTCAAAGGCAACATTCATGTAATACTACTTACAATTCCACCTTATCAATTCCAAACTATAGCCATATTAAGGACTCCTAACTATAAAGCCAGTAGTCTTTATTTCTAATTAATGTAGAAGAAAAACACTCCATGCTATAAACATATCAAATTATTTAATTACAAAAATAGAAGGTTATTGTTACCCTGTAGATATACGGACATATACGTTGAATGTCTTGCTATATGTGGTAGAGAGTAAGTAGTGTATGCTGTGTGCTCAGCCGTGTCTGACTCTTTGTGACCCTAGGGACTGCAGCCTGACAGGCTCCATGGGAGTCCATGGGATTCTCCTGTAAAGAATACTAAAGTGGGTTGCCATTTCCTCCTCCAAGGAATCTTCCCAACCCAGGGATCAAACTGGAATCTCCTGTGTCTCCTGCACTGGCAGGATTCTTTACCACTAGAACCATTACAATTATAGCATTTATTCTAAAAAAGCAGTAGTGTTCTGCATCTGAATTGTTACATACAAATAGCCAAGACATCCTGCCTACCTAAGCTGTAATTAGTCAGTAGTTCCAAATCTTTGTTACCGTGAGATAAGAACTGAGAAAGAGAAATAAACCAAACTGACAAAAAAGATAAACTGTCTTTACTGGTTTACTGATAACTAGAGCAAGAACTAATTAAACAGGCATTTTTCTTGCATATGCATGAGCTATTATGATATTTTGGAGATAATTCCTATTTTCTTAATGAAGAAAAAGGATTAACTAAGCCATCCTAAAGGTGATCAGTCCTGGGTGTTCATTGGAAGGACTGATGTTGAAGCTGAAACTCCAATACATTGGCCATTTGATGAGAAGAGCTGACTTATTTGAAAAGACCTTGATGCTGGGAAAGATTGAGGGCAGGAGGAGAAGGGGACGACAGACGATGAGATGGTTGGATGGCATCACCGACTCAATGGACAGGGGTTTGGGTGGACTCTGGGAGTTGGTGATGGACAGGGAGACCTGGTGTGCTGCAGTTCATGGGGTTACAAAGAGTCGGACATGACTGAGCAACTGAACTGAAGCTATTTAAATAGATTCACTAGTAATCACTTCTGTGATTGTCTTCTTTGGATCTCAGTTTAGGGTTATGGATTTAGAAAATGAAAATAGAGGATATCCAGTTACATGTGAATTTCAGATAAATAATAGTTTTTAGAGTAACTCATGCATATTTGAGACACACTTATTCTAAAAAGTTATTCACTGTTTATCTAAAAGTCGAATTTAACATGGGCTTTTTCTAGGTTATCTGGGAGTCCACTCTCATCTTACCAGTTTTACAGTGTTGGCTACTACTAGCACTTGTTTAAATACTTCTAGAAATACCATTAAGAGAAAATAATCTCTCAATCATATTCTTGTTTTAGAAATTGAGAGGGTATATACAATTTTAAAATTAATTTAAAACAATAATTTCCTCAAAGGCTTCATGCCAACCTCAGACACTGCAGGAAAAGTGAACACTTTCAGTTTTCATTCTTATTGCCTAATAAGCCACATCTTTTATTAATACCTTTCAATTAATGGGGTACATAAACATGGTATCTTCCTTTAAATGAGATTGTTTAAATCTACTTAGTAGCTCTTTAAAATTTACACTGAGCTGTTAACTCAGGAAGTACTTACAAAAGAAGTACTAAAATGGTACATGTGGTGGTTTAATTGAACAGTAATCAAATAAACTCAATCTACTATTCTGGGTGAGTAAAACCAAAGATTTTATTTTCTTATAACAAAGAAAACAATTCACAAAGACTTGGACTATATCATGATTTAAAGCATACTTCAAAGTGAGTTTGGGACAGTGATGGGCTACATGAACATTACCAGGACAGCAAGAAAATAGTTTCATGAAATGTTGAAAATTCACTGGCATTTAGAAAAACAATAAAAATAGTTTCAAAAAATGACTTAAAATATGATTTTCAACTTCAGTTCCTTTTCTGATTCATTAAGGCCAAATGATTCAGCTAACTTTGTCATTTTTCAGTGAGAAGAAACCACAGTAGGAGACCTGAACAATGGACACATGGGATAGAAAAAGGTTAAGACACAGAAGAAAAAAAGAACAACGACAAAATGTATGATGATGTATAATCTTATAGCGTATATTGTGAAGAATAAAGCAAGGCTAAGGTTCGCGAACATCCCATTTAGCAAATGATGCTCTAAGAAATGCTTACTCTTGTACCAAATTCACCTCTACCTAACCTGTGAGCAACCTAAGATGCAGGATGCATTTGACTTTTGAGGGCCAAATGAGGGTAAAAAGTAGATCACTGACAGTCAAATCCCAAGCTTGGTGCATTGAAATTGCCCCAGCAAAGGATCCTGTTAGATGTGTTACGCAGGTTGTTCATATCTCTTCTAGTCCTATCCTCAATGAGGCCATGCTTGGTTCAGAAAAAAGCTCTGAATTAAAAATAAACAGGCAAGCTATCAAAATCAAAAGCAAACACACACACACACAGAGCAAACTTAAAACCCGAAGGAACTTAATTTAACAGACAATGAGCTGCCAGGAGTACATTACGGAGTCTGAGGTCTATTCCAGCAACAGTATTGACAGAAAGCTCAAAGAAAACAACGTCCCTTTTCAGCCAGAGTATGTTTCTGTTATAACAATTGTGTCTGCAAAACACTCTAACATCTTTGACACCACTGTGCTAGTTCTTGCAAGAGGAAGAAAGTTTCAGAGAGGTTCAGCTTTGCCTCAGAACAACTTCAGTCAATGGTGACAGGATATCCTACTGGCATCAGTCACAGTGGCAGCAAAAAACAGTGACAGAGACAAGGCTTTTCAGGGTTTCTGAAGCCTCAGCACCTAACATCATCTCAAAGTGCCAGAGATGAAACCAGTAAGAATGAATGAAGTGAAAAACGGAAAATGCTACATGTATTTCTAAGCATAGATGAGATTTTCCCTTGCAGACTCTCAGAAATAAGATAAAGCTTACAAAACAGTTGTTAAGGGACAGCTAGAAAAATTTTTTCTTCAACTATTATTCTTCCAGTTTTTTTTTTAATTTCCAGGCTGAATGGATTAGAAAACACAAATTATACAAGACAAACATGTTCCAAAAAACATTTGGGTCTATTTGATCAAGGCTATAAGATCTTTAGAATGTACATGTTTCTGCAAACTCTTATTTACAAAGCTATAACAGCTAGATGGTATCATTTCTTCTTAAAATTTCTTGTTCACTCAAAAATATGTTAAATATAACAGATTTCTTTATAAAATATTACACTGAAAAATAAAAATACAATTGTGCTCTTTTCACATGAGCTTTCTTATATGATTGTGTGGTAATTTAGATAAAAGAGAATTACTAACATATATTATGTTCAAGAGTCTGTAAGGTAGCATGTCCTAAATGTTAAGTAGAAATAAAAGTTAAAACTCACATAACTTGGATCTACTAGCCTTCTTGGGGTAAGATAATTGAAGTAAGTCGCTTATTTTCTTTCTAGAAGTGATTGAGGTTTATTTTCTCGTCCAACCTGAATACTATTTAAGAACTAAGAAACTCCTTTCGTGCAAATTTCTCTTAATACAGACAAAAAAATATGGTATTCGCAGATCTTATAGACTTTATTAGCAAATGGCAAAACTTTAATTTCTCATTAGAGTTCTTCTTTATAAATTAAATAAATCAGTGCTTCTTAGATGATCTATGGTGAAAAATCATTTAAAAATGTTTAATCTATTACAGACCAAAGTTGAAATTGGCAGCAATTTTTCTTTTTGAATGCTATCATCAGTTTAAAACTATATATAATTCTTCTTTGGAGGCTGTTAGGTAAATATGCCATATTGGTTCATAGTTGTCCATAACTGGAGAGAAAGTTTAAAGAAATAGCTACATGTGATGACAAAGATTTACTTACGGGCAAACATCATGCTGTCTAAAGCTAGTGTGGCATGCACTGCACTCTAAGGATCCCATTAATGGCTACTGTGGCATTTCAGGGGGGATTTCCATGTAATTCACTTTAAAGTCCATGTAATATGCCTCTTTGACTGAGTTACATAATATTATTCATTATTATTGATTTCTCTCTCAGGTGGTAAGCAATGGATGTAAATGTGCTTATGAAGAGAAGAATGTCTGGGTGTGGGCAAGATGAAACATGACCAGAGGCATAGGTTTGCCTTATTTATTCTTTAAATAATCATGTGGACTTTCAAAAACCAGCACAAAGCTGATGATTTTGCCTTTACATGCTCGTGATATTATTCAAATTTCAGTAGCTAAGGCAAACTCTAATGAGGAGTTCTCTTAAAAGGTAAGCTAAAATCATTTGTGTGTTTAGACCTAATAAAGCATCATTGTCCTTTGTAATGGAAAATTAAATAGTTAAAAAATAGATTATGAATAGTTTTACATAAAACCCAAGAATATTAAGTTTGAAATATGAAAGTAGCCAGTGTGGAGCATTTTGAGTGAGAATCTTGATCCAAATATGTATTTCATAAATTAATTTATACATAGATTTATTTACAGAGACATAAGCAAAGACCTTGTCCTAAAAATGAGAATAAATATTGAAAGGGAGTATTTTAAAAGAGCACATTAGGAGATAAACTAAAATTCTGAATAGTAAAAATAAAAATATCCACTATCATATTGAACTTGAACTCATTAACATTCTAGTCATTCATTAATAACCATTTATTGAGAGGCTGTGTCAGATAGAATACCACCTTATGGAGATGAAGGAGGTAGACTTGATCTTGCTCTGAGAGCAGTGTAGGAAGGCAAAGTCAACGAAACAGTCAATGAATAAGTCTTTATCACAAGAGTGATCTTAAGACAGGGGAAATATAGAATGCTATAAGAACACAGAGGGGCATCCAAAAATGTCTCAGAAATTAAGGAGCTCTCCTACAGGAAGTAGCATTTAAATTTACAACTGTAGGGTAAGAAAGAACTGGTCCAGGAAAACATAGGGCTGAGCGGGTAATGTACCAGGCAGAAGAGAGGCAGCATAAAAATGACACAGATATTTGAGATGCCGTGATACTAAACTTTAAAAAAAAAAAGCAAAGAAAGAAATTGGTAGACAGAAAGTTCAGTACACTGGAAGTGTCAAGACACGAAGCAAAAGAGGTGGGCATACACCAAATTATGGAGGGCTTGATAAGCATGTTAAGGAAACAGATTCTTATTTATCCTAAGGTAATGGAAAGTCATTAAAGATTCTAAAGACTAAGGAATGTTTTAGTAAGATGGTATCAGTCAAAGAGCCTGGATAATGGCATCAAGACTGAAGATATAAAGATAATTGAGAGGAGTAATAGTCAAATGAGAGCTGAAGATAACCTGAATATCTGAGTAACCCGAACATTTGAACAGAAAGTGAAAGTGAAGTCACTCAGTCATGTCCCACTCTTTGTGACCCCATGGACTGTAGCCCATTCAGGCTCCTCCATCCATGGGATTTTCCAGGCAAAAGTACTGGAGTGGGTTGCCATTTCCTTTTCCAGGGGATCTTCCCAACCCAGGGATCCAACCAGGTCTCCCGCATTGTAGGCAGATGCTTTACCATCTGCGCCACCAGGGAATTCAAGCAACCCAAATATTTGGATAAACCAAATATCTGAAAATTATCAATTATCTCCATTATCAAATATTGGGAATTAATAATTGATTTAAGATAGCAAATGAAGAAGTGAGAGAACAATGGCTTTCTGGCTTCCCTGGTACTGTTTACTGAGAAAGGATATACTAGAGAAAGTAAAGTTTGGTTTGGGGACTCAGAATATAGTTTAAGATATGCTGAGCATTGAGAAAAACAAGGCTGAAGTACATGATAGGTGGCTGAGCTGAGGAAAAAGATGAAAGACGGTGAGAAGTATTACTTTCCAACTAAAACCATGGTTTAAAATGAGATCATCCAATGAAAAAACACAGTAATTTGATGGCTCGATGTATTTTATGCATTGGAGACTTTATACATGAAACTAGGTACTTCATTTTCTCCTCATCCAAGTCTAGGATCAAATCACCATAATAATGATTCTTTAAAATGTTCCTGTGAAATATTATCAAATTTCTCAATCCTTAGAGATCTAGAATCTTAAGAAACTATAGAACTGCTTCTTTGTCGCTACATAAATATACCTATGCTCAGAATAGATAGATAGATAGAAGTAAACTTAATAACCTGGGGATAATGTTAGGACACAGCAAAAGTCAGATTCCAGAATACATGGCGGATTTCACTTAGATAAATTCCTGGTTGATGCAGTTTCACTGATATTCCCAGAATGTACTTCAGTGACCTTCCTGAGCTTCCCTTATTTAGTATTTTCTCCTCTTCTCATATAACTTATAAATAAGAAATATCATGTAGTTTTGAATGTCGGACAATCTGAACTCTGTAACTCTGCTATGTTTAAATGGCTGGTAAAGATACTCTTCCTGCTTAAATTCAATCTACAATTAAGAGCAATAGTGGTGGAAAACTCATATCCAGTACAAAATATCTTTAGCAATAACTTTCAATCCTCCCAAATCTCTCCACTTTATTCACTTTCCCATCATCCTACATTGCTGTCATTTCAAAACTTGTTCATTTTCTTAGGCCTCTAATTTTCCCTTTAGGAGATGGAGAAAGAGTTAAGAGGTTGCAAGAGCTGATCTTATCTCTGTTTTCACTTAGGAAATAAAGGCCCTTAGATGTAAGCTCTCTCAATTTACTGCTTTCTCTACTGCTGATCACGCTTTGTCCTAATAACCTTATGGTTTTAACACTTATTCTTACTGTGTGTGTAATGTTACTTAATCATGTCCAACTCTTTGTGACCCCACGGGCCATAGACCACCAGGCTCCTAGGTCCATGGGATTCTTCAGGCAGGAATACTGGAGTGGGTTGCTATGCCCTCCTTTAGGGAACCTTCCCAGCCCAGGGATCGAACCCACATGTCTTGTCACCTGCATGAGCAGGCGGGTTCTTTACACTAGTGCTACTTGGGAAGCCCCTTTATTCTTATTACTCCCACTGAAAAACTATTTACCACACACATTTTTCCAGATTTAGACTAGTTCCTCAGCACTGAACTTTAATCCATATCCTGTATCATTTTTCTTAACCACTGCTCCTCTCCTGAATTAAAACTCTCTCTCCTCTCTCCCACCTTACCCTTAACATATAAAGAAAAAGCTTGACTCACTCTCTTTAAATACAAAACTAACTAGTTACCTAACTAACATAAAGCAAACAAACAAAAACAGCGACAATAATCTTTCTAAAACCATATACAACCCCACTATACATTGTGAAGGATGTTACTTAAGTTAAAGTGTGTTAGACGCTCAGTCAGGTCTGACTCTGCAACCCCATATACTAGAACTAGAGCCCACCAGGCTCCTCTGTCCACAGAATTTTCAAAGCAAGAATACTGGAGTGGGTTGCCATTTCCTCCTCCAGGGGATCTTTCCAATCCAGGGATGGTCTGGGTCTCCCACATTGCAGGCAGATACTTTATTGTCTGAGCCATCAGAAACCCCTATGAAAATTAAGCATGCACCATTTCTAAATTCATGTAAGCATCTAGTACACCACACTTGATGCAACCAGAATAATTTATATTTTTAAAAGGCATATCTATTATATAATTTAATTTAACTAGTGTACCAGTAAAATAAGAACTTTGCTGGTATACTTTCCAATTCAGTTGAAACTAAATTACATTTTATTTTGAAAACTATAAGCTTATGAAATAAACTTATAAAATAAAAGTTTATAATGAAACTGACTTTCTTGTAGTATTATTATATTTAAATTACATATTGGTAAGATGAGTTATTAGATAATAAAATAGACAAATAGACTAGTATCATTTAATAAATATAGAATGGAGACATGTAAAGATTATTCATTTTCTTCAGAAAATGCATTATATTCTGAGCCAATGAGCTATACTATATGGGTGCATTTATATTTTACTTTTTATTTAAAATAAATGTAAAGCTTGGAAGAATAATTTATTCTCATAATTTCCACTGAATAAACTATGGGTTTAACTTCTTCCACAATGGAGTTTCCTGTGATAAATGTCACCTTCCAGTCCTACATAAACAGAATTTAATTATCTTTTGTATGGCAACCCAAATTTTTCATCGCAAAAAAAAATGTGTCTTAATTGTATTTGTTATTTTTAGCATAAATCGTGTCAAATATTTGACCCAATCTCTCATTCAGTATTATTTGTAAAGACTAATATTTTAAAATTTATGTTTATATTTGTATTGAATTTGTCAAGAAATAAGAAACTTTGTTCAAAAATCTTTATTATCATAGTGAATATAATAGCTTTATGTAAAGATATTAAAAGAAACTTAGTTGCTTAGTACTCAAAAGAATTCACTAGGTAATAAAGTGCTTAAGGTTTACAGACTATAACTCCTATAGAATATAATGCTTAAAGAATATATTAGTTTTGGTAGCACAAGTGGCGGTGGTGGGAGAGTTGACACACAGAAGTAGAAGCAGTAAAAGTGACTAGGAGTAGTCTTGGGGTTGAAGAAAAAGCAAATCATTTAGAAAAAGCTGGTAGAATTTATGCTTTTATCAAGCCTATCAGAAATGGTCCTAGAAGTTTTTCTTTTATGGTAATATTTGGAGGTTTTAATTTACATTCAAAAAGACAGCCTAGATTTATAAGGCTTGAAATAGATGAGCAATACCAAAATCTATCTCCAATGTCCAGCAGGCATCCCCAGAAAAAAGTTAAGTCTGCCAAAATGTTTGTCTGAAAATCTCACTATCATAAGTAATAAGTAACATCCTCATTTATATATTCATGAAAGCTATAACATGGTGAACTGTTATGTGCTTGGATTTTTAAACTGGCAGCATAATTTTAGATTGGGATTACAACCTCTTACAGAAGGTTATTAGAGAGTTGGAAAAAGAAAGAAGGAAAATGAAAAATGTTGAGAGACAGGTATAGAGGACTTGATGAAAGAAAAGACTTGGATCCAAAAAACCCTATTGGAGACTTCTGGAGTAGGGTAAGAGTTTACCAAAGTCAGACAAATGTTTTCTATCACTTGCTTCAAATTCCATTAATATATCCTAATTTTCTCCCCAGGCTGGGTAATTTATATGACTTTGGGCAACTAATACTCTTTGAGACAAGCCCCATTTACCTCTCAACAAGAAGGCATTCAGGTAACTGTAATCACTTTCTTATCTTTACTTCCTTGAAAAGACCCCCAGGTTACAGGCAGTCCTGGGAGTGCCTTGGGCATTTAACAATCAGAAGGTTCATTCCCCTCTGAAAAAATTAATCTTGATAATGTGTCTCTTAAAAATGCCTGGTGACATGTAAAACACAATAAAATGGGAAGTAGTCTTAATATGCTACATAGTGGAACCATAGTTTTCCTGAAGTCTAAATAGCAGTAACATCTTTACACTCACTGGAACACCATCAACATTTTATTCTCTCAGCTGACATAAGAACCTCTCCTTAGCACTGTCAGGGCAATCACTCGGTGGAAGGAAACCTTGTGTTCATCTATTGCCACTAGTCCAGGCAGAGTAGCTTTCAGGGCTAATGAGCTGAAAAGTAGATAAAAGTAGACAAGAAAATTATTTCCTAGAGTCATTCCTGAGTTTAAATACACCAAAACAGTAGATGTACAATGTTCAGACTGAATGGAGAAAAAGGTACCCAGGACGACACTCTCCCTTTTCACGTCACGCCTCTCTCTCAAAGTCCCTCTCCTAGTTAGAGAAAGACAACAGGAATGTGCCCCCTTCATCCCACCTTTGCTAATACAGAACAAGAGGCCAAAGTCTTGAAGCTCAAGAACCAAAATAGTGTCTCCACAACCTTGTTTCATCAACCAGAATCAGGTTGAAAGGATTCAGAAATAATATCAATAACTGGATAAAAAGATTACTCAGAAATACATAAAATGTTAATACCAAAGACAAAATATTTTTATTCATGAGCAAATCAGGTAACACTTAAACAATAACTCTAGGAATATCAGAAAAGCTTTCATAAATTGAGATTTTGAGCATTTGGAAGTTCCTACTAAAGTTTTTCTCATTGATTATTTGTGTCTAACATCTGTAATACTGGATTACAGATGTAACCCATCTGTAACATTGGATACTCAGTGTTAAAAAGGAAATAACATTCAGGTGCCCTTTCTAAAAAATTCCTTAGTTTAATACTGAGATAGAAATTGTTAGGCAGTTAGTGTAGGAACTCTGAGACCTTGGTCTGTTTTAATAAACACCCTGCTCCATTAACCTAAAACTACACCCTTTGTCCTGAATTACTGACTCTCAGAGAAATGTATGCTTGGCCTGATAAATTATCAGCTCTCAGATCCAGGAAAGGGTAGTAAGTAACTTTTGTTCCATTAACTGGTGATCATTGACTTTTAACCTGTACATCTATTCCATTGTAAAATGGCCGAGGGTCATAAGAAAAGGTCAGGGGATGGTGACTTAATGTCTAAAAAAGCTAACAATCTGAGGATCGAAAGAAGCCATAAAGATGTCAATTTATACACTGTGACCTTTAAGTTGATTGGCTAGAAATGACATATGTTAAAAGTCAGAACCAATCAAAAAAGTACAAATCAATACTAGTAAGTATATGAACTGCTGTAATATCTGCCTTTTCAGGGCTCTTCACCCCCTCTCAGAGGCTATGCTGAGAGCTTTGTACTTTCTTTCTCTCTAAAGTAAATCCTGTTTCCTTGCTGCTGTAAGTATTTGTGTGTTTGTGAAGTTCATTCTTTGGTTCCATGAAAAAGAACTCGGATTCCCATCCCATTTCAATACAACATTATTTTTAATTTGACAGGCACATCAAAGTTAAGGAAGTAATTATACTGACTAAAATAATTTTGTGCATATACACTTGATTTCATTCTGAAAGTTAAAATGATCTCATTATTGCTTAAGTTTTACCTGTTTGCTAACAAGATTATTTTTAAAAAGTATTTTAAAATCAGTTTCAACATCATGTCAAAGAAGAAATATGACTTGAAATTTTGAAAAATGACAGAACTATCTCCATAAGATTAATATTTCCATAGACCAATGAACAAAAGTATTATGCTATATAATTAGATTGATTTTTTAAAATATCATACTCAGAATTCATATTTCTTATACTACCAGAAAATATTCCTGGCATTTATGATTGTCAATCATATGTGCAAATATAATCCAAACATCTTGGCCTTCTATCTTTATAGAGATAAAGAGGAAAAGATTATTAAATAGAGTTCATCATTATTATTACTGGGACATTTAAGAAACTGAAAAAGATGTAAACTGTCATTAAGTAGGGAAGTACATTAAACAGACAAAAAAAAAAAAAAAGAAAATCCAGCTACACATTATATTTTTGCACTGTTAGGACTACAAAAAGGAAATTTTAGTAACAAAATATTTAAATGTTTTGATAGGCTTTCAAAAGTGCCATCACCTATATATTTCTGATCTACTATTACAAAAATGGTCTAATTTTTTTCCCACATAATAGGGACAACAGATCTATTCTGTACTAAATCATTCCTATACTAAACCACTGTCAACATGGTGATATTTTTGAGATAATTTTCTGAGGTTAAAAGTATAGTCCTATAAATAAATATAAAAAAAACTGATCAAAAAAGTATTAAACTCAGAGCTTTAATCTTAAATACTAGCAGTTTTTAAAAGTTTGCAATGGCTCAATCTACATTTATTACTCAATGAAATTTTCCGCAGGACCCGTAATCTCTGTTCCCTATATCATGGCAAGCACAAACCTTGGTTATCAGCCAGTTCAGTAATATCAAATGCAAATATTCCACAAGAATCATTTGCTTTAAATAAAATCAATAGGAAATAAAAGAAGGTAGATTAAGAATTTCAATTACTGAGGCTAATTTTAGGCCAAAAGCAAGTTCATAATATTCTGGTTACATTATTTTTAGGATAGTCTCATAGTGCCAGGAACCATTACCTTACACTAAGTGGTCATACATTGCATATGTCTAAGCCAAATCCCACTGTGGCTGTGCAGGGCACCAGTACCAACATATGCAATGACTGCTGGTAACTCTAAAGATATTTTAGTAAATTTATCTACTTTGTTAGTGCCTTCATAATTGTGTTTGTAGTCACGCCAAGAGAAATGTGGATGGATTTTGACTTGGAAAGGAATAAGAAACTGAAACACGTGGAAAGAGATTAAAATTTGAGAAAACAGTAACCCAGTAAAATGTTATTTGCCTTTCTTTATTTAGCTATGACTTATGTTGCCAAAAGAAGACCAGAAGGAATAGTAGTGGCTACTGTATAAACACCCTCAATATTAATAATAATAATAAAGACCCCTTAAAGAACTGAAAAAAAAAAAAATGTTCTACATTATACCATGGACACAAGGAACACAAACTGAATATTTGCCTCTCTTTTATCTTATTTATTCTGAAGAGAAAAAAGTAATATAAGTAAAATATTTCAGGTCAATGTGCAATTCTATGCCAACTCCTCTATGAGGTGGGGCTCTTTTCACAAAACTTAGGTTTCTGTTACAGAATTTATGATTCTGTGTTACAGTTATTTGGACAAGTGTCTATCTCCATAATGAACTGCTAATTTTTTTAATTTAGAAATTGGCTTCTATTCATCTTGATATGCCCACTAGCCAATGCAATGGTTTTTAAGAAAATCTAGGAGTAAAATAAGTATCTGGTGAATGAATGACAAAAGGAATGGATTATAGATGTGCTTTCAAAGGAATCTTAAAAAGTTTATTTTATTTTTATATCATATGCCAATGCCATTATCATAATCATTCTTACTAGAGAGTGACAGTTTTATCCATGTATGTATTCAACAAATATTTATTGCATATTTGTCATGTGCCATTCTTGAGCTAAGCCTTGAGCTAAAGGGGAGGAGATGCCATATTGGACCTCTGCCATCATAGAGCTTAAATCATAAATGCAAAAGAGATATTAAAAATCTAAATAAAACAAACACAAATGATCCCAAATGCCCAAAGCAGTCTTGACAATGAGAAAACAGACCTGGAGGAATCAGATTCCCTAACTTCAGACTATACTACAAAGCTACAGTAATCAAAACACTATGGTACCAGCACAAAAAACAGAAATATAGATCAATGAAATAAGATAGAACATCCAGAGATAGATCTACTCACCTATGGTCACTTAATCCATGACAAAGGAGGCAATAATATGCAATGGGGAAAAAACAGCCTCTTCAATAAGTGGTGTTGGGAAAACTGGACTACTACATGTAAAAGAATGAAATTAGAACATTCTCTAACACCATATATAAAAATAAACACAAAATGAATTAAAGACCAAAATGTAAGACTGGATATTATACAACTCTTAGAGGAAAACATAGGCAGAACATTTTCTGACATAAATCACAGCAATATCTTTTTTGATACACCTTCCAGAGTAATAAGAATAAAAACAAAAATAAACATTTCTTAATTAAACTTAAAAGCTTTAGAACAAAGTAAGCCATAAACAGAATGAAAAGACATCCCACAGAATGGGAGAAAATATCTGTAAAAGAAGTGACCTATAAGGGATTAATTTCAAAACATGCAAATAGCTCACACAGCTCGATATCAAAAATACAACCAAGCTAATAAAAAAAATGGGCAGAAGATCTAAATAGGCATTTCTCCAAAGAAGACATACAGACATAGCCAAGAGGCACATGAAAAGATGCTCATCACCACTAATTATCAGCTAAATTCAAATCAAAACTACAAAAATGAGGTATCACCTCACATTGGTCAGAATGGTCATTACCAAAAAAATCTACAAATAAATGCTGGAGAGGGCATGAAGAAAAGGGAACCCTCCTACTTGGTGGGAATGTAAATTGGTATAGCCACTATGGAGAACAGTATGGAAATTCCTTAAAAAGCTAAAAGTAGAACTACCACATTACCCAGCAATCCTACTCCTGGGTATACATCTGGAGAAGACCGTAATTCAAAAAGATATACATATCTTAATGTTCATTGCAGCACTATTTACAATATCCATGACCAAAGCAACCTAAATGTCTATTAACAGAGGGATAGATGAAGATGTGGTATCTGTGTGTGTGTGTCTGTGTGTAAATTTAGACACACACACAATGTGGGTGTATACAGACACACACAATGGAATATTACTCAGCCATAAAAAAGAGAAAAATAACGCCATTTGCAGCAACATGGATGGACCTAGAAATTGTCAAACTTAGTGAGGTAAGTCAGAGAAAGAACTATCATATGATATTGCTTATGTATGGAATTTAAAATAATGGTACAAATGAACCTATTTACAAAACAGAAATGGGATACAGATGTAGAACCCAACTCACAGTTACCACGGAGGGGGGAAAGGAGAAGGAATAAGTTGGGAGATTGATACTGATACATACATATCACTATATATAAAACAGATAACTAATAAGATCCTATTAGATTAGCACAGGGAGCTCTATTCGTTACTCTGTAATGGCCTATACGGGAACAGAATCTTAAAGAAAGAGTGGATATATGTATAACTGATATGTTGTACAGCAGAAACACGAAATTGTAAATCAACTGCATTCAAATAAAAATTGATTTTAAAGAATCTAAGTAAAATAAAATATTTTCAGTCCTATGATACTAGTAGTGCAAAGTGCTGTTAGAGGCCATGCTATTACAGAGTGCTATATAGCAGAGAGAACTGTTCTAGAGTAGGAATTTCTCCTTAAAGAATTTAAGGTAGAAATGCTGAGGTAAGAATTTGTTCTCCCACCTTCCCACAAAGAAAGGAGTGGAAGTGGAAGAGGAAGAATATTTTATGTGGTACTAAATTTATATCTGTGAATGCAAGCTACTTTATGCTTTTAAAATATAATGAAGAGATTATAACATTGCTTATAAAAATATAATTCATTTCCAGAGAAATTAGTGACAATTTTCTATGGATTATATGACAATCATTGTATATCTGCAAATTAGATTAATTGGTACAAAATAAAGCACAAATCCCTTTAGAAAGGTAGATAATGTTTTATCCCTTTAGAAAGGTAAATATAATTGTACATTTTTTACTGATTATTTAAAGTAAATATGGTACATAAATAATTGTAAAATCCCTTTTTTGAGGTGATGAAAGTTCACAGAAAACAGAATAACCTGTTGATTTGAAAATTCCTTTCTGTTCTTTTCATTCAATGTGTAAGATTCTGATTCTGGATTAGATGGATAGTTTGCGTAAATGGAATTCTTGCTATCAAATGAATACATTTTAGTCCATTAAATGGTAAGAAAGGTAATGTGGGATTCAAACATACTGCTCTACATTAAACTGAAATTGCCCTCTATAGTCATAACTAAGGAAAAATCAATGAGGTTTTGCTTAAGAATAAATCTTGAATTTTTCTTAGCTTTGATCCTTTAAAGAATTAACCACTTAAAGGATTCATGTTTGTAGAATTTTTAAAGTGATAATAGGGATCATATTCATACTTCAGAAGATTATAATATTAAATACACAAGAATGACACAATGAGAACAGAGCCAATAAAGTTAAGTGGCAAACTAAATCAGAACTGCCTCTATTGTACAGCAGAGTTCTACTACAATCTCCAAACCTTGGTCCATGTCAAAGAAAACATTCAAAAACACATATTTTTAGTGTCAGGACTTCAACAATTTGAAGACAAGAATGAAATTATCTAAATTGGAATCCATTCTTAAAACATTTTACTTTAATGCAATTATTAAGAATTGTACCCAGTTTATCTCACGCTTGCTGTCATTCTTTCTAAAAGATGCTATTTGTTTTAAACATTACTTACAGAAGTTGCTATGTGAAATAATTTTGATCTTGGAAAATCACTTAATAAAAGTAATCAGGTATGTTTAGACTAGTACAACAGGTCTTAAAACATTTATCTTTAATAGGCACTAAGAAAAAGGTTGATTTTGGAAAAAAGGAGAAGTGTTTAAATAGAAAATTAAAGCAAGCTTTTATTGTTAGTACTTAATAAATGCATATTTAATTGGGGAAATTATACTAAGCATAACCTAGTCTTTTCAGTTGAATACTAAGACTACATTAGCAGAAATGCCTTCTCAGAGCTATACTTTACTATTATTTCCTTATCTTTCATCAAGTATCATTATAAGAAATAACAAAGTGAAAAATTATTTCTATGTTCATTGTAAAAACTATTGCTTATTTTCTTTCAGTGAATCCTTTATAAAATTTCCAAGGACCAATTTTCCTTAGCAGTTTAGCGAGAGGGAAACCTTTGATTCTTTTCAAACCAAGAGTACTTTCTGTATCTAGCTAAGAAACTGAGGTTCATAGGGTTGCAAAGAGCCGGACACCACTGAACTGATTTAGCACGCACACACATGCAACTTTACGTGCTTCCCAGGTGGCACTTGAGGTAAAGAACCCGCCTGCCAGTTTGAGACATAAAAAACATGGGTTCCATCCCTGGGTTGTGGCAACCAACTCCAGTACTGTTGCCTATAGAAACCCATGGACAGAGGAGGCCGGCAGGCTACAGTCCATAGGGTCACAAAGAGTCAGATACCAGTGAAGTGACTTAGCATGTACACATGAATGCAGTTTTATATATGCAATTCCCACATTCATTTGTGAGTATGTGTGTGTGTGTGAGAGAGAGAGAGATTTCAGAAAGCTAAAAGTCACTAAAGATAGATAATCATATTAACTAACCTCATGGTCCTTCCAAAGGCTTGGTTGATTATTTCCATTTTATTTACCTTATTGAATATATTCTCTTTATCACAAATCATTGGGATATACTTAGAAAGAAATGAATACACAAGTATATTGTTAACAGAGTAGGAAATGAGCCTATGGTATTTTAAGAAAAACTGTTCTTTGTCAAAGGTCCTTGCAACACAATTTACTTGTTTTTAAAAAAAGTATATAATTATTTAATTAACAAGAAGAAAGTTTAGAAAAGTGTATGTGGATATATATATATATATATAGTCCATAATTTTCAGTAAACTGATCAATTCTAGAAACTGATTAGTAAAATTTTCCTTCATGTTCCATAAGGAAATATACCAAAGTGCTATGCTCTTGGTTTAATAAAGAGAAATTATGATAATCCTGATATGTGACATGAAAGCTGTAGAAAAATCTTGCTGTCATAGTTTATATAATAATACCCAAGAGTAAACTGACTAACATGTGGGATCCTATTTATTTTAACGTAGCCATTTACAAATATGATTTGTCAATTATCTTGTAATTCCTATAATAGACTTCCTAAAACATTGAATACTGCTAAGAATTACCAAGAATAATTTATCAAATCAGAAGACATATGGTTCATAAGAATAAACAAGTTTTGCTCTATCAGAGACCATGTGAAGAGATGAGACAAGCTACAGCCTCGAAGAAATGATTTGCAAACTACAGAACTGATTAGGAACTACTATCCAAGACAGATAAAGAAGACTTGAAATGCAATATAAAAAACAACAACAAATAATCCAGTTAGAAATGGGCAAAAGAAATAAACAGTTATTTCACCAAAGAAGCTATGACAACTGTAAATAAATGAGAAAATGTTCAACATTAGCCATCAGGGAAATGTAAATTAAAATCACAATGAGATATCACCAGGATTCTATACAGTGGTAAAGAATCTGCCTGCCAAGCAGAAGATGCAAGAGATGTGAATTCGATCACTGGGTTGGGAAAATCCCCTGAAGTAGGAAAATGCAACCAGCTCCAGTATTCTTGCCTGGAAAATCCCATCGACGGAGGAGCCTGGTGGGCTACAGTCCATGGGGTCACAGAGAGTCGGACACGACTGAGCACAGCGCAGCATGCTGAGATATCATTATATACTTGGTTAGCTGCTTAGTCGTGTCTGACTCTGTAGCCAGTTCTCTTTAGGAGTTTGTGGAACAGAAGACTGAAAAACTCCTGATTAAAAACATTGTTCATTATAAAGATTTATATGTAATGTCTATCTTTCTAAGATACACATCTGCAGAATAGACTTGTCATGTTACCATGAAATCTTATATTAGTGCAAATTCTTATCAGTGATTTAAATGACACATGCAGATGAAAACAAAATCCTATTTAAATTCAAATTTCCTTTTGTGTATTAATTTCTTTTTCTGATTTATGTCTTATTTGTTGGATTTTCTACAATATTGTTTCGATCACAGTTATTTTGACCATGCATCTAAATTTAAATTTTGATTCAACAAAATCTCAACATCTTAACAAATTAAAAATTATACTGATGCACTGATGCACTATATACATATGTTGCTAAACTAATTTTACATTAAAAAATAAAGAATAAAAATGAACCAGAAAAATATATCATCTTGTTTAAGAGCCAGATATAAGAGGTTACAGATCAACTACAGATCTTTATGAATCTAAAACCCCAGAACTGGTGAAATGAAGGACATATAGTTTTAATTTGGTTATCTGAGTGGCAACATACTGAAATAATATAGTCTTTCTTAATTATGTTATTATGTTATGCATTTTGGTTGGGGTTCATATTCATAAGTAGTAATGTAACTTCAAACAATTTTGTAATAATAACTCTGATTATGTTCTAAATGTTGGCTGGGAGTGGAAAGTAATCTCAGCTTAATTAGCTGCTTACTTCTATATGCTAAATTAGAGCTATATTACAAAATAAAAACCTTTAAATTATATAGTAAAAAAAAGTATCCAAACATAATTACCAGAATCTCTATAGGAAGATATAATTATATGGGCTAAATTCTTTCTTCATTTTCACTTCTCCATCTCCCATGGATGCCAAGAGACAAAAACTGCATACATATCTAAGGGCTAGATATCAATACTGTGAATTCTTTTGGGTAATGTCCAAAAACTAATGGAGGATATATTGAGAAAGCTTAAAATAAACATTTTCAACTATGTACAGTTAAATCAACTTAACACACCATTCATTCCTTTTAGAAGCAAAATGCTGGAATGTTCAATGTTAACCTTGATGTTAACAGTTTTTCTTTCATTGTTTGTCCTTCAAGAATTTATTTAATTAATCTATGCCTAACTGCACACATCTGTAAAATGACGACAATAAATATTCATTTACCTCATGGGATGACTGGAAAATTCATGCTTATAAAATGCAGAGAGATTTGTGGATAAAAGTTATGAAACCAAGTGTAAAATAGGGGATATGTGAGATGGTATGCTCCTATTTTGTGCCTAGAACATTGTTGAAGAAGAGGTAGTATGCATTGTTCAACAACTGGATTTAGAATAATCATAAATCAGAAAGTGGAATATATAAGAATGTTGAACAAAATGAAGAAACTATATTCTGGTCGATATAGATGATTTGACTTCCTATCACAGTGGATTAATACATCACTAAGTGAAGAGATTATTCAGAAGAAACAATAAACTCAAAGGCATAACAACTTGAGCAAGAAATGAATATAGCTGGAAAGCATATGTTGAGCATATTGGTCAAAACCATAAGCTCTGGAGTACTGCAGACCTGGTTTAATTTCTAGTTCCACTTCACATGTGACCTTGGAAAAATTACTCTGCCATCTTTACTTAATCACTAAAAAGGAGAATAACAAACTTAAAAATAGACTCATGAGTCTTGTGAAGATTAATAAAATAATGTATAGAAAACACTTAGCATATTAGCCCAGGAATGCTAGGCTTCTATGGTGGCTCAGACAGAAAAGAATCTGTTTGCAATGCAGGAGACCTGGGTTCGATCCCTGGGTGGGGAAGTACGCCTGGAGAAGGGCAAGGAAACCCACTCCAGTAATCTTGCCTAGAGAATCCCCATGGACAGAGGAGCATGGTGGGCTACAGTCCACAGGGTTGAAAAGAGTCAGACACAACTGAACAATGAAACACATAATGCTGACTTACAATAGTGGTATTTAACACTTAATGGGCTGCGCGGCACTGGGAAGATGGGCTCAATAAAGCACAGAAATGGCATGGACCTAACAAAAGCAGAAGATATTAAAAAGAGGTGGCAAGAATACACAGAAGAACTGCACAAAAAAGATCTTCATGACCCAGATAAACATGATGGTGTGATCACTCACATAGAGCCAGACATCCTGGAATGTGAAGTCAAGTGGGCCTTAGGAAGCATCACTGTGAACAAAGCTAGTGGAGGAGATGGAATTCCAGTTGAGCTATCTCAAATCCTAAATGATGATGCCATGAAACTGCTGCACACAATATGCCAGCAAATTTGGAAAACCCAGCAGTGGCCACAGGACTGGAAAAGGTCAGTTTTCATTCCAATCCCAAAGAAAGGTAATGCCAAAGAATGCTCAAACTACCGCACAGTTACACTCACGTCACACACTAGTAAAGTAATGCTCAAAATTCTCCAAGCCAGGCTTCAGCAATACATGACCCATGAACTTCCAGATGTTCAAGTTGGTTTTAGAAAAGGCAGAGGAACCAGAGATCAAATTGACAACATCCTCTGGATCATTGAAAAAGCAAGAGAGTTCCAGAAAAACATCTGTTTCTGCTTTACTGACTATGCCAAAGCCTTTGACTGTGTGGATCACAATAAACTGTGGAAAATTCTGAAAGAGATGGGAATACCAGACCACCTGACCTGCCTCTTGAGAATTCTGTATGCAGGTCAGGAAGCAACAGTCAGAACTGGACATGGAACAACAGAGTGGTTCCAAATGGGAAAAGGAGTATGTCAAGGCTGTATATTGTCACCCTGCTTATTTAACTTATATGCCGAGTACATCATGAGAAATGTTGGGCTGGATGAAACACAAGCTGGAATCAAGATTGCTGGGGAAAATATCAATAACCTCAGATATGGAGATAACACCACACTTATGGCAGGAAGCGAAGAACTAAAGAGCCTCTTGATGAGAGAGAAAGAGGAGAGAGAAAAAGTTGGCTTAAAGCTCAACATTCAGAAAACTAACATCATGGCATCCAGTCCCATCACCTCATGGCAAATAGATGGGGAAAACAGTGGCAGACTTTATTTTGCGGGACTCCAAAATCACTGAGATGGTGACTACAGCCAGAAAATTAAAAGACACTTCCTTCTTGGAGGAAAAGTTAACACCAACCTAGACAGCATATTAAAAAGCAGAAACATTACTTTGCCAACAAAGATCTGTGTAGTCAAGGCTATGGTTTTTCTAGTAGCCACGTACGGATGTGAGAATTGGACTATAAAGAATGCTGAGTGCCGAAGAATCTATCCTTTTGAACTGTAGTGTTGGAGGAGACTCTTGAGAGTCCCTTGGATTGCAAGGAGATCCAACCCGTCCATTCTAAAGGAAATCAGTCCTGAATATTCATTGGAAGGACTGATGTTGAAGCTGAAACTCCAATACTTTGGCCACCTGATGCGAAGAACTGACTCATTTGGAAAGACCCTGATGCTGGGAAAGATTGAAGGTGGGAGGAGAAGGGGATGACAGAGGATGAGATGGTTGGATGGCATCACAGACTCAATGGACATGAGTTTGAGTAAACTTTGGGAGTTGGTGATAGACAGGGAGGCCTGGCGTGCTGCAGTCCATGGGTTGCAAAGAATTGGACACTACTGAGCGACTGAACTGAATACCTAATGATTCAATAAGTAAGTTACTGAATACATACTGTATGCCAAATATTGTGTACATACACACACACACACACATACATGATATAGTGGTGAACCACCTTTTGAGGAGCTTCAATTCTAAAGGAGAGTTAGGAAAAGAATAAGACAATAACAGAGAAGAATAATTTCAGATTGTGACTAATGTTATAAAGCAGACACAGCAGAGTAATGCTATAGATACATCAGTTATTAATTGCATATACAAATTAGAATCACTTGGAAAGTTTCTTTAATATACTAATGCTTGGGTTCTATCCTAGAATATTAAATCATAGTCTCAGTTTTGTGGCCACATGCACTTGCCGCAGTTTGTGTCAGCATCTAAGGTGGCAAAAAGGAGAAGGAAAAATTTGGGGGTACAGGAAGAATGCTGATATTGGTTTCTACAAAGAAATGTCTACATTCACACCACAATTTCTAAAGAGAGTTGACTATATTGACTGAAGTCTTCGAAGAAACATTTAGCCTGGAATATAGATTTTGGAATCAACAGCATACAGCTATCAGTTGAAGTCATATATGAAGGAAATTACTTAAGTGGAATATCTAGTGAAAAGACTACATGTCAAGGGACAGAAGACATATAATGTGGCTCACCTGATGTTTACCTCAAAAGGAGTCACGCCTGTGAGCCCCACTCATTGAGTGTAAGAAGGATCTGTGACTTGCTGCTAAACAACTGATGAAATGGACATATATGTATATGATTGCGTGACTATACAAGATTATAGCACTCATATGACTGGAGTCTCTTTCTCTTTACTAGCTGTGAAGAAACAAATGTTCACAATAGGGAACTTCATGTATTGAGGAATTACAAATGACCTCTAGCTGCTAAGCATGGCCTCCAGCTAAGAGACAGCAAGGAAGTGAGAGCCATAAAACTGAAAGGAATTGAATTCTGCCAGTAATCTGAGTGAGTTTATAAGTGGATCCTTCCCAAGTCAAGCCTCAAATGAGACCACAGTCTTGTGCGTCTCTAAGCAAAAGATACATGTAAGCTATACCTGACCCATAAAAAACTCCTGACCCATAAAAACTGAGATAACAAATGTATATTGTTTTAGGCCACTAACAGAGTTGTAATATCATTAATCATCAGTAGATAATTAATATAATGAGTAGAAAGGATTATTGAAGGGAAAGGAACTATACTCCTGGATATAGGAAGAAAATAAGGTGAGAGTTACATTATAATGGTGGCAATAATTTAATCTTAAATACTATTATATAGGTGATGTGATATGATATGTGAACTTAAGGAAAATAATATAATTTTTCCTTCTGGTGTATGTGTTTTGTGTAATCTTACATGCAAAGTGATGGTTAGAGCACTTAAAAGAACAAAGGAGGTATAATCTTCCAGTTAACAGACCGTTATCAGGAAATATTTCAGTGCTAGTGTTTCTCAAGTTCAATTAAGATTACCTGCATGTGTGGCAAAATTTTTAGGTAAGATTTGCTTTCATTATAACATTTTGTGGCTATATTGATCTAACAAAATGAAACAAAGTTCTATGTAAATAGGTGGACTTGAAAGTGAAAGTTGCTCAGTCATGTCTGACCCTTTGCAACTCCATGGACTATACAGTCCATGAAATTCTCAAGGCCAGAATACTGGAGTGGGAAGTCTTTCCCTTCTCCAGGTGATCTTACCAACCCAGGGATGGAACCCAGGTCTCCTGCATTGCGGGCAGATTCTTCACCAGCTGAGCCATTAGGGAAGCCCAAGAATACTGGAGTGGACTTAGGTTCATTCAAATAGGAGGAGCTTCAGGAAAAGAATGATCAATACTCTGGAGGAGAGTAAGGATATCAAGTGAGATAAGAACTAATAAGTGTTCTTCAGATCTGTCAATTAAAATTTTAATAATTACTCTAACAACCAGAGCTTCAGTGGACTGGTGGTGGTAGTGGTTTAGTCTCTAAGTCGTGTCTGACTCTTGCGACCCCACGGACTGTAGCCTTCAGGCTCCTCTGTCCATGGGGATTCTCCAGGCAAGAATACTGGAGTGGGTTGCCATTTCCTTCCCTAGGGAATCTTCCTGACACAGGAATCGATTCTGGGTCTCCTGCATTGCAGACAGATTCCTTACCGACTGAGCTACAAGGGAAGCCCTAGTGGAAGTCCAAAGCCAGATTGTAGTAGGAGACAAAGAAGTGATAACAACTGAGTGTAAACTATTTGTTCCAGAATCTTAGCTGAGAAAAAGAGAGATGGGGAAGTAGCTAGACTGTAACATACAGTATTGCTATAAGTTAACTTGCGGCCCCCAAGAGACATGTTCAGGTCCTATCCCTTGGTAGCTGTAAATGTGACCTTATTTGGAAATAGGATCTTTGCAGAACTAACTAGGTTAGAACAAGGTCATACTACATTAGGTTTGGCCCTAGTCCAAAATAACTGGTGTCCTCAGAAGAAGAAAATGAGAGAGGGAGAAGACCATGTGAAGACAGAGGCATATTCACAGAGGGAGATGACAGCCACGTGAAGACCAACACAGAGACTGAGTTATGCTGCTGTACCCCAAAGGATGCCTGGGGCTATCAGAAGGTGGAAGAGGCAAGGACGGATCCTCCTCTAGAGGCTTCAGAAGGAGCATGGCTTACTGATGCCTTAATTTCAGACTTCTGGTTCCAGAACTATAAAGCAATCAATTACTGCTGTTTTAAGTCACTCAGTTTCTGGGTAATTCATTATGGCAGATTTAGGCAATTAATACAAATTTAAAGAAAATCTTACAGTGCAAGTGTCTTAAATCTCTTCATTCTAAGGAGAAGAATTCAAGGCAGCAGAGAAATTGAACATTCCATGAGAAAAGTAAGACTTGAAAGGAGGAATATCCTAGAGGAGACAAGAGGAACAGATCAAGAGGAATGGCTGGCATCCAGATCACTTCCTCACAAAACTACTTGAGTGACTAAAGGCAAATTCCTGGGCCCCAAAACTACGTCTAAAACTCTTGTCCCTGAGGTTCTTCAATTATTGTGATCTAATGACACAAACATTTAAGAAACACTGATCTACTTACTTATATGTGGAATCTAAACAAACAAAAACTCTAAGCTCGTAGATACAGAGAACAGATTGATGGCTGCCATGGGGTGGGGGATAAGGGATGAAATCGGTAAAAGGAGTCAAAAGGTACAAATATAAAATAAGTCCTGGGGTGTAATGTACAGCATAGTGACCACAATTAATAATACTTTATTGCACAACAGAAGGTTTCTAAAAGAGATCTTAAAAGTTCTCATCACAGAAAGAAAAACCCTAAATGTCCCTGATGATGAAGGTTAACTCGACTTACTGAATGGATGATCGTTTCACAATATATACAAATATTGAATCATTATGTTGTACACCTGAAACTAATATAATGTTATATGTCAATTAGACATTAACAAAAAATTTCATTAAAAAAATGAAACAGTGATCTAGAATCCATGTAGATAAATCATGAAAATTTAGAATTTGAAGTTTTAAAATAACAATTCTGGTGTATGGGAATGGAGACCAAGATTCATATTTGAATGTGCAAAGCATTAGGAACCAGATAAGATTTGGTCCCATGAAATACCGAAAATAATTTTATTTGATTTTGATTTTTCTATAGGAACACAAAACAGGTGCAGTGCAGAATCACAATCTTGAAAAAGTCCCTGCTTTTAAATATAGCTTTCTGACTATAACTTCTTATTTTCCTTTTCTATATGGCATGATGGCTGTTTTATATTTGTTTTCCAAAGTGGGTTATCTTTTCGGTTTTAACTAAAGCTTCTCAATCTGTTCATTTCATTCTTTATTTCCCCAACCCTTTCACTATCTAGTCTCAGACTCACCTATAGGTCTGCCTTTAGTTTTCTTGTTGTTCCTCACCAATGCCTAATTTACTTCAAATCTATGTATTTGTAGGTGGTAACAGCCCCTCCATTTCTCCCAGTGGAATATAAGAGCGTGCATGCTCAGTTGCTCAGTCAAGTAGAACTCTTTGCAACCCCATGACTGTAACCCACCAGGCTCTTCTGTCCATGGGATTCTCTAGGCTTGAATACTGGAGTGGGTTGCCATTTCCACCTCCAAAGGATCTTCCCAACCCAGGAATGAAACCTGCATCTCCTGTGTCTCCTACATTAACAGGCAGATTCTTATACTACTGAGCCACCTGGAATATAAGACCCATTCTCAAACATGGTTTATTAGAAAGACCTAAGGGGTAAACTGTACTTGTAGATTCTTAGGACCTACCCTCAAAGGTTCTGATTTTGCATATCTGAATGCAAATATCTGCATATTTTGATATTTTGCATATATGAATTCAAGAATCTGAATCTTCAGGAAGAATTTCATCTGATTCTAAAGTTGAATCAACATGGACATGCTTTTCAGAAACCCTCCTGAAGGACTAAGGAGTATTCATTACAAGCTCAAAATGATTATACAGTCTGAAGCAGCCAGAAATGTTAATGAGATCTTTGGCAGCATTAAGAGCTATATAATATCCAGGTCAAGAAAGGTAGGTTTCTATGCCCTGCAATGGCCAAATGGAGGTTGAAATATTGTGTTTGATGATGTATATCGTATTTTAAGAATGTGTTACTGTGTGGTACATTTTGACCCAGTGAAGATAATTCACATCTTTGATGCCTATAAGGTACAGGGTTCAGGTCCTTGCCAGGGTGGTGTTTCTATATCTTGCGGCGGCAGCTGTTTCCCAGAAACTTAAGAAATACTGTACTATACTCTTGACCTGCAACCGCTCAATGAACTGTATTGTGGAGAGTTGTTTAATTTTTAAAAAGGAATAATGAATTTACTCAATCAGCAATAAGGATACTATGACAACTACGGATCCATCTCATGATGTCCCACAATATTTTTCCCAGATTTATTGTGATATAATTGACAAATAAAGCTGTAAGATATTTAAAGTGCACATTGTAATTTTATGATTTTATGTGGATTCCCTCCTTTTAAGGGAATTTCCCAGTTAAGTAACACATCCACCACCTAAAATTTTGGTAAGAACATTTAAGTTCTACTATCTTAGTAAATTTCAATTGTATAGCATAGTGTCATCAACTTTGAGTCACCTTGTTGTTGTTGTTTTTTTTTTTTTTTTTTTTTTTGAGTCACCTTGTTAAATATTAGATCTTCAGACTTTTTTCCTCCTATAACTGAAAGTCTATACCTTTTATACACCTCTCCCTGTTTCCTGCATTCCTGAAAACTACTTTTCAACTTTCTCTTTCTATGCATTTGACTTTCTTATTCCACATGTAAAAGATATCAGGAAGTATTTGTCATTCTCTGTCTGACTTGTTCTATTTAGCATATTGCCCTCCAATGTTATCCATGCTGTCCATAAATGTCAGGATTTCCTTCTTCGTACTGAATTATTGTCCTTTAGTCACTAAGCTGTATCTTACTCTTCTTGCAAACCCATGGACTGTAGCTTGCCAGGCTCCTCTGTACATAGGATTTCCCAGTCATGAATACTGGAGTGGGCTGGCATTTCTTTCTCCAAGGGATCTTCCTAATCCAAGGATCTAACTCACGTCTCCTGCATTGACAGGCGGGTTCTTTTACCACTGAGCTACCAGGGAAGCCCCTAATGCTGAAAAATATTCCACAAATACTTGATTCATTAATGAACACAGGTTGCTTCCATACTTTGGCTACCGTGAATGATGATGCTATAATAAGCATAAGAATGCAGCTATCTAGGACTTCATATTATCCCACAATCTCTCATGCCTTTTTATGTTTCAAGATTGCATCCAGGGCTAAAACATGGGACAAGACATTTTATGGATATCCTAGGCCATTTAAAGTCCTGAGGAATCAAAAACGAAGAGCTAGAACCATATGATTTCTGATATTAATGCTTTATATATTTCCAGATCCTCTCCCTTCCATCAATCTCTCTTTCTCTTTCCCTTTCTTTTGTTCCTCAATCTCTGTACTTCAACTCTATTCCTCTCTCCTGGCAAATCTAAGACCTACTTTTCCAGGTTAGTGGTTTTTGACATAGCTAGCAATTAGAATTACCTGGGGGAACTTTTAACACTTCAAACATCTGAGGCACTAACTCAGAGAATGAAAACAATTCCCATAAATTTAAGACAATGAAACATCTCTACTTTTCTTCTTATGCATCTGAAATTACTAGTCCTTCTTCCCGTTTCATTTCAAAAGGAACTTCATTCATCTTACTATAAGAAAATAGTTCTCCATTAAAGTCAGTCTTTATTTTACCTTTAGATTAGAAAAGTGAAAGTGTTAGTCACTCAGTCATGTCCAACTTTGTGATCCCATGGATTGTAGCTCACCAGGCTTCTCTGTACATGGAATTCTACGGGCAGGAATATTTGAGTGGATTCTTCAGGGGATCTTCCCAACCAAGGATCAAACCTGGTCTTCTATATTGCAAGCAGACTCTTTACCATCTGAGCCACGTCTGTATCCTTCATCTAACTGCTACAATTCTCACAAACTTTTCCAGATGGCTTAGTTTCTCCCTTTCAGATGCTGGGACAGAAATGGATAAAATATATTTGGGGTGGGGATAAAAAGATATTTTTTATTTTCCTTCAAAACATCATACCCGAGATAAGTTTCATCATTTAGATGAAAGACATAGAAATGGTAGACAAAGATTCACAAATATCCATATTGGTCATATGTTCAAGAAATCCAAGCTGTTCCATAATGAGGTTTATGTTTACTCTTGCTAAAATATTCATAGAGAAGACTGAGAGACAATTGTTAAGAGTGTGTAGGCATGTGCACTCATGTGCACATGCATACACATAGGAATATACGCACATGTTTCATGATTTTACCATTACCAGGTATAAAATCTCTCTTTCCACGATAGAAAAACGTCTCAATGATTTCATATCCTCAGAACTTCAGGATCTTCCTCAAAACAGTCTATCTAAAAAAACTTTTAAAACATTAGCAAGCTGTTCAGAATATTTGGGCTCTGAAATCATAAGTAACTAAATGGAAGCCTTGATACATTTATAAAATATATATTATATATCTTATCTCAATTTTCAATATTTCATTATCTAACTTAGGCCGTGTGTAGTCACAGCTGTTGATTAGTTTGCTTTGAGAAAAACAAAACAAACAAGCTACTGACATTGCCAAATCTCTTACAAGAATATCTTTATTATTTATTTATTGTCATCTCAGTTCAGTTGCCCAGTCGTGTTCAACTCTTTGCAACCACACGAACCGCAGAACGCCAGGCCTCCCTGTCCATCACCAACTCCCGTGGTTCAACCAAACCCATGTCCATCGAGTCAATGATGCCATACAACCATCTCATCCTCTGTCGTCCCCTTCTCCTCCTGATCTCAATCTTTCCCAGCATCAGGGTCTTTTCAAATGAGTCAGCTCTTCGCATCAGATGGCCAAAGTATTGGACTTTCGGCCTTGACATCAGTCCTTCCAATGAACACCCAGGACTTATCTCCTTGTGGATGGACTGGTTGGATCTCCTTGCAGTCCAAGGGACTCTCAAGAGTCTTCTCCAAAGCCACAGTTCAAAAGCATCAATTCTTCAGTGCTCAGTTTTCTTTATAGTCCAACTCTCACATCCATATAGGACCACTGGAAAAACGATAGCCTTGACTAGAGGGACCTTTGTTGGCAAAGTAACGTCTCTGCTTTTTAACATGCTATCTAGGTTGGTCATAACTTTCCTTCCAAGGAGTAAGCATCTTTTAATTTCATGGTTGCAATCGCCATCTGCAGTGATTTTGGAGCCCCAAAAAATAAAGTCAGCCACTGTTTCCCCATCTATCTGCCACGGAGTGATGGGACCAGATGCCATGATCTTAGTTTTCTGAATGTTGAGCTTTAGGCCAACTTTTTCACTCTCCTCTTTCACTTTCATCAAGCGGTGGCTCTTTAGTTCTTCTTTACTTTCTACCATAAGGGTGGTGTCATCTGCATATCTGAGGTTATTGATATTTCTCCCGGCAATCTTGATTCCACTTGTGCTTCATCCAGACCAGCATTTCTCATGATGTACTCAGCATATAAGTTAAATAAGCAAGGTGACAATATACAGCCTTGACATACTCCTTTTCCTATTTGGAACCACTCTGTTGTTCCATGTCGAGTTCTAACTGTTGCTTCCTGACCTGCATACAGGTTTTTCAAGAGGCAGGTCAGGTGGCCTGGTATTCCCATCTCTTTCAGAATTTTCCACAGTTTATTGTGATCCACACAGTCAAAGGCTTTGGCATAGTCAATAAAGCAGAAATAGACATTTCTCTGGAACTCTCTTGCTTTTCCGATGATCCATCAGATGTTGGCAATTTGATCTCTTGTTCCTCTGCCTTTTCTAAAACCAGCTTGAACATCTGGAAGTTCACAGTTCATGTATTGCTGAAGCCTGGCTTGGAGAATTTTAAGCATTACTTTACTAGCGTGTGAGATGAGTGCAATTGTGCGGTAGTTTGAGCATTCTTTGACATTGCCTTTCTTTGGGATTATTATAATGGCTTCTAATTTCTTGTTATGCCAAATTTATAATTTGTAAAGTCAAATGAAAATATGTGAGAGTGGCAACAACAAAAATGAAACAAATTAGCCATCGAATCTATCACATAATATTATAAATATACTTTACATTTCTTCAAAAAACACTAAGTATCACTGGTACCCCTCAGTTAACACAGTAACATAATTTTAGAAATGTCCCTTTATTATTTTCTTTTATCATGTAAAAACACCAGTAATAATTGGTTTATCTTGCTGCTGCTAAGTCACTTCAGTTGTGTCCAACTCTGTGCGACCCCATAGACGGCAGCCCACCAGGCTCCCCCATCCCTGGGATTCTCCAGCCAAGAACAATGGAGTGGGTTGCCACTTCCTTCTCCAATGCATGAAAGTGAAAATTGAAAGTGAGGGCATATACGACTCTTAGTTACCCCATGGACTGCAGCCTACCCGGCTCTGCAGTCCATGGAATTTTCCAGGCAAGAGTACTGGAGTGGGTTGCCATTGCCTTCTCCATGGTTTATCTTAACATAATCAAAATTCCATGCTGGAATTGTGGAAAGATATGTCTCCTGAGCAAGTTAAATTGGTAGGACAGAGGGAAAAAATATCAATATCATGTCATATTAATCAATAAAAATATCAAGATGAGGATTTTTATTCTTCTGGTTCTTTTATCCAATCCACCAAAATGTAGAGTTTAGTTCTAATTTTATGCCAGTTCCCCTTATTCTAAATATTTCTAATAAAATATTGGCAAGACCTATGAGAATCATAAAACTCTGAAAATTTCAAACATTAGAAAATAAGACCCTAAAAATGTATTTAAATAAATTAGACTACTTAATAATAATGATTCTGCTATAGCAGCAGTTAATCAAACTTTTCCTCTAAAGTATAATTAAGAGTAAAAGAGAATGAATTTGCACCCCCAGAGATCTATGGGACAAAGCATGTTGTTGTAATCCAAGCAAACATATTATTAAGTCTAGTTCTAAAGGTAAGAAACAAAGCAATTTTACATAATAATAAATAAACTTTAATAAAAATTGACAAAAAATTAAATTCATCTGTTCTCAAAGTTATCTAGCAATTTTAATAGTCTTAAATACTACTACCTCGGTGTAAGAAGCATATATCTAAGAAATGCCAATATTAAAAAATCTCAAAGCACTGAGGGCAGGATTTACTCAGAAATGATATTATTATACACTTTTAACCAGATAGAAAGAGTTCTTAGATGTTAAGACCTGTAGGAAAACACAAGATTCAAAAAGACAAAATATTCACTATGAAATGTGATAAAGAATAATGGAGTATAGACATTTTTCCAAGCAAGATATACAGATGACCAACAAGTACATGGAAAAGTGTTCAACATATCTAATTAACAGAAAAATGCAAATCAAAACCTCAAGGAGGTATCACCTCACACATGTTAGAATGGTTATCATCAAAAAAGACAAGATAACAAGTGTTGGTGAGAATATGGAGAAAAGAAATACTTATGCACTCTTGATACAGCCACTGTGGAAAAAAGTATGGCAGTTCATTAAGAAATTATAAAGAAATGCCTTACAGTCCAGCAATTCCACTTCTGGGCATATATACAAAGGAAACGAAAACAGGAACGTGAAGAGATAGCTTCACTCCCATATTCATTGCAGCATTATTCACAACAGTCAGGATATGAAATAGACTTAAGAGTTAGCTGATGGAGAAATAGATAACAGATATGTTATATACATACAATGGAATATTATTCAACCTTGAGAAAGAAAGAAATTCTGCTATTGCAATAACATGGGTGGACTTTAAGAACATTATGCTAAGTGAAATGTCAGAGAAATAGAAAATAACATATGATATCATTTATTTGTACAATCTTAAATGGGGGATAAGGAAAAAATAGGGAAATATTGGTCAAAGGGCACAAACTTCCAATTTCAAGACAAATGAGTTCTAATATGCAGCATGGTGATTATATAGCTAATAAACTGTATTATTAACTTGAAAGATGCTAAGACAGTAGATCTTATATATTCCTACCACAGAAAAAGAAATGGTAATTATGTGAAAAGATGAAGGTATTAACGCTATAGTAGTAGTCATTTTGCATTATGTTTATCAAATCAACATACTTATGTTGTAAACATGAAAATGTTACATATCAATTATATCTCAATAAAACTGGAAAATATACAATGAGTTAGCTTGACTTTTAGGTGAATTATAAAATATTTAAATAAAGAGAATACAAGAAATCAAGATCTAGCCTAAATGTTATGAAAGGGCTAGAGAGTAAATTAAAAAGGAAATGCACAATTATAAATACTAGATAAGAGATGAACGAGACAAAGTATGAAATTCTACTCTTCTTCGCAACACAGATAAAGTGTACAAACTATGTCCTGGGAGACAAATTACCTAAAGTTTAAATTGTCTTAACACTAGCTCAGTCTCATATATCAGATACTACCACAAACTAACTATTATTTCCACAGATAGCATGCATTCACATGTTCCAAATATAAGACTATGGACAGTTTCACCAACTCAAATAGATTATATATCTTGACCAATCTTCGCCCAGACCTCATTTATCAGATCTGTCCTGAAACCAGACTATTAATCCCAGCCCCATAAACTCTGTGTGATATTTCCTTAACTTTCCCTCTGTAAAGATGGGTGTTATCCCCTACTCAGCAAGTTTAACACATCTAGCTTCATATGATCCACAGGTCTGCCTTGTGGTCTTGGTATTTTAATATTATGTAAAGATATCAGGACTGTATATAACTTTACACGAATGACTTGTGATTTTTTCCCTTGTAATTTAAATTTAGGCACCCTCCTTGTGGGGCTTCCCAGATGGTGCTAGTGGTAAAGAACCCACCTGCCAATGCAGGAGAGGTTAGAGTTGCGGATTCGATCTCTGGGTTGGGAAGTTCCCTGGATCGGGAGGATCCCTTGGAAAAGGGCATGGCAACCCACTCCAGTATTCTTGCCTGGAGAATCCCCATGGACTGAGGAGTCTGGTGAGCTACAGTTCACCGGGTCGCAAAGAGTCAGACATGACTGAAGTGACTAACATACACACCCTCCCTGTATTAATTGACTCAAGCTGCTATAAACAAATAACACAGATTGGGTGGCTTAGACAACAGAAATGTATTTTCTCATACTTCTGAGGGCTAAATGTCCAAGATCAGAGCACTAGCATAGTGGGATTCTCGTGAGAACTCAGCAAGTCTAATAAATCCTGGCTTGCTGTGTCCTCACATGGAAGAGAGAGAGAGGTGGGGGTAGGGTGGGAAAGACAGCCCTATGGTATGTCTTCTTATTCTTATAAAGAAACAAATACTATTGGATCTGAGCCCCACCTTTATGATCTCATTCAATGTTAATTATTTTCTTACTCCAAATACAGTCATACTTGGGGTTAGGGCTTTAACATATGAACCCGGGGGTGGGGACACATATTCATATATAACATTCATAGATGATATTCTACTTCTGGTTCCCCTAAATCCAGATCCTTACATGTAACATATTTGTTTTATTTCAACAGCCTCAAAAGTCTTAACTCATTTCAGCATCAACTCTAAGTCTAAAGTCTCATATAAATGGGGTGTGAGTGAGACATTCCAGGGGGAAAAATTCCTCTCCAGCTGTGAACCGGTGAAACCAGACAAGTTACGTGCTTCCAAAATATAATAGCAGGACGGGCATAAGATAAAGGATAAAGACTGCCATTCTAAATGGGAAAAATTGGGTGATGGTCTCAAGTAAGTTTAAATTTAAAAGCCAAGCTACATTAAATCCTGAGGCTAAAAATAATCATCTTTTTATTTATTTATTTTTAATTTATTTATTTTAATTGGAGGCTAATTACTTTACAACATTGTAGTTGTTTTTCCCATACATTGACATGAATCAGCCATGGGTATACATGTGTTCCCCATCCTGAACCACCCCCCCCCTCCCCATCCCATCCCTCAGGGTCATCCCAGTGCACCAGCCCTGAGCACCCTGTCTCATACATCAAACCTGGACTGGTAATCTATTTCATATATGATAACATACATGTTTCAATGCTATTCTCTCAAATCATCCAATCCTCGCCTTCTCCCACAGAGTCCAAAAGTCTGCTCTTTACATCTGTGCCTCTTTTGCTATGTCGCATATAGGGTCATCATTACTGTCTTTCTAAATTCCATATATATGAGTTAATATACTGTATTCATGTTTTTCTTTCTGACTTACTTCACCCAGTTTCATCCACCTCATTAGAACTGATTCAAATGCATTCTTTTTAATAGCTGAGTAATATTCCATTGTATATATGTACCACAGCTTTCTTATTCATTCATCTGCCAATGGATATCTAGGTTGCTTCCATGTTCTGGCTATTGTAAACAATTCTGCGATGAACACTGGAGTACACATGTCTCTTTCAATTCTGGTTCTCAGTATGTATGCCCAGCAGTGGAATTGCTGGGTCGTATGGCAGTTCTATTTCCAGTTTTTTTAAGGAATCTCCACACTGTTTTCCATAGTGGCTGTACTAGTTTGCATTCCCACCAACAGTGTAAGAGGGTTCCCTTTTCTCCACACCCTCTCCAGCATTTATTGTTTGTAGATTTTTGGATAGCAGCTATTCTGACAGACGTGAGATGGTATCTCATTGTGGTTTTGATTTGCATTTCTTGATAATGAGTGATGTTGAGCATCTTTTCATGTGTTTGTTAGCCATCTGTATGTCTTCTTTGGAGAAATGTCTGTTTAGTTCCCTGGCCCATTTTTTGACTGGGTCGCTTATTTTTCTGGAATTGAGCTTCAGGAGTTGCTTGTATATTTTTGAGATTAATTCTTTGTCAGTTGCTTTGTTTGCTATTATTTTCTCCCATTCTGAGGACTGTCTTTTCACCTAGCTTATAGTTTCCTTTGTTGTGGAAAAGCTTTTAAGTTTCATTAGGCCCCATTTGTTCCTTTTTGCTTTTATTTCCATTACTCTGGGAGGTGGGTCATAGAGGATCCTGCTATGATTGATGTCAGAGAGTGTTTTGCCTATGTTTTCCTCTAGGAGTTTTATAGTTTCTGGTCTTACATTTAGATCTCTAATCCATTTAGAGTTTATTTTTGTGTATGGTGTTAGAAAGTGTTCTAAGTTTCATTCTTTTACAAGTGGTTGACCAGTTTTCCCAGCACCACTTGTTAAAGAGATTGTCTTTTCTCCATTGTATATTCTTGCCTCCTTTGTCAAAGATAAAGTGTCCATAGGTGTGTGAATTTATCTCTGGGCTTTCTATTTTGTTCCACTGATCTATTTTTCTGTGTTTGTGCCAGTACCATACTGTCTTGATGACTGTAGCTTTGTAGTATAGTCTGAAGTCAGGCAGGTTGATTTCCCCAGTTCCATTCTTCTTTCTCAAGATTGCTTTGGCTATTCGAGGTTTTTCTGTATTTTCACACAAATTGTGAAAATATTTGTTCTAGTTCTCTGAAAAATACCGTTGGTAGCTTGATAGGGATTGCATTGAATCTATAGATTGCTTTGGGTAGTTTACTCATTTTCACCATATTGATTCTTATGATCCATGAACATGGTATATTTCTCCATCTAACTGTATCATCTTTGATTTCTTTCATCAGTGTTTTATAATTTTCTATATATAGGTCTTTTGTTTCTTTATGTAAATTTATTCCTAAATATTTTATTCTTTTCGTGCAATGATGAATGGAATTTTTTCCTTAATTTCTCTTTCTGTTCTCTCATTGTTAGTGTTTAGGAATGCAAGGGACTTCTGTGTTTTAAGTTTATATCCTGCAACTTTACCATATTCATTGACTACCTCTAGTAATTTTCTGGTTTAGTCTTTAGGGTCTTCTATGTAGAGGATCACGTCATCTGCAAACAGTGAGAGTTTTATTTCTTCTTTTCCAATCTGGATTCCTTTTATTTCTTTTTCTTCTCTGATTGCTGTGGCTAAAACTCCCAAAACTATGTTGAATAGTAGTGGTGAGAGTGGGCACCCTTGTCTTGTTCCTGACTTTAGGGGAAATGCTTTCAATTTTTCACCATTGAGGATAATGTTTGCTGTGGTAAAACAATCATCTTTGTTAAACTCTCCAGACCACTAGAATGGGGCACCACCCCAATGGTTCTGTGGGGAGGCCTTGTCCCTTCAGCTTAGTAGGGTGAGTCCACTAGGTGTTGGACTTTGGCCTTGCCCCTGAGGCACAGGGTGGTGATATTTGGGCACCCACAAATGGAAGAGGCTCTACTCTTTAAAACCAGTAGGAATTAGTCCTGCACCATGGGTCTGTGTTAAGATAAGCAGTTCTGCAGATAGCTTATTTGCCTTGGGGTCATTCTTCCCTTCTCTTGAAGGAAGGAGCATGTTCACAGCCAAAGACCCTACTGTGCCACCCTGCAGAATCTAAGAAGTTTGACAGCCTTCCTTCATTTTGTCTATCTCCTCCTCCTTCAGTTCAAACTGGTAGTGTTTCTACTGGTAGAATCCCGTAATCTCTTTATTAACAGATAGTATAGCTACAACTTTGGTGTTCTCAGAACATGCTTTCCCATTTTGTTCAATAACGAGAAGCTGAGAATTTTCCAAATCTTTAAGTTCTGATCCCTTCTGTGCTTCATTCTTGCTCTTTTAATTAATCTATTTCCTCTCACAATTTACTGTATGCATTTAGGAGACCCCAGGTAGCACCTTCAACATCTTGTTCAGATATCTCTTCAGCTAAATATCCAACTTCACCATTTTACCTTCCAAAAAACAAAAAAAACAATTCAGCCATGTTTCTTGACACTTTTTATCAATTGATTACCTTTTCTCCACTGTCCAGCAGTGTATTCTTCATTTCTGTCTGAGACCACATCAGAATGGACTTTAATGTCTATATTTCTATCAACATTTTATTCCTGATTATTTATCTATTCTCTATATAGACAGAAGCTTTCTCTCCAGCTCTCCTCTTTCTTCTTTTGTTTGGCTCCTGAGCCTTCACCAGAATCACATTTAATATCCATATTTCTGGACATTATGATGAAATAAATGTCATTCTAGACTGATGAAATAAAATTCATATTTCATGGCAAGAAAATAATTATTTAAACATATTTTTTCCTCTGTATATTTGGGCCTCCTCTTTCCCCTTAGTGTGCATTTTTCATTGGAATTAGCCAGATCTCCTTAGGAAGTAACAGTCCTTCTTAATCCTCTACAGGGTCCTTATGACCCACCATTTGATTTGTTTGTACAAATTTGCATTGTGCAAACTGTCAAGTCATTTTATGTATCACTCTGTCTTAAAAATGTATATAACTGTATTTTGACTTCTAACAGGCAGAATCAGTTACAGTGCTCAGAGCTTTCTAAAAGACTGTCTACAGGATTATAATCTTCAGGTTGATTTAACAAAATTTTCTATTTCTTCTCAGCCTGTCTACTAATTAATATTTAATCCATATTACCAACAGTCCCCTCACGACAATATAGGCTCTTTCTAAAATTCAGTCTATAAGATTTCCAGTGTCATGGAGTGCTAGTTCCCCTATGGCCAGTTTTTATCCTAGATCCAAACCCAAACTTCAAGGTTGGTAAACTCAGTTTCTCGGATTTTGGGATGTGCTTCAGCACAAGTTTTAGTGACTAACTAGATTCCACTCTCTAGTTCTGATGACCTCTGCTGCCTCCTCTATGCTTTTCTCAGCTCTGCAGACTTCTTGATTTAGAAATTCTCTCTGCATCTGATCCAGAAAGATAAAAATTTTAATACAGGTTCATAGATATACTCTTTTCTTCTTTAACATTTTGTCTTAGAAATAATCAATGTTTTAAATTCTATTATAAAATTGAGGACATTCAAATTTTTAGACTAATTTGTTTGAACTTAATCTTTTCAAATAGAAATATTCATAAGTATTAGCAAAAATATCAAGATTAAAACCAGTCCATCTAATCTTGGATACGAAACATCAGCGAGGCAATCTTTCTCCAGGAAAAGATAACAGAAAAAGATAAAGAAAGCAAATTCCCAAAGATATCCAAAACTTGATTCAAAAATTGTCTTTGGAATTAGCAGAAAGTAAGATAAAGGAAACACCTTTGGGTTTAATAAATATGACATATTAGAGAATGCAGCCTGAATATACACTCCTCAAATTACAAGTATTAAGATATATTTAACACATCTGAAATGAAACTGATAAAGTTTTATGAGGTTCGTTTTTTTACATGTACTAGTCAATTTATTTCACATACTCAGCTACATTGATAGTAAAAAATTTGTTTCTCTGTTACAGGGAATCAGAATGCAAAAATTATATTCACCCAGAAGAGGCTGACTGATTTCCTTAGTCTTAAACAGAATCTTTAACTACCACTAAGAACTCACCAAAAATATATTGAATAAAAAATAAATTCTACACTGAATGCTTTCATTAATGCTTTAATATTTTTGGTGTCATAAATATGGTTCCTACCAATTCTATGTCACTGTTGATTAGACAAGTAATTCTTTTATTCTATTTACATTTTTTCTTCATTCACCACATTAAGTGGGTGGACTTTAGTTTCAGGAAGAAAAGTTAGGCAGTGAATGAAAATTTTATTAGCTAAGTAGAAATTAAGAAACCTTATTCAGATAAAGTTTCATTCTAAAAAGAAAATATATTCATTGCTAGTACTGATAATCTTTCATTGGCAAGAGATTTCAGAAGCACTTTTGAGATGCAAACTGTAGAGCTAAGGACAGTGAATAAATACGTAAGGGAGGTGGTGTAATATATTGGTGTTAGAGACAGACTTGATTTTGAGCTGCATTTCTGCCAATATTAGCTGTGTACTTTCTGAGACTTCTTGGAATGAAGCCATCCTACATTTCTAATACTTTAAAGTAAAGGTATAAGGTTGTTTTCTCTATAAACTGCAACAATCTTGCAACCAAAAGGCAGCCACTACCAGGAGTTTACCTAGATAACATATAGCCAAGAGACATATCCTTGCCCATGTGGGCCCAGCCATCTTATGTTGTAATCTTTGTTGTTTAATCCAATTTGATTTAATTTTCTATGAAGGACTTAGTTGCAAACAAAGGATTTATGACTAATTGTTTCCTAATGGTTATTGTGAGGATTAAGGAACATGATACAAGTAAATCACTTAACAATACTTGGGACCTAGTGCTCTCTTAATAATACACATCTAAGGATGAATGACATGTGAACAACTTAGACAATAAAAATAGTTTCCATAATTTCTACCAACAGTAATTCTGCCCCAGCATGCGTTTAATTTTAATTCAATTCAGCAAGTACATATTAATTTCTTCATTAACTCAATCAATATTAGGGAATTAATTATAAACAAGGCACTGTGCCCAGGACTCTTGGTTATACTGAGAAATATAATAATAGTTACTTCAGTACTGTAGCTGAAACCAACTGTAGAAAGAAACCAATACTTTAGTGAATTTAATAATTTATAATCTCCCAAAGAAACAAGCATTTTGATAATTGTATAAACAGTATGTGATCATGTGCCAAATTGTGTGATACCTAGGCAGACGAGTACCATATATAATCCACTAAAGTAAAAAAAGAAAAAATAGTATAAAAATACTAAAATACTAAAAATAGATCTAATATACTGTAGAGAAAACACTTGGTTATTAAATTTTATTAGCTAAGATAATAAAGACTAAGTATGTGAGAAACAAAATCTAATATCCCAAATACATAATTTCTATTCCCTTCCCTTTAGTGTTTATTTTGTGATATTTATGTTATTTCTGCTTAAAAATTCTTTGGGGTTGTTAGTCTTGCTTGAATACACTAAAGTTTTGCTATACTAGAGTCCCTGGGGCTCTGCATTATCAGAAAACAGTGACAAGACAGGACTTTTCAGGTATTTTTAATAATGAACACTCTGGAAAGAGTTCAAAAAATATTCAGGGAGAGGATCAGAGAATTTCAGTGATAGAAGTAACTTTGGAGGTTATATATCCAGCTCTCTACTCAAATTATTTACAGCAAATTTCAGAAAATTACAGTTATTAAAATAATTTCTTAGTATATAGAGAACAATAAGATTAGACTTCTGAAATGTGAGAGAAACATCTTAGAGAGAATGATGTGTAAATAATCTTTTTAAAATGACATAAGATGTCCTCTATAAAAACCTGATAACTTAATAACTTGCAACTTTTATCCAAGGGCAAAAAAGGAAATAAAAAAAAAGACTCAACTTCTTGTTTTTCTTTTAAAATACTCCCACAACTGTTAAAAGGTTATGATAATGATTTATGAAAGAATGTGCTTGGGTCTCTGTGCTAGACATGGGAGTAGAATGAATATGTATAACATAAGTCAGACCGCTGGTTGGTAAATGAGAGGGACTGAAGAGAGGGCGATTGATTGAGGTCACAGAAAACCTGAGGAGATGTACTTAGATGCTCTGCTGAGTATGAATTGTGTTCATAGCCTAAGGGTGCGAGTGAGTGTAGATCCACTGGTCTGCTTCTAAGAGCTTTGTTCATTTGTTTTGTTTTGCTTTGTTTTGTTTTGGTCATAGGGTTCAAGTCTCAGGATCCTATTATAGAAATCTTATTAGAGAAGTTTTTTTGGTTTTTTTTTTCCCCCCTCTTTTCAGACTCTTAGGGTCAAAGGAAAAACTCTCTTTTCTCCTTTACAGGAACACCTGTTAGTTGAATTTTACCTTCTTTCCTGATGGCAGGTTTTTCATTTCAGGCACTTTTATTTAAGGATGTTCTAATTTTTCATATCCTGCAAGACTTTCTGTATTTCCATTTACTTGTTACAACATGGAAGAGTTTCAGCCTTCCCCCTTCCCAGTTCCATTGCATCTATTCTAGAATTCTGTATTTCCCATGCTGGTTCTAGATTAAGCCTTGATTAAAATCCCCAATCACACCTGAGAAGTAATACTGAAACCATACTGTAAATCTATGCTAATTGCTATAGACTGAATGCATATGTGTTCTCCCATAAATTCATAGGTTAACGACCTATTCTTCAATGGAATGGTATTTGGAGGTGTGGCCTTTGGGCAGAGTTTAGGTTTAGACGAGGTCATGAGGGTGGAGTTCCCATGATGGAATTGGTGCCCTTACAAGAGGAGGAAGAGACAAGAGTTCTTTCTCCACCATGTGAAGATACAGTAAGAAGATTGCTGCCTGCAAACCAGAAGCTCTTCCCGACCTCCAAAACTATAAGAAATGTGTTTGGGTTTTTAGCCATCCAAATTATGATATTTCATTATAGCAGCCCCAGTTGACTAAGGCATTTGTTTAAAAAAAAAAAAAAAAAAAAAAACTCTGTTACAAAAAAATATAGATTTATATCCAGTCTCTTTAAAGCATAACTACCTAATCTTGGCCAGTTCTCAAGAAGAGTTGAAGATTATGTGAAGGTGAAGAGGGACAGACAAGTAGGAATTCAAATCTAGACTCTTATTTATCAGTTATGGAATACTTTATCAGAATTGTTTTACTTCTCTGAGTTTTAGTTAATGCATTTCTAAAACATATTTATAACATCCACAAAGTTGAGGGGACCTGATTACTGAGTTGAGGCTGACCCACTGATTAATGTGATTACTTCTCTATGACTGCTTGAACGATTCTTTCTCCTTTACAGCTCAAGTAGGTACCCTTTTGAGTCTGGGTTTCCCATTAAAAGCATCCTTCCCAGATGGAGGCAAACTATTTTTAGGTTAAGTGTTCTTTAAAATACTTTTTGAGTGTGTATGTATATGACAAGGACTCTTCTAGGTCTTTGCGATTCATTCATAAACACTACAGAAAAAAGAACCTTTGCTAAAATGTTTGAATTTTATATTTAAATAGTTACTCCCTTTTCTAGCACCCCAAGAATATAATTTCTAAATATATAAATTTATTACATACTCTATAAATATGCTTGAGGATAAAACGTGATCATCTTTGCATTATTATACCTATATACCATCAGTAAATATTGATTCACTATGTAAAGTCACAGGTTTTTAGAAAATATTCAACTTCTATAAATTTTTAACTGTATATGAAATGTCTTAATTTGAATTTCTCTAGAAGCAGACCCTGAGAAAAGGATTTGAGTGCAGACAGTCCCTGATTTATGAAGGTATGACTTAGGATTCTTTTACTTTACAATAGCAGGAAAGCAGTAAAACACATTCTTCAATTTTTGAATTTTTATCTTTCCCTGAGTTGGTGATATGTGGTACCTTACTCTGTGGTGATGCTGGGCAGCATCAGTGAGCCACAACTCCCAGTCAGTCACATGATCATGAAGGTAAACAACTGATTCGTGTGTGTGTGTGTGTGTGTGTGTGTGTGTGCACGCGTGCTCAGTTAGGTATGACTCTCTGCAACCCCATGGACTGTAACCAACCAGGCTCTCTTTCCAAGGAATTTTTCAGGCAAGAATATTAGAGGAGGTTGCCATTTTCTACTCCAGGGGATCTTCCCAACCCAGGAATCAAACCCATTTCTCCTGCATCTCCTGCATTGGCAGGTGGGTTCTTTACCACTAAGCCACCTGGGAAGTCCAAACCAATATACTTACAACCACTCTAGAGATACACAAGCATTCTGTTTTAAACTTTCAGCATAGTATTCAATAAGGTAATGAGCTATTCAGTATTTTACTAAAAAATAGGCTTTGCGTTAGATAATTTTGTCAGAATATAGGCTAATGTAAGTGTTCTGAGCATGCCTACAGTACACTAGGCTGGGTTATAATGTTTGGCAGTTTAGGTGTATTAAAAGCATTTTTGACATGATATTTCAATTTACAGTGCGGTTATAAGGATGCAAACCACTGTAGGTTTGAAAGATCATGAATAGTTTATTGAGGGAGCTAACACTAAGTAATGCCATCATGGAAGGGAAGTGAAAGGAAGAAAAAAGAAAACTAAAATTTATAGGGTGCATTTTCAAACATATCACCAAGTTGGACAATTGGAGCTTAATTCCACCAGGAAGCTCAAAGCACCAGTGTGAAATGAACACCTGAGGTATTCTGCCCAAGAGGTTAAGAAGCTTGCTTATTTACCCAACTTCTGTGAGTATAATAATTGCTTGAGGGCTTTCCCTACAAAGAATTAATTCCCTAGGGTTTTGCATCTACCTCTACAACTCTGGCAAAGATGCTGGCTGGGAGTTGGACCTATAAGCACAGAAACGGTAACTTATCAAGGGGATATGGGCAGGATACCAACAGTGTGCACTGTATGAATCTTAGAGAAAACTCCTTGTAAGGGAGGAATAACCATGATAGAGTTGTTGTTCAGTCATGTCTGACACTTTGTGACCCCATGGACTGCAGCATACCAGGCTTCCCTGTCCTACACTATCACCTGAAGCTTGCTTAAATTCATGTCCATTGAGTCCATGATGCCATCCAACCATTTCATCTTCTGTCATCACCTTAGCTTCCTGCCTTCAATCATTCCCAGAATCAGGGTCTTTTCTAACGAGTGGGTTCTTTGCATTAGGTGGTGAAAGTATTGAAGCTTCAGCTTCAGCATCAGTCCTTCCAGTAAATATTCAAGGTTGATTTCCTTTAGGATTGAATGATTTAGTCTCTTTGAAAACCAGTCCCTTGCAGTCCAAGGGACTCGCAAGAGTCTTCTCCAACACCACATTTCAAAAGCATCAATTCTTCAATGATCAGCCTTCTTTATGGGCCATCTCTCACATCCATACATGACTACTGGAAAAACCATAGCTTTGACTAGATGGGCTTTTGCTGGCAAAGTAACATCTCTGCTTTTTCATACACTGTCTAGTTTTTGTCATAACCTTCATCCAAGAAGCAAGCATCTTTTACTTTTGTGGCTGAAGTCACCATCTGCAGTGACTTTGGAGCCCAAGAAAATAAAGTTTCTTACTGTTTCCAGCATTTCCCCATCTATTTGCTACAAGGTGATGGGACTGGATGCCATGATCTTCATTTTTTGAATGTTGAGTTTGAAACCAGCTTTTGTCTCTCCTCTTTCACCTTCATCAAGTGGTTTTTTAGTTCCTCTTTGCTTTCTGCCATAAGGTGATGCCATCTGCATATCTGAGGTTATTGATATTTCTCCTGTCAATCTTACTTCCAGCTTGGGCTTCATCCAGCCTGGCATTTCTCATGATGTGCTTTGCATATAAGTTAAATAAGCAATACACAGCCTTGACCTACTCTTTTCCCAATTTGGAAACATTGTGCCATGCTTGGTGCTAACTGTTGCTTCTTGATCTGCAAGAGGTTTCTCAGGAGGCAGGTAAGGTGGTCCTGTATTCCCAGCTCTCTAAGAATTTTCCAGTTTGTTGTGATCCACGTAGTCACAGCCTTTAGTGTAGTCAATGAGGCAGAAGTAGATGCTTTTCTGGAAGTCTTTTGCTTTTTCAATGATCCAACAGATGTTGGCAATTTGATCCCTGGTTCCTCTGGCTCTTCTAAATCCAGTTTGAACATCTGGAAGTCTTCAGTTCACATACTGTTGAAGCCTGGCTTGGAGAACTTTGAGCATTACTTTACTAAACTGTGAGATGAGTGTACTTGTGTGGTAGTCTGAACATTCTTTGGCATTGCCTTTCTTTGGGATTGGAATGAAAACTGACCTCTTCTAGTCCTGTGGCCACTGCTGAGTTTTCCAAATTTGCTGACACATTGAGTGCAGCATTTAACAGCATCATCTTTTAGGATTTGAAATAGCTCAGCTGTAATTCCATCAACTCCACTAGCTTTGTTCTTAGTGATCCTTCCCATGGCCCACTTGACTTCACATTCCAGGATGTCTGGCTCTAGGTGAGTGATCACACCATTGTGATTATCTGGGTCATGAAGATCTTTTTTGCATAGTTCTTCTGTTATTCTTGCCATCTCTTCTTAATATTTTCTGTTCCTGTTAGGTCTATACCATTTCTGTCCTTTATTGTGCCCATCTTTGAATGAAATGTTCCCTTTTTATCTCTAATTTTCTTGAAGAGATCTCTAGTCTTTCCCATTCTATTGTTTTCCTCTATTTCTTTGCATTGATTGCTGAGGAAGGCTTTCTTATCTCTCCTTACTCTTCTTGGAACTCTGCATTCAGATGGGTATATCTTTCCTTTTCTCTTTTGCCTTTTGCTTCTCTTCCTTTCTCAGCTATTTGTAAGGCCTCTTCAGACAACCATTTTGTCTTTTTACGTTTCTTTTTCTTGGGGATGGTCTGATCCCTGCCTCCTGTATAATATCACGAACCTCCGTCATAGTTCATCAGGCTCTCTGTCTATCAGATCCAATCCCCTGAATCTATATGTCACTTCCACTGTATAATCATAAGGGATTTGATTTATGTCATACCTGAATGGCCTAGTGGTTTTTCCCTACTTTCTTCAATTTAAGTCTGAATTTTGTAATAAGGAGTTCATGATCTGAGCCACAGTCAGCTCCCAGTCTTGTTTCTGCTGACTGAATAGAGCTTCTCCATCTTTGGCCGCAAAATATAAAATCAATCAAATTTTCCTAATTAAAAAAATCATAAAAATCTATGAAAATGAAAGTGAAGGAGTAATGGGGGAGTAATAGGGGATTTTAAAGGAAAATAAAAGAGAAAAAATAAAAAAGAAAAAATAAAAAAAGAAAAAAAAATTTCTTTTTTTTCTTCCTTACTTAGAAAAAAAAAAAAAAAGTAAAAATATATCTAGGAATGTCTCTGGAGCTGTTGCGGTCAGTGTGGGTTCGGCTCAGTTTCAGATAGCTCCTCGTTCCAGCTTACACTTCTCGATATCTATAGGGCCCTTCTGGTGTAGTCCGTGTTTTCTACGGGGATTTTAATCTGTTGCACCAGTCCCTTCTGAAGCAGTTCCCTTTGTTTATTTGGCTTGTTTGCCGCTCTCTTCAGAGCCTCATTTCCACCCTGACACAGGCGGGCGGAGGTGGACTCTTATTTAGGTAGCTAGTTCCGTCGCTCTGCGGGGAGGGGCTGGCACTGCGGGGCGGGGCTGGCGCTGCCGGGAGGGGCTGACGCTGCTTTCTCCGTCTGCGCTGCTCAGGCTCCCGGCTGTTCTATATGGAGCGCGCCCCGCGCTGCGAGAGGTTCCAGCCCTCCGGTGTTCCACAAAAGCGAGGAACGAAAAGCTGCGCCTGCTCTCTGTGCCTTCCCCGTCAGAGCAGTCCAGGCAGCGAGGGGCTTGGTGGGCGCACTCTCCCCAGGTGTGGCGCGCCCCCTCCCTTCCGCGGACCCAGTCTCAGTTTCCGCTGGCGCCAGTCGGGTGCGCGCGCCTTCTGCCCTCCGCGTCCCCAGCCCCAGTCCCCGCCCGCGCCGGTCGGGTGCCTGCGCCCTGTGTCTCGCCGCGACCTTCCCCTCCCCCCTGCCTCCTGCCTCCGGCGGGGCTGGGCCGGTCCGTAGCCTGCGAGCTCTTCTCTGGACTTTCTCGGTCCCTTTGTTCTGCGAATGGCCGGCAGTGTGTTCCGGCCGGTTAATTTTCTCTCTCGCTCTTGGTCTCCCACAGTTCAAGTTGGCAACTCACAGAAGCTCCCTCCGATTGTCCTCAGGGCACTCAGGCCCGGACCCTACCCCAAGCAGTGCCGCCTAAGAGCTCCCGGGACGGATCTCCGTCCTTAGCTCTTTTGTCTCACTTTTTATCTTTTATATTTTGTCCTACCTCCTTTCGAAGACAATGGGCTGCTTTTCTGGGCGCCTGATGACCTCAGCTAGCGATCAGAAGTTGTTTTGTGAAGTTTGTTCTGCATTCAGTTATTCTTTTGATGAATTTGTAGGAGAGAAAGTGGTCTCCCCGTCCTACTCCTCCGCCATCTTGGCTCCTCCCTCCAAAATCAATCAAATTTTGATATAGACCATCTGGTGATGTCCATGTGTAGAGTTTTCCCTTGTGTTGCTGGAAGAGGGTGTTTAAAACTTTCTTCTCTCATTTATTTTCAAGGTCTACAAGGTCTTACTTGACCTATGTACTGACATAACCTTTAAATGCTTACCTTTACAACTCTCACTAGCCCCTTAATATAGATCAATTTCAACTCTGCTGTGGAATTCAGAGTACTATATAACCTCTCATTCTTTTTGTTCCAGACACTCATTCTGACATTCCTTCTAGTACATATTTCTGGGCTCTATCCCTAATCTATTCTTATATCTCTTGCTCTCGTCTTCTTTCCCACTTCCCTGAATGTCATAATCACAACGTCAGAGCAAATCTTGTGGGCTCACTCTCCCAATGTTCTTGTTCTGACACTTCACATTTCCTCTGCCACAACTACCCACTACTGCCAGAATATCCTAGTAGTCTCTCTCTGCTGCCACTCTCGTCCCTCTAGCTGATTCTTTGCCAAGAAGTCAAAGTGATCTTTTAAAATCATAAGTCATCTCCTATCATTCCTGTGTTTCAAACTTTCTTCTCTTATTTATTTCCAAGGTCTACGTGGTCTTACTTGACCTGTGTACTCACACAACCTTCACATGCTTACCTCATACATCTCTACCTCTATGCAGTCCCCTGCAGGCACATTGGTTCCATGCTGTTCGCATAGAGCCCTCTCTTTCCTTAGCCATCACATTCCCTTACTGTTTCTTCAGATATTTACAAGAACCAATGAATGTTGTGTAGGACCCGTACAACACTTTGCTTCTACAACCTGTGTACTGGGCCTCTGCAACATGGTTGCTAGTGCCTTCTTTAAGTCAAGTCTCTGAGCAAGTGTCACCTCTGCAGAAATGACTTTCCTGATATTTTATCTAAAATAGCATCCACTGCCATTCTTTATCTCTGTTCTAAACTTTATTTTAACAGCACTTTTCACTGTCTTCATATTGTAATAGGAAGAATAAATCTGACTTCTTACTGGATCTGTTTCTTTTTCTTTAAACTTTGTAGTCTGTTGCTTTTGCTATAAGTTAATTACTAAAAGAATGTTGCCTGAACTACAACAGGACAGTCTATTCTCAAGGCAATGATCTTTAAAAGTATAATACTTTTCCATTCATACAGAGACAAAAAGGTGCAGAATAGAAAATATTTGTCCTGTTGGAGATTTATAGGAACATTGTGATCAGACCTAGGAGGACAGCTGCAAGGACAAAGGATTCCAGTATCAAGAAGTTTGCAACAATCAACCACACCCTCACCCCTTTTAGTATAAACCAAAGCCTGAATTCTAAACTTCAGTAAGATGTCTCTGTGGGACACTAGTCCACCATGTTTTTGGTCTCTGCTTTCTGAATAAAGTTGCTATTTCTTATCCCAAAAACTCATCCTTTAATTTATTGGCCTGTTGTGTTGTGAGCTGTATGAGCTTGGAATAGGTAAAAATATTGTTTTAATTTGTCATTATTATTTTTAATTTTATTGCTTAACTTATAAACACTATATAGGCAGATATTTGTCTGCTTTTCTCATCATTACATTTTCAGCATCCAGAAATGGTACAGTATCAGTCAGAAAGTGTTAAGATATACCTAATTAACAAAACCAATTCTAACATCTCAAGACTTAACACAGTGAAAGTATCTTTTACCTCAGTCTGCAAGGCAATATGAATCTGGAATAGAGCTCTATACATCATAGTCAATCACACAGGCTAAATGGAGGCCCATTTGCCACACTATTCTTTACATCTACTCACTCTAACCTTTAAATCTACTCATAAGTAACAGAAGTTATGACTCCCATTTATATTTAATTTCCCAAAGTAAGTCACATGGCAGAGCACAGAAGTATAATATCAAGTGCCTTTGTGGATAGCCTTAAACACAATCACAAGTCCTTAGTTCACGTTAGATAATCATAAACATTTGCAGAGCTAAAAAATAAATGAGCAAGCAGAATATGTCATATACCATATATGCAAACTGGAGACATTTTCTTAACTTCTAGTCAGCGATAAACACATTTCATTTAAAATATAAAATATTTTAGTAAATAATCTCCATGAGACCTTATCTGTTCTACTCATTCTAGCACTTAGGATGCTCAGTACATGATAAACTCTTAATAAAGCTTACATGAATAAATAAATAGCCTAATTTTGACAAATGTACAGGTAGACAACTAGTTTTGCTTTCAAAAATGTAAACAAAATATTTATATACACACACATATATACACACCAACTGTTTAAATACACAGAAATACAGAAATAAGAAAGCAATTTATGATTAGTTACTTCACACTGGAAAGTATAACTTAGAAATATAGAAAAAGTAGTGTTTATTTTACGGTACTTAAAAGTAGCTGTTTTTTTCTCTTCCACAATCCATTTATGATTCCATTCAAAGCTTAATGTAATCATGGATGCAAACTGTTACATACAGAATGGATAAACAAGATCTACCATATAGCACAGGAAACTATATTCAATACCTTGTGATAAACCATATTCAATACCTTATGATAAACCATAATGAAAAAGGATGTGAAAAATGCATATATATGTATAACTGTAACTCTGCTGTACTGCAGAAATTAACACAACAGTGTATATCAGTGTATATCACGGTAATCCAAGCATATGCCCCAACCAGTAACGCTGAAAAAGCCGAAGTTGAACGGTTCTATGAAGACCTACAAGACCTTTTAGAACTAACAACCAAAAAATATGTCCTTTTCATTATAGGGGACTGGAAGGCAAAAGTAGGAAGTCAAGAAACACCTGGAGTAACAGGCAAATTTGGCCTTGGATACAGAATGAAGCAGGGCAAAGGCTAATAGAGTTTTGCCAAGAGAACGCACTGGTCATAGCAAACACCCTCTTCCAACCACACAAGAGAAGACTCTACACATGGACATCACCAGATGGTCAACACCAAAATCAGATTGATTATATTCTTTGCAGCCAAAGACAGAGAAGTGCTATACAGTCAGCAAAAACAAGACTAGGAGCTGACTATGGCTCAGATCATGAACTCCTTATTGCTAAATTCAGACTTAAACTGAAGAAGGTAGGGATAACCACGAGACCATTCAGGTATGACCTAAATCAAATGCCTTATGACTATTCAGTGGAATTGAGAAATAGATTTAAGGGACTAGATCTGATAGACAGAGTGCCTGATGAACTACGGTTGGAGGTTCGTGACATTGTACAGGAGACAGGGATCAAGACCATCCCCATGGAAAAGAAATGCAAAAAGGCAAAATGGTTGTCAGAGGAGGCCTTACAAATAGCCGTGAAAAGAAGAGAAATGAAAAGCAAAGGAGAAAAGGAAAGATATTCCCATTTGAATGCAGAGTTCCAAAGAACAGCCAGGAGAGATAAGAAAGCCTTCCTCAGCGATCAATGCAAAGAAATAGAAGAAAACAACAGAATGGGAAAGACTAGAGATCTCTTCAAGAAAATTAGAGATACCAAGGGAACATTTCATGCAAAGATGGGCTCAATAAAGGATAGAAATGATATGTACCTAACAGAAGCAGAAGATATTAAGAAGAGGTGGCAAGAATACACAGAAGAATTGTACAAAAAAGATCTTCATGACCCAGATAATCACAATGATGTGATCACTCACCTAGAGCCAGACATCCTGGAATGTGAACTCAAGTGGGCCTTAGAAAGCATCACTATGAACAAAGCTAGTGGAGGTGATGGAATTCCAATTGGAATTCCAGATATTCAAATCCTGAAAGATGATGCTGTGAAAGTGCTGCACTCAATATGCCAGCAAATTTGGAAAACTCAGCAGTGGCCACAGGACTGCAAAAGGTCAGTTTTCATTCCAATCCCTAAGAAAGGCAATCCCAAAGAATGCTCAAACTACTGCACAATTGTACTCATCTCACACGCTAGTAAAGTCATGCTCAAAATTCTCCAAGCAAGGCTTCAGCAATATGTGAACTGTGAAATTCCAGATGTTCAAGCTGGTTTTAGAGAAGGCAGACGAACCAGAGATCAAATTACCAATATCCGCTGGATCATCAAAAAAGCAAGAGAGTTCCAGGAAAACATCTATTTCTGCTTTATTGACTACGGCAAAGCCTTCGACTGTGTGGATCACAATAAACTGTGGAAAATTCTGAAGGAGATGGGAATACCAGACCACCTGACCTGCCTCTTGAGAATTCTGTATGCATCAGGAAGCAACAGTTAGAACTGGACATGGAACAACAGACTGGTTCCAAATAGGAAAAGGAGTACGTCAAGGCTGTATATTATCATCCCACTTATTTAACTTATATGCAGAGTACATCATGAGAAACGCTGGGCTGGAAGAAGCACAAGCTGGAATTAAGATTGCCAGGAGAAATATCAATAACCTCAGATATGCAGATGACACCACCCTTATGGCAGAAAGTGAAGAGGAACTAAAAAGCCTCTTGATGAAAGTGAAAGAGGAGAGTGAAAAAGTTGGCTTAAAGCTCAATATTCAGAAAACCAAGATCATGGCATCTGGTCCCATCACCTCATGGGAAATAGATGGGGAGACAGTGGAAACAGTGTCAGACTTTATTTTTTTGGGCTCCAAAATCACTGCAGATGATGATTGCAGCCATGAAATTAAAAGACACTTACTCCTTGGAAGGAAAGTTATGAACAACCTAGATAGCATATTAAAAAGCAGAAACATTACTTTGCTAACAAAGGTCTGTCTGGTCAAGGCTATGGTTTTTCCAGTGGTCATGTATGGATGTGAGAGTTGGACTGTGAAGAAAGCTGAGCGCTGAAAAAATGATGCTTTTGAACTGTGGTGTTGGAGAAGACTCTTAAGAGTCACTTGGACTGCAAGGAGATCCAACTAGTCCATCCTAAAGGAGATCAGTCCTGGATGTTCATTGGAAGGACTGATGCTGAAGCTGAAAGTCCAATACTTTGGCCACCTCATGCGAAGAGTTGACTCATTGGAAAAGACCCTGATGCTGGGAGGGATTGGGGGCAGGAGGAGAAGGGGACAACAGAGGATGAGATGGCTGGATGGCATCACTGACTCAGTGGACAAGGGTTTGTGTAGACTTGGCAGTTGGTGATCAACAGGGAGTCCTGGCGTGCTGTGGTTCATGGGGTCACAAAGAGTCAGACACGACTGAGCAACTGAACTGAACTGAACTGAATGTAATAATGCAGATAAATGACCATGTTTTGATAATATTTAAGTATGTATTTTGTGTCAGTGAAAGGTTTCTGATGAAATGAAGACTAAATTCAGAAAACATATTTGAAGTGAAATATTTTAAGAAGTGAAATTTATTACACAAGCTTTCTAAAGATTATCACATAACTCCCATCAATGCCATCTTAACAAATCATGCTTACAAAATATGTACACTTCACATTTCCCCAGGGAACATCTCTAACTGAGACAAAAAAATAGATTGAATTACAATCTGTAGATTCTCATTACAAAACCAATTTGGAGATCAAAATTTCAGTCTCATTCTTACTCATTTGTATTTATACTAAATAATTGTCATTTTCATATTGAGAAGCCATGTTACGAAATTCAGCATTATATTCTGAATTTAAACTAAATTATTGTAACACAAATATATTAATTAACAGGATTTAATGAAGCAATGAAAAAAGAAAATAATAGATATTCTGGAAAGATAACTGTTGAGAGCTGCTGTTTTTTTTTAAGTGGCATATTAGGAGCTATTATTCAAGTTGACTGCAAAGTGCACTCACACATATTGCATATATTACAAGTTAAACAGTGATATCACTGAGTGCCTATTTGTACATAATAGCACATGGGTCACTGGAAAGGAACTGGGAATACTATCAATAGTTTAGGAGATAATCAAAATGAAAACATTTTAGTGATGAATGCACCTAGGGATTACAATACTAAGTGAAGTCAGACAAAGGTATGTCACATGATATCACTTATATGTGGAATCTAATTTTTTAATGATATAAATGAACTTATTTACAAAACAGGAACAGATTTACAGATATTAAAAAACAAACTTATGATTACCAAAGGGGAAATGTAGCGGGGGAAGGGGGATAAGTCGGGAGTTTGGGATGAACATCACACACTACTACACATAAAACAGATAATCAACAAGGACCTACTGTATAGCACAGGGAACACTACTCAATATTCTGTGATAACCTATAAAAGAAAATAAGCTAAAAAAGAATGAATATATGTATATGGAATACTGGACCACTTTGTTGTTACTTGAAACTAACATGACATGTTAAGTCAAGTATATTTTGATAAAAAATAAAATTTATAAAATCTAAGCAGAGCCTTACAATATTTTACCTATCTATCAATCTGTCAATAGATTTTTTAACATCTGAGCTAGATCAAACCAGTCAACCCTAAAGGAAATCAAGCCTGAAAATTCATTGGAAGGACTGATGCTGAAGCTCCAATATTTTGGCCACCTGATGCCAAGAGCTGACTCATTGGAAAAAAAACCCTGATGCTGGGAAAAACTGAGGGCACGAGGAGAAGGGGGCAACAGAGGATGAGATGGTTGGATGGCATCACTGACTCAGTCTGAGCAAACTTGAGTTTGAGCAAACTCAGGGAAAGAGTGATGGGCAGAGAAGCTGGGCATGCAGCAGTTCACAGGGTCGCAAAGAGTTGGACACAACTTAGTGACTGAGCAGCAACAATGCATATCAATGATGACTGACAAAACGTATCTGCCCCTCATAAGTAAACGGAGTGGAATGAGACATACATAAATAGATCATTACAGTACAGGCTCATATATCTTATGAGAGAGACACTTTCAAAATATGAGAAAGCAGAATGAGGGTACTTTCCAGAGGGAATAATTTTGAGCTAAATCTTGCAGAATAGATAAGAGTAGAGAGAAAGAATTATAAATACACACACACACCCCTAAATATATATGAATGTCACTCTTTCTTTGTTCATACATGTATCTGTGTGAATATAGTTCTCTGTCTAGCCTACTTCTATTCATATATGATGATGATGGTTTAGTCGCTAAAGTTGTGTATGACTCCTGTGACCCCATGGACTGTAGCCTACCAGACTCCTCTGTTCACGTGATTTCCCAGGCAAGAATACTAGAGTGGGTTGCCATTTCCTTCTCCAGGGGATCTTCCAACTGAGAAACTGAACCCAGGCCTCCTGAATTACAGGTGGATTATTTATCAGCTGAACCATCAAGGAAGCTCTCCTATTCATATATATAGAGAGAGTATATATATATATGTGTGTGTGTGTGTATGTATAATTGCAAATACATATTTACAACTGTATAGAAATGTATAATCCCATCAATTAAGTTATATACAATATTCACATTACTTATATATACAATTATATATGTAAGTATATACTATATATACATATATATACAATATACTTAATTATATACAATTAATATATACAATACTCCAGTATTCTGGCCTGAGAAATCCCATGGACAGTGGAGCCGGGCAGGTCCCAGTCCATGGGGTCACAGAGTAGGACACGACTGAGCAACTAACACTTTCACTTTCAGTATACACATTAATCAGTAACATATTTATACGTCTGTGTGTCAGCGATTGCTTTTACTTTCAAGTATCAGAATACATAATCAAACAATGGCTGAAACAAATTAGGGATTTAATTTTTGCCCCTTAAGGAGTCTAGAGATAGATGGCTCAGGCTGTAACATTATCCAAAATGATATAAGATACGGATGCTTTCTATCTTTCTGCCAAGCTTTTCTTCACATGGGGTTTTAGCTTCATGTCTGTGGTTTTGTGGTCACAAATCAATTATCACCACTCCCTTTTCATTCTGAAAAGGGAAAGGACACAGAACAAAATGTCTGCCAATTTTAAAGAAATTCATTGAATGTCTCAGTCAGTCTCTCCTTATAGTTCATTAAGCACACTGTCTAATGGCACCACTATCTTCAGGGGATACTAAGTTAATATTTTTAACTGAGCATAACATTTACTAAAATACTCATAGTTTTACTAGTAAGAAATCAATGGCAAATTTCTTAGGATAGCAAATTAATTGCTTATGTCATAATAAGATATAGTCACAGAAAACTTGAAAATATTTAAAAGCTTATTGAGAAAAAAATCATCCATATTTTTATTATCTGTAACTGCTGATAACATGATAGCTTGTAGTCTCCAATGGTATTTTCCTTGGCACATTTGCTTTTTGTTTTTTACAATATTTGACATAACATGCTTTATTTAAATATTCACTTACTGCTGCATCCTTGTTTTTTTTTAGTTTTTACTATTATATATATATATATATATATAATGCTACAATTATTTTAAAGTGTTTATATTATTTTAGTTTATATTTTAAGATAGATCTCCAGAAATAGAATTACTGGATTGAAGGCTGTGAATGTATTTTTAATCTTGATTCTTACTGTCAATTACTTGAAAACAAATTATTGCTAATTACTCCCACAATTGCAGTAAATATGTCATATGCTCTATAAATAAATTAGTGCAATTTTGAAATGTTCAAATTTTATACATGAAAAATGAAATGTTTTATTTGAGTTTGGATAACTGAGCAATTTTTTCACTTTGTTTTTCTTCAGTCATATTTAAATTTGTTGTTCTTACATTATACATTTCTTCTCTTTTCCAATTTATTATTCTGATTCTCTGTACTTTTTATGAATATTGCTTTGTAATCTGCTTCATGGATCACAGCCTTGTTGTGGCAAAGGGGCTTGTATAACTCAAAGCTATGAGGCAAGCCATGTAGGGCCGCCCAAGATGGATGGGTCACAGTGAAGAGTTCTGACAAAACATGATCGATTGGAGGGGGAAGTGGCAACCCACTCCAGTATTCTTGACTGGAGAACCCCATGAACAGTATGAAAAGGCATAATGATACAATATGACACTAGAAGATGAGCCCCTTGGGTTGGAAAATGTCCAATATGCTCCTGGGGAACAGTGGAGAACAATCACAAATACCTTTAGAAAGAATTAAGCAGTAGGGCCAAAGCAGAAGCAATGATCAATTCTGGATATGTTTAGTGGTGAAGATAAATTTTAATGCTATAAAGAATAATATTGCATAGGAGCATGGACTGTTACGTTCATGAATCAAGGTAAACTGGACATGGTCATGCAGGATATGGCAAGATTTAACATTTACATTTTAGGAATCAGTGATGAGAATGGGAAAATTTTATTCAGATGACCATTATATCTACTACTGTGAGCAAGAATTCCTTAGAAGAAATGAAGTAGCCATCAGAGTTACCCAAAGAGTCCCACATGCAGTGTTTGGGTGCAACCTCACAAATGACAGAATGATCTTGGTTCATTTTCAAGGCAAACCACTCAACATCAAAATAATCCAAGTGTATGCCTCAACCACTGATGCCAAAGAAGCTGAACTTGACCAGTTCTATGAATACCTACAACACATTCTCAAGCTAACACCAAAAAGCAGTGTCCTTTTCATCACAGGGGGTTGGGATGCAAAAGTAGGAAGTCAAGAGATACCTGGAATAACAGGCAAGGTTGGCCTTGAGAGTACAAAATGAAACAGGGCAAATAACTTTGTCAAGAAACATGCTGGTCATAGTCAACCCCCTTTTCTGAAAACATGAGAGATGACTCTGCACATATACATCACCAAATGATCAGTACTGAAACCAGACTGATTATGTTCTTTGTAGTCAAAGATGGAGAAGCTATACATAGTCAGCAAAAACAATATCTGGAGCTGACTGTGGCTCAGATCATGAGCTGCTTCTTGCAAAATTCAGGCTTAATTTGAAGGAAACAGGGAAAACTACAAGACCATTCAGGTATGACCTAAATCAAATCCTTAATAATTATACAGTGGAGGTGACAAATAGATTCAAGGGGTTAGATCTGGTAGACAGGGTGCTTGAAGAATTATGGACAGATCTTTGTAACATTGTACAGGAGGCAGTAACCAAAGCCATTCCAAAGAAAAAGAAAAAGATACAGCAGAAGGCAAACGAGTTGTCTAAGGAGGCTTTACAAATAGCTGAGGAAAGAAGAGAAGCAAAAGGCAAGAAAAAAGGGAAATATATATCAAAACGAATGCAAGATTCCAGAATAGCAAAGAGAGATGAGAAAACCTTCTTAAGTGAACAATGCAAACAAATAGAGAAAACAATAGAATGGGAAACCTAGAGAACTCTTCAAGAAAATTAGAGATACCAAGGGAACATTTCATGCAAAGATGGGTAAAATAAAGTAATGGCAAGGATCTAACAGAACACAAAGAAATTAAGGAGAGGTGGCAAGAATGAACAAAAGAACTATACAAAAAAGATCTGAATGACCCAGATAACCCAAATGTTATGGTCACCTGTTTACAGCCAGACATTCTGGGAGTGTGAAGTCAAGTGGGCCTTAGGAAGCATTACCACAGATAAAGCTAGTGGAAGTCATGAAATTCCAGTTATTTAAAATCCTAAAAGACGATGCGGTAAAAGTGCTGCACTCAATACGCCAGCAAATTTGGAAAAGTCAGCAGTGGCCAGAATGAAAAGGTCAGTTTTCATTCCAATTTCATTCCTTAAGAAGGGTAATAATAAAGAATGTTCAAACCACCAAATAATTTCATTCATTTCATATGCTAGTAAGATTATGCTCCAGAATCTTCAAGTCAGGCTTCAGTAGTATGTGAACTGAGAACTTCCAGATGTACAAAATGGGTTTAGAAAAGTCACAAGAACCAGAGATCAAATTGCCAAATTCACTGTATCACAGAGAAAGCAAAGCAGCTCCAGACAAACATCTACATCTGCTTCATTGACTATACTAAAGCCTTTGACTTTATGGATCACAACAAACTGTGGAAAAGCCTTAGAGAAGGGAATACCAGACAACATAACTTGTATCCTGAAAAACCTGTGTGTGGGTCAAGAAGCAATAAGTGGAACCAGACATAAAAGAACTTACTGGTTCAAAACTGGGAAAGGAGTATGACAAGGCTGTATATTATCACTCTGCTTATTTAACTTACACATAGAACATATCATGAGAAATGCTGGGCTGCATGAATCACAAGGTAGAATCAAGACAGCCAGGAGAAATATCAACAACTTCAGATATACAGATAACACCACTCTAACTGTAAAAAGTGAAGAGGAACTAGAGTGTTTCTTGATGAGGGTGAAAGAGGAGAGTGAAAAAGATAGCTTGAAACTCAACATTCAAAAAACTAAGATCATGGCATTTGGTCCCATCATTTCATGGCAAATAGAAGGGGGTAAGTAGAAGCAATAATGTATTTTATTTTCTTGGGCTCCAAAATCACTGTGGACAATGACTGCAGCCATGAAATTAAAGGATGCTTGCTCTTTGGAAGAAAAGCTATGACAAACACAGACAGCATATTAAAAAGCAGAGACATCAATTTGCTGACACAGGTTCCTACAGTCAAAGTTATGGTTTTTCCAGTAGTCATGTATGGATATGAACGTTGGGCCACAAAGAAGGCTGAGCACTGAAGAACTAATGTTTTTCAACTGTGGTGTTGGAGAAGACTCTTGAGAGTCCCTTGGACAGCAAGGAGATCAATCCAGTCAGCCCTAAAGGAAATCAACTCTGAGTATTTATTAGAAGGGATGATGCTGAAGCTGATGTGAAGAAGTGACTCATTAGAAAAGACCCTGATGCTGGGAAAGATTGACAGCAGGAGGAGAAGGGGGCAACAGAGGATGAGATGGTTGGATGGAATCACTGACATCATGGACATGAGTTTCAGCATACTCTGGGAAATAGCTAAGAAGAGGGGACCATGGCATGCTGCAGTCCATGAGATCCCAAAGATTTGGAAAGAAATTAGCAACTGAACAGCAACAATTACAACAATTGCTTTTAAATACAAATGAAAGTCGTTCAGACATGTACGACTCTTTGCGACCCCATGGACTATATAGTCCATGGAACTGTGCAGGCCAGAACACTGGAGTGGATAGCCTTTCCCTTCTCCAGGGGATCTTCCCAACCCAGGGATTGGACCCAGGTCTCCTGCACTGCAGGCAAATTCTTTACCAGCTGAGCCACAAGCGAAGTCCAAAAATACTGGAGTGGGTAGCCTATCCCTTCTCCAGAGGATCTTCCTGACCCAGGAATCGAAATGGGGTCTCCAGCATTGCAGGTAGATTCTCTACCAACTGAGCTATCAGGGAAGTCCAAAATGAAAGTTGCTCCGTCCTGTCCGACTCTCTGTTAGCCCAAGGACTATACAGTCCATGGAGTACTCCAGGCCAGAATATTGTAGTTGGTAGCTTTTTCCCTTCTCCCGCAGATCTTTCCAACCCAGGAATCGAACTGGGGTCTCCTGCATTGCAAGGAGGATTCTTTAGCAAGTGAGCTATCAGAGAAGCCCAAAATGAAAGTGAAAGTCACTCAGTCTTATCCAACTCTTTGTGACCCTGTGGACTATATAGTGCTGGAGAAGGGGAAAAGCTACCCACTCCAGTACTCTGGCCTGGGGAACTCCATGGAATGCATAGTATATGGGGTCACAAAGAGTCGGACAGACTGAGCGGCTTTCACTTTAAATACAAAGTAAGAAATTAACTCCCTGCCATGCATGCATGCTAAGTCGCTTCAGTTATGTGGGACCCTACGGACAGCAGCCCACCAGGCTCCTCTGTCCACGGGATTCTCTAGGCAAGAGTACTGGAGTGGGTTGCCATTTCCTTCTCCAACTCCCTGCCATAATCAGTGGCAAATATTTTCCTCAGGTTGGTTGTCTTTTATTATGCCTGTCATACTGAAAATGGAAATTGAACCAATTTAGAGGAAACTGAACTAATGTCAGAGATAAATATCTGACTTCTAAAAATGAACTTACCAGTATAAGAGAAGTTAAGTGAGATATTTAAGATCACATAGTTAAATATGGCAGTATTAGACCCTTATTCAAAGAACAAGAGAATGAGAACAATAAAATATTTGAAAATCACTCTAAATTTTAAGTTCTACAGATTAGATATTTGTATTTGAATCTTTCAAAAGATGGCAAGGCACTGTATTAGCTTGCTAGGTCTACCACAATCGAATACTACAGCCCGGGCTGCTTAAATGACACTAATCATTTTCTCAGGTTTGGAGGATTTAAGCCAAGCTGAAGGTGTCAGTCAGTTTAGCTTTCCCTGAAGTCTCTTTCCTTGCGGGGCAGATGGCTCTCCTTACTGAGTCCCCACATGGCCTGTCCTCTGTGCATGAGACTTCCTGGCATCTCTCCTAGCAGTCATATGCTCTCCTAGCATGCATGAGGGCCCACCCTCACTAAATGACTTCATGTAACCTTACTTCCTTCCCTAATGGTCCAACCTCTAAATATCACATTCTAAGGCACTGGAATCCTCAAGGAAATCAGTCCTGAATATTCATTGGAAGGACTGATGCTGAAGCTGAAGCTCCAATATTTTGGCCACCCGATACAAAGAACAGACTCACTGGCAAAGACCCTGATGCTGGGAAAGATTGAAGGCAGGAGAAGGGGACGACAGAGGATGAGATGGTTCGATGGCATCACAGACTCAAAGGACGTGTTTGAGTAAACTCTGGGAGTTGGTGATGGACAGGGAGGCCTGGCGTGCTGCAGTCCATGGGTCACAGTTGTACATGACTGAATTACTTAACCGAGCTGAAGGCACTGGAGAGTTAGGACTCCAAAGTATGAATTTTGGGGGGAGCGGGGCACAATACTTTCCATAACAGATACTAAAAAGCTACATCTATATCTATATATATTTATCTATTGTCTATACCAATTTGCATAATCACAGACTTGAAAATCCCGGTACTTAGGAAACCTAGTTCCAGCATTTACTTAGATGGCATCCTTAGAGATTCAAGATGCCATTCAGGTGATCTCTGGGTTATGTTCATTTAACAATTTTAAAGTCAATGTTACTTTTCAAAAATGTCTTCATACAGAGCAATATATGAAAATACATTGGTATGAGATTTTCAATACAGCTACAAATATAATCAAATACACATATTTAAAATAAAAATTCTAATCAGTTAGCAATATATTAAAATTCAATATGATTATAATTTTACAAAAAATAACAGCATTCAGATTTTTAAAATGCTTTCTATTTCTCTAAAATAGAATGATATATAATTATCCAAATTCATGTTATAATTTGTTCCTTTCATGCTACTCTGGCTATATTATTATTAATGCTAATAAACTGCCTTCAGTTACTAGAATTTTTCTTTATCCAAAAGTGAATAAATAAATTTTAAAATAGCTTTATAATAGAAATATGCACACTCTGGCTACAGTCAGTCTAGAAAAACAGTCCTTTTATGCCTGTAATACTACCTAGAAATTGAACTGTAGGACCCCAAGATATCTTGTCTTTTTCTGTTACTGTACTTAATGTCATCTATATGTACATTCCAATATATTGTTTGCTTAAATATTACATATTTCAAGTGCCTGTTATCAAGCCCTATATTTATCCCTGATGCAACGTGGTTGTTTGTGTGTGTTTGTGTGTGCACACTCACATGTGCATGCTAAGCCACTTCTGTCTTGTCTTACTCTTTGCGACCCTATGGACTGTAGCTCACCAGAAGCCTCTGTCCATGTAATTCTCCAGATAGGAATACTGGAATAGGTCGCCATGCCCTCCTCCAGGGTATCCTCCCGACCCAGGGATCAAATCTTTGTCTCTTATGTCTCCTGAGTTTGGCAGGTGGGTTCTTTACCATTAATGCCACCTGGGAAGCGCAATGTGGTTATATTCAGTTAAATATGCTAGCAATGTGGCCCACTGAGGTGCATTCTTGGAAATGAGGCAAGCAAGATATAAATATTTAGAACTTCAACTGTTACTTTTTTTTTCCCAGTTCTGACATCTTTTTAATAGAAATCATTGTTTTTAGGAAACAAATAGTGCTTTTGTAATTTTTTTTTTTACAATTTTCTTACCTTGATCTTAATTTAAGTAACACTAGGAAGACCTCAATCTTTTATTTTCCTTTTTAATTAAAAAAAAAAAAAGTTGTTGTTGCTTTGTTTTTTTCCTCAGATACAAAGATTTTTGCCCTTGCTTAAAAAAACAATGCCCTGAATGATGACACCAAGACTCACACAGACAGACTCACTGGACCTCACTGACACTATGATCCCTTTAATTTACTGTCAAACTGAATTTTGATTAAAGATACTCCTATTCAAAAATTAATTCAATGCAGTCAAAATAATATTCTTTCATTTGTTTAAATAGTACATTAAATATAGAACTAATAATAAGTTCTTATTCATGGTTTTGCCTATGATTTGGCAAATGTCATCATTTCAGCTTTATAACAAAGGATAAATCAATAATTTTGCCTGCTCCATTTCTGATGCTCATATTTACCTTACTATTTTTATCTTTTATCTTGGGAAAGGACTTTTTTTTTTTTCTTTTAGCACTGCATATAATTGAGAGTTTGAGGGAATGTAAATGTTGCAGAACACTCAGTGATTAACAACACTTGGGGCTTATTCCTGGTTCCACTACTTAGCAGCCATGGACAAATTATTGAACCACTCTAAATTCCAGCTTCTTCTCAAAATGGGACAAAACTTTTCTCATAGGTTGTGAGAAAAGAATGAGAATTCTCATTAGCACTGAAAATCTGCACAAGGAACAAGGACTTTAAACAATGGTTTTTCCTGAAATGAGATTATCTAATCATTGTGAGTACTGACTCCTCTGGTCTTATTTTTCCTGTCAGTGCCATCAGGCTAACAGAGAAAAGGATCTATCCAAGTTAATTTCAGGAATCAGTTTTCAACTTTCAGATCGGTCAGATGAATTGTTTAAGATCATTCTATATCATATTGATACTAAAGCCAATTATGTATAATCTTTTGTAGTTGCAATGCTTTCTACTATGCTGATGTGTAATTTAACAAATATATGTATGATTTTTATATTTATGAATGTCAACATTTTAGCCCACAGTTCGAATGAACAATTTAAGAAATTTTGTTCTGAAGTCTAATTTGTATAATCTGTCAATGATGTAGTAACATTCTTAAATTGGCACTACTTAAAGCATAAAGCCTCAGAGAAGGCGATGGCACCCCACTTCAGTACTCTTGCCTGGAAAATCCCATGGATGGAGGAGCCTGGTAGGCTGCAGTCCATGGGGTCGCGAAGGGTCGGACACCACTGAGTGACGTCACTTTCACTTTTCACTTTCCTTCATTGGAGAAGGAAATGGCAACCCACTCCAGTGTTCTTGCCTGGAGAATCCCAGGGACGGGGGAGTCTGGTGGGCTGCCGTCTATGGGGTCGCACAGAGTTGGACACAACTGAAGCGACTTAGCAGTAGCAGCAGCAGCAAAGCATAAAGCCTACTAATACTCAATATTCACTTGAATCAGGGTTATTCACTTACAGAAATTGTTCTATTTTCTCTAAGTTTCATACGTATATACTTACTAACACAGATAATGTAAATACAGACATGGAGCTACATCTCCCATTTGTAAGGTAAAAAGCTGAGAGGTGGATAGGATGGCATAATGGTTAATCTTTTTTGGTTGCTGTGTTGGTCCACAGTTGTTATCAAGTGATACATATGTTTAAATATGTATATACGAGTATGAGAAATGGGCAAACTAGAATGTTTATAATGGAATTAGGCAGAAGCATTTGATCAATACTCGATAGATTGAGAAGTATCAGAATGTCATTACTGGGAAGGTGAACTCTGACTAGGGAGGAAATGATGACAGGTCAACAATTTGAACCTGGGAGGCAGAGGAATAACAAAAAGAACGGACGAAACTAGGGCCTAGAAGTGCGGCTTCTCGCATAGCTCAGTTGGTAAAGAATTCACCTGCAATACAGGAGATCTGGATTCGACTCCAGGGTTGGGAAGATCTCCTGGAGAAGGAAATGGCAACTCACTCCAATATTCTTGCCTGGGAAATCCCATGGACAGAGGAGGTTGGTGGGCTACAGTCCATGGGGTCACGAGAGTCAGACACAGTTTAACAACTAAACCACCACCGCAGAGCCTAGAGGCACTATTAGGAAAACTCAGTTCGTCAATGCACCGTGGCCTATAGAAATGACATACAGAGTCCAAAGTCAACACTGGCTCTGTTTCCAGTGATTGCACAGGCTTTATACATACTTTTAGAGCTAGAGGGGCTGGCAGTGAAAGCAGTGCTATAAGTGGAAAATGTAATTGGAAATGCAGGTTACATGGTGATTAAGTGAGCAGGCAGGTAAAGCTTTGACACAATCAAAATCAAAGTCCACTGGTCAGCAGCGAGGGTGCAGATCAGGCAAATCTGTTTCTCACTTCAGTCTAGATTGGCTGAGGATCGAAATGCAACTGAACTTCCAGGGAGGAGGTAACACTGAACCCAGTGATGCAGCCTGGGTGAACAGAGACAGGGGCAACAGATAAAAGCTGACAAGACACCATCAGAATGAGGGATCAAAGGTGTCTACTGTGGGGAAAGGAGAAACGTAAAGGTTAGAAACAGGCTTGTTACTTTGCTATGTAGTTTCTCTAGCATCATTTTTTTTAATGGGGGAATATATTTCTGAGTAAAGTGCAATTTTCAACTCTGTATATATTCTTGAACTGGGCTTCTCCATGTTTTGCATACAAAAGCATTAAATGAAATCTTTAAAAAAAACTGAATGATTAATGAAAACAATATGAATAGACATACCCTATGAAATACAATTTCAGGTGTCTTTCCAATCTAACTCACAGCATTAAGTGTCCAATTATTACAAAGAAAAGCTATTTCCTTATCTTCCAGTGATAGGATTGAGGCATTTTTGTTGAGCTGTCATGCTGGAACACAATTTAGAGAAAAGCCCAGGCAAATCTAAGGCTGAAGCAAAAGGTATGATCAATAGTCTGAACTGGCTTATTAGTCTGAAGCAGACAGCAAAATGGAAGGGAGATCACAGTACAAAGGGTCTGCATCAAAAGGCAAAATTAAGGTGAAGAGCTCAGAGGTCACGGGCAACAAGAGAGGTACCCTGATTTAAGGTCAAGACACAGATTGATTGAGGTAGACAAGGTAGATTGCTATCAGAGAAGAACAAAGACAAGTACCAGAAGATGAACTTCATTAAGAATTTGAGATCTGTTCTTTCACCTGATTGTGGATTATATACTGAAGTTTCAGGTCACAGCGCCTAATTTGTCTTTGGCATGTCAGTAATCCTACTAAGTCTAGCTTTCTCATAAAAAAGTAGGGGCCTCTACTACTGTTATTTTTATAATTAAATGGTGCAAGACCTCTAAACCTTTAGTACAATGCCTGACAGAAGTAAGTTTAAAAAAAAAAAAAATCAGGTCTGCCTCTTACTAATGGTGTGAACTTTGGGTAATTTACCTTCTGTGAATCTAAGTTTGTTTATCTATAATAATTTAGTTGGTAGCTTGTTTTTAGCATGCATTCTCACATCTGACCAAGTACCAGGCACTTAGCATGGAGGATGTGTTCAAGAAATAGAAATATTACTATTAACTTACGTATATCCATCCAGAATCTTAAAAGATTCTTTTTATAAAATTTTGACCCCAGGGAGTGATTATTTAAGATATATTACCTAGGAATTAATATATTAGGAATATATATTTCATAAATACATATCTGTAAAGCAAAGAAGAACTAGAGAGCCACTCGATGAAAGTGAAAGAGGAGAGTGAAAAAGTTGGCTTAAAACTCAACATTCAAAAAAAAAAAAACTCAACATTCAGAAAACTAAGATCATGGCATCTGGTCCCAACACTCCATGGCATATAGATGGGGAAACAGTGGAAACAGTGACAGACTTTATTTTGGGGGGCTCCAAAATCACTGAGATGGTGACTGCATCCATGAAATTAAAAGACTCCTGGAAGAAAACAGAAGACAAAAGCACTTTGATTTAAAAGAGTAAGTTTTAAAAATGATTTTTTTTAATATGACACCTAAAGCACAAGCAAATAGTGGCAGACTTTATTTTTCTGGGCTCCAAAATCACTGCAGATGGTGATTGCAGCCATGAAATTAAAAGATGTTTACTCCTTGGAAGAACAGTTATGACCAACCTAGACAGCATATTAAAAAGCAGAGCCATTACTTTGCCAACAAAGGTCCATGTAGTCAAAGCTATGGTTTTTCCAGTGGTCATGTATGGATGTGAGAGTTGGACTATAAAGAAAGCTGAGCACTGAAGAATTGATGTTTTTGAACTGTGGTGTTGGAGAAGACTCTTGAGTCTCTTGGACTGCAATGAGATCCAACCAGTCCATCCTAAAGGAAATCAGTCCTGAATATTCTTTGTAAGGACTGATGCAGAAGCTGAAGCTCCAATTCTTTGGTCACCTGATGGGAAGAATTGACTCTTTTGAAAAGACCCTAATGATGGGAAAGATTGAAGGTGGGAGGAGAAGGGGACAACAGACGATGAGATGGTTGGAGAGCATCACTGACTCAATGGACATGAGCATTAATAAACTTCGGGAGTTGGTGATGGGCAGGGAGGCCTGGTGTGCTGCAGACTATGGGGTCACAAAGAGTTGAACATGACAGAGTGACTGAACTGAACTGAATAGTTTGGATTTTTGTGAATCTAGAATTAACTTTTCTCCTTCTCCCACCTTGGATAAAGTATACTTCCTATTCTATGGATGTTGACTTTAATCAGAAACTCTTATCGGTTAAGGGGATCCTATGAAACATGATGCAATAATCATGCAGTTTGATACAGTTCTGCCCTTTGGCAGTCTAGCATCCAATGCCCTGAATGTGCCCAGTTCAAGAAAAAAGAGGAAGCAGAGGAACCTCAGCCTGGAATCAAACCCAGTAAATCACAGTAGAACCCAGCACAACCAGAGGGAAACCACAAGCCCATAAGCAAAGAAATGAGTGTTTGTTGCCACTAGGTTTTGGAGAAGTTTGTAATGCATTATTATTATGGCAAGAAGATGAGTAAAATGCCTAATAAAGCCACCAATGAAATGTTCAAGGACAGATTGTGCAGTGTATTTCTCAGAATCACTCTGAAAGCACACTGTGTATTTGGTTAAGGCCATCAGGGCTGGCCATTTGGTTCTGAAGTTTGTATTTGTTATTGTCAGGACTAGCACCTAGGAGAGCAAGGAGTTAAGAACTAACTCGAGGAACAGTATTGAGAAATAGCAATAACAACAAAGAAGTTTTCAAATGTTAATGATCAATTCCAAACAAGAAGCTAAAAATCTAACAGTCCATATTCTTCAAAAATAATTTTAGGGAGCTGTTTGAGGATGACGTGACCTCAGAAAATACAATATAGATGTTGGAAATAGGTGAAGAGGTTATTGGGTGTTCCTTCCGGGTATGGCTATGCATGGTGCACCTACTTCCCTATTGATGAGGCTGTTTTATAATTCTGTAGAAGCAGATGTTATCATACAGAGTTTATAGGAGAGATGCAAATAATTTCTGCCTGATGGACAGATAACCCTAATAATCTTATTCTAACATTCTTCAATTTGCAACAGTTTTAACATCTCATTGATAACCTTATTACTGTACTGAATAAAGTATTTGATAGGCACTCATTTTATCACCGTATGACAATATGTTTTTAAGTTTTTGAGGCTTGCACTTTAATAATCTAAATTAAACAGGGATGGAAGAAGGATGGAGGCTTGCCTTTTAGGTTGGCAAGTAGGACCCAGCCAAGTGGCTGAACTACAGTGATGCATTGCAGTTATACTTCCTGCCCCAGAGCTCTAGTGCAAAGAAAACAAAGGTTTACTATACATTCAAGCAGAGACATGCCAGTTATTGATCCTGGACAGACCTTACCCAAGGGGAAGATAGGAAAACCACATGGAATATAACCAAAAGACAACCACAGCACTTTGAAGGACAAGAGCTGAGCCAGGTTACCCTTTTTATTTCCCACAGCTTCTTACAGAATTTAGAAAGAAGATAAGGAAACCAGCAGAGGACTGGTTACTTATAAATCTTATCATAGCAAGCTTGTGTGGCAGAGATTAACAGTTACTTTAATGGGCAGTTGCTTTGCCTATGTATGTACTTTACACTTGAATTGTAAGCGATCATAAAATAAGGATTATTTCTAATACAGAGAAAATTCACGGGTCTTAAACATTAAATAAAACTTGACAGATTTTCAAATATAGCCCCAAAGGATTCCACAAAATGTCCAACAGGTGCTCTTAATTAGGTACTAGAATTTGTGGGTCCCCTAACTAATTTAGAAGCTTTTTCAAGTAACTCAAGGTGCCTCTTCAAACTGTAAGACACTATTCTCTATTTTTCCCAGCTGGGTGAATATGACTTTTTAAAGCTCCCTGCAGGTGCAAATTTAATTTATTATTTTCAGGAGCCAAGACAGATGTCCTAGTTTTGACCATTTTTGTGTCAATACATAATGATCTGTTAGGGTGAGTGTTACCTCAATATTTGAAGAAACAAAAAGGTTTTTCGCCATGAGACACTGTCAGTTTAAAATCAGGAATCAGAGAGTGGCTGTACCAGCTTACATTCACACCACAGTGTAGAAGGGTCCCCTTCTCCACATCCTTTCCAACACTGGTTATTTAGAGTTTTTAATGATGACCATTCAGACCAGTGTGAGGTGGCACCATAATGTGCATTTCTCCAACAATTAGAAATGTTGAGCATCCTTCCATGAATCTACTGACCATCTGTATTCTTTCTTTGGAGAAATGTCTGTTTAGGTCTTCTGACCACTTTTTGATTAGGCTGTTTTTTTTGTTGTTCAGTTGTGTGGGTCATTTGTATATTTTCGAAATTAAGCCCCGTGTCAATTGTGTCATTTGCAAATATTTTCACCCACTCTGTAGATTATCTTTTCTTTTTGTTTATGTTTTCCTTTGCTTTGTAAAATCTTCTAAGTTTGATTAGGTCCTAATTGTTTATTTTTGTTTTATTTCTATTACCTTGGGAGACCGACCTAAGAAAACAATTTTACACTTTATATCAGAGAATGTTTTGCCTATGATTTCTCCTAGCAATTTTATGATGTCATGTCTTATGTCTAAGTCTTTAAGCCATTTTGAATTTATTTTTGGGTACGGTGAGAGGATGTGTTCTAACTTCACTGCTTCACATGCAGCGGTCTGATTTTCCTAACATCACCTGCTGAAGAGACTGCCTTTTTCCTGTTTAATATTCTTGCTTCCTTTGTCAAAGATTATTTGACCATAGGTGTGTAGATTTACTTCTGAATTATTGTAAAATCCAGCAATCCCACTCCTGGGCATTATCCAGACAAAATTCTAATTCAAAAAGTTACATGTATCCCTATGTTCATATTAGCACTATTCACAATAGCCAAGATACAGAAGCAACCTAAATGTCCATCAAAAGATGAATGGATAAAGATGTGGTACGTGTATACATATACATAAATGGATAAACAACATGGTCCTGCCGTATAGCACAGAGAACCATATTCAATGTCCTATGATGTCATAATGGAAAGGAATATTAAAAAAACACATATATATGTATATGTCAAGATTGCCAGGAGAAATATCAACACCTCAGATATGCAGATGATACCACTCTAATTGTAGAAAATGAAGAGGAACTAAAGAGCCTCTTGATGAAGGTGAAAGGTGAGTGAAAATGTTGGTTTAAAACTCAACTTAAAAAAACAAAGATCATGGCATCTGGTCCTATCACTTCATGGCAAATAGAAGGGGGAAAAGTGGAAGCAGTAACAGATTTTATTTTCTTGGGCTCCAAAATCACTACAGGTGGTGACTGCAGTCATGAAATTAAGACACTTGGTCCTTGGAAGAAAAGCTATGACAAACCTAGACAGTGTATTTCAAAGCAGAGATATCACTTGGCCGACAAAAGTCTGTATAGCCAAAGCTATGGTTTTTCCAGTAGTCATATACAGATCTGAGAGTTGATCCATAAAGAAGGCTGAGCACAGAAGAATCGATGCTTTCAAATTGTGGTGCTGAGAAAACTATTAAGAGTCACTTGGACGGCAAGGAGATCAAACCAGTCAATCCTAAAGGAAACCAACCCTGAATAATCATTGGAAGGACGATTGCTGAAGCTCCAAAACTTTGGCCACCTGATGCGAACAGCCAACTTGCTGCAAAGGCCCTGATTCTGGGAAAGATTGAAGGTGCAAGGATAAGGGGGCAGCAGACAATGAGATAGTTAGATAGCATCACTGACTCAATGGAAATGAATTTGAGCAAATTCTGGGAGATAGTGGAGCACAAAGGAGCCTGGTATGCTGAAGTCCATAGGGTCACAAAAAGTAGGACAGGACTTGGTGACTGACAACAATATATATGTATAACTAAATCACTTTGCTATACAGCTGAAATTACCACATTACTGTAAGTCAACTACACTTCAGTAACAAAATTAAAAGAAAAAAAAAAAAAAAAGCAGGAATGAGATCACCTAAGGGTTATAAACCAGATTAACTATCTCAGAGTTTATTACAAGGGTGATGAATACCTGTCACAAAGGAATGTCTTGAGAAAGTAGCTTTTGGACACAAGCAAACTTTGTCTATTCACCCCAATATGCTATTCAATTATCTTCAATTTCTATAGGCGACACAATATGAAAAGTTTGAGAAGCACTTTGAGGAAGTGTTTACTGCTGGGACTTTGATTTAATGTGACCTGAAACAGAATGTCTATGCTTGTTGGTTTAATTTCCTTCAGTCAATTTGCCTTTTTCTGTGAGCTAATGTTTGCCTGTTACAATCTCTTAGAAGTGATTTTCCAGATCTTGTATCAGGGATTAAAATCAATATGAGCATGGAATTCCTGAAAAGTGACATCTGCCTTGTGCTTTGCAAGTCCCTGGCATCCTTCTCTTAGAGGATACTGAGTGTCTGCCTGTGACCAGCTACTCCTAAGTGCAGAGGTAAGGTAATGGGGAAAAAAAAAAAGACTAAAATCCTCACCTTCCTTGAGTTTGTATTCAGATAGGGAGAAGGGAATTCAGACACAAAATATGAACATGTTAGATGGTGATAAGTGCTGGGAGAAAAATTAAGCAAGAAAGGGAGATGGGGAATGCAAGTTGGATATTTACAATATTGTTTAGGCCATGAAGTACATTTAAGAGCACTGAGCATTTAGGCACTGAGCGTGATTTCATATTTCATAGCAAATAGATGGGGAACAATGGAAAGAGTGACAGACTTTATTTTCTTGGGCTCCAACATCACTGCAGGTGGTGACTGTGGCCAGGAAATTAAGACACTTTCGCTCCGTAGAAGAAAAGCTATGACCAACCTAGACAGCATATTAAAAAGCAAAGACATTACTTTGCCAACAAAGGTCCATTTAGTCAAAGCTATGGTTTTTCCAGTAGTCATGTATGGATGTGAGCGTTGGACTGTAGAGAAAGCTGAATCCCAAAGAATTGATGCTTGTGAACTGTGGTGAACTGAGAGTCCCTTGGACTGCAAGGAGATCAACCAGTTAATCTTAAAGGAAATACACCCTGAATATTCATTGGAAGGACTGATGCTGAAGCTGAAGCTCCAATACTTTGGCCACCTGTTGTGAAGAACTGGTGGAAAAGACCAGCGTCTGACTGACGCTGGAAAAGATTCAAGGCAGGAGGAGAACGGGACAACAGAGGATAAGTTGGTTGGATGGCATCACCGACTCAATGGATTTGAGTTTGAGCAAGCTCCTGGAGTTGGTGGCGGACAGGGAAGCCTGGTGTGCTGGAGTCCATGGGGTTGCAAAGAGTCAGACACGACTGAGCGACTGAACTGCTACTACAGCTGAGCATGGTGGTATCTGGCAGAACATAACACCAGGCAGAGGAATCAGAAGAGCAAACTTCCTGAGGCTGGAGACAGGCACACGAAGAAGAAACAAAGCCAGTGTTGTAACAGCAAGGTCTTACAGGTGGTGATGGACACTGAAGAGGTTGGAGAATGAATGGGATGGTGGTTAGGTGTGTAAGGACTTTAAATCTCACCCACAGTGAGGCTAGAAGTCATTGGAGGGTTTTGAGCAGGAGCCTCCTGATTGTTACTTCATATGTTAATAAAGTTGGTCTCCTTCAAATATTTACAAAGTCAATCTTACCCACCCCCATCATAAAACATGTGTGTTCATTATAGGAAAAAATCAGTAGCCATGAGTATAAAAGGACATAGAAATCACAAAATCTCTACATAAAAAGCTTGACACAGTAAAACACTAGCATCTAATAAAATACTAATAAAATCTTTTCTCTGTCTACCCAATCTGTGTGTGTGTGTGTGTGTCCGAGTGTGAGTTTTGGAATTCTTCACTTTAGGTGCTCATACTGAATATGCCTTCTGAGAATTATTTATTCTGTACAGTATTGCTATTTCAGTCACTGGTCAGCTCTGCATAATAGGAGTTTTGATGAAAATCAACCATTTTATCACTTAGTGATCATTCTTAGTTTTTAAAAAAAAAAAACAGACTACTTGCTATCTACACGTAAGAATGAATTTCAAAGTTATAATAATAGATTGAAATTTTTTTCACATTTTACCAAGTGAAACTTGCTTCACTAGGATTTATAAATAAATAATCACATAGAGATGGAGACCACCAATGTATTACATTTGTTTTTCATTTGGAACATGTTTTCATTTACTCCCACACTAAGTGGAAGCCGAAATGACTATTTATGTGAACAGGAAAAATACTAAGCTAATATTACCAATTTTTTAAAATACCCAGGATAATAACTGTATTAAGAATTCCTTCAACTTCTTGTGATACACTAATCTAATCATCTTTTGTAAGACAAACATCTAGTGAAATATTGAATAAATTGTAAATTAAGTGTAAATTAAAAATTGAATAAATTAAGTGGCTAATTTATTATTAAAATTCAATAAAAATTAAAATGTTAACTACAAAAATGTCCTTATTATAATAAATATGTTTCTGAGAGAAAGAATAAATATAGAAGCATTACTACCAGTCCTCTAGAATCCTCTCATTTTGAAGCATGAAAAATACTTTATGGTGGAAATATAGGATATTTGATTGCATGCAGTCACATACTAAATAAGTAAATAATAAAATATTACAGAAAGTATAGATTTCAAATGGAGTAGATAAAACATATCTCCAAAGTGAAATGCTAACAAAAATAATGAGTCAGTGGTAGTTACTTGTCCATAAAAATAAACAAACTTTTTTCCAAACTGACTAATATCATAGATGGTACACATTGCTTTGCTGAGAAGCAACATGGAATAAAATTGAAGGAAAAGTTAAGAACCTCTTCTGTTATGACAGTTCTGCAGAGCTTTATAATTTTTTTGCACTGTTCAGGAGATTACTGAAAAAGTGACGCAGACTTACAAGATGATAGAGATGTTTTTCAATGTCTGCTGCTTTTTCTTTGAAGGCTTACAGGTGAAAACAACTCTCTTAATAACCTATACTATGGATTCAATTATTTGATGAAGGGCCAAAAAAATGAGTCAATACAAAATTCTCTACATAAATATATGAATTTACCTGTAAAATACAGAATACTGAAGTATAAATATGCATACTTATCTATAAAAAATAGAGGAATATTTATCTGCAACAATATTAAACATGTTTGTATAAAAGGATACATATATGTATGTACATAAGCATACATCAGTCAATCAGTCAGTTTAGTCACTCAGTGTCCAACTCTTTGCGACCCCATGAATCACAGCATGCCAGGCCTCCCTGTCCGTCACCAACTCCCGGAGTTCACTCAAACTCATGCCCATCGAGTTGGTGATGCTATCCAGCCATCTCATCCTCTGTCGTCCCCTTCTCCTCCTGCCCCCAATCAGGGTCTTTTCCAATGAGTCAACCCTTTGCACGAGGTGGCCAAAGTGTTGGAGTTTCAGCTTCAACATCAGTCCTTCCAATGAACACCCAGGACTGATCTCCTTCAAGATGGACTGGTTGGATCTCTTTGCAGTCCAAGGGATTCTCAAGAGTCTTCTCCAACACCACAGTTCAAAAGCATCAACTTTTCGGCGCTCAGCTTTCTTCACAGTCCAACTCTCACATCCATACATGACCACTGGAAAAACCATAGCCTTGACCAGATGAACCTTTACTGGCAAAGTAATGTCTCTGCTTTTTAATATGCTGTCTAGGTTGGTCATAACTTTCCTTCCAAGGAGTAAGCGTCTTTCAATTTCATGGCTGCAGTCACCATCTGCAGTGATTTTGGAGCCCAGAAAAACAAAGTCTGACACTGTTTCCACTGTCTCCCCATCTGTTTCCCATGAAGTGATGGGACCAGGTACCATGAGCTTAGTTTTCTAAATATTGAGCTTTAAGCCAACTTTTTCACTCTCCTCTTTCACTTTCATCAAGAGGCTTTTTTAGTTCCTCTTCACTCTCTGCCATAAGGGTGGTGTCATCTGCATATCTGAGGTTATTGATATTTCTCTTGGCAATCTTGATTCCAGCTTGTGCTTCATCCAGCCCAGCATGTCTCATGATGTACTCTGCATATAAGTTAAATAAGCAGGGTGACAATATACAGCCTTGATGTACTCCTTTTCCTATTTGGAACCAGTCTGTTGTTCCATGTCCAGTTCTAAATGTTGCTTCCTGACCTGCATACAGGTTTCTCAAGAGGCAGGTCAGGTGGTCTGGTATTCCCATCTCTTTCAGAATTTTCCACAGTTTATTGTGATCCACACAGTTGAAGACTTTGGCGTAGTCAATAAAGCAGAAATAGATGTTTTTCTGGAACTCTCTTGCTTTTTTGATGATCCAGTGGATATTGCCAATTTGATCTCTGGTTCCTCTGCCTTTTCTAAAACCAGCTTATATATATATGTTCAAATACAGACAGATTAAATAAATTAGATTAAATAAAGTTTATTTCTCTCTTTATTAACTTTCAACTATTTAAATAATAATATCTTCTAAAATACTTCTAGGGTGGATAATCTACACAATGCCATGTCAATAATAAAAAATCAATAAATATTGAATGATTATTGCTAATAAGAAAAATCTCTTTGTACAATAGAATATTATTTGTATAAATCTCTATTTTTAAGTGAAATAAAATAAAACACTCTTTTAAATAAGAATTGCTTTCCTATAACTAATTCAGAAACATTTTTCCTTGATTATTATGAGATGATCAACTTAATTTCCAATATTTTAAACTTTCTGGCTTATATCAAAAGTTTATCACTAATATACTAGAGTCATTTCTGGTTTTGTAACCACGACAAAAGTTAGATAATAAAATATATTTTTAAATATATGAATGTAATACATAGAGATGGAAATATACAATTTCACTAAAATTATATAACAAAATCATTTGTACTAAAAAATAACATAAAAACTATATTAGAGTATAGATATAAGAAGATAAATATTAAAGCACAAATGATCTAAATAGTTTTTCCTATCATCCATAAAGATACAGTTTTGAAAAAATATTTAAAACTCTGAATCATTGATAGATTTCTCTGTGTGTGTATCTCAAGGGTATTTTTAGGATACAATATGTATATGATTTCCAGAGTCTGATGCGGTCAGGTAGAAGAACATGTAAAAACAGTCTAAAATTAACATTTATTTCTCTAAATACTTTGAGTCAAACACTGTCATGGGAAGATGATGGGTTGAAAACAGAACTGTTCAGAGGTAACCTTCGAGAACATGATAGGCTACCTTGAGCTAAAAGAGACCCAGTTCTGAGTCAATTGTAAGAAGGGGACTACAGAAATGATGTATTTACGAGTATGACATTACCATGCTCCCCAGGCAGAAAGTAACACTGTGAGATGGTAAACAAAGCCCTTTGTTATATTCCTGACAAATGCTATAGCACATCTTGGTTATCAATAAGGATTTCAGCATTTTTCACAACTAACACTAGAGCAAGTTTCCTGACTTGGCTATAATCATATGTTGGGCTGAATAATTCTTTGCTGTTGGGACTGTCTTGTGCATTACAGGATATTAAGCAGCATCCCTGTCTTCTACACACCAGATCCCAGAAACATTCTCCAACTGTGATAGCTAAAACTGTCTCAGGGAACTGCCTGATGTTCCCTGGGATGGTGAGGGGCTGGATGGGAAACTGCTCCTGATTTTCATTGTTCTAGAAAAGGTAATAAAAAAGAATGAACATAAGTTACCTAGAGATTTTCATTATCCAGCTCTCCTCTCTTACAGTTAGATTTAACATTTTCTTTTCAAGCATTTGCTTGCCACATTTTAATAAATACTTCCTTACTGAATCAACAAAAGGAAAATGTCTTTTATGCCCCAATGAAAGGTTCCTTTACCATTGAATTTTACTACAATGATTTCACTTTTAGTTTTTCTATCTTAATATTCTATGAAAAATGGACAAGTGTTTTATTCCTATTCATGAGAGTAAAGTGAGAAAATAAAAGGACTCTGTGTGTGTGTGTGTGTGTGTGTGTGTGTGTGTTGTGTGTGGGTAAAATTAACATTAAGACAATACTAGAGGGAGGAGCCAAGATGGCGGAGGAGTAGGACGGGGAGACCACTTTCTCTCCTACAAATTCATCAAAAGAATAACTGAACGCAGAGCAAACTTCGCAAAACAACTTCTGATCGCTAGCTGAGGTCATCAGGCGCCCAGAAAAGCAGCCCTTTGTCTTCGAAAGGAGGTAGGACAAAATATAAAAGATAAAAAGTGAGACAAAAGAGCTAAGGACAGAGATCCGTCCCGGGAGCTCTTAGGCAGCATTGCTTGGGGTAGGGTCCGGGCCTGAGTGCCCTGAGGACAATCGGAGGGAGCTTCTGTGAGTTGCCAACTTGAACTGTGGGAGACCAAAAGAGAGAAAATTAACCGGCCGGAACACACTGCCGGCCGTTCGCAGAACAAAGAGACCGAGAGGGTCCAGAGAGGAGCTCGCAGGCTGCGGACCGGCCCAGCCCCGCCGGAGGCAGGAGGCAGGGGGGAGGGGAAGGTCGCGGCGAGACACAGGGCGCAGGCACCCGACCGGCGCAGGCGGGGACTGGTGCTGGGGACGCGGAGGGCGGAAGGCGCGCGCACCCGACTGGCGCCAGCGGAAACTGAGACTGGGTCCGTGGAGGGGAGTGGGCGCGCCACACCTGGGGAGAGTGCGCCCACCAAGCCCCTGGCTGCCTGGACCGCTCTGACGGGGAAGGCACAGAGAGCAGGCGCAGCGTCTCCTTCCGCGCTTTTGTGGAACACCGGAGGGCTGGAACCTCACGCAGCGCGGGGCGCGCTCCATGTAGAACAGCCGGGAGCCTGAGCAGCGCAGACGGAGAAAGCAGCGCCAGCCCCTCCCCGCAGCGCCAGCCTGTCCCCGCAGCGCCAGCCCCTCCCGGCAGCGCCAGCCCCTCCCCGCGGAGCGACGGAACTAGCTACCTGAATAAGAGTCCACCTCCGCCCGCCTGTGTCAGGGCGGAAATGAGGCTCTGAAGAGACCGGCAAACAGAAGCCAAATAAACAAAGGGAACCGCTTCAGAAGGGACTGGTGCAACAGATTAAAATCCCTCTAGAAAACACCAACTACACCGGAAGGGGCTTGTAGATATCGAGAAGCGTAAGCTGGAACGAGGAGCTATCTGAAACTGAGCCGAACCCACACTGACCACAACAGCTCCAGAGAAACTCCTAGATATAATTTTACTTTTTTCTCTTTTTTTTTTTTTCTTTTTTTATTTTTTCTCTTTTATTTTCCTTTAAAATCCCCTATTACTCCCCAATTACTCCTTAACTTTCATTTCCATAGATTTTTACGATTTTTTTAATTAGGGAAAAAAAAAATTTTTTTTTCTTTCTTTTTTTTTTCTTTTTTCTTCTTTTTCTTTTCCTTCCTTTTTCTCTTCTATTTTCTATTTTTCTTTTTCTCTTATTTCTTTTAAAGTCCTGTAGTACTCCTCTACTACTCCTTAATTTTCATTTTCAATACACTATAACCTTGCAAAAAAAAAAAAAAAAGAGAGAGAAGCCCTATTTTTAAACCAAAGATTATTCTCTCCCTATCTTGACTCTCTGTTTTCTACCTCAGAACACCTCTATTTCCTCCTTTCCCCTTCTCTTCCCAATCCAATTCTGTGAATCTTTGTGGGTGACTGGGCTACGGAGAACACTCTGGGAACAGACAGCTGCGTAGATCTGTCTCCTCTTCAGTCCCCCTTTTTCTCCTCCTGCTCATCTCTATCTCCCTCCTCCCTCTCCTCTTCTTCCTGTGACTCTGTGAACCTCTCTGGGTGTCCCTAACGGGGGAGAATCTTTTTGCCATTAACCTAGAAGTTTTCTTAACAGGGCTGTATAGTTGGAGAAGTCCTGAGACTACAGGAAGAATAAAACTGAAATCCAGAGGCAGGAGACTTAAGCCCAAAACCTGAGAACACCAGAAAACTCCTGACTACATGGAACTTTAAGTAATAAGTGACTGTCCAAAAGCCTTCATACCTACACAGAAACCAACCACCACCCAAGAGCCAATAAGTTTTAGAGCAAGACATACCACGCAAATTCTCGAGCAACGCAGGAACATAGCCCTGAACATCAACATACAGGCTGCCCAAGGTCATACCTAACACATAGACCCATCTCAAAACTCATTACTGGGCACTCCATTGCTCTCCAGAGAGAAGAAATCAAGTTCCACGCACCAGAACACTGACGCAAGCTTCCCTAACCAGGAAACCTTGACAAGCCAATCGCCTAACCCCACCCACTGGGTTAATCCTCCACAATAAAAAGGAACCACAGACCTCCAGAATACAGAAAGCCGACTCCAGACACAGCAATCTAAACAAGATGAAAAGGCAAAGAAATACCCAACAGGTAAAGGAACATGAAAAATGCCCACCAAGTCAAACAAAAGAGGAGGAGATAGGGAATCTACCTGAAAAAGAATTTAGAATAATGATAATAAAAATGATCCAAAATCTTGAAAACAAAATGGAGTTACAGATAAATAGCCTGGAAACAAAGATTGAAAAGATACAAGAAATGTTTAATAAAGACCTAGAAGAAATAAAAAAGAGTCAATTAAAAATGAATAATGCAATGAATGAGATCAAAAACACTTTGGAGGGAACCAAGAGTAGAATAACAGAGGCAGAAGATAGGATAAGTGAGGTAGAAGATAAAATGGCGGAAATAAATGAAGCAGAGAGGAAACAAGAAAAAAGGATCAAAAGAAATGAGGACAACCTCAGGGACCTCTGGGACACTGTGAAACGCCCCAACATTCGAATCATAGGAGTTCCAGAAGAAGAAGACAAAAAGAAAGGCCATGAGAAAATACTCGAGGAGATAATAGCTGAAAACTTCCCTAAAATGGGAAAGGAAATAGCCACCCAAGTCCAAGAAACCCAGAGAGTCCAAAACAGGATAAACCCAAGGCGAAACACCCCAAGACACATATTAATCAAATTAACAAAGATCAAACACAAAGAACAAATATTAAAAGCAGCAAGGGAAAAACAACAAATAACACACAAAGGGATTCCCATAAGGATAACAGCTGATCTATCAATAGAAACCCTCCAGGCCAGAAGGGAATGGCAGGACGTACTGAAAGTAATGAGAGAGAATAACCTACAACCTAGATTACTGTATCCAGCAAGGATCTCATTCAGATATGAAGGAGAATTCAAAAGCTTTACAGATAAGCAAAGGCTGAGAGAATTCAGCACCACCAAACCAGCTCTTCAACAAATGCTAAAGGATCTTCTCTAGACAGGAAATGCAGAAAGGTTGTATAAACTTGAACCCAAAACAACAAAGTAAATGGCAACGGGACCACACCTATCAATAATTACCTTAAATGTAAATGGGTTGAATGCCCCAACCAAAAGACAAAGATTGGCTGAATGGATACAAAAACAAGACCCCTATATATGCTGTCTACAAGAGACCCACCTCAAAACAAGAGACACATACAGACTAAAAGTGAAGGGCTGGAAAAAAATATTTCATGCAAACGGAGCCCAAAAGAAAGCAGGAGTCGCAATACTCATATCAGATAAAATAGACTTTCAAATAAAGGATATGAAAAGAGACAAAGAAGGACACTACATAATGATCAAAGGATCAATCGAAGAAGAAGATATAACAATTATAAATATATATGCACCCAACATAGGAGCACCACAATATGTACGGCAAACACTAACGAGTATGTAAGAGGAAATTAATAGTAACACAATAATAGTGGGAGACTTTAATACCCCACTCACAACTATGGATAGATCAACTAAACAGAAAATTAACAAGGAAACACAAACCTTAAATGACACAATGGACCAGCTAGACCTAATTGATATCTATAGGACATTTCACCCCAAAACAATCAACTTCACCTTTTTCTCAAGTGCACACGGAACCTTCTCCAGAATAGATCACATCCTGGGCCATAAATCTGGTCTTGGAAAATTCAAAAAAATTGAAATCATTCCAGTCATCTTTTCTGACCACAGTGCAGTAAGATTAGATCTCAATTACAGGAAAAAAATTGTTAAAACTTCAAACATATGGAGGCTAAATAACACGCTTCTGAATAACCAACAAATCATAGAAGAAATCAAAAAAGAAATCAAAATATGTATAGAAATGAATGAAAATGAAAACACAACAACCCAAAACCTATGGGACACTGTAAAAGCAGTGCTAAGGGGAAGGTTCATAGCATTACAGGCTTACATCAAGAAACAAGAAAAAAACCAAATAAATAACCTAACTCTACACCTAAAGCAATTAGAGAAGGAAGAAATGAAGAACCCCAGGGTTAGCAGAAGGAAAGAAATCTTAAAAATCAGGGCAGAAATAAATGCAAAAGAAACTAAAGAGACCATAGCAAAAATCAACAAAGCTAAAAGCTGGTTTTTTGAAAAAATAAACAAAATTGACAAACCATTAGCAAGACTCATTAAGAAACAAAGAGAGAAGAACCAAATTAACAAAATTAGAAATGAAAATGGAGAGATCACAACAGACAACACTGAAATACAAAGGATCATAAGAGACTACTACCAGCAGCTCTATGCCAATAAAATGGACTACTTGGATGAAATGGACAAATTCTTAGAAAAGTATAACTTTCCAAAACTGAACCAGGAAGAAATAGAAGATCTTAACAGACCCCTCACAAGCAAGGAAATCGAAACTGTAATCAAAAATCTTCCAGCAAACAAAAGCCCAGGGCCAGATGGCTTCACAGCTGAATTCTACCAAAAATTTAGAGAAGAGCTAACACCTATCTTACTCAAACTCTTCCAGAAAATTGCAGATGAAGGTAAGCTTCCAAACTCATTCTATGAGGCCACCATCACCCTAATTCCAAAACCAAAGATGCCACAAAAAAAGAAAACTACAGGCCAATATCACTGATGAACATAGATGCAAAAATCCTTAACAAAATTCTAGCAAACAGAATCCAACAACATATTAAAAAAATCATACACCATGACCAAGTGGGCTTTATCCCAGGAATGCAAGGATTCTTTAATATCCGCAAATCAATGTAATACACCACATTAACAAATTGAAAGATAAAAACCATATGATTATCTCAATAGATGCAGAGAAAGCCTTTGACAAAATTCAACACTCATGTATGATTAAAACTCTCCAAAAAGCAGGAATAGAAGGAACATACCTCAACATAATAAAAGCTATATATGACAAACCCACAGCAAGCATCACCCTCAATGGTGAAAAATTGAAAGCATTTCCCCTGAAATCAGGAACAAGACAAGGGTTCCCACTCTCACCACTACTATTCAACATAGTGTTGGAAGTTTTGGCCACAGCAATCAGAGCAGAAAAAGAAGTAAAAGGAATCCAGATAGGAAAAGAAGAAGTGAAACTCTCACTGTTTGCAGATGACATGATCCTCTACATAGAAAACCCTAAAGACTCTACCAGAAAATTACTAGAGCTAATCAATGAATATAGTAAAGGTGCAGGATATAAAATTAACACACAGAAATCCCTTGCATTCCTATATACTAACAATGAAAAAACAGAGAAATTAAGGAAACAATACCATTCACCATTGCAACAAAAAGAATAAAATACTTAGGAGTATTTCTACCTAAAGAAACAAAAGACCTATACATAGAAAACTATAAAACACTGATGAAAGAAATCAAAGAGGACACAAACAGATGGAGAAACATACCGTGTTCATGGATTGGAAGAATCAATATTGTCAAAATGGCTATTCTACCCAAAGCAGTCTATAGATTCAATGCAATCCCTATCAAGCTACCAACGGTATTTTTCACAGAACTAGACCAAAGAATTTCACAATTTGTATGGAAATACAAAAAACCTCGAATAGCCAAAGTAATCTTGAGAAAGAAGAATGGAACTGGAGGCATCAACCTGCCTGACTTCAGACTCTACTACAAAGCCACAGTCATCAAGACAGTATGGTACTGGCACAAAGACAGAAATATAGATCAATGGAACAGAATAGAAAGCCCAGAGATAAATCCACGAACCTATGGACACCTTATCTTTGACAAAGGAGGCAAGGATATACAATGGAAAAAAGACAACCTCTTTAACAAGTGGTGCTGGGAAAACTGGTCAACCACTTATAAAAGAATGAAACTAGAACACTTTCTAACACCATACACAAAAATAAACTCAAAATGGATTAAAGATCTAAATGTAAGAACAGAAACTATAAAACTCCTAGAGGAGAACATAGGCAACACACTCTCCGACATAAATCACAGCAAGATCCTCTATGACCCACCTCCCAGAATATTGGAAATAAAAGCAAAACTAAACAAATGGGACCTAATGAAACTTAAAAGCTTTTGCACTACAAAGGAAACTATAAGTAAGGTGAAAAGACAGCCCTCAGATTGGGAGAACATAATAGCAAATGAAGAAACAGACAAAGGATTAATCTCAAAAATATACAAGCAACTCCTGAAGCTCAATTCCAGAAAAATAAATGACCCAATCAAAAAATGGGCCAAAGAACTAAACAGACATTTCTCCAGAGAAGGCATACAGATGGCTAACAAACACCTGAAAAGATGCTCAACATCACTCATTATTAGAGAAATGCAAATCAAAACCACAATGAGGTACCATTACACGCCAGTCAGGATGGCTGCTATCCAAAAGTCTACAAGCAATAAATGCTGGAGAGGGTGTGGAGAAAAGGGAACCCTCTTACACTGTTGGTGGGAATGCAAACTAGTACAGCCGCTATGGAAAACAGTGTGGAGATTTCTTAAAAAACTGGAAATAGAACTGCCATATGACCCAGCAATCCCACTCCTGGGCATACACACTGAGGAAACCAGATCTGAAAGAGACACGTGCACCCCAATGTTCATCGCAGCACTGTTTATAATAGCCAGGACATGGAAGCAACCTAGATGCCCATCAGCAGATGAATGGATAAGGAAGCTGTGGTACATATACACCATGGAATATTACTCAGCCGTTAAAAAGAATTCATTTGAACCAGTCCTAATGAGATGGATGAAGCTGGAGCCCCTTATACAGAGTGAAGTAAGCCAGAAAGATAAAGAACATTACAGCATACTAACACATATATATGGAATTTAGAAAGATGGTAACGATAACCCTATATGCAAAACAGAAAAAGAGACACAGAAATACAGAACAGACTTTTGAACTCTATGGGAGAATGTGAGGGTGGGATATTTCAAAAGAACAGCATGTATACTATCTATGGTGAAACAGATCACCAGCCCAGGTGGGATTCATGAGACAAGTGCTCCAGCCTGGTGCACTGGGAAGACCCAGAGGAATCGGGTGGAGAGGGAGGTCGGGCGGGGGGGGGGGATCGGGATGGGGAATACGTGTAAATCCATGGCTGATTCATATCAATGTATGACAAAACCCACTGAAATGATGTGAAGTAATTAGCCTCCAACTAAAAAAAAAAAAAAAAAAAAAAGATACAATCCCCACCCCCCCAAAAAAAGGACAATACTAGAGTCATCTGACTATGACTGGAAAAGTTCACGTTCAGTATCATTAGCATCAGGTTCACAGACATTTTTGCCACAAGCATTTTTGCTGCAAACATTTTCACCACATAACTAATTGGCTACAAGGCAATTGTGCCATTAAAAAAAAGATGAACAATGAAACAGGTAGATTAAAAAGGACATAATGAAACATGAGAAATGACTGACAGAATTACAAAGACTTTATTGTGAAATACAAGACATCTGAAAGCATTTAAAATGTGTGCAGGGTCATGTCAATACTATGCAAATAACATTTCTTTTTGTGGGCTGCACCTGAGCAGTTTGTCTTCCAAGTCTTTTGTTCACAGTACATAATACTATTTTTTCTTTTTGCTTACTGATTTGTCTCTTCATTTGGCATCACACTTCTTTTTCACCAATATTTATTCCTTCATTTAGAGAGGTATCAACTTCCAAACACTAGGATATATATTTGTATCTGAGTTTTGTACTGCATTGTGAAAACCTCCGCACTGTTATTTGTTCTTTGTCACATGTCCATCGATAAATGTTCCAAACGTCTATGGGAAATGTGAGTGCAACTCTGCATGCAGTGTTTTTAAATATGAAACCAACGATGTTGCAGCCTGGCGGAGCAGAGACTAGAACCTGCCCCATGACTCGAGGGTGCAGCAAAATGCGCCCTGGTGATTGTCCTAGTAAGTATGCCGAACGGACATTCTTGAGGCAGGACATGCTCTCTGCTCCGCTTCACTGCCTACTCTTGCATCAGTCTCCATGAAAACAAAACAAGATACTCCTTATCAACAGCAAAGCCTGCGCTAGTTAAACTCCCCAGTATCACTATTCCCTAATGATCTCATGTGACTTCTGCCAATAAAAATGCAGGCTGAAAGGAGCCATTTTGTCTTCCTGCCATGGAGAGCAGGAGGGCCCCCTGACTCTCCACTTGCTAAATTATGTGTGATTGTCTTTTCATTACCTGCTCGCCCCCCGTTTTAGGTCTTTCTCACCCACTGTGCTGGGTGCGCAAACGCTTGGGACAAATCATCATCATCTATCAACTCAATAAAACCATCAACAATGTCACTAACTAGAAGAAGTGTTCATGCATTTGAAACCCAACTGTCAAATCAAAAACTGTCAACCAGTTATTTATCTTTCAAAACAAAGATGTCAAAGCAAAAGTACCTAGAACCGGAAATACTAGCCTCAACATTAGAGCTCATGTGTAATAATTAACTCAATATTGCCTCTCTAGAAAATCTGACTACTACTTGCAATAATAAAAGACAGAGAAAAACATTTAAAAGCATTGAGAATAAAAATTACAACCAGCCATCCTCAACTAAAGTCTTCAAATGTGTCTATCATTTGAATAGACTTCAAAGTCTATTTCTCTTTGAAGAACATGCCAAGTTAATCAAATATGATTTTTATATCATGACTTCAATATTTTCCACTATACAAATATATGTTTTTTTATCATACTGGACTTCTAACAAACCTTGGGAACCTTATGGCAGAATTTTTTTTTTTTAGAATACGTTACCAGTAGATTTTATGAAAACTAACATAAAAGAACACTTTACCCACACTTTCAGTATTCTTCTTTTTTGTGAAACATTTAAACAAAAGGAAGAAAGACATTTTTTTTCCTCTACTTTTTAAAATATTCTCTATTGAAAACATGGTTATGCCCTTCACAGCATTTTCTTCCCTTTCAGCTGAAAGATTATCTTTTGAATGAAATTCCTCAACAGACTATTCAGTTACTGAGCACTTTTATCAAAAGTAAGTTTTATTATCTCTTCCTGGGCAAGAGTGCTAAGAAAATTAACTATGAGTTAAGGGCATACTGTTGTTTTCTCCCATAGTAAGTTAAATAAACAAATCCAGAATCATTGAGAAATGTGATGTTAGTTCATCAACCCTTTGATATGAAGTATGAGCTATTAGGATTCATGATGTTCATATTCCTGAGAAATAACAGTCAGGAACTTATTAGTAAGATGCAATTTAAAATTTATTAATCTCTATCAATCCTGAGTGAAATTTCAAGTTCTAAATTTCCTGTAGTACTGCTTACACAAGTGCCTATTCTGGATACCTAGAAGACATCCACTAAGTGATTACTCAATGAAAGAGAATGACAGGAACAATGCTAAACATATCTGTGAAACTGGGAAATATAACATATAGTTCACTAAGAATGTAGGGCAGGTAAGCACCAGAGTAGCATGTCAGCTCTGTTTCAACTGCATGGTAAGATAAACAAATATAGACTCCACGGTGCAATCACATTGTTTTCAAGAGTACCCTGGAGTCAGCTAAAAGTGGTTATCACCGTACCCAAGATAACCTAGCTATGCAGGTGGAAACCTTGCTGTTTTTAATCATCATGTATGCTTGCTAAAGGGCTATGAATATGTCTCCTGGATGGACAGTTCTACAAAAGCCTGTACAGAAAGACAAGATGACTTCCACCCAACCTTTCAGAATTAGATGCTAGCACTGTGCTTATTCAATATGTTTTCCTTTTGTAAGAGTTTCTACATTTGATTAATAGCTGATATTAGAATGCAGCACCATAAGTCAGTTTTCTTCTTTGTTTATTTGGGTTTTTACTAGCAGATGTAGTTGGCAATAAAAATACATTTCAGTCTCCATCAAGTTTAGTTTCAGGGGAAAAAAAAAATAAATTTTTAAGACCTCAGTGTGATAGTTCAGAGGCAATATGATCAAATGAAATTTAAACTCATTCATTCTCTGAAGCATTAAACCTTAATACAACAATCAAAATTTATCAGAGCTGCCTACTATCTCTTTTACTTTCCTTTCACTTAATTAAAATAGAATTTTTACTGGGATCTTAAAAAATAGTCAGGTCAGGGAGTTGGTATTAACTAACTGTGATTTTTTCTGCACACCTCTCTTCCAATCTGTTTTGCAATGAAATGAAAGTATCACTGCCTTTTTTCACCTTTCAGACAGAGATAATCACTCTAACAGTATACCTGGTTGAGCTGTGTGAAGTGATAACACGTTTGGTCTCACCAGACTAACTTGGGGGACACTTAGCACTTATCACGACATCAGTCAGGTCTTCCCTAAACCTCCATGGTTTCATCTGTAGAGTAGGATAATGACAAGGCCTACAACTTATAGTTATCATTACTGAATGGGATGAAAAGACCATATGGGGGATTATAGTTATTTTTGCTTTGTATGCCCAAAATCTACACAAGTACTTGGCATATAACAGATTCTCAAAAATATTTTGTCAAATGAATGACATGATACTTTTTTTAACTGCATTGTAATGACTTGTTTCCCTGAATATATTACAGAAGAATGACCACACCCTACCTTTTTCTATTTACCACTTTGTGTTCTGGTTTTTTGTTATAATTTAGCAATCTAATAATATGGTATTCTTTCAAGTTAATATTTACTACTATTTATTAATACCAACTTATGTGTTTTGTGTTATCTAGTCATATTTTATGATTGTTTTCTTATTAAAGTTGAAGTAAATTTTAAATATTTGATCAAACGTAAAGGATTAAACTGGGTTCCTATGGACCATGGCTGCCCACATAAATGGATACCAAATGTGCCTGTTTCATAGAGCAATAAATAAAAGCAAGAAGAATATAGTGAAAAACACTAAGAGTGCCTATGTTTGAAACTCAAAGGTACTTAAATATGTTAGCATCTATTCTCTTATATAAATCTGTAAGGTAATACTAAAAATCAATTAAGTGTTAGATCTAATTATGATGAACTACATTCTATTTCTAAAAGTACCATATTTCAGACATTTTTGCTATCATAATTATAAAACATTATGATCATACATTTATATTCTGATAGTCTATACTCATCTATGATTCTTTGGTATACAGTGTTACATATATATGCACATTACCCCAGGGCCCAGCATATTGTAAACACCTATTCTCTAAATAAATGAAAGTAATGTGATTCCATGCAAATCATGATTTCTTATAAAAGTTTAGTTGACAAATCAAACTTATGCTCAACCTACTACTTTGAATATTTTACCTACTTGTATTTTTTTCTATTAAAATTAAATACAAAGTGAAGACCAGAATTGAGGATTCCCTAAGCAAACAAACCCACTTAAGCCACCTAAGCAAAACTGGAGCAGCCATGAAGAGATACCCCACATTCAAGGTAAGAGAAAACCAAGAAAGATGGTAGGCACTGAGAGAGGGCATTGGAGGGCAGACAGACTGAAACCACAATCACAGACAACTAGTCAACCTGATCACATGGAACATAGCCTTGTCTAACTCAGTGAAACTAAGCCATGCCATGCGGAGCCACCCAAGACAGACGGGTCATGGTGGAGAGGTCTGACAGAATGTGGTCCACTGGAGAAGGGAATGGCAAACCACTTCAGTATGCTTGCCTTGAGAACCTCATGAACAGCATGAAAAGGCAAAAAGATAAGATACTGAAAGATGAACTCCCAAGGTCGGTAGGTACCTAATATGCTACTGGATATCAGTGGAGACATAACTCCAGAAAAATGAAGGGATGGAGCCAAAGCAAAAACAACACCCAGTTGTGGATGAGACTGGAGATAGAAGCAAGGTCTGATGCTATAAAGAGCAATATTGCATAGGAACCTGGAATGTTATGTCCATAAATCAAGGCAAATTAGAAGTTATCAAACAGGAGATGACAAGAGTGAACGTCGACATTTTAGGAATCAGAAAACTAAAATGGACTGGAATGGGTGAATTTAACTCCAATGACCATTATATCTACTATTGTGGGCAGGAATCCCTTAGAAGAAATGGAGTAGCCATCATAGTCAACAAAAGAGTTGGAAATGCAGTACTTGGATGCAATCTCAATAAGGACAGAATGATCTCTGTTCGTTTCCAAGGCAAACTATTCAATATCACGGTAATCCAAGTCTATGCCCTGACCAGTAACGCTGATGAAGCTGAGGTTGAAGAGTTCTATGAAGACCTACAAGACCTTCTAGAACTAACACCCAAAAATGATGTCCTTTTCATTATAGGGGACTGGAATGCAAAAGTAGGAAGTCAAGAAACACCTGGAATAACAGGCAAATTTGACCTTGGAGTACAGAATGAAGCAGGACAAAGGTTAATAGAGTTTTGCCAAGAGAACGCATTGGTCATGGCAAACACCCTCTTCCAAAAACACAAGAAAGACGCGACACATGGACATCACGAGATGGTCGACATTGAAATCAGACTGATTATATTCTCTGCAGCCAAAGATGGAGAAGCTCTAAACAGTCAGCAAAAACAAGACCGGGAGCTGACTGTGGCTCAGATCATGAACTCCTTATTGCCAAATTCAGACTTAAATTGGCGAAAGTGGAGAAAACCATGAGACCATTCAGGTATGACCTAAATCAAATCCCTTATGACTATACAGTGGAAGTGAGAAATAGATTTAAGGGACCAGATCTGATAGACAGAGTGCCTGATGAACTACGGACAGACGTTCGTGACATTGTACAGGAGACAGGAATCAAGACCATCCCCAAGAAAAAGAAATGCAAAAAAGCAAAATGGCTCTCTGAGGAGGCCTTACAAACAGCTTGAAAAGAAGGGAAGTGAAAAGCAATGGGGAAAAGGAAAGATATACCCATTTGAATGCAGAGTACCAAAGAATGGCAAAGAGAGATAAGAAAGCCTTCCTCAGTGATCAATGCAGAGAAATAGAGGAAAATAATAGAATGGGAGACTAGAGATCTCTTCCAGAAAATTAGAGACACCAAGGGAACATTTTATGCAAAGATGGGCTCAATAAAGGACAGAAATGGTAGGAACCTAAAGAAGCAGAAGATATTAAGAAGAGGTGGCAAGAATACACAGAAGAACTGTACAAAAAAAGATCTTCATGACCCAGATAATCATGATGGTGTGATTACTCACCTAGAGCCAGACAGCATAGAATGTGAAGTTAAGAGGGCCTTAGGAAGCATCAGCACAAACAAAGTTAGTGGAGGTGATAGAATTCCAGTTGAGCTATTTCAAATCTTGAAAGATGCTGTGAAAGTGCTGCACTCAATATGCCAGCAAATTTGGAAAACTCAGCAGTGGCGACAGGACTGGAAACGGTCAATTTTCATTCCAATCCCAAAGAAAGGCAATGCCAAAGAATGCTCAAACTACCGCACAATTGCACTCATCTCACATGCAAGTAAAGTAATGCTTAAAATTCTCCAAGCCAGGTTTCAAGAATACGTGAACCATGAACTTCCAGATGTTCAAGCCGGTTTTAGAAAAGTCAGAGGAACCAGAGATCAAATTGACAACATCTGTGGATCATCAAAACAGCAAGAGAGTTCCAGAAAGACATCTATTTTTCTTTATTGACTAGGCCAAAGCCTTTGACTGTGTGGATCAGAATAAACTGTGAAAAATTATGAAAAAGATGGGAATACCAGGCCACCTGACCTGCCTCCTGAGAAATTTGTATGCATGTCAGGAAGCAACAGTTAGAACTGGACATGGAACACAGACTGGTTCCAAATAGGAAAAGGAGTATGTCAAGGCTGTATATTGTCACCCTGCTTATTTAACTTATATGCAGTGTACATCATGAGAAATGCTGGGCTGGAGGAAGCACAAGCTGGAATCAAGATTGCTGGTAAATATATCAATAACCTGAGATATGCAGATGACACCACCCTTATAGCAGAAAGTGAAGAAGAACTAAAGAGCCTCTTGATGAAAGTGCAGGAGGAGAGTGAAAAAGTTGGCTTAAAGCTTAACATTCAGAAAACTAAGATCATGGCATCTGGTCCCATCACTTCATGGCAAATAGATGGGGAAACAGTGGAAACAGTGGCCGACTTTATTTTTCTGGGCTCCAAAATCACTGCAGATGGTGACTACAGCCATGAAACTGAAAGATGCCTACTCCTTGGAAGGAAAGTTATGACCAACCTAGACAGCATATTAAAAAGCAGAGACATTACTTTGCCAACAAAGGTCTGTCTAGTCAAGGCTATGGGTTTTCCAGTAGTCATGTGTGGATGTGAGAGTTGGACTATAAAGAAAACTGAGCGTCAAAGAATTGATGCTTTTGAACTGTGGTGTTGGAGAAGATTCTTGAGAGACCCTTGGACTGCAAGGAGATCCAACCAGTTCATCCTAAAGGAGATCAGTCCTGGGTGTTCATTGGAAGGACTGATGCTGAAGCTGAAAGTCCAATATTTGGCCACCTGATGCAAAGAGCTGACTCATTAGAAAAGACCCTGATGCTGGGAAAGATTGAGGGCAGGAGGAGAAGGGGACGACAGAGGATGAGATGGCTGGATGGCATCACCGACTCAATGGACATGAGTTTGAGTAAACTACAGGAGTTGGTGATGGACAGGGAGGCCTGGCGTGCTGCGATTCATGGGGTCGCAAAGAGTCGGACACGACTGAGTGACTGAACTGAACTGAAGCAAAACTATATTTTACTTCATGAACATAAACAAAATTTAACTTAGGTTATTTCTTGTAAATTACTCTGACAATCCTAAGTCACCTTCCTAAAAACCTTGCGATATCACTTTTAACAAATCTCCTGCAAGCACCCATTATAATGACTAATCATTATAAAAGCTAAACAACTTCCTTACTTTCCCTTTTACTTCATTTTGTGACATCATGTCCCTGAGCTCTGAGCTTTAGTCTCAGAATTTGAAGACACCCAGCTTGCTAACTGTTCTTATGTGTAAGATAAACTCTTGCTAATTACTCCTTGTTACTTGGTGATTTAACTTTGCTATTCCTGACAGCTTTTGGCATCAGAAGTTATGATTCTGAAAAGACCGCCTATTACCTCAAGGCCAGTGAGTAATCTGGTTCTAATGCTTTCTTGTTGATCCTGGAGTTTGAGGTTAAGTCCTCTGCTCTCTTTGCATTTTGAGCTGTGACTTTATTTTGCAGATCTGTAGTTTGTTTATTAAGGTGTCAACTATAAACTGGGACTTGCCAAGAGCATTGCCAACGACTTAACAAGAGCATTTGCCATCTGCCTCTGTGGAGACTGAACCCTGCACTACTGCAGCTGTTGACCTTCAACACCCCCTGAGCAAGTTCAAGGTGGAATGAGGCACTCCGCGCTCCAGGGAGTATGGTGGGAAGGTCTTTAGATAGTTAGATGTTTTCAGCAACAAATTTTATGATCTCAATCTTTGCATCTCCTCATATCTAGAAAAGCACTAAATCCCTTCATGGTGATGTCAGATCCTCATGACCAGCAGAAAACCCTTTGTAAAACAAATGCTTAATGGAATTGAACTCCGCCTTCACCAAAACAGCACATATTGACCTTCCTTCCACTGCCTCTTTGGAGCAGTGTCTCAGAGCTGAGGTGCTGTCTCCCAGGCTGCAGTCCTCATTTTGCCCCAAGTAAAACTTAACTCACAACTCTCAAGTTGTGCATCTTTTTTTAATTGACAGAGGCTTCTTGGTAATTCACCCCCATTTTCTTCAAAAGGCAGGAAACATGTGAATCTCTGTGTTTTGGAACATCTGTTAAGAAACAGGACCCTTCATAGTTAAGATATCATAGGGAATTTAAAAGTAAAAACAGGTTCTAAGTAGTCTAAAACGTTTTACACTTCTGTCAAAAAAAAAAAAAAAAAAAAAAAACCTCCTGGTGTGTTTTATGTATATTCACTATGAACCAGGCTCTTTTGCCTATTTGGAAGATGAATAATTTTGGATAATTTGGAATTGTAGGGGCCACTTTTGGGAATGATTAACTTAGAATAGATAACTTACCTTAAGGGAAAACATAGGAAAGCGCTCTTCACACTTCTCAGAGACAATAGAATGCATTATTTGATTGGCATTCAGAAGCTTCTAAAAGACAAACTGTCTCCAAAAAATAGCTTCTCTAAAAGGACTTCTAAAGCATGCAAATAAAATCATCTTTAGGAAAACAAAAAAAGGGTTGCCACTTCCTCCTCCAGGGGATCTTCCTGACCCAGGGATCAAACTTTCCTCTCCTGCATGGCAGGCGGATTCTTTATCACTGAGTCACCTGGGGAGCCCAAATGGTGTGTATATATATATACACACACACACACATAATCATATGGATTTTAAAAAAAGATATATATTTAATAGTCTATATTTAATAGACTTAAAGAAAAAAGTATTTCTAGGAATTAAGTATTCCTAAAATTCCCAGAAATATAGAAACTAACCAGATGATTTTCAAGTTCACATAATCTGGTATTCTTTGATAAACTGAGGTTAGTGTAAGATTGTTGGTTTAATGAAAGCAGGCATGTCTTCAGAGATGTCAATATTAAATGTAATGCAAACATATAGTCTCTCCTACCAGGCTTTAATAGTCATATAAGCTCATTCTGTATCAATGTTATGAAGTTGGTCAACAAAATATTATAACTTAAAAGGTGGTTAGCTGCTTGATGCCTAATTTAAGCCTAATTGTTTAAAAAACAGGTAACTTAAGTAGACATGAGTAAGTTTATACTATGTTATATTAAGTAATCATTAAAGTGTATTCATTATATATTTAAATCATTTCCAAATAAGACAATAATTGAACACTGACACATAAATTACTACATAAGTTATTCACTTTTGTTTTTCACTTTTAACAGAGAGACCAAAGATATTTGAGTCTACATTTAAACATGTCTTTTCCATATTAAAAATTATATATGAAAAATATGTCTCTAAAATTATAAACTATAATTATGTATTTATGAATTTGCTAACCTACTATAGAATGCTAATATATGACAATTCACAAATGCCTGCTTCCTCATTTTCATTGGCATGTAAAGGTTACTAACCCTTAGAATTTATAATACTTAAACTTATTAAAAACAACAAGAGCAAAGGAAAATAACTTTGCATTATAACGTATGGGAAAAAATATGATGAGTATATAAGGAATACAGAATGTGCTTTTGTAAAATTAAAAAACTAATTTTGTCTAAAAAGTGAGTGGCTATTCTGGAATAAGAAAGGAAAAATAGTAAGATAAAACCTAGATGGATATAGAAAGTTGCAGAAGGTTTGTGGAAAATAAATTTTATATTGTGTAGTCAAAGCTGGTTAAAAAAGAGTAGATTTATTTATAAGGCTTTTAAAAATGAGTTCAACAATATATCAACACAAAACTAGAGTTTAATTTTAACTCTGCTAAAAATTTTGTTCTTTAGATTATTGTTGTGCTCTTAAGATTATAAAGTTTTTTTTTAAGATTTAATATAATCCACTTTGGTAACAATGATCTTGGTCTTATGAAATTATTTCTGTTGTTAGTGTTTTCTTGAACAGGCCTTAGATTACTTAGAAAAACTCAGTCAGTTCAATATTAGAAGGCTAAAGGGTTTTTTGTGTGTGTGTGTATGTGGGTGTGTATGTGTGTATAGAATCAGGTAACGTTCTGTACTTGCCTCTGAAATGATTTCATTGCTGCTGCTGCTAAGTCACTTCAGTCGTGTCCGACTCTGTGTGATACCATAGACGGCAGCCCACCAGGCTCCCTCGTCCCTGGGATTCTCCAGGCAAGAACACTGGAGTGGGTTGCCATTTCCTTCTCCAATGTGTGAAAGTGAGAAGTGAAAGTGAAGTCACTCAGTCGTGTCCGACTCTTAGCAACCCCATGGACTGCAGCCTACCAGGCTCCTCCATCTATGGGATTTTCCAGGCAAGAGTACTGGAGTGGGGTGCATTGATTTCATTGCTACTTTGGTTCAATAAACTACGTTTCTGCTGCACAACGACTGATGCTATTTAATCAGTATTTGACATCTTGTTCAGCTGCTCAGTCATGTCCGACTCTATGTGACCCCATGGACTGCAGTACGCCGGGCTTCCCTGCCTTTCACCATCTCTCTGAGCTTGCTTAAACTTGTGTCCACTGAATCAGTGATGCCATCCAACCACCTCATCCTCTGTTGTCCCCTTCTCCTCCCACATTCAATTTTTCCCAGCATCAGGGTATTTTCAAATGAGTCAGTTCCTCACAACAGGTGGCCACAGTATTGGAGCTTCAGTTTCACCACCAGTCCTTCCAATAAATATTCAGGATATATTTCCATTAGGATTAACTGGTTTGATCTCTTCACAGTCCAAGGGACGCTCAAGAGTCTTCTCCAACACCACAGTTCAAAAGCATCAATTCTTCAGTGCTCAGCCTTCTTTAAAGTCCAACTCTCACATCCATACATGACTACTGGAAAAACCATAGCCTTGCCTAGACGGACCTTTGTTGGCAGGGTAATGTCTCTGCTTTTTAATATTGTCTAGGTTTGTCATAACTTTTCTTCCAAGGAGCAAGCACCTTTTAATTTCATGGCTGCAGTCACCAGCGGCAGTGATTTTGGAGCCCAAGAAAATAAAATCTATCACTGTTTCTATTGTTTCCCCATCTATTTGTCATAAAGTGATCAGACTGAATGCCATGATCCTTGTTTTTTGACTGTTGAGTTTAAAGTCAGCTTTTTGTCTCTCCTCTTTCTCCTTCATCAGGAGGCTCTTTCTGCCATAAGGGCGCTATCATCTGCATTTCTGAGGTTATTGATATTTCTCTATGCAATCTTGATTCCAGCTTGTGCTTCATCCACCTGGCATTTTGTATGATGTACTCTGCATATAAGTTAAATAAGCAGGGTGATAATATACAACCTTGAGGTACTCCTTTTCCTATTTGGAACCAGTCCATTGTTCCATGTCTGGTTCTAACTGTTGCTTCTTGACCTGCATACAGGTTCCTCAGGAGGCAGATAAGGTAGTCCTGCATTCCTATCTCTTTAAGAATTTTCCACAGTTTGTTGTTGTCCACACAGTCAAAGACTTTAGCACAGTCAATAAGCAAAAGTAGATATTTTTCTGGAATTCCCTTGCTTTTTCTATGATCCAACAGATGTTGGCAGTTTGATCTCTGGCTCCTCTGCCTTTTCTAAATTCAGTTTGAACATGTGGAAGTGCTTGGTTCACATACTGCGGAAGCCTAGCTTGGAGAATTTTGAGCGTTACTTTCCTAGGGTGTGAGATGAGTCCAATTGTGCAGTAGTTTGAACGTTCTTTGGCATTGCCTTTCTTTGGGCCTAGAATGAACACTGACCTTTACCAGCTCTGTAGCCACTGCTGAGTTTTCTAAATTTGCTAGTCATTTTTAATAAACCTCCTCAAGTCCAATTTTGAATGAAGTCAAAATAACTGAGAATTTCCAGAGGGTACCTGGAAGATCTCAAAAGACTTATGTTCTCTCCTCATTTAAAAAAAAAAAAAGTTAATTTATTTAGCATTATTGGATATTTTAAATTGCATGAGAAAGACTGTCAAATAAAAAGTAATATTTAAACTTCTTAGATTATATTTACATGAATATATATTATTAATATGTGTTCTAGAAAGTATGTGAAATTATTTTTTAAAAATCTGATATGTACTAGTATGATCAGTCAAAAATCTAGTTATTTTACAATTCGGTATGTCAACAAAAAATTGCTTTTTAATTGCTTTTTTTTTTTTGGTGAACTTTACCAGACCTTTAACCATGACTGATTTTAAGTCTTTTGTCACTCAAACACAGTGATTGTTTTACCCTTGATTTTCTCCAAAAGTATTTGCAATCAACTACAGGCATAAGTATATATGGAAATATCAATAACCTCAGATATGCAGAGGACATCACCCTTATGGCAGAAAAGTGAAGAACTAAAGAGCCTCTTGATGAAAGTGAAAGAGGAAAGTGAAAAAGCATACCATAATAGTAATTACTGTTGCCCCAAAAGCACTGAGATAATTTCTTATAGAAAGTGTGATTATATGTAAGAAATTAAGATATGATCAAACAATATTTAGACAGTCCTGTATGAACACATAGGCACAAAATAAAATCATGAAAAGCATTCTGTTGTTAAGCATTCTGCCTCTAGCATGAAGTTAAATATGGAAAAATACATTTTGTTTTCTAAATAAATATTTAAAACAATATAAAATTTAGGTAATTATGAAAAATAATAACAATTTTGAAAATTTTAGTAAGGAAGATTTTGTGTATCATAACATATACCTACTTTAGAGTCTTCATTAAAAAATCATTTAAAACACAGCTATATGTCTTAAATATAACCAAGAATAATAAGTTATTTCTATTTTAAAATACTATAAATAAGAACATTTAATGAGCATGTATTTCAGGGCATGAAAAATTAAATTTTCAAAATGATTTGATATAAATAAAATGTGTTAATAATTGTTAAAACATCTAGCAAAACTGTCCATGGTTTTTCTTCTAAGCACTTCTTTATATTTGCATGATTAATTCTTAACATTATAAAATTAATTCCTTAGCTCATGTATTATCTATCTCAGACAGATATTCACATAGTAAATCTTTATCATCACCATTATGCCTAGTCTATAATGCAGATTTAAGGTAAGCACAATCTTTAACAGTACATAATGTATGTATAATATACAAGTATGTATATATGTGCATATGCAATCCAAGTACAATTTGTATTGAGTTTTGCAATCGTGCAATCCACCAGCATTCTGAAATCAGGAAAACAAAACAAAATCCTGACTTTTGGATCTGGAACACCTACAACACAATCCACAGCTTTAATGTTTGCTAGAAAAGTTAAATGAACTTGAGGAAGTCACTCAGCTTCTTTAAATTCCACTTTCCTTATTTGGAAAATGAATTTAATTAAGCTTGTTCATCTCTTATTTTTAGTTAATTATTATCAAAGTATTTCAGACAAATATTCAGGCATAATATCATAGCACAACACTTCTTTCATCAGTAAATACTTATGTTGCACTGTATTTGTCAGGTACATTTTTACACCTCATGCTGCTTTCTTTGAGAAACAATCAACTTCAGTTTTGTTACACCTTGGAATACAGTGCAGTGATTTTAATGATTCTTACACACTTAAAAAAAAAAAAGTCCATTAATTCCTATTTTTAACTCATGTCTAATGTAATCAGAAAATACAAAACATTTTAATAGTTAAATGATCAAGCTACATAACAAACATTGCTGGAAACTCTGAATATATTTCACCATGAAAGTAAAATGATTAACTGATAAACTTGTTCACTGATATATATTCAGCCCAATTCCATTTTAAAAATATTAAAAAAAAAAAAAAAAAGGTTTCCAAGGAAGCAGCCCGAAATGCCTTACTGGTATTAAAGAGCAATCATAAAATAGTACCTTTTCAGGTTGGTGGTTTTTTGTCTATATTGACAGTTTCTGCTACATTGCTTTTGAGGGAAAAAGTACCTTTCTTTATTGACTTAATCTACTTGCTAACACATCTATTTTTTCTTTTGTATCCTAGTCAAAATATCTTTAATTGAATTTTTTTTCCTTGCTCAAAATGATATTGACCATTCAATCTGATAAAAATCTTTACCAGAGGAGTGCTTTATTTTAGGTAACGGAATTGCTCACATTATCTACACTTAACGGTTTCAAATATAAAGTAAGACAATAAGTAGCAACAGATAAGAACAGAAGAATAAACTTTAGAAAACTGTTAGAGAAACAAAATCACTTTGGTATCCTGAATCATAAAAAGATGTATTTTATGTTTTTAAAAGAGCAAAGTCAACAAGGACACATACAGTGCTTTCAAGTGAATAAACATTTAATTTTATTTTAATACCATGATTTAAATCCAACTTTTGATCATGCATATTGTATGTTAGAAATGAGTCAAATAACTTAAGAAATTTCATAGCATAGTTCTAAATGTTACCATCATTAACTATGATTATTTCACTTCCTGTTTAAAAAAAAACACAGAATTCAGCAAAACCTGTTTTCCTCTCTTTAGCCTTAGGGCTCTTCTGTTGCCCTGCACTACGAGACTGAGACATTTCTGAGCTTGGTCACTTATCCTTGCAATAAACTACAACATGCAAGAGTGCCTTGTTGCTATCCAGACATTTGATAATTAAAGTGAGGTATTATAGAAAGGTAATAAACAAGGACACACAGAAATCAGGCAGTGATGCCAAGTCCAGGAGACAGGGTTTTTTATTTTTTTAATGAGACATTGAACAAACTTCCCCTCAATATGAGGTCAATAGCCAATAAACTTTCTTCACTTGTTTAGAGATATAAATAAATTTTTTACTATCTACAGAGAGAATAAGACTCCTCACGATTTACTTCATTTGAAGACATATATTTTCATCTTCTGATCTCAATGCAAGGGAAAAATAGAGGCAATTTAGTTCTTCAGTAAGAACTGTTATGCAATGATGGGCCTAATTAGAATCACTGCTTTCAAATTTATCTAATATACATAGAATATATAGTGAAATTAAACAAAGACTATAACCAGAGACACAAATGACGTGGATGAGAAGGTTAAAGAAAAAATATGTACTGCCAAGTGGAATATTATATTTAGAACAGCTGCATATAGAGATGATTTAAAATTAAAGGTCTATTTTTGTTTTAAAAATACAGCAAGGTAGGAATGTTAGTTTAAACCACATCCACTAATAGTTTATGCAATTGTGTACAAATACAAAAAGTGTGAAATATTTGGAATGGAAACATTTCTGTATTATATACTGAGAAATAGCTAATGCAAGAAATAATGAAAAATTGATTTGATATGTAGCATGTCAGATTTGTGATACATTTATTATCAAATAATGATGTAAGCTAGGTTGAAATATTATGTACTGGTTTAAATAAACCTTCAGTGCATGTAGGATTCCACAGGGCCTTGAAAAGAAGAAAACAAAAATAAATAAATGAATGACATCAAATTAATAAAATGGAATAAACACAAACTTTAACATGAAGGTTTAAAATGTTTAAACACAAATTAAAAAAAAAACACACAGACCAACATAAATCTATTCTACCTATGATTTTCTAAGTGAAAACTGTTATTAAAACTCATTAAATATATTTATATTAGTAATGTTTCCAAGCTCCCAACTTCCAATTAAATACTTTACAACCGAACACAAGGTGAAAGAGTGAAGACCAGTTAGCAAAATTTTATTCCCTTGGTTTTATAAATGGAGTGAAAAAATAACAGTTTTACTCAACTCTTCATATAGTCTTCATTTCCAGATAATTAAATAATTAATAGGTAAGTCTATATGGCTCTCCTGATATTTTTATAGATCATCCTGAACACAAAGCTCCAAAAGTATTTTCAACCTACCACAATTATTAATACTTTAATTTATTCTTTATTGAAATTTTAAGTGACAGGAAATTAAAACATTTCAAAATATTTCACCTTAAAAAAAGGAACTCCATTGTTCAGACAATGTGTGTAAAAATAAATAGAGGGTCTAAGAAGTCTAGAATATGGCAGCTGCTCCTAAGGAAAGCAGAATTCAGTTGGAGAGATAGAAATGATATAGAAAAGATTAGCCATACTACAAGATAATAAGTTCCATGTCAATACATAGGAGATATATACATAAATATATAGAGCATATAACAATATCTAGTACTGACAGCTACAGGATAAGTTTTCAGGACTAGTAACTGCGGAAGTTATTCTATGGAAAGAGAGATCACTCCAGATCAAGGGTAGAGGGCTGGATTTGGGTTTAAAAAGAGAGGAGGGGCATTCTAAACCAAACAGTTAAGAACAAAACAACTCAAAAACACTGAACAAGGGAGACAAGAATTAGCAACTTGTGTTGGAGCAGCTTAAGTGGAATAAAAGGTTTATATTTGGGAACAGTTAGAGCTAAAATTGCTTAAGTAGGGAAGAGTGTAATTTTAGCAGCTAGAATGCTGGTTTGAGTAATGTGGATTTTATCTTTCAGGCCTTAGTCAGCCATTAAGAGTTTTAAAGTAGAAATACAACATACTGCAAGCTGCATGTTTGTGATTATTTCTTTTAGATTTATCTGTGATAAATATATATATATAGATTAGAATAAGTAGAGACTTGAAGTAGGAAGTCAAGACCAAAACCAATGGAAATCCATCCTAAAGCAGCAATCAGTACTGGAAGGTGACTGTTCCTTATAATCCAATTTGTCCTACAAGATGTTCCAGTTTCGTGAACAGTTGATCCACCACTCGGGTTACAGCTGAGGCACCATCCTCAGGTCTTCCCAGATGAGTCTTCTGGCACAGTGAAGGCACAAGGCTCCTACTTCACTGGACTCATCACTAATCTCATCTTTCTGCTTATTTACACCACGCCCTTTATCACCATGGGAAACTCTGTCTCGTTTCTAGTAGACTTCCTGTCCTCATCCACAAGAGGACAAAGGTTATGAAGAAAGAAAACTTGTGTACTTCTTGTTCACTGCTACTGAGAGAGTCAATTGGCAGACTGATAAGAAGTCTAGGGTCCCCAAGGAGGAGAAAGGAGTCTGGGGCCCTCAAAGTGGAGATAGGGGCCTGGAATTCTCAAGGAAGAGCAAAGGACAAACTTTTGGTGTCTACATTCCTTAAAGCCTTAGTCAATTACACAACTCAGATAAAACTCTGTACAAAGGATTATATAACAACAAAGTATCCTGTTTGAGGACAGTTTCTGAGACAGTTTCTTGAGGACAGTCCTCCTTCCTGAAAACCTTGTGACTAATCCTGATATCTTAGAATGTATATTATGGGAGTGGGTCTGGTAGGATCTTTCTATTGTTAAATTCTAATCTTCTTATCCTAAAATGTAAATTGTGGGAGTGGGTCTGGTAAAATTTTCACAAACTTGAGACACTCTTTTGATTCATCGTAATAACTAATTAAAAGGTATATAACTCCATTGCTAACACTAGCAAGGGGGCACTCTTTCTGCCCCCTTCTGATGTCTATGTCAGAAGCTTTCTCTATCTCTTTTATGCTTTAGTAAAAGCATAGAGCAATCAAGCCTCTTCTCTGGCCCCGGATTGAATTCTTCTCCTCCAGAGGCCAAGGATCCCGGCGTCTTTTGTGGTTCAGCAACAACCTTTCATTAACAATCTCAATGCCAGGACACCTTTTTTACTTTTATTTTTTAAATGATTATATAAATGAAAAAAGGTATTCTCTCTTGGAGGTGGAAGTAAACTCAGGGCTTTGCTTGTATGTGCTACAGAGAAGCATTTATGTATTTGCCAACCAAATGTTATTTAAAAAAAAAAAAAAAATTGTCCAGAATCATTAAGGCTAACATTTAAATGGATACTCAGTGTTTGGTATCTGTTCCCCAAATGGTAGCTGAATTAATGTAAAAAATATATATATATTATAAGTTAAAAAAATCTAGAATCTATATTCCAGTGTATTTTATGACTCCTAACATTCATGTTTTTAATAAAGCTCTAACACAGATTCCTCTTTTAATATTCTAAAATGAAGGAGAACATATAATAGATTAAATATGTTAGGTGAGATAGACATCATAAAGTATATGATCTTAGCTTTTGCTTATATAAGAGTTTATAATATTCTATATTTGTCATGAGGACAAAAAGTCTCAATAACTCTCTGTCCTCTTTAGCTAGCAGAAAATGAGGTGAGGGCAGGAAATTACTAGGAATATTAAAGCTCAACTAATGAAAATAAATGGTTCCCCTTAACCTGACTGTAGAGACAACAGTAATTTGAAAAATAGGGTACTGTTTTATGATTAACCACTCTGGGGATATTGCAACGGCTTTAGAGCTTCACTGTTTCACTTACTAATGTAAGTCTAGAGATTATTCCCTATCAGAACATTGATGTTTCCTCTTTTTTGGCAAGAACTGGGTGGGGGGGCTTCCCAGCCCTCCATTTTGTGAATGAGCCATCACTAAACACTTTCCTGTTGATGTATATTTTGTGTTGTTTTCATCTTTAACTATTATAAATAATACTCATAAAGGAAGATCTTATAGAAAAGCTATTTGGTATATATGCATATATATATATATGTACAAAACATATGTACTATGTTAAGTTCTAGAGACAGTATTGATAGATGGAGAATAAAATCATGTACATTTTTGTTAAGATTTTTCAAAATCTCTCTTGATAGGGAATTATACAACAATGCTATTCTTTAAAGGGAAAATACTTGAGAAAAGTAAAATGGATGTTTAAAGGGCCACATGATTGAATAATACCTAGTCATTTAAACTATAAAGTAAAAGTTATTAATATTACAGTACAATAATATCCATGCTAAAACATGTAAACACGGGTATGTTTATATACATATATTTACAGATATACTCTGGATTCAGTGTCTGTATGTTTAACATGATAAAAAAATCAAAATACAGGGGAAAAAAACCTTTAAAAGAGTAGAAAATAATACATACACTCACAGCAAGTAATGTTTGTCTTAAGGCCCAATAGTGACTCATTACTGATGTGCCCTTAAAGAAGAAAATTTAATCCTTCCTGACTAAATTAGAGTTTGTAGCAACTTTACCACAAATTAAAAATAACTAAATAGCATTTTGGGAGCAATATAAAGTGTTTCTTATAATCTTAAAATCTGAAAAACACTGTATTTCTAATTCTAGTCTTTTCTTAGACTAAAAAAATGACTAATTCATCATCTTTATGTTATACTTTTCCAATGCAAGAAAATGCGTAACCTATTTATATTTCTTTTTGAAAATTACACTGTATTAGACTAAAGATTAAACAAGTTTTCCTGTAATTTGATGGATTAAATCCAAATCTGTAAATCCACTTACAAGTACAAAGCTCATAAAATAATGACAAACCTGAGTAATTCTGATATGTGAAGAACTATGACTCTTTAAGTACTCTGAATTGCAAATTACATTCTTTTTGGTATAAATTTTCAGATATGTATGTTTAAAATTCTAATCATCATCTTAAAAATGTGGCATCATGCAAGAGTGTAATTTTCTGATATTCTTACTTTATAGAGCATGAGGTTAATGTTACATGTGGCTCTCTTTTAGGAAATTTTCTGTAATGCATTATTTGAAAGTTCCAATTCCTTTGCCTATTTGTTATGAAGCCAAACATTTATGGGAGTTATTTTTTCTTTAGTTCTCTGTGGTTATTTATAAATTATTAAAACACTTTACATCCTTATTTTGAAACAATAATACATGACTTACCTACTGAACAACAAAAAATCCAATATTTTAATGTTTTTTCCTCAAAATTATTACTGCTTCTTTTATTGGCAGAAGATATAAGCTAGTGAAGGTGAACAGAACTTGTCATCCTGAAATCTGTTTCTATAAAAACTGCACTTAAATAAGAAAATGCGATTTTTAAGAAACTACAGACACAGAAGAAGCTTTGAAAACTGAGTAAAGTTAGCCTTTCATAAGAAACATTTACATCATAAGGGAACTCTCCATTTTTAAGACTGTCTCACTCTCTATACCAGAAAGAAGATGTTGACTAAATCTCTAGAAATTCTTGTCAATGGAAAGGGCACTGACTTAAATCTTTATAACAACCATAACCTTGTTTACAGTGTTGTTCCCGGTAACCCCCCTTAACTTGCCTCCCCACTGCTACACCTTTCATCTCTAGCTGGCAAGTGGTATTTAGTGTTGACTTGGCTATTTTAGGGAGTTAACTCAGTTTCTATGTATATCTTCATGTAAACAGAAAATATACACGTTATTAAATTTTTGCTTTTCTCCTGTTAATGTCTTTTATGACAGGAACACTCAGTCAAGAACCTAGACAGATAGAGGGAAAGTTATTTTTCTACCCCTACAGTTTTGAGATCCACAATGGGACCTGCTGAAGCACCATAGTTGCTCTGGAGTCTGCACAAGGGAATCTGGAAAACTGGCAGAAGCTAGCCAAGGGTAATATTTCTTACCAAAGGCAGGTCTCTTGGATCTGTCTCCCTATAGACAGATAGAGATGCCTTTTGGGATGCCTCTAGCATCTATGGTCAAGCCATAAAAAGCCTTATTGGTTTGAGATGCTATTGAGATCCTATAAGATCCTATAGGATGCTATAAGATCCTACTTGTCAATAACCAGATGATGAATCCTATGAACTGGAAAAACTTATATATTTGAGGAAAAAATTAGAGAGCTCTCATTCTAACAATTTTCTTTTTGGTACCTATGGAAAGACCAAATTGAAAAGAGGACACTAAGAATTAAAATGGCCTGCCTTACAGATTCCTCTAACAAGATAAAATCACAAAGCCTCATTTATCATGCCTTTCAGCAGATAGCATCACATTTAGAGAACAGTTACAAAGATTAGTGGACATCGACATTCACAGAAACCATGATTGGTAGCTAAAGGGTGTTCTTCCCACCCATGATTGCACTGTATTTATCAGATAAGACAGAAGGCCTCTTGGGAAAATCCGCTCACAGAAGAAACAGATGACCAGTTTTTCTCCCAGGCCCTCTTACAAGCGATCAAGAAACATCAGCTAGAGGCTAATGTTCAGGTACTGACTAAAACAAAAGTAGAGGCTTTCTCCTCAAAAGGTTAATTGGTCTAAGGTTGAATTGTACACTTAGGAAAAAAAAAATAACATTGCAAGGCCACTGCTGAATGCTCTATATACATTTTTCAGAAAGGCATACTGCACTAAACCCTAAAGCTCCAGGATTTTTCCATTTTAGTTGGAAATCCTCTACATGATATAAAGTAAACTGAAAATAATCTAGTTGGATAGGAAGTTCAGTCCCTTGATATAAAATTTAGGCTACAACTAAATTCTTTGAGGAATTAGAAACAACTTTGCCTTTCAAATCTTTGCAAAACCAGAGCTGCAGCCCTAGAAACAATTGCAAGCCCAGCCTTTCTTTTTTTTAACCCCCTCCCTCTTAAAGTCCTCTATTCATCTCAAAATGCATTCAAAAGGTTGGTGCTGTGTACTTAGTCGCGTCCGACTCTTTGCAAGCCCATGGACTGTAACCCACCAGGCTCCTCTGTCCATGGGGACTCTTCAGGCAAGAATACTGGAGTGGGTTGCCATGCCCTCCTCCAGGGGATCTTCCCAGCCTGGCGATTGAACCCAGGTCTCCATTATTGGTGGATCCTTTACCATCTGAGCCACCAGGGAAGCCCAACACTTTAGAAAAATAAGGAAAGTTTGAATAGTAATTATTTCAGGCCTCTGATAACAGGCAAATAAACCCCATTTTGGAGAAAATTTGGATATTTTCTCTGTGTCTTTGAAATGTAAATTTTCTACCAAATCTTAAAATTTGTCTATTCCATCTTCTCTAGAACCTAAGAACCACTCTTTGAAATGCAAACTTTAGGGAGATGTTTCTTATCAGAAGTAGAAAAAAGGAGTTATTTTTAAAATGGGCAAATGAAAAATTCTGTCTCTTTTACAAATACTAGGGGGGAAAAAAACCAAGAACAACAAAGATGGTAATAACAAAAACAAAATTGCAAACATCTTAATGGACAAACGTCCAGGAACACAATTTGGATCCATCTGATCTCAAAAACTAGTCAAGTACTAGTAATACACCTGACTCATAGCTAAATTTTTTACATGAAAGCTATAAGATCTATATTTGTATCTGTATGTTTATAGATGTCTATATATGCATGTTGTAGATGTGTGATTTTTTTTCTACCTCCAGATGTCACTGCCAAAATTATTTTGTAAAAGACCTCTACTTGACTGACTTCAAATAAGTGCTTTATAAACTAAGTATTCCTGAAACTTTCAGAAATATAGTAATCCAATTTTAAAAAAATCATAGAATATTGAATAATCGCCAGTAAATAAAAGCTATCTGAAGTTTATTGGTTTAATTAAAAGACATAACTTCAGTGTTATTAACATTAAATATAATTTGACATGTAACACTCATTCTATCTAGGTTTACTAGTCAAAGAACTTCGTACTATCTCTATTACAAAATTTATAGGCAAGACAAACAGCTGAGGATGATGGCTGACTTTGTCTAATGTCACACAAAGCTTTCAAAAGTAATTGAAACATAACTGTTGAGAACAAGTGATTTAAGTAGGATAAGAGTTTTTAGTTTAGCTTTTCAGCAATAATTATACATTACTATATGTCTACTTAAGTAGTTTCACAGATCTTTTTGGTAATTTCTGTCCTCAGAGTTTTGCTGAGTAAAGGGATAGAATCTTATTGAATACATAAATTATTTCCAAATAAGACAAAATATTAAGCAATTATTACTGAACACAGGCTTATCTACTTTTGACTTCCTATGATAGAGGAACTGATTATATTTGGGTTTGTTAGTGAAGATTTCTTGTGTCACATTGAAAGACTTTACTATTAAAAAGATGACAAACTTCTAGAAATTATAAAATTTATTAATAATTAATTTGCCAAGGTAAAGAATACTGTAGTAATATACACCAATCTGCCTACCAATGCAGGAAATGCACGTTTGCTCCCTGAGCTGGAAAGATCCCCTGCAGAGAGAAATGGCAACCCACTCCAGTATTCTTGTCTGGGAAATCCCATGGGCGAGAGCCTAGCAGGCTCCACCGCAACAGTCAGAAGTGACTCAGTGACTAAAACAAAACAGCCACATACAGTCTGTAATTGCTTACTTCTTAATTTTCACTATAAAGTTCATAAAGAGTTAAGAATTCTAATTCATGTGATTAAAACTACTAGAAACAAAGGAAATAACTGTATGCAAGGGAAATAATATCTGTTCTTGGCTAAAAAAGGTATGAGGTATAAATACCTAGAAATGTGATATATATTTCTATATATTTTAGGTTCAATCTGAAATTTTTTATGGAAGTTACTGAAAAGTTAATGTTTTTAGGGAGTCAATGTGACTACTACCTTTAAAAAAGTTAAATATTAATTCACACAAAATATGACATAATTAGGTCACAAATTTACCCGGCCAATATTTTTCGAACTCCAATTTAATCATATTAAAATTTGAATAGCCATTTAAAACATACTAGTGTATAATTTAATTCTTATTATATACATGCAAAAGTTTAAAAATTTGCATCTAATCCTATGCTGTATAATAAAAATAGTAAATAAATGTAGGTTCTTTTTTAAAGTTATGTCCTGTAAGTATTTGCGTGTATATATGTGTTTAGGTATATATACAGCTTTACTGATGGGCTTCCCTGGTGGATTCAATGGCAGATTATCTGCCTGCAATGCAAGGCACTGGGTTGGGAATTGGGAATCAGTTCCTGGGTTGGGAAGGTCCCCTGGAGAATGGAATGGCTACCCCACGCCAGTGTTCTTGCTTGAGAACAGCAGAGGAGCCTGGTGGGCTACAGTCCATGGGTCGCAAAGAGTCAGGCACTGCTGAGTGACTAACACTTTATATATTTATCTGTATAATATTTTTATACTTATATTGCAAGGATATGTGTGTATACATATATAACAAATAAATTTCATTTTACAGGTTTTCTTACTTGTAGACCACATTAAAGAAAACCATTCCTTTCACTAGAAATCAGTAAATATAAACACTCAAAGATTTACATTGAACAAGTACTTGAGTAAATTCTTAGAACTTAATACAAGTTATGATTAGCAACAATTCCATAATCATGATAAATAGACACTGAGAGATGTCTTTAGTATATACATTTTGTTTTCTTCCTTCAGAAGGGACTCTCTTTTATGCAATGACATTTAGCATACTGGAAAATACTAAAATGACTTCTAGAATTTTCTAAGGAACTATCAGAAATTTTGAAATTAGATTTCCTATAGAGATGGCAATCTCAGATGGAAGTAGAAGTGGGTTGGGAAAAATTTTCTTTTCAACAAATATCTACATTTCTTTTCTCATATCAGTACTATCACAGAATCAACATAATTTTAAGCAAGTATGATCCTCACTATCACTAGTTGAAGGAGAGCAAAATATACTACACCAAAACATGCTTCTTTGACAAATAAGCTCATTTTTAAGCAACAGCAGGATAAGCTCTAAAAAAGTAAGAAGTGACCTTTTGTAAGAAGAATTCACATTTTTAAGATGAACCTCTGTTTGTAGGGGTATCTCCCTCTCTGTACCAGGAGGAGGAAAATGACCAAATCTCTAGAAAATTCTATTTATGAAGAAGGCACCAACTTAAATCTACATAACAATCATATCCTTTGTTTACTGTATTTTTTCCTGGAAACCTCCCATAACTACCCTCCCTACTCCTATCCTCTTGCCTTCAGCTAGAATTGGTGTTTAAGGTGGTGGTTTAGGCAATTTCCAGGAATTACTGCTTTCCTGGGTCTCCCATGTATACAGGCAGTACACATGTCACTAAACTAGTTTGTTTTCTACAGCTATTTTGTCTCTTATTGTTGTAGAGTGGGGTCCTCGGCCAAGAAGGGTAGAGGGAAAGTAATTTTTCCTCCCCCACATAATTTGAGCTATATAAAATATTTGTGGGTGTGCTCTTTTGCTTTAATTAATATTTCTACAATTATACGAGTTTTCTTGGTTAAAACTTAGCCTTACTATTTCCCCCATCAGCATTTCAACCACAGATTCACTTAACAAAAGAACTATCAGTTAACTAACACCAATTCTATGTAGCAAGAACTAAAGACCTGGAGACATTCCAGGAATGATCTAGTTCCTACCTGAAGATGCAGGATTTTAAAGGGAACCATTCAATGCAGTATGTTAAGGACAACTGCATGTTGTCATCCATGTTTAAAAGGTGATTTTCACCTCACCTGGCTGTCTATGCTAATTTGCATTTAATATTAATATGTCTTCTAAAAGGTGCAAAGTAGTCACTGCAAAATATTAGTTCAATATAACAGAGAGTAAAAATGTAGGGTAGCAATATGTACTTCTGTATGATTCTTGTGAATAAAGTAAAATAATGCATACTGATTTGTTATAGACTTTTTAGGGTTATAAAAATAACATTAGAGTCTTTTAGTTAATTTATTCATTTTTCACCAAGTAATTACTGAGTACTTTCTCTATTCACTTTTAGTAGCATATCTCTAATAAATGGGATGTGTAGATATACAATGAAATCTAATTATACATTTAATGTTTATAGAGTTAGCACTGCCTGGGCTGAAGAATAGTGGTACACAGACAGAGTAGAGGGTGGAGACAATGCAAGCAAAAAAAAAGAAGAAAAGCAAATGTAATTTACTTACTGAACTTGATTTTACCCAGCTTTCTTCTCAGTGCCTATGTAAGTGAATATGATCTTAAGAGGCTGAGCAGGCTGTTCCCTCAGGTGGCCTGGGTTCCCCTCATGTGAGTCGCTTGGTACACTGGGTCTGATTCTGGGGTTTAAAGCCTATTTTAATAATAGAGGGCCGCTAAATGAAGCCAATTATTGTTATCCATGGAGCCAAGATAGATCACTTTGTTCTGACTGAGGGTCTTCAATAGGTTTCAAGAAGCACATCACAAAAGGATTTCTGGCTAATGGTGATTTTCACCTCACCTCCTTCAAGTCTCACAAAGAACATGTCACCCTCAGATCTGTCCAGATCACTCTATATAAAATTTCTGATCATAACTCTGACCACACCCCTACATTCACAATTATTTTTTCCCTGTGTTTTTTTCTCTTTTACTTTACACTTAGGAGCTTCTAACATACCATATACTTTGCTTATTTATTATATTTATTTTTTTGTTTTAAATATAATAATGAGATGCAAACTCCCTGAGGGATTATTTGTTTGGTTAAAGGATGCATCTCAAGTACACAGAAGAAGGCCTGGCTTCCAAGAAGCACTTATCAATATTTGTTGAATGAATACATGCATTGATTTTCAGAAGTGATACCCTTAGAATGTTACCATTAGGTAAGCTGTGATTCCTCCATTAATTAGCAAACAACTGTGGCAGACGTTGTTTCCAGTGTTTTCATCAATGTTCTTGTCTGAAAATTGCCTTTAATGTAATATAAAAATTGGAGTTCAAAAGAAATACACAAATGAGACCCAGAAGGACACATCAAATGGTAAACTGCTTGTGATTACGAATGAATGACTTTGTTTTTTGCTTCTGTGTTTTTTGGCTTTCTGTTATGCACATGTTAACTTTTAAGTATTAAATGCTATTTTAAAAACCTTAAAAAAAAACCCCGAAAACCTGGAATATATCATTCAGCTTTAAACCTGATTTTTTTTTTTAATTTCTAAAAATCAACATAAATACCTGAGCTAAGTAAATATTAAAGAATGAAGCACATTGGGGGAAGGCACTCCTTTACTAAATACTGGATCACATTGAGGCATGATCATGATAAGTCTTGAATCTAAGGAAGATGATAGCAACGGATGGGTCTAAAACAGATTTAAGAAACTACACTTTATTAACAGTCGGATGAGACAGCCTAATCAATAGTTATTCAATTCTTAGAATTGGACTTAACCGATGAAAGTGTTAGTCACTAAGTTGTCTCCCACTCTTTGTGATCCGACAGACAGTAGCCTGCCAGTCTCTTCCATCCACAGGATCTTTCCAGTCAAGAATACTGGAGTGGGTTGCTATTTCCTTCTCCAGGGGATCTTCCTGATCCAGGGATTTAACACTGGTCTCCTGCATTGCAGGCAGAAGACCAGATACCTTCTGAGCTAGCTGGGAAGCCCGGGCTTAACACATAAGCTGACATAATGTATTAGTGTAATGGGGTCGCAAAGAGTCGGACACGACTGAGCGACTGAACTGAACACAAAATACTCTCCTGCTCTAATAGCTAATAAAACAATTACTGTAAAAACTACTCTTACTCCTTACTTGATGAACTATTTTCATATTTGTTAGAATTCCCTGAATACTACTAACTGTGCCAGGAGGGCCTGCAAAATTAAACATGAGAAAAATAGCATAGATTGCAAATACACAGGTGAGTGCATTGAGTTTTTAAAAATCTGTATTCATAATGCAACTAGTTAAGTAGAAAGCTGTGTTTATAAAAGAAGTCCCACCCTTGGAACACACAGAGGTGTGAGCATACATTTCCACACTGATTTATGCTTCACTCATGCATGACTGAGACATAATATGTGTGAAACTACAATTCAGCTGATTTTAAAATAGCCACATACAAACTATTAATAATATTTAGAATAACAGTGATGAATAATAATATCTGATGAAATACCTGGTAACTGTAAAACTCTTAAAGGATGAACAAAACATTCCTAGTTCAACTAAGCACTTGTTTTAAATATAAGTGTAAAATATATGCCAATGAGTGGAAGACCTTAAAATTTCAGTGTTTCTGCCTAAAAGAGCAATCTCAAGACACTGTGACTATTCTGAGTCAAGTTTAGGAAGTAACTGAAAGGAAAATTTACACCTAAAGTTAATCAGTCACTTTGAAAATGACAATCTTCTGTAGAACAACAAAGAAGTTAAAAAATTGTCCATAATGGTGTCAAATTAATTAAAGGATATGAATCTTCTGTCAGAAAATAAAATTTCACTGTAGCATTTTGGTCATTCATTCTCAATTGCTTTAACCAAAATGTTATTTGCAGTAGTTCAAACTATAAAATTTTTATAGGCAGCATATGTGCTTTGTTGAAGTATCTATTTATACAGCTGATGTAATCAGAAGAACCTTGCCTACCTCTTAACATAATCTTGTAATTGACAACCTTGCTACCTGACTACATCTATTCATCTTCCATCCTGTTTTAATAACACAACTGACACCTAAGAAATTATTCTTTGATCTTTCAATAAACTAAGCCTGTGCAGACAGAGGAGGGTGAAAGAGGTTAAATTGGCATTGATTATTTAAGACACAGTCATCATTTATTTAACAATCTCCCTCATCATAAGAACTATTGTGTTTATAGGCCTTTGCTGAGACACTCTGAAATTATTTTTAAATAATTCTTGTCATTTGCATTAGAAATCAGAGCATGTTGTACTTTAACATTAGTTTTAAGACTCTTGATAAATCTGTGGCAGGCTAGAAGTTGTTTATTGTACAAACCTTTGAACTTAATCACTGTAGCGAACTTTTGGAAATTTCTTTTAACAGTTTTCATTATAATTAATATCTTCTGGGGATTCTATTTCCCATTTTAAGCAAAATGTGTAGTAACAACTATCTTCACAAGGATATTATATTAATAGATACTGTAGTCTCTTATATTCTGACATTCATGTCACTGAAACATGATCCATAAAGATCAGTAAAGAACAATTTGCGGCTAATATTGACAGCTTTAAAAAAAAAGAGGTGAAAACATCATCCATAATATGCAAGATTTCTACAAGATTTTTTTTCTCACAAATACTATTGCAAATTTCAAACAGAATGTATGTAGTGTGTATACATGCACACTTGTGATAAAGATCAAATTATATTTCCTGAGAAAATGTGAGCAAATATCAAAGATAACAAATTATTCTTACTGCATACAAGAATATAAAAAATTATAAACAGGTATTGAAAATTATAGAAAATATATTTGTCATGAAAAAGTTACACTAATGAATAATATTTCAAATAGTTAACAACTCAGCAGATTTAAAATGCTTTACTTGTTTTATTTAAAATAATTCCCATTCCAATTTTTTTTTTTTAAATACCAATTGCCTTAAAATCTATTATGACAGTTACATCCAGTTACTGGTAGAAGGTTCTGCATGCATATCATTGGTAATTTGCTGATTCTGATGCTTATGTCCTAAAATATATCACCAGAAGTACAAAATATGAAATCTTTAGAACATTATTCTATGTTAACAACTACCCAAATCATATCAGAAACTTGTACAAGGGGATCCTTTAAGGACTCACTACTATGAAATTATTCTTTAATATTACTTTTATCTAGTAAAATACATTAAGCTCTCATTGTCAGATAAGATAGGTATGATGAAGAATTAACTATGATCGTGGCTTTAATTTTTATTTATATGTTTGGAGAATTAAATACCATTGAGATAAGACATTTTGTAAAAACAAGAAAAGTATGGGGCATAGACAGGCATTCAAATGCATAAGGAATATCTAGTAGCTATAACTTAGCTATCTCTGCACAGATACCATTCATGTCTTAGGGATCGTTTCTCACTGTCACCAATAGTGCTATAGATCTAAGAGGGTTACATTCTATAGTTACATTCAGTCATTTAGAAATTTAGAATTTAGTCTGCTAAACATCAGTCTCTTAAATTGAGTAAAATGAAATATGAGTGCAAATGCATAAGTACTTACTTTTTCCTTGTTATAAGAATAATCACTACTTTTTAAAAGACTAGATTTCCACAAAGAACATGCATTAGTGAACAAGTGACTTCACTTTTCTGGAACTCAGTCAACTTGTTTGAAAACTGAGGGCACTGAAATAGGTGAATTCTGCTTACTTGCAGCTCCTGGGTTGAATGAATTTATGGTGAAATAAGATTTAATGCGGACTATGAATTTATTGTTCTTATTGGACAACTCTCTGACTCACAGATTTAAAAACATATGGATTATTACTTGTAAAATGCATACTGGTTTTATATCCCAAAGACCTAAGCACAAATAATACATATTGGAAAAAAAAATTAAACAATAACTTTTCTTAAACAGATAAATATTGAATTAGTGCACTAAAGCATATCTGAACTTACTAAAAACATTTACTTTTAAATATCTGAAACATTATCATTTAAATATCAAAGCACTGGAATTGAAGAAGTATTATAGCCAGAATATTAACATCTAGAATATTTAGGTACTAAGAATAAACATGAAATGAGTGTAAGAGAAAAACTCAACAGAAAGGGATAGCTTTTAATGTTTTTTAATTAAAAAATAATGCACATAACTGTCTGAAAACCATTTTAGCTGAAGTTCAAAACTCTGGTTTACTTCCAAATAGAGACAGAGAGCTTTATGTTACATATGTTAATATACTTTAAAAGGCAACTTAAAAGGAACATCCATGTTTATTATAAACATAAGAACATGCAGATAGGTTGACATTTTATCATTAAACCCCTTCATGAAATCTAAAATTATTTCTATTCTATTACTACTTGCCAATAGAGTAGTAAAAAGAATATTATTAAATTTTTTTTAAAAAGAAGAGTGTTCTCACAAATGTTAGGTTCAACATAAAGAAGATAACTCATTTATGTTTTATCGAAAAAAAAATTTAAAGTTGTGAACTTAGGCAAAGTGAAAATTTCATAGCTTTGTTTAAGTAGATATTTGAATCAAAGTTTTCTGAAATCATTTAGTGTTCCTAGAAGTCATCTTGTATTAAAACATGTTTTACAATCCTATTTTGACCGTTCAACAAATATTTCACATGAAGAAAAAAAAATGCTAACTTTCAATTAAATTACTTTCTGCAGCCCACACCAAAGCCCAAGAACTAAAATAGTACTGTAAATTTCTCTGCAAAGTTGTGCTCCCTTTTATGTGCCAGAATATAAAAAATGATGTGCTTGGCCCTTGGTGATTGCAAATATAATAACTTTATTAAACTGTTAATAAATAAATCAGTACTTTCTTAAAAATAAATTGTCTTAGTATTCTAATACGTCTCTTGCACATGTCTGCAAATTCACTAATTCAGAAGGCTGTATTAAAGATGTTGGTTTAAAGAAATTAATAAGACATTGGTATGCTAGTCAGTGTCTGTAATTATCTTTTTCAGTTCCAGAAGGTATTTGGGGATTATTTAAGAGCAAAAGATGAATGGTGTACCACTAAATCCTATTAAATCAATGCATGGACACAGCAGCAATAGAAGTAAATAAGCTGTGGAGGTTTGAATATCAATAAAAAAGATAAAAATGGTTTTATATAGCTACTTACATCATAGCCTAGAAGTTCAGTTTGTGTGGATTTATCTACTCTCGAAGCAAAAGCCTTCTGTAAGTGCTGAACTTTTTCCTGCAGAAAAAAAAAGAGCAAAATCAAAACACGTTTTTCTTTTGTAAGTCATGTGCTTCTACACTAATATTCCCCCCCTATTAAAATTTGATTACTGTACAATTCATGATTGTGTATATATTTTGCTGTGGTGGTGCTTTAATTATCAATTTGAACATTCAGAGGTTTAATTTTCAGGTCATAATAACGTCATCTTTGGCATCTTTTCTTTTAATACAGGAACCACTAAGTCAGAATCATGGCTGAATGCTAGCGATACGCTTTGCTTAAATCCGATATCAATTATGCTAAGTTTTCTATAAGCTACTGTGTTTTCTTTTAATTAAATTGAGAGGATTTTACTGATATAGTTTTAGACTGTTTACATTTAAGATTCAAAACATTTTCAGTAAATACCATCCTATTCCACTTTGTATATTTTTAATTATTTATTGCTTCTAATTCTCTCCTTCCAAAATCTACAGATTTAGGAATTTGCCATTTAGGGGAGCCTACATGAATCCAACCCTGTTATAATTAAGAGATATAACACATGAACAAAGTTTGGGATTTCCTATCTCAAATGCAAATGTACTAATTCTGGTCTACTAATATGATTGGCTTCCCCCACCTCCCAATGCAGGAGACACAAGAGATTCAGTCCAGTCCCTGGGTCAAGAAGATCCTTTGGAGGAGTAAATGGCAACTCACTCCAGTATTCTTGCCTGGAGAATCTCATGGACTGGGAGCCTGGCGGGCTACAGCCCGTATCGTTGCAAAAAAAGAATTGGACACGACTGAAGAGACCTAGCATGCACACACTCACAGTGACTGGGCCTCTGGCTGTGGTCTTGTTATTAAATGTGTCACTTAAGTAAAAAGTATCTTTGCATATTTATTATAATGTGTTCGCTCTGTGTCTAGCACAGCTCAGAGTGCTGGACTCACATGATCACACCTCATCTTGGGGTTTTTTACTAAGATTACCACCCATTTCAATGAACACTTCAGTCTACAAAGTTTAAGTTATAAAGTTTAACTTGGGTTTCCCAAGAAGTTCATGTGATTCCACTAGATTCTGCCTTTGTCTTAAGTCGATTTAAAGGAGAATTTTGTTTTCTTTTCTTGGTCAATAAAATAGCTGTATAATATTTTAATGATTAAAAACTGATATAACTCATCATTTAATTTTTTTCCAGGAAGAGATAGGAGTCATCACAAACCTCACTAACAATACACAAAACTAATGTTTCCTCTCCTCCCCTTCTCCCCTCAGGTAACTGCTCCCTTTCTCTTCCTTTCCCTCTTCTTAAGAAATACTCTTTCCCTTAAATTAAATTCACTTAAAAGTGAACACTCTCTCTTTCTCTTAAATCCTTCCTAAGATATGCAAGTTATCCAAGTTGGTTAACAAAATACATACATAATTTAGGTAAACATAATTTGACACTGATATGTATTAAAAATACTTTATGGATTATTAATGGCCAAACTTTCTAACTTTCCTCTTACAAAACTTCTAGAGCTGCTATTCAGACAACAGTGAAATGGAGATTAGATAATCTAAGATGTAACATGTAAAGGGATGGTTTTCATTTTTTGAAAAGGATAAGCGAAAATGTGGCCACTTTTCCAATATACATTTAAAATGAGAATTATCAAGTTGTGTTTATTTAGACTCTTTTAGAATGTTGGGAGAGAGCAAAAAAGTAGTAACATGTAAGGAACCAATAACATTTGCTGTCACTGAATGGTTGTTTGGAAAAAAATTAGCCACTTGGAGTGGAAGTGATACGGGGTCTCTCTCAGGCAATGACATTTGTAAATATTTAGAAGTGAGCAAGACCCTGACAAAGATATACATATAAACAGCTACTAGTTCAAACTTGCCTAAGGAGAGACAATGAAAGGGACCATAGAAAGAAACGAGACTGTGGCAAATCAAGTCCATGACAGAGAGCATAGAATTCTATATCAAAGGATTTTAGGTTTATTTTAATTTTTCAAATATAATTTTGGAAATGAAATGAAAGGCCAAATAATATTTTAATTAAATTACCACAGAATTTATTTCAATACTTCCTTTCACCTTATATAAAAGAATTAGAAGGAAGCAACCTGCAGAAAAGAAACATTTGAAGCACATTAAAATTTATTTTTCTGGACCATCAATTAATTCCCACATGCATGTGATTTAATGTAGCTTTCTTTCAATATTTTTCTATGCAAGCAAACAACTCAATTTCTTCTTCCAGATTCTCTCAGAAGGACAAAGGAGTATTAAAACAATTCAATTTTCGGCAGATACATTTTATAAGTAACAAAAGCCCAGACAGACAAAATAGGTAATTGTCTTTAAGTTGTCCTTTCCAAGGAATGAAAGTACCAATATTTATTAAATTGTGTTTAATTGTATAAAATTTAATATTTATTAAATTGTGTTTATTAAACTATAAACACACCCTTTAAAAAATTATTTTTCATAAAATATGTGCTTATTAAATAGAATTAACAAATAACGATTACATTCTGTAGAAAAAGTAAGCAAAATAGGATGAAAAAGAGTAATTTTATTATGTATTTTTTTTATTATTTTACACTGCTGACTTATATGACTTTTGAATATGTGGAGGTGTTGAATTGTACAGAATATTGCTATATGAATAAAAATATATAACAGTTTTCTCTCCAAATTTTTTATTAATCTCATCTAACATCAAGAGTAATACAATATCTGTATATTAAAATCAGCTACCATAAATGATGTTTATAAACCAAAGAAAACATGCTTAGTTTACAAACTTGCCAAAGTAGTTATTTATATTCACACTTTTCTCTACTTCTATAATCTTTCAGTTCAGTTCAGCTCAGTTGCTCAGTCGTGTCAGATTCTTTGCGACCCCATGAATCGCAGCACGCCAGGCCTCCCTTGTCCATCACAAACTCCCGGAGTTTACTCAAACTCATGTCCATCAAGTCGGTGACACCATCCAGCCATCTCATCCTCTGTCGTCCTCTTCTCCTCCTGCCCCCCCGATCCCTCCCAGCATCAGGGTCTTTTCCAATGAGTCAACTCTTCGCGTGAGGTTTACCACTACATTAACAGAATATAGTTACATGCCAAGCACTGGCATCAAGTAATTTATATGAATCCTCTCAAGAATATACAATGTTATTGTCTCTTCTTAAAAAAACAGGAAATCGGTCCTTAGTAAGTTGAAATTGTTGCTAAAGGTCACAATAGGCTATTAAGTGAAAGAGGCAAGTTGGAAAACCTTTATCTCTCTTTAAAATCTGGTGTCCTTTCGAAAAAGATATTCTGACTCTGGAAAAGCTGCAAGTGTTATTGCTGCTTCCACTTCACATACACAAGGACACATACCAAATGCATAGTCACTATACAGCTAGCATGAAAATATAAACTGCCTTTGCTCTTCATCCTGCCTAAATGCTCTAATGATTCCAATAAGTCATTCTGCTGTACTGTAAAAACAGTTTAAGTACACTAGATGGTGATTGCAGTCATGAAATTAAAAGATACTTACTCCTTGGAAGAAAAGTTATGACCAACCTAGACAGCATATTAAAAAGCAGAGACGTTACTTTGCCGACAAAGGTCCATCTAGTCAAAGCTATGGTTTTTCCAGTAGTCACGTATGGATGTGAGAATTGGACTATAAAGAAAGCTGAGTGCTGAAGAATTGATGCTTTTGAACTGTGGAGTCAGAACAGACTCTTGAGAGTCCCTTGGACTTCAAGGAGATCCAACCTGTCAATCCTAAAGGAAATCAGTCCTGAATATTCATTGGAAGGACTGATACTGAAGCTGAAACTCCAATACTTTGTCCACCTGATGCTCATTGGAAAAGACCCTGATGCTGGGAAAGATTGAAGGCCGGAGGAGAAGGGGACAACACAGGATGAGATGGTTGGATGTCATCACTGACTTGATGGACACGAGTTTGAGTAATCTCTGGGAATTGATGATGGACAGGGAAGCCTGGCATGCTGTAGTCCATGGGGTCGCAAAGAGTCGGACACGACTGAGCGACAGAACTGATCTGAGGATTTATCAGCTTATTTACTTTAAGAGCTGCGATTCCACAAAATACCCATTATTATAACCAACAAGGCATTTGGAACATGAGTCAGGAGTAAAACAATAAAGTTTATACAGAGTTATAACACAAAATTGAAAGATGTAAAAAAGCAAACTGAAAACTAAATGTTGAATGGCATTAAGTTCTTTAAAAATAGGATTAGTTCAAGCAGGATATTCTAAAAGTATATTCTGCTTAAGTTGTGAGAATCATTTTTGGTGTATGTTTTATGCATTGGCCAGTCACAGACCATAAAAAATTATAATAGGTACCATTGATAAATGTGTATTTTTGCATTTTCACGTGTGCACATGCAAGCACATGTCATTGGGGAAGAACTGAGAAGGAGAAAATGTGATTTAAAAAAAGATAAAATAATCAAAAAGCTAGTAAACTTGGCTCTTGTTCAGATTCAATAGAGAAATAAAAAAAACTGCACAGGCAAGTGAAGTTAAGACAATCTGACATCACAACAGCTTTACAACAATTCCTAAAGGACTCTCAACAGGAAAGGCCATGGCTAGAAACAAAAGCATCACAAATGTGAAAGATCAACAGGAAGGGCAAACATACAATAAAAGTAAGAAATCATCCACAAACAAGCACAGAATCAAAACCACAACTGTCAAGTGAGTACAAATTCAGGATACAGTAAGACCCTTACATACGAATAGTTCCATTCTAAGAGCAAATTTATATGTTCAGTTTGTTCATAAGTCCCACAAAGTTATTTTAGGTACCCAGCTAACATAATCAGCTATATAGCATTGTACTGTGATAAGTTTACAATGATTTTCACACAAATAATAAGCAGCAAAAAATAAAGAGTGCATCTTTAATCTTACAGTATAGTACCTTGAGAAGTACACTAGTATAGTACAAGAGCTGGCATACAGGGAGTGGCATCAAGTGAACAAGCAAGAAGAACTGCTGATTGGAGGAGGGAGAAGAGGTGGAAGATGCTAGAGCTGAAGGATTGTCAGCGACAGGAGATGGAGGCTAAGCTGCAATCCTATTCATGCCTGACATTGATGGCACTAGCTCTGGTTTCTTGCTAGATTTAATTCTGTCTATCTCTTGCGTCTGGACATTCTGGACTTGAAATAAAGATACTGTAGTCCTGTATTCTACAGAGTATTGTGCAATAAAGGACACAAAAGCAGCACACTTGTAGAGGGTGCATGCACATGACCATGAATGCCAGACATACAAACTGGCTTACGTGATCTGACACGTAAAGAAACATTCGCATCTTTGAAAGTTTGCAACTTGAAGGTGTGTATGTAGGGGACATACTGTATTGAAAATGCATTTGAAATTAAGAGACCAGAAACTGAAAACAATCTTGTTAGCTGCTATATTAAATTCGTAGACTGGTCTATCAAAACCTCATGGGAATCACAAGCCAAAAATCTACAATAGATACACACACAAAAAAGAAATAGTGATCCAAACACAAAATGGCAATAAGGACAGACATCTCAATAATTACCTTAAGTGTAAAGGGATTAAATGCTCCAACTAAAAGATACAGACTGGCTAAATAGATACAAAAAACAAGACCCACATATATGCTGTCTACAAGAGACCTTCAGATCTTGGGACATGTACAGACTCAAAGTGAAAAAAGATGGAAAAAGATGTTCTGTGAAAACAGAAATCAAAAAGAAAGCTGGAACAGCAATACTCATATCAGGCAAAATAGACTTTAAAATAAAGACTGTCATAAGAGACAAAAAAGGACAGCACATAATGACCAAAGGATCAGGCTAAGAAAAACTAGGAAGGAAAAAAAAACAAACTCTACAATCTGTATGGAAACACAAAAGACACTGAATAGCCAAAGCGATCTTAAGAAAGAAAAAACAAAGATGGAGGAATCAGGCTCCCTGACTTTAGACTATATCACAAAGTTAGAGCAATCAAAATAGTATGGTATTGGCACAAAAGGGGAAAATAGATCAATAGGACAGGATAGAAAGCCCAGAAATAAATTAATCCACTTATGGCCCATTAATTTATGACAAAGAAGGCAGGAACATACAATGGAGAAAAGTCAGTCTCGTCATGTAGTGGTGCTGGGAAAACTGGGCAGGTACATGTAAAAGAATGATATTAGAACATTTTCTAACACAAGACACAAAAATAAACCCAAAATGAATTAAAGACATAAATATAAGACCAGATAATATAAAGCTTCTATAGAAAAATATAGACAGAACATACTTTGACATAAATTGCAACAATAGCTCTTTGGATCCACCTCCTAGAAGAGTCAAAATAAAAATAAAAATATCAAATGGGGCCTAATTAAACTCAAAGGCTTTTCACAGCAAAGGGAACCATAAACAAGACAAAAAGACAACACACAGAATGGAAGAAAGTATTTCCAAACAATGCGACCGACAAGTATAAATCTACAAAATTAAGAAACAGCTCATGTAGGTCAATATGAAGTAAACAAAGAAATGGGCAGAAGGTCTAAATAGACATTTCTCCAAAGAGGACATACAGATGGCCAAAAGGCACATGAAAAGATGTCAACATTGTTATTAGAGAAATGCAAATCAAAACTACAGTGAAGAATGACTTCACACTGGTCAGAATGGCAATCATCATAAAGTCCACAAATAATAAATGATGGAGAGGGTGTGGTGGAAAGAGAATCCTCCTCCATTGTTGGTGGGAATGTAAACTGGCACAATCACTATGGAGAGCAGAATGGGAGTTCTTTAAAAAACTAAAACTAGAACTACCATATAACCCATCTATCCCACTCCTGGGTGTATATCCAAGAAGATCATAACTCAAAAAGTTGCATGCACTCCTACGTTCATTGCAGCATTATTTACAATAGCCAAGACATGGAAAAAACCTGCATGCCCATCAACAGAGGAACAGATAAAGAAAGAAGATGCAATGTATGTATATATATATATATATGTGTGTGTATATATACACACAAACACAACAATTTTAATCAGAAGAAAAGAATGGAATAAGGCCATTTGCAGTCACATGGATAAACCTAGAGATAATCATACTGAGTCAAGTAACTCAGACAAAGACAGTTATCATGGTATCACTTACATGTGGAATCCAAAAAAAATGATATGCATGGATTTGTCTACAAAACAAAAATAGATTGAGAAACTTCAAAAACAAATTTATGGTTACCAAACTGGAAAGGCATGGAGGCAGGATAAATTAGGGATTTGGAATTAACATTACATACTACTAATATAAAGTAGAAAACCAACAAGGACTTACTGTATCCCATAGAAAACTCTGCTCAATATTCTTTAATAAGCTAAATGGGGCAAGAATCTGGAAAGGACTGGATGTGCATATATGTGTATAACTGAACAACTCTGCCATATACCTGAAACTAATACAACATTGTAAATCAAATACACCCCAATACAAAATAAAAAATTAAATTTACAAATAAATTAATATGCAAAAAAGGAAATTTACTCTTATTAAATTAACAAAGGTTGGTATAGGAAATACATGTAATTGTGATTATGATAGGAATAGATTAGGATAATTAGTCAGTTTAATTCCACTAGGGGATTAAAGACAGAACAAAATTTAAAGGAGACTGTTGTAAGTTAACGACAACGAAAGAAAAGAATCCCTAGCAACAACCTACACTACCTTGAAGGGAGACAGATATATCCAAGTGCCAAACACACTCAAGCCACAAATCCTGATAATTAAAAAAACAAGACAAGAGTAGAATTTCTGTATGCCAAAACAGAAGCCAACACCTTCCTCCAAAAACACCAGGAACAACGCTACATATGGACATCACCAGATGGTCAATACTGAAATCAGACTGATTATATTCTTTGCAGTTGAAGATGGAGGAGGTCTTAACAGCAAGAAGGAGACTAGGAGCTGACTGTGGCTCAGATGATGAAATACTTATTGCAAAATTCACACTTAAATTGAAGAAAGTAGGGAAAACCACTAGACCATTCAGGTATGACTTAAATCCTTTATGATTATACAATGGGAGTGACATATAGATTCAAGGGATTAGACCTGATAGAGTGCCTGAAGAACCATGGATGGATGTTCATAACATTGTACAGGAGGCAGTGATCAAAACTATCCCCAAGAAAAAGAAATGCAAAAAAGACAAATTGGCTGTCTGAGGAGCCCTTACAGATTGCTGAGAAAAGAAGAGAAATGAAAGGCAAAGGAGAAAAGGAAAGATATATCCATCTGAATACAGACTTCCAAAGAATAGCAAGGAGAGATAAGAAAACATTACTAAGTGAACAATACAAAGAAATAGAGGAAAACAATAGAATGGGAAAGACTAGAGATCTCTTCAAGAAAATTGGAGATACCAAGGGAACATTTCATGCAAAGATAGGCTCAATAAAGGACAAAAACGGTACGGACCTAACAAAGCAGAAGATATAGAAGAGGTAGCACTAACACAGAGAACAATAAAAAAAAAAAAAAAGACCTTCAAGACCCAGATAACCATGATGGTGTGATCACTCACCTAGAGCCAGACATCCTGGAGTGTGAAGTCAAGTGGGTCTTAGGAAGCAACAGTACAAACAAAGCTGGTGGAGGTGATGGAATTCCAGTTGAGCTATTCAAATCCTAAAAGATGACACTGTTAAAGTGCTGCACTCAAAATGCCAGCAAATTTGGAAAACTCAGCAGTGGCCACAGGACTGGAAAAGGTCAGTTATCACTCCAATCCTAAAGAAAGGCAATGCCAAAGAATGTTCAAACTCCCTCATAATTGCACTCATTTCACATGCTAACAAAGTAATGCTCAAAATTCTCCAAGCCAGGCTTTAACTGTACATGAACTGAAAACTTCCAGATGTTCAAGCTGGATTTAGAAAAGGCAGAGGAATCAGAGATCAAATTGCCAACATCTGTTGGATCACAGAAAAAGGAAGAGAATTCCAGAAAAAATATCCACTTCTGCTTCATTGACTATGCTAAAGTCTTTGACTGTGTGGGTCACAACAAACTGGAAAATTCTTAAAGAGATGGGAATACCAGACCACCTTACCTTTCTCCTGAGAAATCTGTATATAGGTCAAGAAGCAACAGATAGAAACAGACATGGAACAACAGTCTGGTTCAAAATCAGGAAAGGAGTACCTCAAGGCTGTATACTGTCACCCTACTTATTTAACTTATATTCAGAGTACATCATGCAAAATTTGGGCTGAATGAAGCATAAGCTGGAATCAAGATTGCCAGGAGAAATATGAACAACCTCAGATATGCAGATGACACCACTCTTATGGCAGAAAGCAAAGAGGAACTAAAGAGCCTCTTGATGAAGGTGAAAGGAGAATGAAAAGGCTGGCTTAAAATCCAACATTCAATAAATGAAGATCACAGAATCTGGTCCCATCATTTTATGGCAAATGGATGGGGAAACAATGGAAACAGTGACAGACTTTCTTTTCTTGGGTTCCAAAATCACTGCAGGTGGTGACTGCAGCCATGAAATTAAAAGACACTTGCTCCTTGGACAAGAAGCTATGACAAACCTCGGCAGCATATTAAAAAGCAGAGACATCACTTTGCCAACAAAGGTCTGTATAATCAAAGCTATGGTTTTTCCAGTAGTCATGTGTAGATATGAGAGTTGGACCATAAAGAAGGCTGAATGCTGAAGAATTGATGCTTTTGAACTGTGGTGTTGGAAAAGACTCTTGAGAGTCCCTTGGAGTGCAAGATCAAACCAGTCAATCCAAAAGGAAACAAACCCTGAATATTCATCAGAAGGACTGATGCTGAAGTTGAAGCTCCAATACTCAAAACTTGAGATTAATTACTATATTTTAGTATTTTTTATCACCCTTTTGATAATATACATATGATTTAAATAGTGCCACAACAGTCCTGGTTAAACCATAGAAGATAAAAAAAGGAGGAGTGCGTGCATGCTCAGTCGTGTTAAGTCTTTGAGACCCCATGATCTGAGTCCACCAGGCTCATGTGTCCACAGAATTTTCCATGCAAGAGTAATGGATTGGGTTGCCATTTCCTACACCAGGGGATCTTCTCAACCCAAAAACTAAGATCGCATCTTCTGTGTCTGCTGCATTGACAGGCAGGTTGTTTTACCACTCAGCTACCTGGGACACACCATATAAGGTAGAAGGAGAAATCAATGATTTAATCCTTGACGTCTGCTCAAGAATGAGGAAGAATATGGTCTTCTCCCTTCCCCATTTTTTCTTTGATTATACAAATGTAGCCCCCTTGGTTCCTGGGGTTGCTGTGCTTTCATGCCAGCCCACTTGTATCTCTCACAAGCATGCTCTGCTAATAAACTCACTCTTTGCCTATCACTTTGCCTCACACTGAATTCCTTCTGTGACAAAATGAAAGAACCCGAGCTTAAGTTCTGACACCAGGAGAGTAGTTTGAATTAAAAGACAGTAGGTTCAAGTCCCCTCCTAGTTCAAGGATCATGGATCATGGGTTTGAGTCCCAATCTGAGGTTCAGGTGGGTTCAAATCCTACACAAGGCGGAGTATGGTTTTGATTATAGCCCCACTATATGAACACATACCTGAGGCTGTGTTATTATCCAAAGGTTGCAAAAGAAAGCTTTCCAAAAAATAAGTTTGAATTAGGAAAAGGAATATCTTAAAAATATAAAAACACCACGAAGACTGTTTAAAACAGTATAATCCTAAATTTAGATTCTAAATCATGGATCTAAAGATTAAGTTCAGGGAAAGAAAAAACAATATTGAAAGACTGAGACTGACATTCTATAAGAGGAGAAAAGCTAACTTTTAAAATTTAAAGCAATGTAATACAACATAAGAAAATTCACATTATTTGAGTCAAGTTTAAACTATATTTGGGTGGATGAAAAAGAATTTGGAGTCCTTTATAAGATGGTGCTCAATGTCAATGGATATGCATGCTCAGTTGCTCAGTCATGTCCAAACCTTTGCGAGCCCAAGGACTGTAGCCTGCCTGGCTCCTCTGTCCATGCAGTTTTCCAGGCAAGAATTCTGGAGTGGAATGAAATTTCCTACTCCAGAGGATCTTCCTGACCTGGGGATTGAACCTGCATCTCTCACATCTCCTGCACTGGCAGGCAGATCTTTACCACTATACCACTTGGGAAGCCCGTCAAGGTCAATAAGATTATTTAAATATAAAGAATAAAAATACAAGGAAAGTTACTGGAATTTAATGATGCCAAGTCCAAGGATAAACTCAGGAAAGAAAAAGCAATATTACAGAGCACATTGATTATTTTTACCCACCATTAATGAGGGTGTATCACTAAAGACATCAGTAGGTGTCTTATAAACAAATGGTGACCAAGCAAATTAAACCTCTTCACATAGAACATAAAATTTCCTGGAACTGTCAAGAAGATATTAAAATATTTTCTTTTTTGGTTACAGAAAATTGCTAACATTAATAAACTGTAGGGAGAGTATCATCAAGAATCCCTATGTACTCACTACCCACTTTCAACAACAGAGACTGGAATTTAGATAAGAAGGGTTGGCATTAGCTCTATACTTAATAGCTGCACTGGTCAGTATTGTCCTTCAACTTAGATAAGAGAAATTTGTATTAGAGAATCTATTCTGGCCATCTACCTGCCATGTTTCTGTCCACGGAGAGAGGATTCTTTCCCTGTGTACAAAATCAAAGCCATGTTTTCCCTTTCAACCATACTCCAGAACCTTTGAATTCATTGCCTGGTTTAGGACATGACCCAGTTATTCCTCCTGAGGGTCATGAGGCTCTGAAGGGCCTCATTAAAGTGAAAGAAAGTGAAAGTGAAGCCCCTCAGTCACGTCAGGATCTTTGCAATCCCATGGACTGTAGCCTACCACTCTCCTCTGTCCGTGGGATTCTCCAGGCAAGAGTAGGAAGTGGGTTGCCATTTCCTTTTCCAGAGGATCTTCCTGACCCAGGTCTCCCGCATTGTAGGCGGACGCTTTACCGTCTAAGCCACCAGAGAAATCTTCCTTTATTGAACACTTGCCTCATGGAATCTGGAGAACTCCACCTGCATCATCCCTGATCCTCAGAGCGGCCCAGGGGTGTGGCTGGGAGGCCAAGGCGCAGAGTCTGCATACGGGGCCCTTCACTGCCGAGCTGAGCCCATTCAGTCCCTGAAACCCTGCAAGTGTCCCCAGCTTGTAGGCCCGGGGCCCAGACAAGCAAGCGGAAGCTGGGCTCCCACTTGTTGCCACGGTGGACCCCCGCCTCTCACGTGCCTCCTCTCAGCAGGCGCTGTGCTCCTGGCTGACTAACAGCCCCGGTTACGACGAGATCACCAAGTGGTACCTGGGCTGGAAGTCCACGTTCTCGGACCAAGAACCGGCGCCCCGGCCGTCAAGGACAAGTTCAACAAGGCTCCTGACATCACGGACAGGGCGGTGTCCTCCAGTGTCGGTGAGCGGGGGCCCCTGGAGGAGGCTCTGAGCACACGAACCACAGTGAGTTAAGAGTTCAGGCAGCTGTGGGCTCCAGGACACAGACTCGTCTGGGCTCTCAGCCCTCCACATAGTTTCTTAGCCAGCGGCTGCTCCCCGGTCTTCTGCGGCTGAGAGGAGCGCTGTTCCCTGGACCGAGGCTCACGTAAGCCGGTCCACCTCCGTCACCGCTGTGCCGGCGGCTCTGGTGCGTCTGCCCAGCCTGAGCTGGGTGGCCAGTCTGACACTAAGGACGTAACCCGTCATCTTTCCTCACCCACACACAGCGCAGGAAGGACTTCCATTACGAAGCCATGCAGGAGCAGCGTGAGGCCAAGAACATGGCCCAGAGGGGCATCGGCGTGCCCGCTAGCTCCGTGCCAATGAACTTCAAGGCCGAGGAGCACAACATTGTCTTCATGCCGGTCATCGGGAAGCGGCAGGAGAGCAAGCAGCTGTCACTAGCAAGGTATATTTATCAAGTTACAAGGCTAGAACTATTTTATTGAGCAGTTTTTAAAGTGTGATTTATAATTTAAATCTTTAGATTTACATTCTGTGAGTCCCCCTTTTGTGTTCTTACCCCCAGTCTTATAAACGTCAGCAGCTGACTGGTTTCTAGGTGCTTCGGATTTTTGGTTATCCTACCTCAGGAAAAGTTTGATAAAGTTGTAGAAAAGGGCAAAGAGTAAAGGGGTTTATTTTATACTGAAATATTTCAAAAATGGGTCAAAAATATAAGGACAGAGAAAATGTCAGTAAACTAATACAGCCCTGGCTCTCCTGGCATTTATTTATTATTCTAACTTCATCTCATACCAGTCTTCTCCTTGAAAAGTGACTCATACTCATCTTCCTTCAGTTGCTTGAGTGAACTAAGATTTTTCACACTTGATTTTTTTTTTTCACACTTAAATGTTTAAAATGCTATTTCCTCCATCTGGAAATGATCTTCATATTAGGTGCCTCTACTGCCTTAGATATTTCTTCTTTAAATTAGATCCCCATCTCCAAGTGATTCTCTTTTAATCTCTCTTTTTTAAAATTACATGTCATTCATTTCAATTACTCCATTTATTTGGCTGTTTGCCTGTATTTGTTCTGTCTTCTGCAGTAGCATATAAATTCCTAATAGCAAAGATCGTATCTATTTAGAGCCATATTGACACCACACTGTCTAATGTAGTTTTTGGCACATTCTAGGTGTTGGATCCTTTTTTTTTTTTTTTTAAATAAAGAAGTAGGGAAATGAGAGATGAGGCATGAGGTTTGAGAGGATTCAACGGAGACCATCTGGTGAGCCTGACATACTGCAGAAGCACTGGTTATAGGGAGTTTAATATTAGGGACATGACGAGTTCAGTAAAATTTCTGGCATTTGTATGGTATATAAATTTAAGTAGGGACATATTGGAAATGATATATGAACTAAGGAGCTATCCTAGTAATTCTAAGCTGTACAGATTTCTTAAGAGAAAATCAAGGGGGAGAGGACAGGAAGTAAAAGATAAAAGTGAAGACATTCAAGAATAGGTACAAATGAAATATGTTTCTGAGAACTGATACAGGTAAGAAATATTTTCATGAATAGATTAGAAATTTTTTTTCCCCCAAGGAAACCTTACATATTCTATCCTTACTCTTTCTTGAATTTTATATCATGGGTAAGAAATAGAGTGATTCCTCCAATGATGGTGATTAAGGGGAAAACATGAATGTAGAAGCAACTTCTATAGGAAATTAGGCCCAGTATATTTTTGATACTTCAACTCCAAACATTCCCTCATTAACACACCCAGTCTATAAAACTCACTTTATAACTATCAAGGGACCCTCCGCATTCCCCTGGATCCATCTGCACAAGGGGACTTCTGCTAGCAGCACCCTTCTGACTTCTTTGCCTACCTCTCACTCACTTCTCTCCATTCATAAACTGGTAGGTGACCTTGGGTAAACAAACTTGCTCTCCTCCTTACTGGCATGGTCTGTCTACAGGATGAAATCTCAGCTTGTCCAGACACAAGCTTACAGATTCTGGCCCTGTGAGAAAGGTCTGCATTTTTTTCAGCAACTCCAGTGGGGCACTTCAGTTCACCTAAGAATGTATTAGATGCTTACATGGCTGCATTCCAAGCCAGATTTGGATTGTATTATATTCTAATTCAATCTCTCTAAATGCTTTATTTTGCAATTAGTTCTGAATTTAGGAAGGCAAAGAAGGATGCTGTTTATTGCCCCTTTTAAGGCTCTCTCTCACACATGCACATACACACACACACAGATTCAACTTGTAAAAGTGGAATTTGAATATAGTTCCTGGGAAGTTCTAGGACTTTTAATAGTGTTGACTAATACAACCTTAATTCAACCTTGAGAATTGTTCCTATTTAAAAAAATATCAATAGAACAGAAATGTGACTGCCTGTACATTGAGACTGACATCTTTGAAAGCATGACAAAAATTCTTCTAACTTTTCCTTGCTTGATATTTTTATTTAGAAGGTCAGAATAAAAGAATACCCTGCTGACTTTATCATTATGGTTTAAAAATTAGATTCCTGTTTTGAAATCTAAATCTAAAGGAATCTCATCTAAGCTCTAAAAAGGGCTTCTTTTCTTCAAAAAGGGGAATTGTGATCATTTTACTTTATGGTTGGTATTGATTTAATTTTTGTAGATAAAATTCTTATAATAAACTGAGAAGTGACATAAAATTTCTCAAGGCAGTCATTCATTAACAGCAATATGCTGATGACAGCATTCCAGAAAGATAAGTATAAGGGAGACAAGAAGATCACTGAAGAAGTGCAGAGTCAGCACAGCATTATAGGTTGACAATCAGCTGGGAAACAATGGATGCCATGAATCACACTTCACCAGACGCATTGTACACACAGATCAAACATTACTGGCAAACTCAAGTAATTCTAAACACCATAAAATGACTTATCCTTCAAATTTCCTTCAACATACTCATAAACAAAAGTAAAAATAAAATACAATCCCGTAACATATATGTGAACAGCAAAATCTACTAAGACAAAATCTATAGCAAATCTAACAGCACAAGTTTGCTAAGAAGGGACTGTATGTGACTACACCAACTACTTAGCTGCTCTGGATATCTGCTTATTCATCTTTCAACAGAAATAGTATGTAGAAATGGTAAGCTGGGCTTAATTGATTTGAATAAATATTTAATGGATAGCTATAATTTATTAATTCATCCATCAGTAATTATAGCATATTTATGCAAACTATGAGTTCAAGAAATATAAGAATTTTCATATATATTATTTTGTATATTTTATATCTAGAAATAAAGCTATTTCTACAGGATTTTTGGCTAAATGTGCACTACACGGCATTTTAGAGCCCAGCTCCTTAGTAAGACACCACTTTGCTAGCTGTGCAGCTGGTGGAAGAGGTGAGGGTTCTAGCAAGAAATATGTTTCCATTACTCTGGGAGACAAATCACACACACACACACACACACAACACTCTCGCACTTTATGTTAAAGAGTGCTCTGTGAATGTTTCCCTCTAGATGTTTAACAACATCCAGTATTATATTTAAATCTTTAACCCATTTTGAGTTGATTTTTGTGTACGGTGTTAGGTGTTAGAGAATATTCTGATTTCATTCTTCTACACGTAGCTGGTCCAGTTTTCCCAGCACCATTTATTGAATAGATTGTCTTTTCTCCACTATATATTCTTGCCTCATTTGTCACAGATTGACTGTAAGTGCCTGAGTTTATTTTTGGGGTTTCTATCTTGTTTCATTGATCTTTCTGTCTTTTTTTTTGTACCAGTGCCATACTCTTGATTACTGTACTTTTGTTGTATGATTTGAAATCAGGGAGCCTGATTTTTCCAGTTCTATTCTTCATCCTCAAGATTCTCCTGGATATTCACAGTCTTTTGTGTTTCCATACAAACTAACAAACTAAACAATTTTTTCCCCTAATTTTGTGAAAAATGCCACTGGTAATTTGATGTACAAACTGTCGTCGGAAGTATGGTCATTTTAACAATATTGATTATTCTAATCCAAGATTAGAGTATATCTTTTCATTTGTTTGTATCATCCTCAATTTCTTTCACTGTCTTATAGTTTTTGGAGTACAGGTTTTTGCATTCTTATGTAGGTTTATTCCTAGGCACATTTTTAAATGCAATGGCAAATGAGAATGTTTCCTTAATTTTTATGATATTTCATTGTCACTATATATAAACAATAGATTTCTGTATGTTAATTTTGTATCCTGCAACTTTACTGAATTCATTAATGAGGTCTAGTATGTATAGTATCTTCTATGTGTAATAGTATCATGTCATAATCTGCAAATAGTAACAGTTTTACTTCCTCCTTTCCAATTTGGATTCCTTTTATTTCTTCTCCTTATGATTTCTGTGCTAGGGCTTCCAAAATTATGTTCAATAAAAGTGGCAAGAATGGGTATTCTTGTCTTATTCTTGATCTCAGGGGGAATGTTTCAGCTTTTCACTATTGAGTATGATGTAAGCTGTGGGTCTGTCATATTAGGTCTTTATTATGTTGAGGTAGGTTCCCTAGACCCACTTTCTGGAGAGTTTTTTTTTTTTTTTTTAATAATCATAAATAGGCATTGAATTTTATCAAAAGCTTTTCCTGGTTTTCAATCTTCAGTTTATTAATGTGGGGAATCATACTGATTGATTTGAGGATACTGGAAAAATTCTTGCATCCCTGGGTAAATTTCCCTTGATCAAGATGTATGAACCTTTTAATGTACTGTTTGATGTAGTACAGCAAAGGCTTAATTTCCAAAATATACATACAGCTGATATAGCTCCATATCAAAAAACCATACAACCAAATTTTAAAAAATGGCAGAAGACCTAAATAGACACTTCTCCAAAGAAGATACAAGGTTGGCCAACAGGTACATAAAAAGATGCTCAACATTACTAATTATTAGAGAAATACCATACACATGAAAACTATAATAAGAAGCCACTGCACATCAGTCAAAATGGTCATCATCAAAAAGTATATAAATAATAAATGCTGGAGGGTGTGCTGAAAAGGGAACCTTCCTACACTGTTGGTGAGGATGTAAATTGGCACAAACACTATTGGGAACAATATGGAGAATCCTCAAAAAACTAAAAATAGAGTTCCCACACAATCCAACAACCCCACTCTTAAGACACATATGCAGAGAAAGCTAATTTGAAAAGATACATGCACCCTAATGTTCATTGCACCTCTGTTTACAGTAGTCAAGACATGGAGGCAACCAAAATGTCTACTGACAGATGAATGAATGAATGAAGATGTATATAAATACAATGGAATACTACTAGGCCATAAAAAGAATGAAAAGTCATTTGCAGTAATATGGATGAACCTAGAGATTATCATACTAAGTGAAATAAGTCTTAAAGAAAGAGAAAAATATCATAGAGTATTACTTACATATGAAATCTGAAAAAGATCAAAAAGAACGTATTTACCAAACAGAAATAGACTCACCGACATAGAAGACAAATGGGGTTACCAAAGGGGAAAAGTGGGGGAAGGATAAATTGGAAATTTGGGATTAACTGATATACATTACTGACAAGGACCTATGGTACAGTATAAGGAACTATATTCAATATCTTATAATAACCTATAATGGAAAATAATAAAAATAAATATACATGTGTATATATATGCATATATATATGTATACCTATATTGTGTGTCTATAACCATGCATATACATAAGTCAATAAAAAAGTCAATCCACCAACCAACCAAACCAATTAAAAACAAACACATAAATATAGGAAACACAGTCAGTCAGTTCAGTTGCTCAGTCATGTCCGACTCTTTGCAACCCCATGAATCGCAGCATGCCAGGCCTCTCTGTCCATCACCAACTCCTGGAGTTTACTCAAACTCATGCCCATCCAGTCGGTGATGCCATCCAGCCATCTCATCCTCTGTTGTCCCCTTCTTCTCCTGCCCCCAATCCCTCCCAGCATCAGGGTCTTTTCCAATGAGTCAGGAAACAGAATAGCGGTTACCAAACAGGAAAGGCTGAGGAAGGCAGAATGAGTAAGTCAAGAGTATGGTGATGGATGAAAGCTAAACTTTTGGTGGTGAGCATGCTGTCGTGTATACAAAAGTCAAAACATGTGAAATGTTTTGTAATGTTTATAACTTAAGTAATGTTATAAACTGCTACTTTAATAAATAAAATTAGGAGAAAGTTTAAAAAGACAGAGTGATAAGTAGACAGCACTGAATGCAATGCTCTCGTTACAGAGAGAGTGGTAAAACAACAACAACAACACTGCTATCCTTGCTCTTTCATGGCTTATAGCTCATAGGGGAGATAGGCTTCAATAGGAAACATACCGCTAGGTAAAAAATTAGAAGTTTTGGTAAGTGATATAATGGGAAGCAATGAACTATTAGGAGAGGGAATGACATGAAGATGCTCTTTATCTAACATGTGAAGATATAGCAGACATTATTTGAGAAAATGATACTTCATGTTAAACCTATAGGACAAGGACACATCCAGGCAGTAAGTAGGTGACTGTTTTTGAAAAAGATTGGAAAAAAATAATGAAGGATGTGTGTTTGTGTGTGTTTCAAGGGGTTAGTTCAGTTCAGTGGCTCAGTTGTGTCTGACTCTTTGTGACCCCATGGACTGCAGCACGTCAGGCTTCCTTGTCCATCACCAACTCCCGGAGCTTGCTCAAACTCATGTCCACTGAGTTGGTGATGCCATCAAACCATCTTGTCCTCTGTCGTCCCATTCTCTTCTTGCCTTTAATCTTTCCCAGCATCAGGGTCTTCTCTAATGAGTTAGTTCTCATCAGGTAGCCAAAGTACTGGAGCTTCAGCATCAGTCCTTCCAATGAATATTCAGGATTGATTTCCTTTCAGATTGACTCATTTGATCTTCTTCAACTTCTTCAACACCACAGTTCAAAAGCATTAATTCTTTGCTGCTCATCTTTTTTTATGGTATGATTCTCACATCCATACATGACTACTGGAAAAACCATAGCTTTAACTATACAGACCCTTGTTGGCAAAGTGATGTCTCTGCTTTTTAATATACTTTCTAGGTTTGTCATAGCTTTTCTTCCAAGGAGCAAGCATCTTTTAATTTCATGACTGCAGTCACCATCTGCAGTGATTTTGGAGCCCAAGAAAATGGTCTCTCACTGTTTCCATGGTTTCCCTATCTATTTGCCATGAAGTTATGGGAATGGATACCAAGATCTTTGTTTTTTGAATGTTGAGTTTTAAGTCAGCTTTTTCACTCTCCTCTTTCACCTTCATCAAGAGGCTCTTTAGTTCCTCTTCACTTTCTGCCATAAGGGTGGTGTCATCTGCATATCTGAGGTTAATGATATTTCTCCCAGCAATCTTGATTCCATGGAGTAGTATATGCACTTTTTGAGAAACAAAAAATGTACAATGTGCCTAGAACTCAATGAGCAAGAGACATATTATCATCAGATGATTGCAGGTTCTACTAGGTATTGGCTTTTATGGTAAAACATTTCTGTGGTTTCCTACTAAATCTAAACACAATTCAATTGGCTTTAGCCAACCTTAGTCTGGCTTCTATAGGATGACAATAAAAGGAAATGGCAGGGAAGATGTGAGAAGAAGAGAATCTTGAAGTTATTAATAATATAGTAGTCTAGAAGAAATGCTTTTGGCAAGAGGAATAGAATTCTATATATTTTTCAGACTCAAAATAAGACATAGATTTGAAAGCTAGGAATTTATTGTATAGGTAAGTTAAGGAAAGAGTAAAGCAAGATTGACTCCAAGCTTCTGTTCTGAGCAAACTGGGAGGCTAGATGGTGGTCACATTTCTGATATAGGGAACACTGCAGAAGAAGTTGGTTCAGTTGCAAATAGGAGAGAATAGAAGACCAACAGAAAGGGTGAATTAAGGGTGAATCATAGTAAAAAGTGAGGCAACTAAGACATCCAAGCACATATATGGTGATATGAGTTGTAAGAGAGGGTCATGTTGCTGAATCCATAAATAATGCTAGGAATTGGCTAAGAGTACAAAAAATGTTTACATGAATGCATTCAATTTTCAGATGGTAGCAGTACCATCTATTCAGTACTTTTCTAATCAGTACTCGTTGTTACTCTCCTCACAAGGATACTGCCAGAGCTACCAGTTAGCACCGTATAATCATCCCATCATTGTTCACTGATTTGAAAGGTAATTTGCTGTTTTTCTGGCAATTTTGGTACAAGAAGTAAGAAAAATGAGTTACTCTTTCATGTGTTGTTTATATTCAAAGTAGTAAAGTTTGTGATAGCAATAGTCAAGTTTACGGTGGGGCAGAGAGGAGAAACAGCAAAAGTTGTTTTCTGGGAAAACAAATGACAGAAGACAAAACAAGAAAATAAAAGAACAGCAGATATGAGCATAGAGAATGGAAGCTACTATCATCTGAAATGTAATTACAATTGCTCCTGGGGCCTTGCTTCATTCTCCACTTTGATTTCCCGAGTCACTCTGGCAGTGCTTTAGTAAATTCCAATTTTAATTTAAGGCAGGCCATATTGTCTTTCTGACTTGTATAATCAAAAGAAACATAGTCAAGAGAAAGAGAAAGTCAAAACCAAAATCAAGGAAAGAGAAAACTGATCCCAAAGAAATTAAGTATTTACAAAAACTCAATAAACAGTGATAAGACCAAAAGTAGCAGTATTCAAGACCAGTTTTGCTTACTGTTTTAAAAATGTATCATTAAACCTTTCATTTTAATATTAAGAAATCAAATGACATTTTAATTATAAATGATATATAATCATATTCTACATATATGTATTACTTGCATATTGGCTACTATGCATATTAATTTTATCTATTTTCAGCCATAGTGCCTACACATTATTTTGTTCTTGCCTTTTCCATTATGTAACAAATATTTTAACATCAGATGCTGTTAGTAGCAACTATTTTAAAAACTAGACATATATATATATATATATATATGCAACTTATTTGAACAATGCCTATCCCATCAAATCACCTACTAGGTATGTCTACTTAAATAGCTCATGTGCATCATAATCTCACTGTATTCTAAACAAGACTTCTCGTCTTTTAAAATTTTTCTCTTTGCATTTCAGAAAGAGGTAGTGTTACCAAAGAGTCTTCCAATAAATCCCCTAGGAGTCATCCTGGATGCTTAGATTTCCAAGTTCATCCATCAAAAGTTCAAGAAATTCTCTTCCTAAATAATCTTCATGTGTCTATTCTTCTCCATTGTAACTGCCAGCATTTACTCCAGGCCCTCATGATTTTTCCCTCCAAAATCTTGCAATAACCATTTAATACTACACCGTCCTCCAGTTTTGTTTCACTTAATGTATGTTCCCTACTGCAGCCAAAATAATCTAAAATAAAATCAGTTATGCTTCACTGGTTCTTGCACATCACACATTAGGATAAGTTTAAAACTTTTTTTAGCATTATTCATTTGGTTCTTCATAATCTGACCTCTGGATATTTGTCTGGTCTACCCCTCTCCAGGACGCTATAAACTCCAGAAAAAAAAATTACTTTCTGTTCAAGAAATCTGGTAAGCTCACTGAGATGTTTTTGGTTTTTATCATACTTCACACAAAGCCTAAAGTATGTTAACTTGATCTTTTTTTCTTCACTTGGCACAGGGTTTTTGTGATTTAAAAGGTAAATGATTTTATACATTTTACTTCTTTTTGTATCTATAAAGTAAAATTTTGTATTTCCAATTTGACTCCTGAAATTACAGGTCAAATTTTTAAAATATTTTATTCTCTCTGAGAATGCGGAGCAAAGCAAACCTTGCAGCTACCATTTATTCTTAAAGGGATCTAGTTTAGGTCAGTTACATATTACCAATCTCTTGTAAAACAATTTAATACAGAATGTCATAAGCCAAAATGACAATTTTCAGGCACTCGTAAATGTCACTGTTGTATATGACAAGATCTACTGAGTTTATTATGAAGTACCATGGACTTTTTGGTTTGTGTTCTAATGCACAGGAAAGAATACAGCCAGAATATTTAAAGAGAGTAACAATTCATTAAAGAAATTGATAGACATTTTACTTTTAGCATTACTTCATTTTCAACTCTCTTTTAAATACTTAAAACTGCACTATTGTATACTTGGTCCATTTTTAGTGAAAGTGTTAGTTGCTCACTCCTGTCTGATTCTTTGCAACCCCATAGAGTGTAGCCTACGAGGCTCCTCTCTCCATGAAATTCTCCAGGCAAGAATACTGGAGTGGGTTGCCATGCCCTTCCTAAGGGCATCTTCTTGACCCAGGGACCAAACTTAGGTCTCCTGCACTGCAGGCAGATTCTTTATTGCCAGAGTCCCCAGGGAACAACTAAATCAACATAGGAACAAAGTATATATAGACAGATTATATACTTAAATCTACTTTTATTAATCTAAATTCCTTACACTATTGATTTTAACCTAATTTCAAAGTTTTCAGCATAATTTTAACAGAATCACAAGCCAATTTCTGCCAAATTGGTCTGTTTGTTGGGCTGCAACAACAAATACCATAGACTGGGTGGCTTATAAACAACAGCAACTTAGTAATATTTCTCACAGTTCTGGAGGTGGGGAAGACTAACATCAGGCTACCAGTAGACATAGTGTCTGATGAGGCCCTGCTAACTCACAGACGGCACTTCCTCCCTATATCCTCATGTGATGGAAGTAGTAAGAGATCTGTCTGGGGTAACTCTTGTATAAAGGCACTAATTCTATTTATGAGGGTTCTGTTCTCATGACCTTATCACTTCCCAGAGCGCCCACCTCCTAATACTAGTACCAGGAGGGTTAGAATTTAACAATGCAAATTTGGGGAGGAAACAAACATTCAGACCAGAGTGGAACCTGAAGTGTCCAACACATGGAAAGTATTTAATAAATGAATACTGGATACAACTACCATTGGTACTTATTTGAGAAACGGTATTGCTACTACTTAATAACAAAAGACAAAGAAAGATGCAAAAGTACAAAAAAAACAAGAAGGAACTAGATGGAAGAAATGGCAAAAACAAAAAGGAAAAGCAGGTTAAGAGGAACAGGGAAATAAAGGAGAGGTGGGGTGCAAAGGGGACACAGAGAGAAAAGGAGCCAATGGACAGTGTAGCCAGAGTTTCTTAGGACAAACCAAGTTGCTTTCTCAGTGGTGGTGGGGCAGGGGAGGGCTTGGAAAATCAATATAATTAACTGGAATTTTAAAAGTATCAGTTATCTTACAGAATTTGCTGTCTTGGCTCTTCTAATATAAGGCCCATGCAATTGTATCGATGTTTCCATGTAAACAATAATGTGCACAGAAACAAACATATCAATTTTCCTTTGTCTGGTATATTGCTTTAGTTTGAAAAAGATAAAAAGGTGGTTTAATTCACTAAAGTAATGTGAAGATTATTTAAGTTATAAAAAGGGTAATATTTAGTAGCATTCAATTGTATTTGCAAAAGAACAAAGTTTCAGATGAGATTTCATAAGTCTCACCATATGTTATTTATTCTAAGCTTTATATCTGTTAGTTACCAATGGGTTTAAAAATTGCATATAAAGAGAATTTCACAAAGATTTATTAGCTAATTCTTGACATTTTCACACTTCAGTTAACTGTCTTTTCCAAGGAATATTTATAAGGTCAGATTTCAGAATATTTTAATTTTAAATGGAGATTTTATTTTCACTGTTAAATAAACAGATTTTCAACTCTACAGTACTGTCTAGCTATGAAGTCTATACATGTAAAATTATAATAACAAAATGAAAAAGAAATGTGAATTTAAAAGAGGAAACGTAAACCCTGAATAGAAAGACTTCACATAAGCAACACATATTGAATACAGACACACGTTCACCATACCTCCCACAAAAAAAATAATGTGCTCAGCAAGATGTCCAACTTGCATGAGTTGCTACTTACTACTTCTAAAATTGATGCTAAGAACACAATAGGGAAAAATACATTCCAGTATCTGACTACAACAACAGCGGCAGAAACAGTATTTTCTGCTGTTTTGTGTAAGAAGTGGGTGGTCACAGCTTAGGGCAGAAAAACCAACAAAACAAAACAATAGAAGCAACAATGGAAGAAAAGTTTAAATTTCTGTTTATCTTTCTTCACTTCACTTTCCCCCCTTCCTTACCTCTGTATAATCATTGCCTATCCTCATTTCTCAAAACACTGCTATGGGTACCTACGTGGGCAAGAATCTCACTAGATGAGGTGAAAGTAAGTGGGTATTAAGTCCTTTACCTCTCCCAATTCAACCCCCAGGGTCTGTGGAGTAGGGTCTGGTAAAATTGCCTTTTCTCTATATTACACTCCTTAAGGAATTGGGGGTGAAATCCTGACAGTTGTTTCTTGCTGGGTTGTTGCAAAATAAAGTGATAACTGTTAGTGGTACCTGAATGCCACATACTCTATTCCACACCTCTACATATCTTGAACTAGCTTAGACTATGGCCTGGCTTATGGTCTTTCTCCAAGATCAAAGAGTCAATATTCCGTAGGTAAGCTCCCAGGCTAAATAAACTAGACTCCTGAAGTTGCCCATACCTCAAGGATAAATAGTGATAAATAGTGAAGTATATCAAATAAATGTTTTTTGAAGTACTATATTAATACAGAAAACTGAATAATTTTAAATAAATATACTAAAATACATGGAAGGAGGGAAGAAAAGAAGGAGAGAAGACAAAGTTCCTATATTTTACCAAAAGTAATATTTCAGGCATTAATAATTCAGTAGGAACTGAAAAGAACACACATTGGGTGCATTAATACATATCTTTTTTAAGATGGAAAATATAGTCATTGATACATTTAAGAAATAGGAGTTACTCCATAAATGTTTCTTAAGAAAAATAAAATCAGCCTATATGTAATTTTATGTAACTTTAAATGCCACAAAAAGAATTTTATGGAATTTCACTTAAAGAGTGCATAAAATACAGGACATGAAAAATATGAAACAAGATGGCAGAATTAAAACCTAGTTATAATTTAAAACAAATGAAGATATATTGAATTAATCAAATAAAACTGAATGAAAGCAAGACTCGACAATGTTATATGCAAAAGCGAAAAAGACACAGATTAAAATAAAAGGATTACAAATATATAACAAACATAGAGCTGATAAATACAAATGAAGAGAAAGTTGAAGTAACAATTTTAATTTCTGAGGATCAAGTAAAGTCTTTTTTGAGTGGTTTGCAGCTTTATGTGACTTACAGATTCTTTGTACACATAGTCCTGATTCTATCAAAGTTAAAAAATAAAAAGAAAAGAAATAATAAAAGAGGAGGTGGCTAATAAGTCAAGCAAGATGAGAAATATATAATTAAAATTCTGTTCCCAATAAAAATATAAGGGTATAATCACACTCAATCTAATTACAATGGAAACTACTCTGTGTATCAGTTCTCACCTCAAATTCCATGGAGACAATAATGAAATATCTTTTTAGATGGTTTTATTTAAACTTTAAGACAATTCATTTGATAGGATAAAACAAGTGATTTTTCATTTGTTGCCTAAATGATACACATTCATAAAGGTTACTGGAAACAAATGAAGAAGATAAAGAAGATAGTTTGCGATTAAAAGAATGCCATTTGTAGAGCACTGTGTTACAGACTTTGGTGACACTAAATCTCTAGACGGCATTTAAGTACTTCAAGGATCTGTCAAAATGATACACGCCAAACTGTGAGACTTTAGAGCAGTATTTGAAGTTATTGATAGGCAAAATAAGAGTGAATGTGCTGCTTAAATTAAACTTTATTTGCCAGCTGGGAGAAAAATAGTACTTTGATATATAGCACATATCAAAGTAGCCCCTTTCCTCAGAAATATGTTTAATCTTCAAAAGATTTTGTGTTAAATTTATCTGATTAAAACCACAATCAATCTTTATCAAAAGCAATTTATTCTGTCATTAAATAACATCTACTTTCACACCAGTATTTTTAAAGCTTTGTAAATAATTTTGAAAAATTATACAAGTATATGTATTACTAATACTATATAAGTAGTAGTTTAAAGTATTAATTCTTAAGTATTAATTTGATTTAAAAATGTGTGCATGTGCATGCTCAGTCATGATAATTCTCTGGGATCCCCATGGACTGTATCCCACCAGACTCCTCTGTCCATGAAATTTTCCAGGCAAGAGTAAATTTAAAATGAAATAGGTTCAGTCTTTGAGTTTACTTGCTATTGGAATTAGATATATATTTGATTAGTCATTTAATATTTTTTTATGTAAAATAAGCCTAAGTCTCAGTATACTATGTCAATTCTATATTTTTAACTGCCTGTGTAAGGTTGCCCAATTCACTTGTTTTTACTTATTTTAGTTTGATTCTTCATTTGCATTTTTACTTTTTTCATTTTACTCTCAAATTACATTTTTTGCTAAGTTTTAAAATTTACTGGGAAATATCTGATTTATATGAATAATGTTAGTGGTTCACAGATGCCAATACATGCGTGCTAATCGCTCAGTCGTGTCCAACTCAAGATTGTACTGCAGTAATTCTTGCAATGTTTTTCCAAGATGATGCACATATGTAACGGCTAGGCATTAAGAGTTCATATAAACCAATGTCAAACCAAAACAAAATGAATCACAACATTATAGTTTGTGATGCTATACATCAATTAGATATTAATTTTTAAAAATATTATTACTGCTCTGGATAGCCAGAAATAAACTTTCAACAATTACTCTGAAACCAATTTACTAGGAATTATCCCAGGAAAAATAGTAATCGAGTGAGAAAGTGGAAAGGGAAGGGAAGAAGTACCTTCAAAAGGAGAGCTTTGAAGATTTCAGAGGGTAGGGTGACTTTGGCTTCATCTCACAAAAAAAAAGTATTATACTGGAATTCACCAGCATATATAAATATATATATAAATACTGGAATTCCCAAGTATTTTGGCCTGGAGAACTCTGTGGACTGTATAGTCCATGGGGTCACAAAGAGTCAGCCACGACTGAGCGACTTTCAATTCACTTTCACAAAAAAGAGGCAGAAAGAGAGTAAGTCTCATCTCAAAACTGTCTATATCCAAAGGCAAAACAGTTATTTATATAGAACTGGGGTATGGACCCCTCCACACAGATCAGTCATTGGTTAAGAGAGGTTTGCTCTGCAAACAAAACAGACATTAGGTTCCCAAAGCTAAGAACAGCTCACTGACAAAGACTGTCAGTTGCGGCCATTGAGAGCAAACATTCACCTGGAGCGCCTGTGCACATGTGTGACTGTGTGTGTACGCACGCACGCGCGCACACACACACACGCACACACACACGCACACGCACACACGTGCACACTCACACTCACTCACACACATGCACACACACACAACAGTACAGGGGACTCAGGGAATGTGAGCAGAGAACTGAAAGTACCTGCTACAGTTTATCTGGACATGACTTGAGGGCCTAAATCTCAAAATAAGGCATCTAAAGCCCAGAGAGGTGAAATACATTTCCCAGAGTCACAAACCTAGCAAGAAGCAAACAGCCTCCAAAATCCACCCCTTCTCATCAAATCACTTTTAATAACAATGCTTTAATGACCTAGCTTCATTATTTTTTTTAGAAGCAGTGTTTTTGTAGCTTATTTAATAGTATTTCTCCATAGAGCATTCAGAGGCAATCTTGACTTTAATTCTAAAAAAAATTTAAAAGTTTGCTATTGAGCAAAAAGGAAATTATTATCATGGTTCTCTTCATATTACAATATTTACTCTAGTGCATCATTAATAAATTTAAGTCCATTTTTTAGAAAGTGTACTTTCATATTTCATTTATGTTATCTACACCCTAAGCTACTCATTTAAAATAAGGAAAGGCTAATTGAGGACAGGGTTTTCCAAGAAAACTTTAAAATTGTATTTGCACAAATGTATACAAATGTATATATTTGTATATATTTACTTATTAAAAAATGTGTGACACTGCTACGTAACACTAATCACAACTTTATTTTTTAAAATATTTCTAATATTTCATGTATAAAATGACTAGTCAAATGAAAATATATACAAATTTTTAGAACTATTTATTGATCCTTAAAAGGGGGATTAAACAATTGCACAATATGGAGTTATAAGTACTTACTAATGTTATGGATATGAAGAGATACTGTACTCAACAGAAAACTGAGAACATCTGTTCAAAGGCACTTTCATCTCAAAGCCACATTTTTTTCCACTTGGGATTCTCAAACTCATATTTGAAGAACGTAACTTTGAACGAAAGAATACAGAAATTCTAAAGTATTCCTCAAAGTTACAAGTGATTCTTTCCAAATTAATCAGTTAAAATATAAATGTCAAAAGGTTTTATTTTCTACAAGTCTTATCTGCTAGGTTCAACAGTACAATTTTTCTAGATTCCATATATGTTTTTATCTTTCTGATATCTGGTATCTTTCTGTTGTTGTCTTTCTTATTTTTATCTTTTTGACTTACTTCATTCTGTATGAGAGATTCTAGTTTCATCCACTTTACTACAACTGACTCAAATTGATCCTTTTTTATGGCTGAGTAATATTCCATTGTATAAATGTACCACAACTTCTTTATCCAGTAATCTGTCAATGGACATCTAGGTTGCTTCCATGTCCTAGTTGTTGTAAATACTGCTGCCATGGACACTGGGGTACATAGATTGTGGTTTCCTCATGGGATATTAGTGGGATTGCTGGGTCATACAGTACATTTATTTTTGGTTTTTTAAGGAATCTCCATATTGTTTTCCATAATGGCTGTATCAGTTTCCATTCCCACCAGCGGTGCAGGAGGGTTCCCTTTCCTCTACATCCTCTCCAACATTTACTGTTTGTGGATTTTTTGATGATGCCCATTTTGACTGGTATGAAGTAATATCTCATTACAGACACAGTGGGAGGAAGTTGAAGGTGGGACAAATTGAGAAAGCAGTATTGACATATATACACTATCAAGTACAGAATAGTGGGAAGTTGCTAAATAACACAGGGAGCGCAGCCTGGTGCTCAGTGACGACACTGAGGGGTGGGATGACGGAAGCGGAGGGGGCCTAAAGAGGGAGAGGATATACATGGTGTTGTATAGCAGAAATCAGCACAAAATTGTAAAACAATTTTACATCAATTAAAAAACTAAAAAAAAAAATCGATTAGAAAACAATAGAAGCTCACAAATAAATGTCACAGTATATAGAAATTGATTATGAGAATTAGATCAAAATAAACAGAGATTAAGTATAAAAAATTTTTAATTTACTCATTTAAAAATAATCCTGATTATTGTGGTAAGCAACAGAGACCGTCAAACCATGAAACATAAAACAAAGCTCTGTGTTACAGTTAAGTCTCCATTATATTTTCAGTAAGTACAAAGACTGGACTGTTGTGCTAAATTTCGTTTTATTGCCTTATTTATTATTCTTTGTACTTATTGACATCTCAAAGTATATCTAAATCAAGGACACTTAATATAAAAGTATAAAGGATAGCATAAATCAGTAATAAAATAATGTGATGAATTAGGGATATAAAATTATTTTCTTTAATATAATTTTTAAATATATCATGTATAATGTACAGGTGGTAGTTTTTCACTGCTGCTGCTGCTGAACTTTTTGAATTCAAATATAATTCAGTAATTGCTTAATACACAGCTAGATTAAATTCTTTTCAAGATAACAATAAAGAAAATTATAAATAAGGGTGGCTGTATATTTAGTATAATCAACATAATTATGTATCCTCCAGGGCCTGTAACTATATGACCTCAATTTACTCTTATTTAATTTGCCTTCACATTTGGTTTTACAGTGGCTCTTTCTAATTTATTCTCCACTGCCCACACTGTATCCCTGCTTTTCTCATTGCTGCAAAATCCAAATGTCCCTTGAAGGGCTGTGTTAGTCTCTGTCACTTTTCTTCCTCCACCTCCCAAATTAAACTGAATACCTCTTCTGGATATTCTAAAAATCCGGAATTTTCTAAAAGACTCCTTAACGTGTCACTTTATACTATTTCAAGATAGAGACAAGCAGTGTGATAATGAACATTTAACTGGCTTAATCTCCGCAAGAAAAGGCCTAAGAAGTTAACCTTCCAGTCACACAATTGCCAGAAGGCACTAGAATCACGCTGCACAGCTTCCTACACAAGCCCCCTCTCTCTCCCTTCCCATCCTGCCGTGTCTCTGTCTCTCCTTCTGTCTCTGTCTTTCTCTCTGTATTGGTATCTTTGTCTCTGTTTGTGTTAGTCTCTGTATTTCCTCTGTCTCTCTTGTCTCTCCTTCTCATTCCATGACCTTCTTAAGAATGGCAAAGGTAAGTTTCTGTTCATTGTAGAATCATTATTCAGTGCTAGCAATATCCTCCGTTACTTGTTGGCCTGCATCTGAAAGGTCCTAAATCCATCTGGGAGCATCCTTATTGTATCCCACACTGTGTTACCACTTCTATAAATTTTAGATCTTTCACCATTCAGGGATATTTATATCCGAATGTATGCACCTCTTCTTTTTAAACCTTCTTGTATAAATGTTTTCATTTGGTATTCGTCTCAGTTCTCCTGAGGAGTTTCAATGGGGGTGACACCTGCTGGATATCTAAAAGCAGAAGCAATGATTTAGCTACAAAATGCTTAGAACTTTCAAATCCTATAGCATTACCATAGCATTACAAGGAGTTCAGTAGACTCCTAATTTTCTTTTTCAACCCAGTAGACACAGTATTCTTAGACTACTGTTTATAATGGTAGCTTCATTTTAAATAAAAGGGAGAGCTCTGAAGCACTAGTCTTTGTCAGGTGTCTCTGGGGAAATACACAAATATTTGCATCTCAACTTTTTGATCAGTAAAATCGAGATGGTCATACATTGCATCACAGAGTTGTTCTGGGGTTAAATGAAAAGAAAATCTGGCACATGATAAACTTCCACATTATTACCATTCTTACCAATCATTAATAATTATTACCAATCTCAAACATTATATTTTAGAGATTAAGGTATTACAAATTAACATCAATATGCAACTGTCTTTATCATTTCAGAAATATACACAAGTGTGACAAATAGAATTTCACCCCCACAATGTTTATAATTCTTCACTAAAACTGATAGACAGGCATTTGTCGGGGAGAAGCAACTGCCTTAAGACTGAGAACATGGGATCGGTTTCTTCCAGGACAAGTCAGGCCGAAGCTGAATTGGAAAACACATTCTTGAAAGATGGAATTAAAAGAGACAATGTGGGAGGAGATGGAATTAAAAGGAGCCTACATCTGCAAGGTTATATTCTGAAAAGGTGAAGATAACACATACCCTTGGAATTTGAATTTCAGTGCTATTGCAACAACGACCAGCACTTTCAAGACTGACTAACTAGAGAGATAGTCCAGCTCACATATGAGACCGCAGCCAACAGAAGGTCAGAGGTTACTGGAAAACAGTAATAGAGAGCAGTTGTTGGGAGTCAGGGAGTTCAAGGCAGCTTGCTCAAGATGATGAACTAACACCAAAATATTCAGGTATCAGTGAGAGGACTGAGAAACAGAAAATTAGTAGAAGGATCAGGGAGAGACATTAATGATGAAAAGAATACAAACAAAGGATTTATGGTTATGGGATTAATAGTAAGAGCAGCTAAATTCTCTCTCATTTACCCTGACACTTGATAATGTGATTTGTGCATTCAATAAATTTGGCATTTCATTAAGAGACTTTTTGTCACTAAGGAGGTGGTAGTAATGCCATTTTTTACCACTGACCATAAATGTACTCAGTACCATCTCCTATCACATCTCTTTGTTAGCTCCATTATTGTTCCAACACACTAAATTGTGCCCTTGGAGCTAAAAATGCTTCTCAGGAAGATACTTAATATTCTCTAAGAAATAAAACAAAAACAAAACCCACCAAATGTGAGATAAACTTGGCAAAAATACAATGTACTTCCAACTAAACTGCCCAAAATCCTAAAAGAATTTCTGACTCACAGAATCACAATAGGTGTTTTCTACAATGCAAAGGCAAAATTTTACCTAAAATACTAATTCTTAAAGTCATTGAGAAATTCTATAAATTAATAACATTAATTATGCATAAGTTATTATTTACCATCCTGTGATATTTCTATAACTTCAATTATATTCTCAACAGCCCTCAATATTCAGAAATACAAAATTATATGCTGCCTAACACATCTTCCTTCTCATTTCTTTCAGCAGGTGCTATCTTCCCAGTTTGTTTTGGTAATAATACTGTATTAGTGAGATTACTGCAACCATGTGATAATGCTTTAAAGTACAAATGCACTGCAATTTGTGAAAGTTTCATGGTCACCAATTTCCTCCAAGAAAAAGATTATGTGACTGTCTTACTATAATTTCTCAAATGATGTCATCTAAGAAGTATATTATCCCCTTAGTTCTTTATTATAATGCAGAACTAGACAAAATGAGTTTATGCTTTTATGCTAAGGCATACATTAAAAACATAAAAATCCTAGCTCTATTGTAATGGAATTTGAAGGACAAACATACAGGGTGATGTATAGAGGATACATGGATTTTCTCATTTATTATTTCACAACTATATTATTGAGATACTGTCTATATCTCAAAGTATGTTTCAAAACCTGCCCTCTATCTACCCTTTTCTTTAATATATAAAATGCTGAAATTGTTTATCTTTAAGAAAAAACCCTCTTGGTCTTAAGTCCACCCTCACTCCCTGTTCAATTTTTTAACCTTCAAGTTCAGGTATTACAAAAAGTAGTTCACACTTAAATCTTTCCACATTTTCCAATTGTTCTTTAGTTTAAAAAAAAATCACAAAATAACTGACCTCATGCTGCCCTCTTCCCCGGCTGCAGTTAGCTGCATCTATTTGCATTTGGATACAACTACTTGGAGGTCTCTTACGCATAAATTTTGCAATAGCATATTCTTATAAACTCACTAAGCAGCTTTGTCAGATTTTAGTGAGTTTTTCTATTTTAGTTTTTCTTTTTTTTTTTTTTAAATAGAAATAGGGGCTTTTCAGTTGGTTCTGTGGTAAATAATACATCTGCTAATGCAGGAAATGTGGGTTCTATCCCTGGGTCAGGAAGATCCCCTGGAGAAGGCAATGGCAATTGACTCCAGTATTCTTGCCTGGAGGATCCAACAAATAGAGGAGCCTGGTGGGCTACAGTCCATGGGGTCACAAAAGAGTTGGACACGACTTACCAACTAAACAGCAACAATATTACTTCCCTCTCTACCTAAAGTTAATGACTAATGTAATTTAATGTTTACTCCCTCAGGAGTCTTTTATAATTTTCATATATGTGTATATGACCACAGATAAGATATATATGAATTGTATCATATTTTATCCCTCTCACAAACATGCGTACTTCTTGCACTTAAATATGCTATTCTCTCACTTTTTCTTGAGTCATTGCATCTTGCTTTAATTTGCAATAAATAACTTTGGAGTACTTACTACATGCCAAACAATACACTGTGCAAATTAAAAATCCATTTCAATGTTCTTCACATGATTTCAGTACCCTGTGTGTTTACAACTCTCAAGTCCATAGTCTGACCTCTTCCCTGGGCTGCAGTTATCTGCATTTTGGTATAGCTACTTGGCCATCCTCTTACTATCTCTGCCTCCTCATTTTTGAGTATCAAAAATGGCTTACCAGGTCACCCAGACACTTTGTGTATTAGAGGTCACCTTATATTCCCCTATAACTTGTCACCAACCTCTGAGGATTTTAACTCAAACAATTTTTAAATGCATCTCCTACTCTCCAGTTGTCCTATTAAGTCTCTTGCCAACTTTCTGCATTATTTCAATCTCTTTATATGTTTAATTTCACCCTACAGCTTTCAGATATAACCCACCTGAAAAAGGAAATGGCTTCAAATAGTTTAGATAGCATGAGTTAGAGCACTTCACCATGACAGGATGACAGAAGGCTCTCTGCTAAATGGCACCTGCCTTTTTCCCAGCTTCATCCCTGCCACTCTCCACCTCATACTTCTTTCCATTAACACGGACTTATTTTTAGTTCCCCATGTATATCTGGCTATTTTAGAACAACGCAGACTTGCAATTCATTCTGCCTGAAAAAATCCTGAGACTGTCTTCACTTGTCTTTTACTTATCCTTCAGGGACACTTTGTTCTTAGTGTAGACAGAATTCTTATTTTTCTCCCATCTTATAACTCTTTATGCAACCCAAGTACACTATTCCTGTTATACTGTAGAGGCCCAAATCAGTATTAGAGAGAACTGAATTTAATTTTACAGAATGTACTGTCTTTAGTGACCATGTTTACTTTGGAAATAAAGTTTTATGGGGTTTTCTAACACAAAAAGTTTATCATTGATAATATCTCTACTGACATATGGAAACAATTTACAGTTGTCTCCAACAACTTACTCTTGTCAAGCACTGTACTGATGGGGATTGCCCTGGTGGTCCAGTGGCTAAGCCTCCACACTCCCACTGCAGGGGGCCTGGGTCTCTGGAGAGTCCCTTGGACTGCAAGGAGACCAAACCAGTCAGCCTTAAAGGGAATCAGTCTTAAATATTCACTGGAAAGACATGCTGAAGCTGAAGCTCCAATACTTTGGACACCTGATGCAAATCGCCGACTCAATGGAAAAGACCCTGATTCTGGGAAAGGTTTAAAGCAAAGGTAGAAGGTGGGGGAGAGAATGATATGGTTAGATAGCACCACTGATTCCACTGACATCAATCTGAGCAACCTCCAGGACATCATGGAAGACAGAGGAGCCTGGCATGCTGCAGCCAAGAGGGGTTGCAGATTCGGACACAACTTAGCGACTGGACCAGAAAAACAACTGAACTGTTGAGTGCACGGTGCATGCTTTTGCTCACAACACCTTGTTTCTGTTTCTGGCTCTTCAGAAGTGGCAGTTTTCATAAATTAGAAGTGAGATTATGTAAGCACTTAATAAACACTGTATATAATTTGTGTTACATGAACTTTTCAAAGTTCATGTCTAGTCTTCATTTGTTAGTATTTCTTAATAATCCTATCCCTAAGTCAAATTTATTTTCTGAGGGAGGACCATCTTTGTTATTTTCAGTATTAATATTAGGCCTGAATTTTAGAATGAAATAATGCTTTCCACTGCATAGAATAAATGATTTAAATAAGAAGTGTTCATTCTTTAATGATTAGATAGAGCTCAAGTTACAAAAGTATTGGCTCTTTCAACAATAATTCCTCAATCAAACCTTTCAATTTCTTCTAACTTTCTACTTTTTAAAGCATTTGATGTATTAGCTCATTTAATTCTCAAGCTATGTGACACAGGAAGGTCAAACATTATATAAATAATTTATTTATTTAAATTCAGGAAATATGCCCAATATGAAATATTTAGTGAATAATTTAAATGTATATAGAATTCCAGCATTCTTCTAAATATCAATCTTGACAGTCACATTTTTATGATTTTTCTGAATGGCTCTGTGTATGTGTGTTCATGTGTGAGCAAGTTACACAGGCACATATATCTCTCCATGTTCTTTGATAAATTTATGTCCAGGACATTAACTCTGTATCATGACTAGGAGTTATGCATATTTTCACATTTTTCCTGGCTGTTACAGGAAAAAAATAAATAAATGACTGTGAAAGACAATAATGTTTAGCCAATATTATGTAATAAATGCCATCTTCATATTTGAAAGAAAGCCACTAAATGTTAAAATTATCCAAGCATATTGTAACACTACTGGCTCAATTTCTGAATTTCTTTAAAATTAATATACTTCAAAAAGTTTAATGAAAAACTTATTTTCTATATCAAGAGCAATTGCATAGAATTTGGGAGCTTTCCATTGAAAAAACACTACAATAAAATACACTTAGATTACTATTTTCCAGTAGTTGTGTTTCATTTTAAGGGTGGCATAGACAGAAGTAGGGCCATCCCTGATGGCTCAGATGGTAAAGAATTCACCTGCAATGCATGAGACCTGGGTTTGATCTCTGGGTTGGGAAGACCCATGGAGAAAGGAAAAGTTACCAATTCCAGTATTCTGGCCTGGAGAATTCCACGGGGTTACAAAGGGTCAGATATAATTAAGCAACTTTCACTTCATCAGACAGAAGAGTAAAAAAATATAGGTGAAGCCCACTTCAGGTATCATTTTTATTTAACTGAGGATATTATAAGGGCAAATAGGTTTTAGTGTTCAAGAACAATATTTGTGAGTTTTTTTATTTTTTCCAAAATTAAAAACAAGCTACTTTTTTTAGTTCAGTTTTAATTTCTTATTCTTTCTGCTCCTAACTTATGTGTGTATTCATACTTTGGAAGTATTATAAGATGATAACACTATGTTATAGATATAAGATTGAGATTGATATTTAAATGAGTTAGATTTTAAATTGAAATTATAAACATTATAGATGGGGAAACAGTGGAAACAGTGGCTGACTTTATTTTTTTTTTTTAATCTAAAGTCACTGCAGATGGTGATTGCAGTCATGAAATTAAAAGTCGCTTACTTCTTGGAAGAAAAGTTATGACCAACATAGCATATTAAAAAGCAGAGACATTACTTTGTCAACAAAGGTCTGTCTAGTCAAGGCCATTGTTTTTCCAGTGGTCATGTATGGATGTGAGAGTTGGAGTATAAAGAAAGCTGAGCGCAGAAGAATTGATGCTTTTGAACTTTGGTGTTGAAGACTCTTGAGAGTCCCTTGGAATGCAAGGAGATCAAACCAGTCTATCCTAAAGGAGATCAGTCCTGGGTGTTCATCGGAAGGATTGATATTGAAGCTGAAGATCCAATACTTTGGCCACCTGATGCGAAGAGCTGACTCATTTGAAAAGACCCTGATGCTGGGAGAGATTGAGGGTAGGAGGAGAAGGGGACAACAGAGGATGAGATGGTTGGATGGCATCACTGACTCAATGGACATGAGTTTGGGTAAACTCTGGGAGTTGGTGATGGACAGGGAGGTCTGACGTGCTTCAGTTCATGTGGTTACAAAGAGTCAGACACGACTGAGCAACTGAACTGAACTGAACTGAAGGTTTTAAAATTGAAACTTTAATAATTGAGAATCACAATGTTTTTTATTTTCAAGAATTTTACAGGACTTTCTTTGTTTAAGAAATCATAAAAAAACAAAAGATACTTATTTAAAGAATTACAACTGCAAACTCACTTTAATAGTGAAGATACTTTAACAATACATTCAAAGACTCATAAGCCATGTACAATGGGATTTACCCATGGATATAAGGATTTTTCAATATTTACAAATCAGTGTGATATACCACTTAACAAATTAAAGAATAAAAAGATATGATGTCTCAATAGATGCAGAAAAACCTTTTGACAACACTGAACATCTATTAATGATAAAAACTCTCCAAAAGACAGGCATAAAGGAATACACCTCAATCTAAAAAGGCTATATATGAAGACCCACAGCCAAATTAAACTCAATGGTGAAAAGCTGAAAGCACTCCATCTGAGATCCAGAATAATACAAGGAGGCTCACTTTTACCACTTTTATTTAACATAGTTTTAGACGTCCTAGCCACAGCAATCAGAGAAAAAAAAAATCCAAATTGGCAAAGAAGCGAAACTGTCATTGTTTGCAGATGACATAATATTGTGCATAGAAAATTCTAAAGATGTCAGCAGAAAACTACTGGTGCTAATCAATGAATCTGGTAAAGCTACAGGGTACAAAAACTACTGCACAGAAATTTCATGCATTTCTATACACTAACAATGAAAGATCAGAAGGGGAAGTTAAGGAAGCATCCCATTTGCCACTGCAACACAAAGAATAAAATACCTAGGAATAAGCTTACCTAAGGAGACAAAAGTCCTGCATGCAGAAAACTATAAGACACTGAGGAAGGAAAGCAAAGATGACACAAACAAATGAAGAGATGTACCATGTTCCTGATTGAAAGAATTAATGTTGTGAAAATGACTGTACTACACAAAACAATCTACAGATTCAATGCAACCCCTATCAAATTATCAATGGCATTTTTCACAGAATTAGAGCAAATTTTTTTACAATTAGTTTAGAAACGCAAAAGATTATGAATAGCCAAACAATCTTGAGAAATAAAAATGGAGATGGAGGAAATAAGACTCCCTGACTCTGCATTATACTACAAAGCTACAATAATCAAGACAATATGGCACTGGCACAAAAACAGATCAATGGAACATGATAGTAAGCCCAGAGAGAAACCCATGTACCTATGGTCACGTAATCTATGACAGAGCAAGCAAGAACACACAACAGAGAAAAGCGAGTTTTTGAAGAAAAACTCTTCAAAAAGTGGCCCTGGGAAAACTGGACAGCTATATGTAAAAGAATGAAATAAGGACATTCTCAAATACCATACACAAAAATAAACTCAAAATCAATTAAAGACCTAAATGTAAGGCTAGACACCATAAACTCTTAAAGGAAAACATAGGCAGAGCACTGACATAAATCACAGCAAGATCCTTTTTTGACTCACCTCCTGGAGTAATGAAAATAAAAAATGTCGGGGGTGGGGACCTAACTAAACTTAAAAGCTTTTGCACAGCAAAAGAAACCATCAACAAGCAAAAACACAATGCTTAGAATGGGAGAAAATATATCCAAATGAAGCAATAGGCAAGGGATTGATCTCCAAAATACACAAGACAGTTCATGCAGCTCAATATCAAAATATATACACATACGCACACAATCCAATTAAAAAAAAATGAGCAGATCTAAACAGACATTTCCCCGAAGAAGACATACAGATGGCCAAGAGGCATGTGAAAAGATGTTCAACATCACTAACCATTAGAAAATACAAATCAAACCCACAATAAGGTATCACCTCACACCTGTCAGAATGGCTATCATCAAAATGTCTACCAACAACAAATGTTGATGAGGATGTGGAGAAAAGAGAACCTTAATATACCATTGGTGGGAATGTAAATTGATGCAGCCATTGTTGAAAGCAGTATGGCAGCTCCTTAAAAGAATAAAAATATAACTGCCATATGATCTAGCAATTCCACTCCTGGGAATATATCTGAAAAAATGAAAACAGTAACTTGAAAAAATAAAAAAAAAAAAAAAGAAAGAAAAAAGAACACATACATCCCAGTGCTCATAGCACTATTTATAATAACCAAGACATGAAAACAACCCTTGTGCATCTACAGATGACCAAATTAAGAAGGTAAGGTAAACATACACAACAGAATATTACTCAGCCATAAAAAATAATGAAAAACATCCATGTGCAGCAACATGGATGGGCACAGAGAATATTATGCTTAGTAAAAATAAGTCAGATAAAGACAAATGCTACATGGTATCACTTACATGTGGGAACTAAAAAATAAAACAAACACATATATATATACAGACAGAAACAGACTCATTGAAAGAGAAAAGAAACATTTGGTTACCAAAGGGATGAGGGAAGAAAGGAGGGACAAATTAGGTGCATGGGGTTAACAGTTACAAACTACTATATATAAAATAGATAAGCAACAAGGACTTACTATAAAGCAAAGTAATTAAACCATCATCTTGTAGTAACCGCTAATGAAATAACCTGCAAAAATACTGAATCACTATTCTGTATGTCTGAAAACAACAATATTATAAGTCAACTATACTTCAATTTTAAAAAGTTGTAAAGAATCTAACAAAGACCACTAAACATAGCTTCTTGAGTAAAGATTTTAGAGCAAACATTGATAGAAATTATATATGTTGGGATCCCCTGGACTGCAGCATGCCAGGCTTCCCCATCCACCACCAGCTCCCAGGGCTTGCTCAAACTAATGGCCATCAAGTTGGTGATGCCAAATAATGTTAGAACAATGTATTCATTCTTGGAATTAGACATTTAAACTCAACGATAAATATATTAGAAAAAGAGCAGTTCTAACTGAAAAATTAAACAGTGAAATTTAATAAATAAGACAGTTCTTTTCTCATAGATTTATAACATTGAAGAAACAATATACTGAATCACAATAAAGATTATAAAATACCAAGGTTGCTGGGAGAAATATCAATAACCTCAGATATTCAAATGACACCACCCTTATGGCAGAAAGCCAAGAGGAACTAAAGAACCTCTTGATGAAAGTGAAAGAGGAGAGTGAAAAAGGTGGCTTAAAACTCAACATTCAAAACACTAAGATCATGGAATCCGGTCCCATCACTTCATGGCAAATAGATGGAGAAACAATGGAAACAGTGACAGACTACTTTATGGGGATCCAAAATCACTGCAAAAGGTGACTGCAGCCATGAAATTAAAAGACAGTTCCTCCTTGGAAGAAAAGCTATGACCAACCTAGACAGCATATTAAAAAGAAGAGATATTATTTTGCTGACAAAGGTCTGTACAGTCAAAGCTATGGTTTTTCCAGTAGTCATGTATGGATGTGAGAGTTGGACCACAAGGAAGGCTGAGCACTGAAGAATTGATGCCTTTGAACTGTGGTCTTGGAGAAGACTCTTGAGAGTCCCTTGGACTGCAAGGAGATCCAACCAGTCCATCCTGAAGGAGATAAGTCCTGGGTGTTCATTGGAAGGACTGATGCTGAAGTTGAAACTCTAGTACTTTGGCCACCTGATGCAAAGAGCCGGCTAGTTAGAGAAGACCCTGAAGGCAGGAGGAGAATGGGACCACAGAGGACAAGATGGTTGGATGGCATCACTGACTCAATAGACGTGAGTTCGAGCAAGCTCCGGGAGGTGGTGAAGGACAGGGAAGCTTGCTGTGTTTACAGTCGATGTGTGGTAAAGAGTCGGACACAACTGAGCAACTGAACAACAATGACAAAAGTATACTTTTGTATACTTATATAAATTATAAGACTATAAAATGTCTAATTTTAAATAAAAACACAATCATTAAAGTATCCTGTTTCCTGTGGAGATATGCCAGTACTTCTTTTACATTATGTTTATTCTATTTATTCCCAAAGACTGATTTGTATCCACACAAAATGGAATAAACTTGGAACTCCTTAAAGCAAGATAATTACAAGAAATAAATCATAGCTGTTTAAACCAAGGTCTCTTACTAACATCTCTTGCCAAGAGCCTTATGAGCTAACAGTTCACAGAGACCTCAGCTGTGTTATTAGTGTATTTTGTTGGATACTGAAGACCAGACCTTTTCTCAATATTGGGCAACGTATTTTCATATGGAAGTCCCCTGACCAGTGCTAGAACTTCAACTATCACATTTTCCAGGCCTAAAATTCCCACATTAATCATCCTATTTGAACAATGAAGACTTTGTTAAAATGAAAAGATGAGGAAATATCTTTTTTTTTTTTTTATTAGTTGGAAGCTAATTACTTCACAACATTTCAGTGGGTTTTGTCATACATTGATATGAATCAGCCATAGATTTACACATATTCCCCATCCCGATCCCCCCTCCCACCTCCCTCTCAACCCGATTCCTCTGGGTCTTCCCAGTGCACCAGGCCCAAGCACTTGTCTCATGCATCCCACCTGGGCTGGTGATCTGTTTCACCATACATAGTATACATGCTGTTCTTTTGAAATATCCCACCCTCACATTCTCCCACAGAGTTCAAAAGTCTGTTCTGTATTTCTGTGTCTCTTTTCCTGTTTTGCATATAGGGTTATCGTTACCATCTTTCTAAATTCCATATATATGTGTTAGTATGCTGTAATGTTCTTTATCTTAACCCTCTCTAACAGTGATGCTTACACACCTAGGAATTTGTCTTGCTATGCCAGTGAGGGATTTTAGGCAGAGTTATGTGACAGGATACATTCTCAAACACACTGTACAATCAGGACAAGTGTTATAGAGAAAACAAAACCAATGGAGGTAATGCCACTGAGGACACATGGAAGAAAATTCATGTTTTTTGAAAGCATCATTTTGGGTTATGTCTGGAAGGAAATGAAATGATCATTTCGGTTCCAAGAAAATGCCAATACCGTGAAACCTATATGGAGCTCTAAGTCAAGGATCCCCAACTCCTGGGCCATGGACCCATACCAGTCCGTGGCCTGTCAGGAACCTGGGTGGCAGAGCAGAAAGTGAGCAGTGGGTGAAACTGAAACCACTCCCATCCTCACCATGGAAAAATTGTCTTTCATGAAACCTGTGCCCAGTGCCAAATAAAATGGAGAACACTGATCTAAATCATTCACAGTTGCTAATTTACTAAATTCTCACAACTATTACCTATTATTCTAATTCTTACATTAGAAACCTGAGGTACAGATGACTTTACTATCTTATTCAAGGTCATGGAACTACAAAGTGGCACAGCTGAGATTCAAACTCAGAACATCCATTTCCAGAGTACATACTCATCTCTACCAAGAAAAGAGTAATATCATGAGAGCGCCCTTAACATAGGGCTCAGAAGCACCCTGAAAGAAATGTTAGTGCAAAGTCAGAAACTGTGGCCAGCCTTGGGTTTCTCTGTGATAAATGTCACACTGATTACACTTTTATCGAGGTATCAGGCAAGGTGACATGAGGTGAAGTAAAGCAGATTACTGCTTCTGCTGAAATCAACTCCAGAAATACCAGTCCAGAAAAGAATTGGGAAAAGATCAGAGATTAAAAGCAGGGAACATGTATTGATATCCTTAAGGCAATGAAGGCTGCACTGAGCAACTTCTAGCTTGGATTAATAGTTACCAACTCTGATTAAATCACTAACTTTACATAGAAAAAGGTCTCCATCTACATGTCATGAAGCATCTATGTATGATTAACCAGAAATGGGTTTTTAATCATAGAAACACTAATCTATTTTGTTTGGAAAACACAATCTCTTTAAAATTCAGCTTCCTCCATCATAAAAAAAAATATTGATTTAGAATAATATAATTTACTTCAATACATGTTAATTAGGTACACAGAGAAATTGAAAGTTAAAGAATACATTAATGATACATGAACCAAAGGAGCTTATACTCTGGTTGTTAACTTTTTGTATTAATAATTTTAACACAAGATAAAAGGAATTTTGTGAGACTCCAAAATAAATTTCTGTGGATAAACCAACAAAGGAAGAGTTCGTTTTGATGGAATTTAGGATAACTCTAGGAAGAGACAGTAATGAAACTGTGCTGAAAGGAAGGAAAGTATCTAAACTATCAGCTAAGAAAACATAAACACACACACACACACACACACAGAGGTTAGATCAGAGTGTATAAGTTAGTATAGTTTAGTGATACATGGATGAGATTGCCCTAAGTTCCAAATGTCATACTAAAGGAGTTACACATTAGAGACTACTAACATTTCTAAACTTAGAGATGATTAGATAATGCTGAGAACAAACTCTTAGGTACCTTTTGGTTCTCATTCAGCTTTAAAATTCTACAATTTTATGACTCATAGGAAAGTAACATTTACATTTTTTAATATCATGAAATATCATAGTACTAATCTGCTGCACACGTTCTTTCATGTGTGTTTTGTTGCCAACACAAAATTTGGGAGATTTCATTTTCTGGTCATAAGTGATGGAATTAGTTTAGCTTATTAATGGCCTATTTTGACAATACTACATAGGGTTAAGTGCTATAAGCTGGAAGAACACTCTTGGAGTTACAACAGTTTTGAAACTGGGTTTTTGTTGTAATGAATGATAAACTTAGTAGTATTAACTATATATCAATTCTCTTAGTGAAAGACTTTTGGAGTACCGGTAGAATGAGTAAAGATACAGCTTTTCAGGTCTTTTAATTGAACGGGGATAGGGGTGGGGTTGGGGGGTTGGAAGCTTCTTGGTAGAAGGTGAGAATAAGGGCAACAGTTTTGGTCTTTCTTTTCTCCTAACTGCCTTCCCTTTGAAGAGTAACCGATGTTTTAAATTTGAAAGGAATCTGGCAAGGATATCATAAATGGAAGAAGTAAACAACACTCTCAAAGCACAACATTCATGATTTTTCAGATGTGCTATTGTAAACACTGTCATGAGATTAAGAATTTATAGTAATGCTTTTCGTAAATGAAACACAATAGAAATAGTCTATTCCATTTTCTTTCATTTTGTTTGGTTACATTCCATTAAACTATATTCTGCAGGATGCCTTTTTAATATGCCCAAAGAAAATTTGCAAATGACTAGGCTTCATGTGCACTGACCTTCGCTCTTCTTTTGAATCTGCAGTATGGCTCATTTTAGTCAAGCTGTTGAAACATTTGTGGTATAATGCATCAAATTAAAGCAACCAGCTGTGATGTTTAATTTAAGCAAAAAGTTTATGATCTACAACTACATAATACCTTAGGGGATAATTGATATTGTATGTAACTTCACTATAGTGACACGCAAGATGTGTTACAAAATGCCTATGAAATGTCACATATTTTATTTTATTTTAAACCATTTGGACTTCAGATTTAAAAAGAACACCATCATTTATCCAAAAATGTATACCAGAGGATAAGTGAATAAACTTCTGTATCATTCTCTAAATACAGAGAAGATGTGAAGAATTCATTCGCATGTGTCAGGAGAGAGGTTCTTTGTTTTATCCACATTATTTACAATGAAGTTCCTCCATTATTTACAGACATTCTAGAGTTTGGAAATGTCATTAACCATGAGGCTCCATTCTGTTTATTAAGTTTCTCACTGTATGAAAGTGAAAGCATTTAATAATAACCAAGACAAAAGGATATTAATTTATCAAGTCCCCTTTTGTTCAACAGTCTTACAAGACAGTTGTTCAAAAGTGGCTCAGCTGATACACACAGCTCAAAGGCATACCATCTGAGAGCTCAGAAAAAAAAAATACAGAACACACACACACACACAGCTTTTAGTGGGGAGAGAGACACTAGATTTTCTAAATGCCTAAATAAGATATTTAAGCAAAGGGGGAAAAAAACCCAAAAAACAGGTATTTCCTTTAAAGAAACTATCAACCAATGAAACTAAAGTCAGCTATAAGCATTTGTTGATTTTTATGGCATTTTAAAATAACAATATTAGTAAGTACTTTAAAAAGTTAAGTGAATTTCTCAGGTTATCTGGGGGTGGGGCAAGAATGCAACTGGTAAGATCTAGATCATTTGATGACCTGACCAAATGCCTCATACAAGGCTAAAACCAAAATAGAAACCCCATGCCAAGATTTCTTAACAGAAGGAAAATCTTCTAGGGTTGAGAGACACAAAATATACAAGGAAAAAAGGGAACATTTAAAACAAATTTAGAGCTTTGCTACAGAGCCACTGGCTTTATATGCTTATTTAAAAAACTTCAAATGCAAGCCCTTGAATGATTTGTGTTTGGAGATAAAGGATTTATGTAATCATATCATAAGAAAATATTTCTGTAACTTTAAAAATACTACTTAAAGCTGTGTTTAGAGATAAGTGGAAGTGTAAGAGGAAAAAAAATGCTTTTACAGCAACTTTAGGGGGAAGGAAACATTATTCAATACCTCTGACTATGTACATAGTTAACTTTTAAGTTGAAGATAGAAGGAAAGCCAAAAGTGAGCAATCATTCACTTTTCACTATACCAACATTCTCTTAAACCTTGCAAACAAATTAAAGGTTGAATACCAAATTATTACACTTAGTAGCCTAGCACTATATGTAATTGTTTTCTTACATTTTTGAAAATAAAATTAAAATAAAGCCAATTATTAAATAATGCATCTTAATAAACCTGAAATATGGCAACCGTCCACTGAGAGTGAGTGCCCTCTGTCACTATTAAGGTCAGAAAGAATAATAGATCCAGTATAAGAAGGTCAAGGCACTCTAATTTTTCACTTAACATTTGGTATTTGATGCCAAATGTCTGCTATAATGGTTTCTTTGCTATTGTTTCCTTTCCCAAAAATGTACGATGTCTACATTTTGGTAGGTAATGTTCATTTTACTTAGTACCTAATATTATCTGTGCACATTCAACATGAATATTGGTCAAAGGGAATACTAAATCATGTAAGATATAGTAAAATTAAAAGATAATGATCTGATCATCAGAATGTTAGTTTTTTGCCATTAGACAGCTGCATGGGATTTTAAAGGTAAACATCATTTTAAAGGTTTTGGTTTGGTATAAAAAAATTAAAAACTAAAAGTGAAAATCAGAAACACCAATTGAAAAAGCTTTTAAGGAAATGTGAGTCCTAGTTAGAAAATTTGGAGATCATAACAAATATATAATAATAGATATCTTGGTTTTAGTGTTTGTCAAAATTTTAGATTTTACTGACTTTATTACATAGAACTACAGCAAGGATCTGGTTACAAAGAAGTTTATAATCAAGAGCTGTTGTTTGAATTGAGCAGAAATTATTGAATGTATATGATGCACAGAGAATTCATTTTAGCCCTGTGGGAAAAACAAAAGCATAAATAGATATTCTACCTTAGAGGTGTGCCATTTAGTTAAATAATTAAAAAGAATAAAAGAATAAAAGTAATACATAGCACAATGATTATTAGTGTAACTATACAACCATAAAATTAGTTATTAAATTACAGCAGAGAAAGACCAACTGAAGGCTGCAATAATCCCTTAAGGTTTTATAGAAATAGGTTCATACTGATCAAACTTTTCATCCACTAATACAACATGAAACCACAGAAATTAGTATGTAAAATAGTAAATTATTTTCCTTACAGACGATTCTCAGTATTTCCGTCTGAAAGTATACACATACACGTGTGTGCATGCACACACAGTAAAAATTTCAGCCATTTCCAAATGAAGTGACCTACTCAGTTAAGTACCTTCACCCACCATCCCTCTTACATTGACATGAAAATCTCAACATACAAATTTCCTTAAGTCTAATGTTCTATTCTTTGCTATTAATTCATCATGCTAAGTTTCATGTCTCTATTTGCTCAATAAAACCCAAAGTCACACAAGAAAAAGAGATATGGTATGCTATCACTTATATGCAGAATCTAAAATAAAGTAATACAAATAAACTTATTTACAAAAGAGAAACAAACTCACAAACTTAGAGAACTTATGGTTACCTGGGAAAAAGGGGCAGTTAGGGAGTTTGGAATTGACATGTACACACTGCTATATTTAAAATAAATAACCAAGAAGGGGGAAACAATCAGTCAATGAGGAAAAAAACACACATTACTTTCCAATAAAAAACAATAATTATTTCATCATCATTAGGTACGCTTGTTTTAATCCAGTTAATAACGCCCCCTTGAGTTTAAAAAGATTGTAGAATACAATAAATAAATTAGTTAATAAAGACATCTGAAAATTAGGTGTTTAAATGTAAAAATAAAAAATTGAGGCAATTAAACATGATACAGGAACAAAATATGAAATATAAGTAAAAACAGAGATTTTAGTTTTCAAAATTAAGAAAATTAATTTTCATTGGGCATTTGGAATGTAAATGTTTTGTATTTCTACAGGTTATAGTAAGAAAATCCACAGTTAATAAATTTATTAAAAGAACAAGTATTTATGCACATTTCAAAGATGATTATCTGTACACTTAATTCACTTTCCCTGTTCCTTATTGTGGGGTTGTTGCAGGCAATGGGTATTCTGAGGTTTGGTTACAAATTGCCTGCTAAGTCTTTCACATATTGGCAATAATAAGCCATTATATGTATTTTGGATGAAGTAAAACATCTGAATACAATTCAGTGAAAGTGGAATGGTGTGTAAAGGGGATAACCCCAGCTAAATGAATGGTTCAAATGAGAAAAAAATGAGAAGTGAAAATGAAATTCATGGCATCCTAAGAAACTGCATAAAGCTTTTCCACATAGAGCTAATCATCTCTGACATAAGAACGCTTCTTATGTAATAGATTCAACTTTTTAGGCAACAAGTATTCATTTTCTAAGTTACCTTAAGAAAAATAAAAGATATTTGAAAAGGTGGTAGAGGGGATCAATAACATGATGTCAAATTGTGGGTGCAGATTTTATCTAAAGTTTGTCTAAAGCTTGTAAAAATCATCTCACCACTCTTACATTAATTTGCTTTCATACGGAGATCCTCTGTTTCAGAAAGACCCTTTGTAAAGTAAGATTGTAGTTTGTCTTTGTAATTTGCTTCCTTGCTTCAACTACTAACTCATTTGTAACATGCTCAAATATTTTCTCAAAGCTAATTAATCACATTAGTAAATGATTTCCAATTATCCGTAGTTTTATAAAATTAGTATCAGTGGCCACTGGTAATAAGAGACAAGGGTGGGCTAAAGGAGAAAGAAAGGGAAAGTAAGAAGGTAGTGTGTGTATGGAGGGAAGATGAGGACATACAGTAAGATCAAGTTGCACTGACACTTTTTAATTGTCTCCCAGAAGTTTCATGGGGAAAATGGCAATCCACTGTAGTTTTCTTGCTTGGGAAATCCCCAAAGACAGAGGAGCATGGTGGGCTACAGTCCATAGCATTGCAAAGAGTTGGACATTGTTTCAGTTGGACTGAAACAATTTGGCATGCACACACACACACATTAAATGCGTGACTTACAGTGTCTTTCATACTCAAATGATTTAGAGAGCTGGGTAGAGAGGCAAAAGAATTTTTTTCAAAGGTGGGTACAAAGCTAGAAGAAAGAACTTGAATCAATCTGCCATTGATGTGGGATTCCCAGGTGACTCAGTGCTTAAGAATCTCCCTGTCAATGCTGGAGATGTTGGATCCCTGGGTCAGGAAGATCCCCTGGAGGAGGAAATGGCAACTCATTCCATATTCTTGCTGAGAAAATCCCATGGACAGAACAGCTGGTGGGCTACAGTCTGTGGGGTCACAAGAGTCAGACGGCTGAGCGACTGAGTATGCACACACTAGTGATGTATCACATGTCTACTTGTTGCCTGAACAGACACTAACAGCAAATTGTTGGCAAAGATATCAGACACAGAGTATGACGGTATACACTATAAAATCTCCTTAGATGTGTGATGTTCGTCCAGCTGTCATACTCACATTACCTCCTAATTTGTAATTAGCATGAATTAACGTTCAACGAGAGGTCAAACTACCTTTTCACTGCTCCAGAGGTGCTCCGTCGCTTCAGTTGTGTCCAACTCCGTGACCTCGTGGACCTTAGCCTGGCAGGCTCCTCTGTCCGTAAGATTTTCCCGGCAAGAATACTGGAGTGGGTTGCCATTTCCGTCTCCAGGGGATCTTCCCAACCCAGGGATGAACCCACTTCTCCTGCCCTGTAGGTGGATTCTTTACCACGGAGCCACTGGGGAAGCCCCACTCAGCTCTGACTAAATAAAACTATGTCAAATTGAAATGAAATAACGTCAAAGGGAATTCTGAAGAGAGTTTTTGGTATTATCTTTTTTATTCTCTATTTTTAATCACAATCAAAAACATTTGGTTTTTGAGTAACAAGACACATTCAAACCTATCTCTACCACTGTATTCCTATGAACTTGGTCAACTGACTTGTCTGTATTATAATTACTATGTTAATAACATATCTATTTTACATAAGTTCACAAAGAATATATTGGACAAGAACTTCTGTCAATTATAGATGTTTAAACATTTCAGGAACTCAGTATCTGTACCTCATAGGAATAAAATGTTAATAAAATCATTTCTAAGGCAAATTAAATACAGAGGTTTTACTTCCAGGTAATCCCTAAAAAAGCAAAATATTATACTCCAGTAACAAGGGTTGTAAAGTATGATGTCAAGTTTCTATCTTCTAAATCTACAGCTTATGATAAAATAGAAAGACAAGATTGTGATGTGGCAAAGAGTGGCCTCCATTACCAACCAGACCAGTCTATTGAGAACATTCATATGCTGACTACTAATTTTATTTTCTGGAGCCCAGCTACATAACACAGAATTGGGGCTCATATCTATCCTGCACCTTTAGTCATGAAAGAATAGCTTTCCTGTCTCATGTGATGTCTGATTTCTACTGTGAAGGTAGGATCAGATTGGAGAAGGCCTCGATACTTGGAGTAATGCATAAGTGCCACCACAAGATCTTGAGATAGGAAGGAATGTTTCATGCTTGGCAGAACTAGCTAAGAGTATTGTATTGTGACATTCTGTTGTCTCAAAAGGTAGAATTAGATTTACAATCCCCATAAGGAATGAAAAGGAGCATCAAAAATCAGGGCTATCATTAAATCAATTGTCATTCCCAAGAAGAAACGAGTTCTGATTTACTTGGGGAACAGCCAAGATGCTTAACTAAAATGCTTCACTGGACAGTAACTGACTTTCTTTTGAGAAGAGGAACCAGATGGTATGTTGTTTCTAACTTATATAATTATTTATTAGTCTTGAGGATGCAGCAGCAGCCCAGACACTTTAAGTACATATGATAACACAGTCTCATCGATAGCATGTATTTTTATGCCGAGAACTTCTTTAGTTTCTCTTAAGAGCTGAATTCTATCTCACAAAAATAAGGCAAGGTGCTCAGAAATACATCTAATAATTGTTCAGTAATTTATTTTTTTTTTACTTGATTCTGGACTATCTGCTCCCAATCTATTCTTTATCAAGTCATTATTCTTTATTATTAATCCCCCGTCATCCATTCTTCTCACATCTTACCAACACCACTGCTCAATTAACACTGTTGTAACAGGAGAAGAAAATAGAATGGAGTGCTTATTAGGAGTTCTGTGGTTTTCACCATGGCTTTAAATGCAATATTGTATAGTTGGATGACTTATTGTAATTTTACTGTTTCCTCATTGGTAAAAATTGAGGAATGATAACTAAGTACCCTATATCACAGATTTTGTGAGGGTCAAATAAGACATGGTATTCACAAAGTGCACTAGAAACTCAAACTATTCAACTTAAAATAATTATTACCAGAAATGGAAAGTCGATCCAATTGTGATACCTCTGAAAATATTCTATTGTTTGTTTCTCACTGGCACTTGATTAATGGTTAATTTTTTTTAATAGATTCTGGCTTCAAACAAAAGATACTAATTCATTAAAGGTAAGTACTAAATGATCTATTTTACTACAATAATGTCTTTAAAATATGATAACTTGAAAGCATCTTAAGTGTATACTTATAAGACATTATTGTAAAATGTAACTTCTCAGTTTTAAATGAGTAGAATAAGCATAGTTCTATAGTTGCATGTCATAACACTAGAACATTAATCATTCAACATGATAATACTGTGTTATTGCTTTTGAAATCTATTCATTAAAACTGCAAGTTACAAACCCTTCAGGAACTAATTTTAATACACATTACATCCCTTGGTGCTTAGCATTTATATTTCTGACTTAGTTCAGATTTCTCATATATCATTAGTAGACAACTCCACATTCAATAATACATCTGAAATCTCAAAATACTTGAATTTTTCTGCTTCTGAAAAATCTAACCTTCTAATCTTCTAAAATTGTATCCCCTTGAATTATTTTTGAAATTTGTGTCCTATTTGTTTCCTGAATGACACATATTTCAATTCAAAAAATACTTATGTGTTATTCTTATTTTGTAACTGTTTAACTAATGATTCATGTACCATAAAATTCAACCTGGGTTCAATTCCTGGGTCAGGAAAATCCCCTGGAGAGGTAAATGGCAACCCAATCCAGTATTCTTGCCTTGAGAATTCCATGGATAGAGGAGCCTGGCAGGCTAGTCCATTGAGTAGCAAGAGTTGGACATGACTTAACAACTAAACCACCATCACAGGTGTATAATTCAGAGGGTTTTATTATTATCAGTTATACAAACATCATCATCTGGAGTTATGTAACTCCAGAAACTTTTCTTTGCTCTGAAGAAACACTCCATATCCATTAGCTATTATACCCCAATCCTGCACCTTCTGGGAACTACTAATTAACTTCTGTCTGTACACATTTCCTATTCTAGATTATTTCATATAAATGGAACAACACAATATATGACCTTTTGTGTGTGTCTTCTTTCACTTAGCTGTTTCCATGTTTCCTCCATGACAAAGAATGTATCAGTACTTCATAACTTTTTTTATGGCTGAGCAACGTTCTACTATATGGATATACTTCATTTGTTTATCTATTCAGTTGATGGACACTTGGGTTATCTCCACTTTTGGTTATTATGATTTATGCTGCAATGAACATCATGCACAGGTTTTTGATAGACACATATTTTCAATTATTTTGCATACAAAGTAGATTGCTGGCTCACATGTAAATGTATATTTAACTCTGAGAAACTGCTAGTTTCTAAACAATTTGTACCATTTTATATTCCCACCAGAAATGTACAAAGATTTTAATTTCTATACATCCTTGTCAATATTATTGTCCATTTCTTATTACAGCATTCTAGTGGGTAGCAAGTGTTATCTAACTGTGGTTTTATTTTCATTTCTCCAATATCTAGTAATTTTGAACATTGTCTTCATATGCTTATTGGCCTTTTGTATATGCTCTCTTGAGAAATGTATTTAATTCCTTCACCCATTATAAACTTGAATTATCTTTTATCACTGAAATGTAAGAGTTCTTTATATATTCCAGATACAAGTCCCTTGTCAGATGTGTGATTTGTGTAAGTATTTATCCTCCTTCTGTGGGTTGTCTTTTCTCTTTTTTGACAGTACTCTTTAAAATATGAGATTTTCAATTTTGATGCAAAATTTCACACTTTCCTGCCTCAAATCTACTGCATCATTTATTATTCAAATTCAATGCTGTCTGATTACAAATATATCACATTTAAAAATACAACTACCTAGTGAACCCTTTACCTGTCAGAGGACTAAACTGCACATACGAAACACAATGTGTTAAAAATGCACATTCATTTCAGTAAGGACAAAGATCCAGTGTTATTTCAGTTTACTTTCTAATATGATAGTAATTTATGTACAGATTCTAAAAAGATAGCAGATTAAATAAAAGTTTACAATTGGTACCCTAATTCACTCTATTGTTGAATTTTAGATTAAATATACCACACAATATGGCAAATAAAAATGATTTGAGAATTGCTGCAAAGAATAGTTATATGAACCATCGTGTCATCAAGAAAAATAAAATTGAAGCCTATGTTATATGAAAAGTGCCCTATTATTTTTTTTAAACAGAATGAAAACAATCATATAAAGAAGTGTCTCAAGGAATAACAATAAACACAAATTTTGATTATTTACATAAAACAGAAATCCCTGAAACTTCTGTTTCACGGTTGATAAAGCTGCATTAGAGGACAGAGACCTTTCTGGCCACAAAGGACATAAATATAGGCAGTCAATATACACTTAAAAAATTTGCACTGTATTGAATCCACTATATTTTATTCATGATGTGAAATTTGTTTTGAAATTACTAAAACTGCATTTTCATACCATTTTATAGGAGACTGAAATTGTGCATGAGAATTTTAAGGAAAAGGGTAAGTGAATCCTGTAGTGTTCAAAAATGGTGTGTCATGGATAGGACTAGAACTGGTCCAATATTCTTTGTGTTATATGATTTTTTTCTGGCTACTGGTCACTTCTGCCACTTCAAATATTAAAGTAGGAAAATTAGATCTTCACTTTTCATTCTTACCATTCTCTCTTAAGACACAAATATCAGGTGGGTCCTATAACTTTATGGAAACCATGAACACACTCTGAAGTTTCTTTTGATCTTTCAGCTATTTTTCAAGATCTGTATTTAGATGCCTTTTACTAACAATCTGATAAAGACACGTTCTTAACAGTTTTTTCTCCTCTTTCTCCCTTCCTTCCTTCCATAGCAGGTAAGTATGATAAGCAAATGTATAGGGCAGAATCATCTCTTAGAAAAACGTAACAGATACGTTAATTCTCTAGAGTATTTGGACAAATAAAATGCCATAACATCGTATTTCTAAATTATAAAGTGATAATCAGATTACATTCTCTTGCTACTGGGACTATAAATGTGCTCAAAGAACTCCAATTTTTATGCATTATCTCCTTATGCAGACTTTGAAATGGAAAAGACACTTCAACTTATATGTATTCCATATATTAACAACTGGAACATTATACATAATAGTATTTCCAAATACAAAGTATTCAGCTTCTTTACAGTAAATAATTTCACTTTGGAGTAAACACAAATTGAAAACACTTTACTTTTAAACACTCACACTGATGTTGAAGGGTTTCTTTGTATATATAGCCAGGCAAGCTCCTATGTGCACGCTCATTTGCTTCAGTCATACCTGACCCTTGGCAACCCCATGGTCTGAAGCTCGCCAGGTTCCCCTGTCCATGGGATTTTCTAGGTAAGAACGCTGGAGGGGGTTGCCGTGTCCTCCCCCAGGGGATCCTCCCAACCCCAGTATCAAACCCGTGTCTCCTATGCCTCCTGCACTGCAAGTGGATTCTACTTACTGAGCCATCTGGGAAGCCAACATATGGTCTTATTTTTATCTAAATAGCCATTAGGATCTGTATCCGGGAAACCAAGAAAGCCTTAAATGTTCTGCCATTGGAGACATCTATTTTTACTTTAGCCACTTGTGAGAACACTTCAAGATGACTCTTTCAACTTGGCTCAAGTCCCAGTGTGACAGCTATGGTCAAGGGTTGTTTAGTTACTAAGTCATCTCCGACTCTCTTGCGTCCCCATGGCCTACAGCCACCGCGTTCCTCTGTCCATAGGATTTCTCAGGCAAGAATACTGGAGTGTGTTACCATTTCCTTCTCCAGGGAGTCTTCCTGACCCAGGGATCGAACCTTGGTCTCTTGAATGTCTCCTGCATTACGAGCGGATTCCTTACCACTGCATCCCTGTACTCAACAGAATACAGGGGGAAGCCCTGTATTCAACAGACTCATGGAGCATACAGACATACCATCAATTTTCGGTTTTTAAATAAGAATGAGGGGAAAAAGATAAAATTACCTAAAGTTATATGCTAATAATAATAGTTAGAAATGAAGTTAGATAGTAACACTATTTCTAGTCCTGAATTCTGTACCATACTGTGTTCATATCTGGGATTATGGTTATTTTTCTGATTATACTATGTTATAGAATATGACATGCTACTCCAGAGGAATGAATAAACTTAACATATTTTATTCTCCACAAAACTCATCCTAATTGCCACATTCATTTTTTAATTTAAAACTCATTTTATATGCTGCTTAAGTGAACCTATAAGTGTTTTAAAATTTACACATAATTTTAAAAATATTTATTTTCCATATACTAAATTTTCTTATAAAATAGTCTTACAAACTACTAATTGTAGAAGTAACGTTTCTAAGTAAATCAAATGCATTAGAAATTGGAAATCAGCATTAATTCATCCAAACAAACACGACAAAAAAGCTACTAAAACTGTCAAGGTCAATCAGCAAGAAGCCATATTTTTATTTTTCCAATGCTAATTCTAACAGAGAAGAAATAACCAAATTTAGTTGAATGTATACTCAATTAATATTTTTCATAGGTCACATAACTTGAGAAGTAGCAGTATGAGTGTCTTAAATGTGGTTATCGGGTTTTACGTTTTCTTTGCATTGACTATTGTTTAACATAATTAGTATTAATCGTTTGCTAAAAATGTAGAATAAATTATTATTCACATGTCATAAAGTCAATGAGGTAGAAAGATATATATATTTAAAATACCACAGCTAATACATGTTAAATTTTACCTGACTCCAAAACATTGTCTTTCCCTTTGTATGAACTGTTCTGAGATAACTGTTTCTCATTTCAAGATCTAGAATCAGTAAATAGACATCTAACTGATAGTGATGCATAAGGATATTTATCAGTTAATAAATATTATATATCTCCAAGGGGAAAAATATTTTTCTAACATACTGTACGATTAGAAAGCTGGCAGAAAAATAAAAAAGGCACTGTAACACTATGAATAATGACTGCAACTCATTAAAATGATAAAAAATGTTGATAGTGAAATCAGTTTGTTAAGATTTAATATCGAAATATTTTCCGGACTTCTCCTTTGGCCTTAATTCTTGCTAGAATAAATAATATAGGAAACAAAATATTTATGTTCTAAACACTCTACATTTTTTATGCTCTATATTCATGCCAGAAGCTAGAATTATTCCAAAACTTAAAATTAAAAACATAAATTGATTATGCACTAAGTAGTGAACTTCCCCAACTATGATGTATTCTTTGTTTTCACTGAGGATACAGTGAGCTATAACTGTGGCAAAGGGCAAATAGTGCTGTGAGATCTCATAAGAAAAAAAGAAAAAGTAGTAATCCAAGAAACAGTAGGAACAATCCCATAATGAACAGCACCAATCATTTTTAAATAACCTGCATGTTCCTTCTTGGCCAGTGAACAGGATAAAGAGTCTGCCTTCACCTGCACAACTGAGTGTGGGATAGGATGCTCCCCTAGGAACAGAGGGCATAACCGCAGAAGACAAGTTGCTTCCTTGAGCCAGATGTCAACCAAGAGAACTTGAGAACTCAGAGTTGTGTTTTAGGCTGAACCACTATGTAACAGACTTATAAGAAAACATATTGTAATTCTCTGGCAGGAGGTAGCACACATTTCCTAGAAGAGCAATGTAAACAATGATCTTATGCAGAGTGGAAGATTGCTTAGAAGACATAATTTGTGATTATGATAATAAAGCTACAACCACTTGAAATCTTCCCTTTTAGAATCTGAGTAAACAGCTATTTTGAGTATATCTAGTCTCCTATCTTCAGCATGGAAGATGTACCTTTCTAGCTCACTGTCTTTATCCAGACTTTGTGTTCCAGACAAACTTTTTTACTCCAGCTTTCTTCACAACGTTTTTGAAGCTGAATGTCAATTTACACTATTAGCCCAAAATTAATCTTCTCCTTAACATCATAATTAAACCCCAGCATACTCATTAAGTATTTCCTAACCACAATATCTGGACATTAGCCACTATTTCTATAGGAATTTATATTATATCTTACTTATTATTGTATCTCTAGCTCCTTGATTCATGAAGAGTATTTCAGGACCTCACTATGCACTTGTTAAGCCAAAGTAAATATTTTAAATTCATTGAGGTCAGGAGCTATATTGTGTGCTTTTCAGGGCTCTCTGTTTGAAAGATAGTGCAGATTATGAGAGCTAAAAAAAAGTACCTCATAGATGGATGGGTTTACTTAGTTGTATAAGTGGGCTTCACCTCCTCCTTGCCATGGTTCATTATACCTTTCTTTGGATTTCAAGAGCAAATGCTTTTTCCCTAAGTCAATTTGAATTAGTCTTCTCTCAACAACCATAAAAGTCATATTGATACTAATGCAGAGACTAATGCTTGTGGAATGTAAAGTAAAATGTGAGAGATTAGAAACAGTATGCATTATTTCTCAGAACTATCCAAAGTACATATAGGCTTGTTCTTTCAAATGGTTTGTTTAAACCAGTGTGCTCATTTCCCAGTTGTTTTCATTTTAATACATAAAAATTTAATGAAGTATGATCTTTATAGGTATTGACTTATAACTAAAAATGGGTTTTTCAGACATAAAGGTTAAAACAGAAGCACAGAGAAAACTCAAGGTAGCCCTATGAAGTGGATCAATAACTTATTGATCAGAAATAATTCATTTTTAGCTTAAATGCTAAATTGGATTTTTAATTATGATTTTGTTTACCTTACATCTTCTCTGGTTTTCTTACACTTATTAATTAGTAAAACATATTATAGAAGCACTGCTTTGGTTCATTGAGTACCTTTTATTTTGCCCCTAAGATTTGCTATTTTCAAGTTTTTGAATATAAAGGTTACATTTAAAAAGAAGATGACCATCTCTGGGACATACTGTGTTATAGGAAAATCAAACATTCTAAGCATAAGCTTTCATTCCTTGCTAATCTTACAGAAATGCAGACAGTCAAGTGGTAGGATATGAACAGAGGCAGGAGAGGGATCTTAGATTTTTGTTTGCTGGTTTTTGCTCTGTTGCTATTGTTTTGATTCTGCATATGATTCAGACTATCTAGTTTTATCTCTTGCTCCTGCCCAAGGCCATCCTGAATTTATCCACAACTACAGGCATTTGATCTTGAAAGCAGCTTAGGGTCTCTGTCAAATCACAAGTCTTGGGGCAAATAACTACATCTGCCAGAACCTAAAGGAAGCTTTAACCTTCTTATCTATGAACTGCTCTGCAGTAAGATCAGTTCTTTGGTACATAAGGAGTACCAAAGAACAACAGTTCTTTGTGGATTATTCTGCAAGTCTTTTACAGTTAAAGCAAAGACAAGTTTCGGTTCAGAATAGAATTTTGTGCAAGCTGTCAATTGTCTCAGGTTCAAATTTACCAAACTTCATTTTTTTGTTGTGTAAAAATGGAGTTGGGACATTAAACATTCTTCCTTAGGCAGCTAGCATGATGTTAAACCTCATCAATAGAAGGTGCTAACGCTTCACTGCAGGGAAAGGTATTTTTCCTGCTGATTCCGGTTGGCTCTTTCAATAGGCTTCTGAAATGTAAGCAGCTTCTCCAGTGCCAGGCTCCTGGAGTTCAGGCAGTTTCAGAAGCATCCCAGCTTCCCCAGCTCCATGGCTTTTCCCACTGCACTGGGCCCCCAGTCTATGACAGTTTGTAGTGCTCAGTGGTCAGAAATGTCCCCGGGGGAACCTTCTCAGGCTGACTTGCAGCAGAGTGCCTCCACCAGGACACTCCCTGTGAGCAGCATTCCCCAGTACTACAGGGTAGAGTTCCTACAAGTACCAGAGGGCAGACTTTCAGTAAATTCTACCTGTGAAGGGAAAGTGTTAGCCACTCAATCGTGTCCGACTCTTTGCAATTCCATGGACTGTAGCCCGTCAGGCTCCTCTGTCCATGGAATTCTCCAGGCAAGAATACTGGAGTGGGCTGCCATTTCCTTCTCCAGGGGAATCTTCCTAACCCAGGAATTGAACCTGGGTCTCCGGTATTGCAGGCAAATTCTTTACCAATTGAGTCACCAGGGAAGCCCCTAATTCAACCAGTGAAGCACCATCAAGACTTTTCTATCATTCAGTGAGCCATAACTCTGCTCTCCCCAACACTCTCTATCTCAGTCTGGGGATGGGTCAGCTCTTATATGCTTGCTTTATCTCAGTTTTAGGAATAGTGGCTGTTCTATATATCTGCTACTTCTGCATTCTTTAGAATTCTTTTATATATGAACTAATGCTACATTACCTGAATCTGCTTATGCAATCAGTAATTATTTATATCAATTTTTGTTCAAATTACTGTGTGATGTCGACTGACAGGACTGTGACCCATATAGTCTTTCACAAGCAAGTTAACAAAGTTTATATGTGTATTAAGGGATAAAATACATTTCTGAATGTTTTGGAGAAAGAAGTGATGGTTACACAGGGGAGGAATAACATTGCATAGGAAGTCATGCCGCATAGTTATGAACAATTACTAGATGGGCTGCATACTTAAGAGGACGATCAAAACTTAAAAAGAAATGTGTTTAACTTTGAGATTCACAGTGTCCCAAAGTTAAAGAGCAGTCTAGCTCAGTGAGTAAATGACATGATAATAAATGTCAAGTCAGAGAATAAGGTGCATATATAGCCAAAAAAAAAAAAAAAAAAAGTAGTACAAGTGCATAGTCTCTGAGCATCTTGAGAGGGGAAGGAAATCTACTTATGCTTATATCACTGTTTTATACATTTTAAATAATTCCCTGACTGTTATCTATATCTTAGGGTCATTTTCCACCCTTACATTCCAGCTATATTTTCTGTATAAGTGACTTAAATGCTATGAGATTGATATTTTCTCACTGTTACTATGCATTCACCTTTCAAGCCACAGTTCTATACCTCAGATAGTACAGTTGACTCTTGAACAACACAGAGGTTAGGGGTGCTGATCCCCTGTGCATGTAACAATCTGCATATAACTTTACAGTTGGCCCTTCACATCTGCTGCTCCATGTCTGCAGATTCAACCAACCACAGATCTCACAGTCCTATAGTACATATTGAAAATATGCTACATATCAGAGCACCCGTACTTTCCAAACTTGTGTGCTAAAGATCCACTATATTTATACTTACCCAACACACAGTTCTGAGTTATTAATTTCTGTGACCATACAAGAAAAATTGACAAATGGAGGAAGCATAAATAACAATCTACCTTTTAAAAGATCTACAAAAATGTTCTTAGAATGGTTAAGTGTTCATCTTATGTAATTATGATATGACTATCATATTTTAAGTCTGAAAAATGAATACTGTTGAAATATATATATTTATTGACCTATTATTTGTCAGTAAAGATCTTTGAGTAATTAAAAAAATCAAAACAGAAGCTGCATATCCAGAGCTGACACTAAAAACAGTAAACAAACAAAAAAAATATTTTAAAAAAATACAAAAATATCCACAAAAATATTGGCTGTCCACAGTGCCTTTTTGATTTGAATGAGAATTCTTATATTTTTATGGAATTCTTCCTATGTTTTTCCCTGTTTTCCCTGTTTTTCAAAGGACCTCTACATTTATATTTTAAATGTCAAACTAAGAAAACCAAAGAAAATACTGACAGCGAAGGTTGAGTCTGGTGAAGCAAATGTTTCTTATTCTATAGAGGATGGGGATACAGAAAGTTGCTAATATAAAAGATGGTGATCACTCAATAAGAAAAGAGACATAAGAAATGGAATTAAGAAAATTATTAAAATTTTTGATTTAAAACAGGAAGCCTCACTGGAATGAAAAGGTGTTATAGGAAATAAGTTTGAGATAATGAAAGAAAGAATTTGTGAAGAGGAAGGGTGAGGGATAGAGGGAGACTTCTGAGTTACTAAGTGACAAGGTCTCCCCATCAGAATAAAAAGGACACTGTCACAGACTGTATTAGATATTCCACCAATGGCATGTTCACACAGCCAATACACACTGCCCCAGCATTCCTCACACTGAATTGAAATGGCTTATTTTATATATATATATATATATATATATATATATATATATATAAAGTTCCCACAAGACTACAATGGCTTAAGTATAGGAATCATATCTCATTCTTCTTTTGATTCCCAGGTCCTGACATAAAGTATACATCCAACACATTCGGGTGAATGATTAATGATTAATGAATAAATAAAACCTGTTATAGCTGTTAGAATACGGGTAATCAATAAAATTGCACATACAAACATGAAAATAAGTTTCAAAAGGAATAAAGACACCCTATTAGAGAAAATTAAACCAAATAAAACCCATACTGATCATACTATGTCAGAATACTTGATTATTTTTTAGAAGGATATATAATAGAATTGTGTCAAAAGAATTTCTGTTACAAGTTGTTTAACTTACATAATATTATTCATGGGTAAGAGACTTTGTTTCACATCTGACTAAGTTAATAAATATCTCTTTTGTTGATATGATAGAAAATAATCAATTTCTCCATCCCAAGTCTGATCACAAAAAATTACTTCTGAAAAATTTACTTAGTATTTTACACATTACCATTCTGAAACTTAAAACACAATAGCTTTTAGCAGTTGTAAAATGTACATGCTTTGGTCAATTATTCTGGATGTTTTCATAAAGGTAACTGACCAACCATGTCAACCTGCCTTTTGATATAATCTATATGCCAAAATTAATTTATCAGATAGGCAAGTTCCAATAACAATGTTAAAACAGATTTCCGCAAAAAGTAATTCTATTCCAAAGACAGCAAACAGATTCTGTGATGCCATACTTAAACTTTTCATACTCCCCATGGACTTTCCTGGTGGCTCAGAGGTTAAAGCGTCTGCCTCCAATGCGGGAGACCCGGGTTCGATCCCTGGGTTGGGAAGATACCCTGGAGAAGGAAATGGTAACCCACTCCAGTATTCTTGCCTGGAGAATCCCATGGATGGAAGATCTTGGTAGACTACCAAGAGTCGCAAAGAGTTGGACACGACTGGAATGACTTCACTTCACTATTGTGTTAACTGACTGTCTCTTTAAAGTGAAATAATTTCACTCTCATTCTGCAGAGTTGCTGCCCACCAACACACACACCTCTATTCAGGGTGAGCACATAACTATTTTAAATCTTTCGGTCAATAAGGAAGTCTTTTAAAGTTTACTGGAAACAAAGTGACCCAGTTAATTTCAAGAGACATTTATATATGAGATGGTAAACTAATTCTCCATTTGGGGGTGACTGAGTCACATTTTGTGTTGCTGCTTAGAAATGTATTCCAGAGTGAGGAAATAACAGCAGTAAGTCCACTGCCATCATTTTGGGTTGGCTTCTAACTCGAGAAATAGGAAAGCCTCTTATTCTCATAGCTGAAGAAAGAAAGAACATTACACACTATAGAAATCAGTGTCTTAAAATGCTGAAGAAATAATTTCCAAAACAACAAAATAAAAAGACAATCAAAATACGTATACTAATCTTGAACTCAGGGTTTTTTTCTGTTTTCCTGCCTCCGATAGCCTTTTAGTTCTCATTATAATTCTAAAATTATATTATGATATATTAAGAATTGTGATATTTAAGAATATATCAGGCTTAATGTAATAAGAACTGTTATTTAAAATGGGCAGTAAGGCCAGAGTGAACTATTTTAATTAAGAAATGACTTAGTTTTAGGATGAGAGAGGCAGATTTGTCACATCATTTATGTTCACATTTTAAATATGCTTATTAATAATTTCAATACACTTATTTCATATATTCTACAAATTTATTAAGAAGTTTTTATGTACCAGAAATTATCACAAAACTATAGCCAAATCCCACCTACAGTCTCTTCTGATAAATACCATCTTATCTGAACACAGCCACACCCTTCATTTACATACTGTCTCTAGCTGCTTTCAGGACGCAGTGGCACAGGTTGGTTGAGACACTGTATGGACCACAAAACCTAAAATAACATCAGGTTGTTTACAGAAAAAGTTTGCTAACCCCCTACATAGAAACTAGAAATACATTGGTAAATGAAACAAACATCTTTCACAGCATTTACATACTGGCTGGTGTGGGCAGATGTTAAGCACAAACATAAAAATAGGTAAATAATGTCTATTAGAATTTAATAAATGCTGTAGAAAAAAAGAGCAGTTTTAACAGGGCATACAATGAGGGGCCAGGTTGCAATTTTAAGTAAGACAGAGTAGGGGAATTTAAGAAAGTAACATTTGAGTAAATTCTTGAAGTATAAGAGGTAGTCATCACATAAACTGGGGTAAGAAAATTTGAGAAGGTAGCTTAAGGCAAATAACCAGAAGGAAAAAACATACTTTGTGTGTTCAAGGAAGACCAAGGAGGCTGATGTGCAAGAATAGTAAAATAGCGCCAATATTGAAGGCTCTCTTCAATGGTACCAACGTCTGTTACTGCCAGTAACTGCTGTAAAATATGAGTCAGTGCCCTGGGCTAAGAAATTATTTTTTATCATGCATGGTTAAGCAAGCGTAATTTAAGAACTCTGAAGTATAGTGTTAGTTTAGTAATATTCAGTTGCCACATATATCTCAATTTATATATGTTACTGGAAAGGAGATTGGAAGAATGACAAGATTTATAACAACATCTTGGAGAACATCTAATATCTAATAATATATGAAGTCAGAGTGCTTAAAAAATTCACAAAATCTTGAGAGGTTTGGCTAGGACTCAAGAGTACTGAACACATAAAAGAATATATTTTATGTTGTTACCTTTAAGCTTCAAGAGACTAAGCAATGCTATTCAACGCATCAGGCAGTTAGGTTTTCTGGACAGATTGCAATAATAACTATAGAATGAAAAAAAAAAATGGTAAAACAAATTCTATGCCTAGAGATAGGAAAATAATGTGCATTCTCCTGAAATAGATTCATACTATTAAGGAAATTTGGAAGAATTTCCTTAATTAAAAAGAATTCATACCAAGTGGTTAGGCCAAATAAACAAAGGGTATATGAAAAAACCCAGCAACAGATGGGGAAAAAATGGTAAATAAGTATAAAAACATATTGGATATAGTAAAAGTTCTATATTACACCATTAAAGATATAATCCTCTAGAAAGCATTCTGATGTTCTGAGACAGAAAAAGATTAGTCTTAAAAAATTTAAATATCTTAAGATGTGATTTATTCTTAAGTATGAAACAAAAAATATCAAAACCTCAAAATATAAGTATCTAACACTTTACATTTGAAGAGTGCTTTAGACAAGTCTTAGCATTCACTGAACAATGGCCTGACTCTTAGGTTATTAAATTTCTCCTGAAGACAAACTTCAATCCAGCATATCAAAGACCTGGCAATCTGTGGACAGCAGATTTCCTGAAACCGGAAGAGTGACTGCTTTGGAAACTAACAGCCACACTATTATAAGCACACTTTTTCCCCTGACTTCTGTAGATATTATCACATACAGATATACCACATATAAAAAACCTGAGGAAATGAGGTGTTATGCAATTTGCCTACAGTCATACATACAATAAATGAAGGAGAACTGGGCCTTAAAGGACCTGCACAATTTTTAACCTATGCTGACTTTAAAAGATGCCATGCTTTGAATGTATAAAATCTAAAAATTGTCTTCACATGTTCATCCAACCTAAAATCTTACTCTTCAGGGTATCTTTTTAAAAATTTCCCCTTAAAGACACAAACAATTTCATAGCCTATTAGGCAGAAACCTTCTTGTACACTTTTCTTGGATATTATATAAAGTTAGCATATAAGTTATTATAACTATTATATTTTTGAACATGGGAAAGGGGGTGATTAGCAAAGATGGAATGACAGCTTTGTGATCAGACATTGTCTTTGGTAAAGCAGAATGACGATCTCTGAATGACCCATTCCCTTTGGGCACTGATTCCCCAAGAATCTCTGCCTTTAGTCTATCAGTGGTCAGGTCCTTCATGCCTCTCACTCCTGTAAGAGCTGTTCTCCCTGAAATTGAGCCATTTCTTGCTATTTCCTACTTCATCTCCTACTAGTTTTCTTTGATGATCAGACACTTCAGACCAGTTCTCAGCCTTTACTGTATCAAAGTCAAGATCCATTTAGCACCCAAAAGTTCCTTCTCCTCTCTCAGACTCTGATGCTTACCCAAAATAGACTGGTTTCCTGCACAATCCAGATGCTATTTCTTTTTTGGGGTCACCATTCTGTCATCATTAGTCTCCATGTTCCAACTAGTTTCTTATTTATTCCCTCTCCCTGAGAAGACCAGTGAGCAAAGACATGGCACCACAGAGCTAACCCAATAGAGGAGTTAGAGTTTGAGCATACGAAAAAGGACCAAAAACAAACAAACAAAAACACATTTCCTGTCTAAGTTGTTCCTGGCAAAGGGAAAGTGTCAAGAGTTTTAATGACATTATTATTTACTACTTTAAAAATAGGAGAGATTTTTAAATTTTGTTTTCAAAATACAGTTTGTTTAAAGATGTTTAAAATAAAGTTGGTGAGAAGAAATAAACTATATTATCTAACAAATTAATCCAACAAAGGCTAGTGGAGTGAAGTAATTAATACTTACTGAGCACTAATATTAAATAGGCCAACATTCAGGAAGAGGCAATTAAAAAAAAAAAAAACAGTATTCATGAAGATTAAAAAAAAGTTCATGTTTGTGATTCATATCTAAATTCTCATTCATTAGACAAGTCACAGAAACTAACTGGTAAGAAAAAGCACATTTTTATTTTGTTGTTGTTGTTTTTTCCATTTATTTTTATTAGTTGGAGGCTACTTACTTTACAATATTGTAGTGGTTTTTGTCATACATTGACATGAATCAGCCATGGATTTACATGGATTCCCCATCCCGATCCCCCCTCCCACACCTCCCTCTCCACCCGATTCCTCTGGGTCTTCCCAGTCCTTAAGAGTTATGAGTATTGTGATGACAAATGAGAGCTAGACAGACATCCAGGGTACCAGGACAAACCTCAAAATAGAGATAATACAGTTTGTACTTGATTTTTAATGTATTAAAATTCAATCTAGCTTTTAAGATTCTACAGAGTAGCCAGAAACTTGAGCAAAGGAGAAAACTGAGATCGTAAGTAGTTTTAACACAAAATACATCCTGACCCAGACTACGTCAAGGGCTATAAGCAGAAATATTTTCTTCATTAACCAATGATTTTTATTGTTTATTCCCACCCTTGCCCCAACATTTCTGATTTCTTGTCTTAGAAATGAGTCATCTAAGACACAAACTAGTATTTTGATAATAAGGACTACCTTTAAGAGGCACGTGCCTCTTGTTTCTACATTACTACTGAGGTTTTTAGACACTGATCTTATTTTCCAAAGGAGAGGGAAAAACATTTAGTGAGAGCAGACTCAGTATCTCTGCTGCTGCTACTAAGTCACGTCAGTCGTGTCCAACTCTGTGACCCCACAGACGGCAGCCCACCAGGCTCCCGTCCCTGGGATTCTCCAGGCAAGACTACTGGAGTGGGCTGCCATTTCCTTCTCCAGTGGATACAGTTAAAACTCTTAACAGGGACATGTCACAGCAGGGGTATTTTAGAACTATAAGAAATTAGGTAATCTGATGATTTACCTAATGATTACATGGTAGCATGATACTGTCATTTTTTTAAAGTTTTTTAAGATGTTGAAAAAAATTGTTTTCTTATTAATCTGGATCCTATTTGCCAACTGAAAAAAGAACTTAGTCTCTGATGAGAAATGCCACAACTGTCATGGAAATTCACAGTGACTTGCAGACAAGGTTATAATCATTTTAAAAAAGAGAGACAAAGAAGCTTTACAGCTCTGAGATGGGGGTATTTCTTTTTGTAATATAATATTGTCCCTTTGTTGATTTGCTTTAAGCCTTATACACAGGTCCTGTAGTCAGTGAAGACAAAGTACATGAAGTATGAAACATTTTGAATATTGACATTTTAAATTATTTTTTAATACTACTCATAAAACTATATTCCTGAGTTTGCTTGAGTTCAAAGCTGTCTAGTTCAGTTCATCAGATGCCTAGTGGGAGGATGTAATTGCGAACCGCGCCCCCCTCCAAAAAAAATGCGAAACACTCTAGGCTAGACATCTGAGGCTAATCACAAAGCTGAAAGGTTCTTCAAGGATTTGAGCGCACAGCACTTCATAAATAGTACTAGTACCAATTATTCTCTAAAACAAAGATTACAGATTTCCTGTGGTGAAATTAATGTCAGAGAGTCAACCTCTTTTATAAGAGAAAATGGTTATTTTGTCTCCTTCCTATTTCTGAATTAAGATACAACCTTTCTCCTTATTCTTCTCTACCCACACACATTTAATATTAAAATTTGGTAAAACTGATTTAAATTTTTTTCTCTCTAGTAAAATAAAGGATTCTCCCCTCTACTAAGTAAACTATGTTCACTGCAATGGCAGATTTAATAAAATAACAAATCTCAAGTTACTAAAATAGCAGAGATCAAGAGAGTACTTTATATAACCTGACATATGTATGCTATACTATATAATACAATATAATTGCAAAAATATTAATTTTTTATAATTTCAATCCAAGACACTAACTCAAAGACCAAAGTATTAGTTAATGACTACAGAAGAATAAGGAGACAATTCATGTACCAGTCTTTTATTTATACTTTCCTTTGGGGGAAACCATTTTCTCTTTCTTCTAGTGTTCTTATTAGTTTTTAAATGTAAACATCTACCCTTTCTGAAGAATGGGGGAAGGATCTCAAGTCTCTTTTCTGTTCTTAACCTAGCCTTCAACAACAGAAGAGAACTGTCCTCTCCAGTTGATGAGACTGGGTGAAAAAATGCAATACAGGGAACTCAGTCTCTCCAAAGATTTCTCTTGAGACAGTTTGGTCAACTGATGTGGGCTTTCTTCTCTTTTCCCTCCTTCCAAGCAAATATAATTAGACCGGAGTTTAGGACCTGCCTTCTATAAATAAATGATGTTTCTTTGCAGTCTCACTTTTGGAACCATAGATGTAATGCATCAATGAGCATGCAGCAGATTTAGTAAGCATGCAACAGTTCCACAGATATGTTATAGATCAAATGCTTCTATTCCCCGAACACATATACTGAAGTTGAATCCCCAGTGTGATGGTACTGGGCCGTGGGGCCTTTGGAATGTGACTAGGTCTTGAGGGTGCAGCCCTCATGAATTGGATTAACGCCCTTATAATAAGGGATCACAGAGTTATGAATAGCTTGTTCTCCTCCTGCCATGAGAGGGTACGACTAGAAGCTGGCAGTCTGCAACCTGGAAGAGGGCCCATTACTGAACTCAACCATGCTGGACACCCTGATCTCAGATTTCCAACCTCCAGAACTGGGAAAAATACATGCTTACTGTTTCAGCCACGCAGTCTATGGTACTGTGTTCTAGCAGCTCATGTAAGAGCTGAGGCTTATGGAAGGCACAGATTCTTGACTCATCTCATGATTAGATTTTAGTTGTTTCAGAACCTGTAGTTGGAAGATATATGAAAAGTACATTCACATTTGTTTACTTAAACTTGCTCTGCTAACAAATTTATGTTCATACACATGTGTGAGGAAGTGATGTTTTCAGGTGCTATACATTCAGGATTAAATTGAAGAAATTAGGGAAAACCACTAGGCTATTCAGGTTTGACATAAGTCAAATCCCTTATGATGATACAGTGGAGGTGACAAATACATTCAAGGGACTAGACCTGTAGACAGTACCTGAAGAATTATGAATAGAGGTTTGTAACATTGTACAGGAGGCAGTGACCAAAATCATCCCAAAGCAGAATAAATGCAAGAAGGCAGCATGGTTGTCTGAGGAGGCTTTACAAATAGCTGAGGAAAGAAGAGAACTGAAAAGGGATAAAAGAAAAGATATACCCAACTGAATGCAGAGTTCCAGAGAATAGCAAGGAGAGATAAGAAGGCCTACTTAAATAAACACTGCAAAGAAATAGAGGAAAACAACAGAATGGGAAAGACTAGAGATATCTTCAAGAAAACTGGACATATTAAGGGAACATTTCATGCAAGGAGGGGCATGCTAAAGAAAAGAAATGGCAAAGACCTAATAACAGAAGCAGAAGAGATTAAGAAGAGGTGACAAAATCACACAGGAGAATTACGCAAAAAAAGTCTCAATGACCCGGATAACCATAATGGTGTGTCACTCACCAAGAGCCAGACATCCTGGAGTATGAAGTCAAGTGGGCCTTAAGAAGCATTACTGAGAACAAAGCTAGAGGCGGTGATAGAATTCCAGCTGAGATATTTAAAATTCTAAACTATGATGCTGTTAAAGTGCTGCATTCAATATGTCAGCAAATTTGGAAAATGCAGTAGTGGCCAGAATGAAAAGGTCAGTTTTCATTCCAATCCCAAAGAAGGGCAATGCTCAAGAATTTTCAAACTACCATACAACTGCACTCATTTTGCATGTTAGTAAAGTAAATCTCAAAAAGTTTCAAGCTAGGCTTCAGCAGCACATAAATCAAGAACTTCCAGATCTATAAGCTAGGTTTTGAAGAGGCAGAGGAAGCAGAGATCACATTGGCACCATTTGTTGGGTCATGGAGAAAACAAGGGAGTTCCAGGAAAAAAAAACAAACAAACATTTATTACTACTTAACTATTCTAAAGCCTTTGACTGTGTGGATCACAACAAAAACTGGAAAATTCTTAAAAAGATGGGAATATCAGACCACCTTACCTGCCTCCTGAGAAACCTGTATGCATGTTAAGAAGCAACAGTTAGAACTGGAAATGAAACAACTGACTGGTTCTAAATTGGGAAAGGAGTATGTCAAGGTTGTATATTGCCACTCTGCTTATTTAATTTCTATGCACAGTACATCATGCAAAATGCTACGGAGGATGAATCACAAGCTGTAATCAAGATTGCCAGGAAAAATATAAACAACCTCAGAAATATGCAGATAATACCACTCTAATGGCAGAAGCTAAAGACAGACTGAAGGGCCTCTTGATGAGGGTGAAAGAGAAGAGTGAAAAAGCTGGCTTAAAGCTCAACATTAAAACAATGAAGGTCACGGCATCCAATCCCATCACTTTACAGCAAATAGAAGGGGATAAAGTGGAAGCAGTAATGGATTTTACTTTCTAGGGCTCCAAATTCAATGCTGGCTGAGACTGCCGCCCTGAAATTAGAAGCTTCCTGCTCCTTGGAAGGACAGCGATGACAAACCTGCGCTATGCTTACTCTCTTAGTTGTGTTCAACGCTTTGCGAACCTGTGGACGATAGCCCGCCAGGCTGCTCTGCCACAGGGATTTTCCAGGCAACAATATTGGAGTGGGTAGTCTTTCCCTCCTCCAGGGAATCTTCCCAACCCAGGGATCGAACCCAGGTCTCCCACGTTGCAGGTGGCTTCTTTACCATCTGAGCCACCAGGGAAGCCCATGAATACTGGAGTGGGTAGCCTATCACTTCTCCAGGGCAACTTCTCAACCCAGGAATCAAACTGGGGTTTTCTGCACTGCAAGCAGATTCTTTACCAGTTGAGTTACCAGGGAAGTCCATGACAAACCTAGCCAGCAAGTTAAAAAGCAGAGACATCACTTTACAGATAAAGGTCTGCATAGTTAGTGCTATGGTTTTTCCAGTAGTCATGTACAGATGTTAGAGTTAGAACACAAAGAAGGCTGGGGCTGAAGAACTGATGCTTTTGAACTGTAGTGCTGGAGAAGACTCTCGAGAGTCCCTGGGACAGCAAGAAGATCAAACCAGTCAACCCTAAAGGAAATCAATTATGAATATACATTGGAAAGACTAATGGTGAAGCCCCAATAGTTTGGCCATCTGATATGAAGAGCTGCCTGACTGGAAAAGACCCTGATACTTAGAAAGACTGAGGACAGGATGAGAAGGTGGCAACAGAGGATGAGATGGCTGGATGGCATCACTGTCTCAATGGACATGAATCTGAGTAAACTCTGGGAGATAGTGGAGGACAGAGGAGCCTGGCATACTGCTGTCCATGAGGGTTCGAAGAGCTGGACACAACTTAACGTCTATATAACAAGTTTAAGAAAGTATATGTGATATTAATTGTTTATGTCAATTTTATACTTTTCATCTACAGAATATGATCTTTGTCCAAGAAGAATCCAGTATTTTCCCAAGCATTTAGTAATGTAGAAGACACATGAAACACTTGGGAGTTCACAGGCCGAAAATGACTGACATCATAAAGATTACATTCAAATATGATTCAATAGTATAAAATAATTCATTTATTTAAAAATGTGTTGAACAATTAAACTGGACATGAGTTATTTTAAAATAATCTGCTTAGTCTCAAGTCAATTCTAAGAAAATTTTACACGAGATACCATTAACTAGAAAAATCACTTACATTCTTGAATTTTAAAATTGTATTAGCTGATATGACTTACTTTCCATATAAAAATGTATATCCTATATAGCATTACTATGGTAAAATTTATAAATATTTAAATTCTGACAGATAAAGAGGACTAGATTGCCTGCCGGAAATTCTAAGAGTAAGTCAGAGAGGGCCAAGAAAGGAAAGATGATCCGTAAGGCTTTTGAGAGGGGGAGACTCAGCAGAATGTGTCTGCTCATCCATTTTAAGTTATAAACAAATTTTCTGTGGGTTCTGACATTTGGCTAATAATACTTCACTAGGATGACAGACCCAAAGGTTAGCTTGACCTAAGTTTCTTTTATGTATACTTGCTGGTCACATTTCTGTTTATCAATATCAGAAAGGTAAATGAATAGAGTCATGGGCATGAGTGTGAATAAAATTATATTTGTCAGCTTTATATTTACCATAAAATGTTCTACCCAACAGTACCATGTAGTCTGCACATGTAAGACTATCACAAATCTCATGCCAGATCAAAACAGAGGTCTAACTATCTCAGAATATTAGGAAGGTGAGCCAAATGGGACTGTTTTCCCCAAATTCTGAAATACCTTTAAGTCACATGTGACAGCACCAGTTTTAAAAGGTAGAGTCTCTATCATTGCCTTCGAGGCTTAATTCAGTACAGTGGAGTCACTAGAATATTAGGAAATATATAGAACTATGTCCCAGAACTCATGTTGCCTGTAATAAGGAAAACATCTTATAATGGCATGTGATTCTCCAGACTCCAGCAAAATTCTCCCAGATGTCTTGAATACAATTAAAACAATCTGGTATAATCTATTTCAAGTTGGCAAAATTAAAACTATATTCTAGTTGGATAAGTCTCTCTGGGAAAATCCAGTTTTCCTAAGCTGTCATCTTCAATGAGAGTTCCAGGCGCTGCTGACAGAGCATTAGATATCATCAAGGATGTATCAAGAAAGAAAGGAAAACTTTTCCACTTGATTTCAACAAAATATGCTCAGGAGACAAATCCTATGTATCAATGGTGATTCTAAGCATATCACTGAACTGGTATTACAGTCTTGCAGGGTAGTCTCATAGCTCTAAGGTAATAAACATTTCACACCATAAACATGGCTCTAAACATGCAGTAGCAAATATGTCTAATGGCATTGCATTTAGAAGTTCAAATCTGAAACTGTAATTGGTTACACAAGTTTAGAAAAAGGTAAAATTAAAAGTCTAAAAAAAATGTTACTATGACACGTGAAAAACTGTCCTTTAAATACTCCTAGAATGGAGTTAACATTTTTCTCTGCACTGTAGTTAGTCAGGGAAACTTAATGGTAAGAGAAAGAATGAACTGAAACTATTAAATTCAAGTAGCATCTAACATCAAGTAGCAGTGTTTGGTATCAATAATTTAAGCTTACTGAGGCACTAATACTCAACTTACTCTTTAAAATCAAGCATTGAATCTTAATAATTTGAAGGTGATTGTTAGCAACAAATTATTTACTTTATCCCGTTCACGTGTTCAGAGTTTCTTTGGGGCCAATGAGAATGGTCAAAAATTGATTGTGAGTGATGGTTGCACAACTTGGCAATGATTCTAAAAAACACTTGAATTTTCACTAAAGGATGAGTTGTAAGTTATATCACAATAAAGCTATTTTAATACCGAATATAATATTTACTCTAGAGTTTATTCTGATCATTAATAATCACTTTATGAATACTAGGAAAGGAAATAGGTTTATGACTTCCAGATGGGCCAATTGACAGAAATCTTCTAAGAACTTCTTTTAAAGTGACAATCTAAAAATGTAGCGTTCATATATAACACACTGAAGGGCTTATTTCAATTGAGGAATTAGGAATAGATTTTTGCCTTCTTAGAATAACATTTCTCATTTATTCAGTAAATAAACATTTGAGTGCTTATGGGTCATGCGCTGATTCTTATTGGGGACTGGGTGGCAGTGAACAAATGATAATGTCTTTATAAAGAGGCACAAATCCTTTATCACAAGCCTCTCTTAAGAAAAAAGTCCTATAGCCACCTTCACAACTTCAGAACCTACTTTTACACTGCCCTTGTGTTAAAGAGAAAGGAACCATCTTTCTAAATTCCATATATATGTGTTAGTATGCTGTAATGTTCTTTATCTTTCTGGTTTACTTCACTCTGTATAAGGGGCTCCAGTTTCATCCATCTCATTAGGACTGGTTCAAATGAATTCTTTTTAACGGCTGAGTAATATTCCATGGTGTATATGTACCACAGCTTCCTTATCCATTCATCTGCTGATGGGCATCTAGGTTGCTTCCATGTCCTGGCTATTATAAACAGTGCTGTGATGAACATTGGGGTGCACGTGTCTCTTTCAGATCTGGTTTCCTCAGTGTGTATGCCCAGAAGTGGGATTGCTGGGTCATATGGCAGTTCTATTTCCAGTTTTTTAAGAAGTCTCTACACTGTTTTCCATAGCGGCTGTACTAGTTTGCATTCCCACCAACAGTGTAAGAGGGTTGCCTTTTCTCCACACCCTCTCCAGCATTTATTGCTTGTAGACTTTTGGATAGCAGCCATCCTGACTGGCGTGTAATGGTACCTCATTGTGGTTTTGATTTGCATTTCTCTGATAATGAGTGATGTGGAGCATCTTTTCATGTGTTTGTTAGCCATCTGTATGTCTTCTTTGGAGAAATGTCTGTTTAGTTCTTTGGCCCATTTTTTGATTGGGTCATTTATTTTTCTGGAATTGAGCTGCAGTAACACATATATATGGGATTTAGAAAGATGGTAACGATAACCCTATATGCAAAACAGAAAAAGAGACACAGAAATACAAAACAGACTTTTGAACTCTGTGGGAGAATGTGAGGGTGGGATATTTCAAAAGAACAGCATGTATACTATCTATGGTGAAACAGATCACCAGCCCAGGTGAGATGCATGAGACAAGAGCTCGGGTCTGGTGCACTGGGAAGACCCAGAGGAATCGGGTGGAGAGGGAGGTGGGAGGTGGGAGGGGGGATCGGGATGGGGAATACGTGTAAATCTATGGCTGATTCATATCAATGTATGACAAAACCCACTGAAATGTTGTGAAGTAATTAGCCTCCAACTAATAAAAAAAATAATAAAATAAAATAAAAAAAAAGAGAAGGGAACCAATCCCTTAGATCATTGGAAAAGCACTGAATAATGAAAGATTGATTTTCTTTATAACGTAATCATAAGTGCATATCTTCCTGTCTCCTCAAAGATGGATTATGAATAGGATAAAATGTACTTGGTTTCGGTAAGTTTGGCATTTAAATACAAGGAATTTATTCTTTAAGAAGTTTACCATATCATCTAAGGAAGAATACTGGAAGTTGCAATTTCATTGTTCCACATTTTTTTTTTTTTCAAATACACACTATTTAGTCCTAAAGGATAAATCTGTAAAGTGCTTGGAAATATTTGTCAGTAGCCTTTGTGAATTTTTAGTAGTTAAACACTTCTGAGTAAAATTAAAATGGGAAAATGTTCATATATTTTGCAACTGACAGAGTTATGTTCATTTGCTTAATGACAGATGTAACAGGTTTCCAGAAAAGTTTACTTTATTTATGGATCTCTAGATAATGGACTTTGGTAGCCATTCTTCTGCCTACTTAGTCAGAGAAGAATCAAATGGGGAAAATAGCCGTAAGTGTGAACAAGCTTAAGTTACTTCTAAAATTCAAACCACTTTTTATACAAGTAAACACTGAAGCTTCATTTTTGAAAATATAGTTTGTCCATTAACTATAGCTGAAAAAAATAATAATTTTAGTTATACTGCCAAATGTCTATCTACCTGTGGTCTAACTGAATATATGCAACTAAAATCAATTGTTTTATTTGTTTGCACACATTTCCAGTAGGGACAGAAAACAGTCATTGAAATTTAATTTTGTTACAGAAAAGGGCTCATTATATATTTTAATATACAACTGAGAAAAATATGAATAGTAAATGTGGACTTATCAGTTCAGTTCATTTGGTCAGTCATGTCCGACTCTTTGCGACTCCATGAACCATAGCACGCCAGGATGCTCTGTCGATCAGCAACTGCCAAGTCTACCCAAACCCATGTCCATTGAGTCAGTGATGCCATCCAACCATCACATCCTCTGTCATTCCCTTCTCCTCCCACCCTCAATCTTTCCCAGCATCAGGGCCTTTTCGAATGAGTCAGCTCTTCGCATCAGGTGGTCAAAGTATTGGAGTTTCAGCTTCAGCATCAGTCCTTCCAATGAACATCCAGGACTGATCTCCTTTAGGATGGACTGCTTGGAGCTCCTTGCAGTCCAAGGGACTCTCAAGAGTCTTCTCCAACACCACAGTTCCAAAGCATCAATTCTTCAGTGCTCAGCTTTTTTATACTCCAACTCTCACATCCATACATGACTACTAGAAAAACCATAGCCTTGAGTAGACGGACCTTTGTTGACAAAGTAATGTCTCTGCTTTTTAATATGCTATCTAGGTTGCTCATAGCTTTCCTTCCAAGGAGTAAGCATCTTTTAATTTCATGGCTGCAATCACCATCTACAGTGATTTTGGAGCCCAAAAACACAAAGTCTGCCACTGTTTCCACTGTTTCCCCATCTATTTGCCATGAAGTGATGGGACCAGATGCCATGATCTTAGTTTTCTGAATGTTGAGCTTTAAGCCAACTTTTTCACTCTCCTCTTTCACTTTCATCAAGAGGTTCTTTAGTTCTTCTTCACTTTCTGCCATAAGGGTGGTGTCATCTGCATATCTGAGGTTATTGATATTTCTCCCGGCAATCTTGATTCCAGCTTATGCTTCATCCAGCCTAGCATTTCTCATGATGTACTCTGCATATAAGCTGAATAAGCAGGGTGATAATATACAGCCTTGACATACGCCTTTTCCTACTTGAAACCAATCTGTTGTTCCATGTCTGGTTCTAACTGTTGCTTCCTGAACTGCATACAGGTTTCTCAAGAGGTAGGTCAGGTGGTCTGGTATTCCCATCTCCTTCAGAATTTTCCACAGTTTATTGTGATCCACACAGTCAAAGGCTTTGGCATAGTCAATAAAGCAAAATTAGATGTTTTTATGACACTCTCTTGCTTTTTCGATGATCCAGTAGATGTTGGCAATTTGATCTCTGGTTCCTCTGCCTTTTCTAAAACCAGCTTGAACTTATACCACTACATTTTTTAAAAGTTAAATAGTTAAGTATTAATATCTAAAACTTGTGAAAAAGAATGTATTGTCCTTTATTCCTGCAATGTTAGTTTTGAGAAATTTTTTAAGAAAATAGACATAATATGTGTTGATGCATAATTTAAAAAATCAGTATAAAATATTCAGTTATTAACATTTCAACTATATAAAAAATGGAGGAAAAACACCTGAATATATCCAGAAGAATCATATTTGGATAGTGGAAAAATGGACAGTACATTTCTTTTCTTTTGCCACTTATATAACATTCATCAACAATTTAAAAATAGTAAATTTTACTTAATATTTAGTTAAGATTTTATGTGAAAAATATGCTCTGTTACAATATGCAAATAGGGAGAAACAGCATTTGTTGTTGATATAACAACAACTGTGTTCGCAAAGTTTCAAGGATGAAATACACTTATTCATCCAATCATTCAACCTTAAGTTCAATTGTATCAGATGGATGACATTAAACTTGCCAAGTGCCTGCCTTTTGCAACATACTAAAGATAAAACTCAAATTATGTAGCCATCCTGAGGAATGTAACAGGCACAGTGTCTTCCTTCTAGCAGTTTGGCTATTTCTGCTAAAACAAATATGCCTATTTTGACAGAGTTCAGAAAAAATATACATACTTTCAACCATGGAAAATTATATAATGTTACAGATCTCTTGTAACAAGATAGGCTTTCAGTGTAAGATCAAAGTGTATAGAAGGATAGAAAAACATGGGATAGTACCTATTTCTAGTTAAAAAGTCAGAATAGCTAAGAAGTGAACATCAGTAAATGAATATCTTTTCAGCTGATTCTATCCTACTGTCCTCTCCCTCCTCTAAAATGTGGCATCTCTGAGCTCATCCAGCAGGAAGTCTTAAGCAAAGGCAGGGGAGCACCACCCTAAAGCACCCCTCAGGCTCTCATCTGCTGCTCATTAGCTAATGGGAAAGTTCATTAGCTGAGCTGAACTTTATAGTTTCCCTGTTTGCAACTCAGTGAGAATGACAAAACCGGTAATTCATAGCGTAGTTGGGAACGGTAAATGGAATACCAGATGACTAAATGAATAAAACTAAAACAAAAGTCAACAGAAAGAGAAGCTTCTGTCGACTGGACATCTAGTATATTACAGTTAGATGTGTTTTACTTCAACTTTTCTAATTAAAATTAAGTCAATTTAGAAGAATAATTTATTTAATGCTGCTACCAAGCTAGTTTGCTCACAAATGAAGGGCAATTGACAAAAGTTATGTAACTGAAAGGGGGAATAATGTTGAGTACAGCAGCTTCAAATTCTGGGAGCCTTTAAGCACTCCATCAAGTTAATGTTGGTTGGCTGCTGAACAAACCAAGGGCTGAAAAATGTATTAGGAATTGAGAGCTTAATAAAAGCAAAACTTCCATTTTTTTTCTGGGAAATTTTAAGAACTTTAAAGAGTTCTCATTCCAAAGCAACCAAATTCCAGTAGTTCAGAAATCCTTATAATCACTGACCTTACATGGTTTCTATTTTCTGTGTTCCTTTTCAGCCTGATACTTCAGTCTGTGCAAGCTACAAACAGAAACCATCTAAGCAACATACAGTGAAATACCCTTTCCTTCTCCATAGCAAACAATAAAATTTAATTTAGATATGCGTAGATTCTTTAAATGATGTCATGCATTTCTTTAATTTGGAGCAGTTTAACATGTTTAAAACTCAACTTCCTCAAGTACAAGGGAAAAAGTATGACTGAGGGAGAGATATATAAGCAAATTTTCTAGTGTAGTACTGACATATACTGTTCATGGGGTTCTCAAGGCAAGAATACTGAAGTGGTTTGCCATTCCCTTCTCCAGGGGACCGCATTCTCTCAGACCTCTCCACCACGATCCGACCCTCTTGGGTGGCCCCACACGGCATGGCTCAGTTTCATTGATTTAGACAAGGCTGTGGTCCTGTGATCAGATTGGCTAGTTTTCTGTGATTATGGTTTCAGTGTGGCTGCCCTCTGATGCCCTCTCACAACACCTGCTGTCTTACTTGGGTTTCTCTTACCTTGGACAAGGGGTATCTCCTCACGGCCGCCCCTCTACTTTACTTACGATGAAACTCAAGTTAAAGGAGACATCACTTGCCCTGAGCACACAGCTAGGAAGGGGCAGCGCTATGGGCCGGGTCTGATTCCGGGCTGCCGCACACTTCAACCTGCACTCACTATCTTGCCTGAGGTCTTAAAGAAGGACTGAGAGGTGAGTCGCTCACTTATCCATTTAACAAACACTTAATAGCATCGACTGAGTATGAGCCAATGCCTGGTGCCAGGCGCTAGTGGGCAGAAGAAGGGACGGGCAATGAGAGGCTGGGGGCGGGGCAGGGCACAGGGTCCCTCAGAAAGACCCTGGAGCTCCGCACCCGGAGAAAATTGGGAAAACTCAGCAGTGGCCACAGTACTGCAAAAGGTCAGTTTTCATTCCAATCCCTAAGAAAGGCAATGCCAAAGAATGCTCGAACTACCACACAATTGCACTCATCTCACACGCTAGTAAAGTGATGCTCAAAATTCTCCAAGGCATGCTTCAGCAATATGTGAACCATGAACTTCCAGATGTTCAAGCTGGTTTTGGAAAAGGCAGAGGAACCAGAGATCAAATTGCCAACATCCGCTGGATCATATAAAAAGCAAGAGAGTTCCAGAAAAACACTTATCTCTGCTTTACTGACTATGCCAAAGCCTTTGACTGTGTGGATCAGAATAAAATGTGGAAAATTCTGAAAGAGATGGGCATACCAGACCACCTGACCTGCCTCTTGAGAAACCTGTATGCAGGTCAGGAAACAACAGTTAGAACCGGACATGGAACAACAGACTGGTTCCAAATGGGAAAAGGAGTATGTCAAGGCTGTATATTGTCACCCTGCTTAGTTAACTTATATGCAGAGTACATCATCAGAAATGCTGGGCTGGAAGAAGCACAAGCTGGAATCAAGATTGCTGGGAGAAATATCAATAATCTCAGATACGCAAACAACACCACCCTTATAGCAGAAAGTAAAGAGGAACTAAAAAGCCTCTTGATGAAAGTGAAAGAGGAGAGTGAAAAGGTTGGTTTAAAGCTCAACATTCAGAAAACTAAGATCATGGCATCTGGTCCCATCACTTCATGGCAGACAGATGGGGAAACAGGGGAAACAGTGGCGTACTTTATTTTTCTGGGCTCCAAAATCACTGTAGATGGTGACTGCAGCCATGAAATTAAAAGACGCTTACTCCTTGGAAGGAAAGCTATGAGCAACCTAGATAGCATATTAAAAAGCAGACATTACTTTGCCAACAAAGGTCCGTCTAGTCAAGGCTATGGGTTTTCCAATGGTCATGTATGGACGTGAGAGTTAGACTATGAAGAAAGCTGAGTGCCGAAAAATTGATGCTTTGGAACTGTGGTGTTGGAGAAGACTCTTGAGAGTCCCTTGGACTGCAAGGAGATCCAACCAGTCCATTCTAAAGGAGATCAGTCCTGGGTGTTCATTGGAAGGACTGATGCTGAAGCTGAAACTCCAATACTTTGGCCACCTCATGCGAAGAGTTGAGTCATTGGAAAAGACCCTGATGCTGGGAGGGATTGGGGGCAGGAGGAGAAGAGGACGACAGAGGATGAAATGGCTGGATGGCATCACCAACTCGATGGGCATGAGTTTGAGTAAACTCCGGGATTTGGTGATGGACAGGGAGGCCTGGCGTGCTGCGATTCATGGAGTCGCAAAGAGTCAGACACGACTGAGCGACTGAACTGAACTGACACATAATATCAGCACTTAGCTGCTTCATATAAATTCATATAACACACAGGTTTTTTTGTGTGTTTTCAAAACTATAGGCTAAATGTTTGAATGTGTTCACCCTACAGACCATTTATTGTTAAAAAAAAATAGTTTGAGAACGGTCAGACTATTATTTCAAATAGTTTTCTTGTGAAAATGAGAAGCAAACTACATAGCACTACTTAAATGTCTCATGGTTTTTTCGTTGTTTTGTTGAACATTGTTCCCTGTTTCTTTGATTTCTAGAATATTTTAGATCAGAATCGTTTTTGACTTTCCCCTTTCCTTTTTGCTTCTATAATTCAGTTCTTGGTCTTGACATGGTTTTATAGTTCTGTTTTCCTCTTCTGTTTTATCATCACTGTTTACTGTGGCAGCTATTTTGCATTTAAATTCTGTTTCACAAGAACATTTTAAAAAACAGGTTTCATTTAGAGTCCTTACTCAGATGCAAGGCATGTCCATAAAAAAGGATATGGTAACAGAAATGATATATGCCTATGATGTCCTTTGTCTTTTCTGAGGAAAGCCACTATGCTCCCTTCCAAGACCATGAGAAGTGTCATAGGTAACTGCTCTAAGTCTGCCTGTATCATATCATGCCCTTGGCTGCCCTGACCTCCAAGTCTGACTGCTATTACCAGATCAACTAATTGATGAACTGGATCTATTTTATTTATTATGATATTGATAAGGAGTGAAGTAAAACTGTGGTATCCTGTTGTATGGCACTAACCTGTTTCATAATTTATAAACCTGTTACATGTAGTAGGGAAAAAATATGTTCACGGAATCAGATTCTGCTTCAAATTCTATCACTTGTTATGGAGACTTGAACCAAAGACTTAAGTGCTCTGATGGTCAGTTTTAAACTAGATGAACTGCAAGTAATAACAGGTACTTCTCAACTTTATTATAAAAAAACTCAAGTTAATAATAAACCAAAAGTGTTCAGAGCATGTATCAAAGAGTAAGAGCTCAGTATCTTATGGCTATTTTAACTAAAATCATTTGTTCATGCCTGTCTCCTTTATTTGGATGTTAGCTCCCTGAGAGAGGCCACACAAATTTATTATTAGTTTAACCCTTGCTGTAGTCAAAGTTCCTTGCTCAGCCTGACTTTCAGATTTTTGTACTCTACTGTGAGGTAGAATATTACATGTGTTATATATAAATGTTTTATATATGTAATTTACTCCCCATACCAATATCAAACTATAGTTTTTTGTGATAAAGACTTAAACAAATATGTAGGACTGCCAAGGCAAGTGAGGTAGAATATTAAAGATTGTATCTTTCTTGGCAGTTCTTCATCAGGGTACTGGAGTGTGTAAGGAACTCAAGGTGAATGCTCATTATGTATCATGGGATACTGTCACGTTCGCACTGTACATCTGTCTCACAGGCCCGATGAGAGGAGTAATTATTGCTGAGATAAGCCTTTTCTGGAATATAGGCAATTAATTCACCTGAGAAAGGGAAAATAGCCTGACACTTTAATAATGTTTAAGTATACCTAATCTATTTCTTTTCTGTTCCTAATGTTTCCTAAATATGAGCAAGAAAGAGGATTTAAAAGTACTTACAGCTGCCTGTACTTATGTAAATCATCCATGGACCTGTAATATTCTATCTTAAAATGACTGGCATGAACTAATACCATAAACTACAATAGAATATAGAGTGAGCAGGGAATTACTTTTAAGATGAATTCAGGATAGGAGAAATACTCTTTTTGTAAGAAAAAATCTTATCAAGTAGGAATTATTCTGTTATTAAAGCTTCAAGAGCATAAAATTTTATTCAATTTGAGTTCTGAATATGTTTTAACACCTAATCAAAATTACTTTTCTCTGCAGATTCTTGATAAAGTGCTATTTAACCAGATGTATTACTTAGTCTTTTATTTTTGGCCCCTCTTTTTATTATGTGTAGTGATCTGATTACATATAATGCTGTATTTTCAATTCTTCAATTGCTTTTCATTTTCCAAAATTCATCAATTCTAAAAGGGCCTTTAAGAAACCCCATATTTTGCCATTTCAGCGTTAACAAATGAGTTGAAAGCCTGGCCTACATTTAAATAAAGTAAATGGCATTTTAAATGTCTGGAGAATATTGATTATGTTTACCTACACTCAAATAACAATATAATTTTCAATATTTGCTTTCAATTAGAATAAAGAAGGTTTGATATCTAACTTCTCAAAACTTTTTAAGTAATCTGGCTTCCAAGTTAGTCTTTAGCTTGCAGGAGGAAGAAGTGTTAAGCTCAGGGATGGATATATTTACTATAGAAAGTCATGAACAGAAAACTCAATTGAGACAGAATTGGAAGGGAAGAAGGACCTCTCACAATGTACCACCAGAGCACAGCCCCACAGAAAGCTCTTTCTGGGAAGAACTCAGCCAATCAGAGACGAACAATTCAGCCTATGAAAAGCCGCTACAATTTCAGCTCTCAATTCTTCCAGTCAACTCACTGTTTACTACAGCCCTCTCAGACTCCCCCCTCCCCCTCTTTAAAAGAGGTCCCCCCTCTTTGCTGTGGGGGTACTTGCACTTGGCTGCCATCATTGCACACCCTGAGTTGTAATTCTTTGCTGATCCCTATTAAACATTTTTTTGTTGTTGTTGAAGAAATAACTGGCAATTTATTTGTTTTAGGTCAATACTACTATACTGGATACATGCAACAGATTTTTTTTAAAGCCTCTTCACTAAGAACTTGCTTTTATGGAATGATCTTGATATACAATGAGTATTAGTAATGACCAGAAAAAAAATGCAACTAGTTAAAATATAGTTGCATTGAATTTTGTAGATATGATGTTTAGAAGTGTTAAGAAACATAATATTGTTTAATAAGCATCTGCAAAGATACAATTTAGGTAACTACTAAATCTTGCCCTGCTGTGACTTATTGAAAGTGAAGGTCTGTCACCCCATGGACTACAGCCCACTAGGTCCTCTGTCCATGGAATTCTACAGGCAAAAATAATGGAGTGCGTAACCATTCCCTTCTCCAGGGGATCTTTCCAACCCAGAGACTGAACCCAGGTCTCCTGTATTGCAGGCAGATTCTTTACCATCTGAGCCACTTATTAGCATTAGTTTTAAGAATACTAAAATGAAATATTAATTAAAAATAAAGTTGAGTTAAAACTTCAAATAAAATTCAGTAAAATATTTAGTGTAAAACTAAAATGTGAAAGTATTTTCCAAAACAATAAATTCACAGTTCTCAATCTATGTAGCTCTTGAGTAAAACTTCCAAATGGTTACATTAAATGTCATAATTGATGTATTAACTCAAAGTCCATTTTTTTTGTCTTTATTTTAACTATTCTTATTGCTTGCTATCAATTTATGGTTGAATATAATACGTAGTACCACAAGTATTAGAAACACAAACTGAGCTTAAAGCACAAAATGAACTCTTAATATTGGTGTGTGTTTCAACTCTATAACTGAAAGTTCTCCAAATTAACTTTCATTTAAAAATACAATGTTGGGCTTCTTTGCTGGTCCAGTGGTTAGGAATCAGCCTTGTAATGCTGATTACAGTTCTGGGATGTGGTGGAAACATGATTTCTGACCATGCAAAAGCCCAAGGGGTCTCTGTCTTTCTCTTGCTCTCTCACTGTTCTGTGTGGAACTCTCCACTACAGCTTTCTTTTCTACCTTACTGGCACAACAAAGTCTCTCACTTCTTCTCTCCACGCTCTTCTAGGAATGAATTTCTAGATAACACTTCTAAACTGTGTACCTACCACCGTCAAACTTGATACTGTGTCAGATAAAATTGTCAGATGATTCCCAATTCTATCTTAGGTGCCAGGAAGATAGGGCAAATGATTTGGGGTTCTTCTGCAGTCCAGTCTCTCACCTCACTTCTGTGTGCAGAAGTCGATGAGAATTTCTCTGCCTGCTGGTCTCAGAGCCTTGAAGCCTGTGCCATCTTTCATAGTGCCCAACTCCAATTTCTCCAAGGGTTTCCATTTCCATCTACTCACCCACTTCACTCCAGTCCTTGGCAGCCTCCACACTGCTACAGACAGCCTATCAGGATAGCCACTATGTAGAAGTCCAAATTATAAACTTTGTGGATGCTCAGTCTCAGAAATATGCCCCAGAGTAGGAAGACTTATCATTGGACATAAAGTCTATACAAGGGATCCCTTCTCAATAAAGTCCTGACAACCTGTATACTGGAAAGCCCTTCTCCAACCATACTGGATTGGGCACCCTGCACAGGGTTATCATGGGGGCCAGAAACATCTGATCAGAAATTGACAGGAGAGTAGAGGATGCCTGAAACCTCCTCAGGTTTGAAGGGAATTTGGGAAATGCCATGAATCCCTTCAGGTTAAAGCCTCCTGGTAAACATTTCCAGGATGCTGGATTCCATTCCAGGAGTGCTGTCTTGTTCTTGGTTGCAGGTTACTCAACATGGGAGGATCCCCCTCCAAGCCAAGAGAAACATTTCTGGAGTAGAGCCTTGGAAATTCTTTAAAATTGAGAAATTCTTTAAAATTCTTTAAAAATATAGAAATTTAAGTTCTACTGTAGCAGAGCCTGGTCTTTGTATAAGTTGGGAGATGGCATGAAAACAGGTCTCCAAATCGTAACACCGCTCTTCAATTGTATCTTTATTACTGCAGAACGGGAAAGTGGACTGACATTCCATATGTTCAGGCTTTCATGGTCCTTTACAAAAACCCTTCCCTATACAGCTCCTGTGAGTGTCTAGCAGTCTCTGGCAGAGGTGTGGGTCAAAGTCGCCTATGGTGGGGCCAGGGGTACTGAATACAACAGTCCTGGGAGCTGCAGCATGCTGGCATAAGGCCTTTTGAAGGAGGTTGCCACTACCTCTGTTACTCCTACCATAGCTTGGCCTCAGGCCAAACTACAAGGAGGGAACACAGCCCACCAGTTAACAGAAAATTGGATTCAAGATTTACTTAGCATGACCCTGACCATCAGAGCAAGAATCACTTTGCCCCATAGCCAGTAACTCCCATCAGGAAGCTTCCACCAGCCTCTTATCCTTATCCATCAGAGGCCAGACAGAATGAAAATCACAAACACAGAAAACTAACCAAACTGATCACAAGACTCACAGACTTGTCTAACTCAATGAAACTCTGAGCCAAGCCATGTATGGCCACCCAAGACTGACGGGTCACGAAGGAAAGTTCTGACAAAACGTGGTCCACTGAAAAAGGAAATGACACACCACTTCAGCATTCTTGCCTTGAGAATCTCATAAACAGTATGAAGGGCCAAAAGATATGACACTGAAAGATGAACTCCCCATGTCAGTAGGTGTCCAACATGCTAATGAAGAAGAGTGAAGAAAGAGCTCCTAAAGAATTAGGAGACGGAGCCAAAGTGGAAGCAAGGCCCAGCTGTGGACGTGTCTGCTGGTGTGAAAGTTAAGTCTGATGCTAGGAAGCACAATATTGCGTAGGAACCTGGAATGTTAGGTCCATAAATTAAGGTGAATTGAAGTGGTCAAACAGGAGATAACAAGAGTAAATATTGACATTTTAGGAATCAGTGAACGAAAATGAACTGGAACGGGTGAATTGAATTCAGACGATCATTATATCTACTACTGTGGGCAAGGATCCCTTAGAAGAACTGAAGTAGCCCTCACAGTCAACAAGAGACTGAAATGCAGTACTTGAGTGCAATTTCAAAAACAACAGAATAATCTCTGTTCTTTTCAAAGGCAAACCATTCAAGATCACAGCAAACCAAGTCTATGCCCCAACTACTCATGCTGAAGAAGCTGAGTTGAATGGTTCTATGAAGACCTACAAGACATTCTGGAATGAACACAAAAAAAGATGTTCTTTTCATCATAGGAGACTAGAATGTAAAACTAGGAAGTCAAAAGATACCTGGAGTAACAGGCAAGTTTGCCCCTGGAGTACAGAATGAAGCAGGGCAAAAGCTAAGAGAGTTCTACCAAGAGAATGCACTGGTCATAGCAAACACCATCTTCCAATAACACAAGAGATCATGGACATCATGATCTACACATGGACATCACCAGATCGTCAATACCAAAATCAGATTGATTATATTCTTTCCAGCGGAAGACGGAGAAGCTCTATATAGTCAGCAAAAACGAGACGAAGAGCTGACTGTGACTCAGATCATGAACTCCATATTGCCAAATTAGACTTAAATTGAGGAAAGTAAGAAAACCACTAGGCCATTCAGGTATGACCTAAATCAAATCCCTTACAATTATAATGTGGAAGTGAAAAATAGATTCAAGGGATTAGCTCTGACAGACAGAGTGCCTGAAGAACTATGGACTGAGGTTCCTAACACTGTACAGGAGGCAGTGATCAAGACCATCCCCCAAGAGAAAGAAATGCAAAAAGGCAAACTGGTTGTCAGAGAAGGCCTTATGAATAGCTGTGAATAGAACAGAAATGAAAGGCAAAGGAGAAAAGGAAATACATTCCCATCTGAATGCAAAGTTCCAAAGAATAGCAAGGAAAGATAAGAAAACCTTCCTCAGTGATCAGTGCAAAGATATAGAGGAAAACAGAATGGGAAAAACTAGAGATCTCTTCAAGAAAATTAGAGATATCAAGGGAGCATTTCATGCAAAGATGGGCACAAAAAGGACAGAGTGGTACGGACTTAACAGAAGCAGAAGATATTAAGAAAAGGTGGCAAGAATACACAGAAGAACTATACAGAAAAAACCTTAATGACCCAGATAACCACGATGGTGTACTCACTCACCTAGAGCCAGGCTTCCTGGAGTGCAAAGTCAAGGGGGCCTTAGGAAACACCAGTAGGAACAAAGCTAGTGGAAGTGATGGAATTCCAGCTGAGCTATTTCAAATCCTAAAAGATACGCTGTGAAAATGCTGCACTCAATAGAGCAGCAAATTTGGAAAACTCAGCAGTGACCCCAGAACTAGAAAAGGTCAGTTTTCATTCCAATCCCAAAGAAAGGCAATGCCAAAGCCCTCACAATGAAGACACAGTATAGCCAATAATAAAATAATAAATAAATAAAAATACAATGCTTATCAAAGGATTAAAAGTAAAATGTAATAATTGAAAAAAATAAAATTGTGTGTGTGTAAAATGTAAAACTCAATCATAACTTGTAGTTACTAAATTAGGATTCAGATCTATAAAAACTTTTCAGAAAGTGGTCTTATTGACACTTTTAGAATTGTTGGCCTGTGGTAATATGAAATATATAAGACTTAGTCAGTTTTATTATATTCCACAGTCAATGCACTCCCTTACTGATTGGCCTAGAAACATGGGGTAGTTAAGGTAACTGATAATATTTAATATTTGTAAGAAGGCAGTGAAAGTTAAGTTGGTAAACAGGCAAAGATTATGAAGGCAAAGTATTTTCATTTTGTCTTACTCTTTATTGTTCTAATGACATTTGTATTAAAGTGTATTCTTAGTAAAAATTTTTCTGCCCATAACACTTTATGCTTTTGGACGATCCATTAAACTGGCTTTTAAAATAGATATGTATAGTTTTAAAAAATATATACTGTATAAAGCAGCATCTGATGCTTTTAATTTTAGTCAGCTAGAAAATGAATAAGTTTTGAAAGAGGAGTGTCTGAAATGGTAGGTTATAAAAATTTAGACTAATAAATTATATATAATTTACTAATATACCTATGACTTCATTTAGTATTTACTGTAGTAATAGGCAGACAAATTACTGGTAAAACAAAGCAGTAAATTCGTAGCATGGTATACCAATTCTAATTAGGACAATTAAATGTCACTCTTCATTTGAATGAATTTATATATACCAAATATGCTCTCTTCAGTTCAGATACATGGGGCACACTTTTCAGCCACAATGTACAAATCATTTGTAAGGTTTCTCAAACCAGTTACAAGATTAATAATAATTTATAAGGAAATCTGTCGACACAAGGCTACACTGCACCATCAACATTTATATGATACATTTCTCTGATTTATTTTAGGCAGAAGAAGGTAACATTTACAGTGTTCCTCAACTTCATATTAAAATTACAATGTATTCTTCAACATGACCTTCACTAAACAGCTTTAAAAATCCAAAACTTACTCTTAAGTGAGAAAAATATTTATTTGCTCTGTATCATTAAATAATTAAGCTAAACTTAAGATTAATATGCAATTATTTTAATGTTTTCATTATAATTGATTCTGATTAAGTATTCTCACTTTTAGCCATACATTTAGACTTTTGGTCTAAACCTAAACCTATGCATTAAATACCTTAACTGTAAATTTATGAAATTCCCAGATCTTTGAGCTGAATGAGAGGGGTATTTCTAATATTAAAAAGTTCAATATATTCCACAATAAACCAACATAATTCATATATAACCAAATATTACATTTAAAACAAACTCAGTTTTTACACTGATGGATGTTGTTTCCATGCCTTCAATTAATTAATATCCTGCCCAATCAGCATGTTGAAAAATTCTCAGCGAAGTTTATGTCACACCATTTCATTTCCTATCCTGATCTAATTATTCACAGCAGCCCTCAGCAGTCATCCTGTCCAGGTTATTGGGTTTTGTGATTGATTTTATTCTCCTATGTGACATTATGTTAACTAGAATCTGATAGAGAATTAGGATATTCAAAACACAGTAAACCTGTAACTGCTATCACTAACTGGTTGTGATGAAGGGGTTGAATTCCATAAGACTTCACTGATATTCATATTTCCTTATTACAGTCTAAGTGTATATGCTCCTCCCACCCCCCACCAAATTCATATGTTGCAGTCCTAACCACTAATGTGATGGTATTTGGAGGTGGGGACTTTGAGAAGTTATTAGGCTTAGGTTAGGTCATAAGCTTGAGTCCCTCATGACGAGATTAATGCTCTTAAAAAAGAGGAAGAATCACAGAGATCTCTGACCTTCCCCTCCCCACCCTACCCTTGCTCCCTACGCATGCACCAAGGAAGGACTTGTGAAGACATAAGCCAGGAAGGAAACACCAAACACTGAACTAATAAATGTCTGTTGTTTAAGCCACTCAGTTTATGATATTTTGTTATGGCAGCTTGATCAGACTAAGACATTCCAAATCACAAAAGTCACAGGATGAAAACCACTAAACTCTACCCAAATTTTTCTTTTCTAAAGAGATGTTTGATTTTTTTCTGATTTTAAAATATCAATTTGTCATTAAAATGAAGGCTCAAAGTTCATAATAGAAATTGAATACTCATATTACCTAAAGATAATTATTGTATGTTCTTTGTCCTACATTATACATTATATCATCTTATCATATAATTTAAAATTCCCACCACTTAATTTGACAACAATATAGCCATCCAAATATATATAATATATACTAAAGATACATAAATGCTTATATTTTACCAAATTTACCTTTGGTGAATAGTCAGGTTTTTTTTTTTCTATGTTTAATATTATTGTATTATTTGACAATTGAAACATTCAGGCCGGAAAAAAAAAAAAAAGCTACATCTAGTTACATAGGCAATGAGTTTAGGTACTTGTATCCTGATATTTAATTTCACTACATTTGTTCACTCTTCCTTTCAAGTAAAGAAAGGTAAGCTTGCAGAAAGATGATTTGAAGAAATTCCTCCTCTGCTCTACTGGCTCAAACGGTAAAGCGTCTGCCTGCAATGCGGGAGACCCGGGTTTGATCCCTGGGTCAGGAAGATCCCCTGGAGAAGGAAATGGCAACCCACTCCAGTACTCTTGCCTGAAAAATTCCATGGACTGAGAAGCCTGGTAGGCTACAATCCATAGGGTCGCAAAAAGTCGGACACGACTGAGCGAATTCACTTCAATCCAAAGTAAAGTTTACCAAACCTGGTACATGTCCTGGGGCTTCAGGAAATGTGGCAGCCACTGAACTCTTGGTGAGAGGTAAATTACAGAGGGGAAGAGTACATAATGCAGGTATTTTTGGGTTTGTTCAGAGGATGCATGAAGACAGTCTCAAGAGAAAACAGTATTCTGAACACAATTTTCTGACACCATCTTCTCTGAAGTTGACACTAACTTGTAAGCTGAATCAGAGGTTGGGGCAGGAAAGTAAAGCTCACAGAGACACATGTGGGAGAATTCAGGGTCTCCCACATTTGGGGAGAAGAAAGCAAGCTCAAGACTCTGTTTTCTTCTTGACTGAACTGCAGCCAATGAGACTAGCAGCTAATATTCCTGAGCAAGAATGAGAAATCAAAAGGTTCTGGAGACAACAGTACTGATGGAAAATAGCCAACCCTTGCAGAAGGGCAATACTTTACTGCTTCCTCATCCTAGGAGTATCTACAAGATGCTCTGGTTGGGAAAACTGCAAAGCAGCAACTCAGACTGTCCAACAGCGTTCTAACACATATAACTGAGGAAACTGCAGAATGTCACAAAAGAAAACCGATGGCAAATATCCTTCAAATGGTTTGCTGTCCGTAGCCAGCAGAAGGAGATTCTATTGAGCCTTTGACCATTTAGAGGGTTTTCAAAAAATTTACCTTTGTACTGAGCATGAAAAGAGAAATAAGTAAAAGCAAATAACAGTGGATCTTCACAGGACTAGGAAGCATAATAAGAAGGACAGGCCACTTCATATGCAGTAGAAATGTTATGAGACATAACAAATGAACATAATACTAACAGTTAACAGTACATAATCTAAAGCATCTAAATGTGAACATTTACTAGATTACAGGAGTGTCATCATTGTTGATAATCAAATCAGTCAATCAGAATGTTAGTGGAAGGAATCTCAGCTAAAGACAATACACTTCAACACCAAGAGAAAAAGAAAAGGGTCTTAAAGGATACATCTTTGAGACCAAATATGGAAATTGACTTCATGAGGAAAAAAAGTCTATAATTTTAAGGATAAAATTTAAGGATAAAAACACTGAGTAAGTCAGAAGAAAAAACTAATGCCACATACCTAAATAAACCACAGAAAAAATGTCATGGGAAGCCTCTGAGTTTAAAAATATGAAATGCTATTTACCAAGGAAAAATAACCAAGACCTAAAAATTAATATACTTAGCTATGTTATCTGTCTTAGCTCAGGCTGCTACAATAAAACATAGGCTGAGTGGGTTAAAAAGCGAAAAATTAAAGTTTTCCTAGTTCTGGAGGCTGATTAGTCTACTATGAGGGTGCCAGTATGGTCAGGTTCTAGTAAGAGCTCTTTCTGAATGGCAGTTGGCTGCCTTATTTTTGTACACTTATACGGCTGTTCTCAGCATCTGTGCATGGAGGGAGAAATTCCTCTTTCTTCTTCTTACAAGGCTGTTTATACTACTGAATTAGGATTCAAACCGTATGGATTTCACTTGACCTAATTACCTCCTAAAAGCATTCCCCAAATACTGTCACATTGAACTAGGACTTTAATATACAAACTTTTGGGTGTGGGGGAGGATAAAAGTCTATCTATAGCAGCACACCTCCTAACCTTTAGTAAAGAGATATTCAAAGATTTAGAGACTACATCGTTAATGCCCCATCTTAATACCTGGGAAGGGATTCTAATCAATCCATAAATGAGGCAAAAGAGACCATAAAATGGAGAATGATCAGGAATGGAAACAGTGATCTGTAATAATAAACCTTATGCTACATGTAATTTGACAGAAAACACTGTTGTTAAGGATTGATAAATATGCCACAAATAATTCTTTTGAAAGAAAAGTGTTTCAAAGGAAAACCAACCAAAAGAACTAAACTCACTAAGTCCTCAACAAGTTCAGCAAAATGCATACAAGTTTCTAGGGGGAGGGAAGAGAAGGAAATAAAAACATTTGAAATGTCTCCTTCAGTGAGAGAATGCTCTTAATGTAAATATAATTTCAAATGCTATTTGACTTATTCCAGTATTCTGTGGACATGTAAGAATTAGTTCCTTCCTATTTATCATGACAAAAATTTCTCCTTAAAACTATATTCCTCATCTTCTCCAATTACTTGTCCCACCTCATATACAACCCTAGAACACTGATACTCTAATACTTAATATCCCCTAAGAAATCCTAAAATGTACAAATGATTATCTGTTTTAAATTAAAAAGTCAGGAAGTCTCACTGATGTAAAGGATACAAATTTTCAGAGGTAATAATTTTTAAACATCTTAAAACACTTTTTTCGGTTTCTTTGTAAAAATAAAAAAGGATAAACTGAAGTATAACTACAAAATGAACTCATGTTAGAAATCAGTGAATACTTGCTCAAATACCAATATATAAATCTAAAATCAAAATTGAGTTTTTCAGTATATTTGTGCTTTCTAAGGTCTACCTACCCAGAGAGAAAAACTGAATCACTGGAACAGAGCCAAGAAAGAACAATGTTTGAAATGCACATTTAATGTAGAAAAATAAATAGAAGTCTTTGTCTACATTTTCATTTGCTAGTATTAAATAGGCATTGACACAAACCATACATGCTATGGACCAAATGGTATCTCTCTCAGATTTATTTGGTGAAGCCCAAACACCCAGTGTGATGGTATTTGGAGATGAGGGTGTTTATGAGATGCTTGAGCTTAGACATGGTCATGAAAGCTGGGTCCTCATGATGGGATTAGTACCCTTTCTTACCACAGGCTTAGTCGTGTCCAACTCTTTGAAGCCCCATGAACTATAGCCTACAAGGCTCTTTGTATAGGGAATTTTCCAGGCAAGAATAATGGAGCGGGTTGCCATTGCCTACTCCAGAGGATCTTCCCAACCCTGGGATCAAACCCATATGTGGGTGGATTCTTAAACCACTGTGCACCTAGGAAGCCCAATGCTCTTCTAAAAGAAACAAAAGTTACACACCATTTCTCCCTCTCCTCAACTCCATGTGCATACACTCAACAAAAATCATGTGAGCACAGGCTTACATGAGGAAAGAATTAAGATTTTTTTAAATGAGGAACCTGTATAAGAGTTGACTCCATTAAGAATGGAAAATATTAGGGTAATAGGTATCCAGAAGAAGAAGTGATTAGAAAATTTTAAAAAGTACTAGCTGAGAACTTTCTAAACCTAGAGAAGGAACCAGAAGTATTAATACAAGCCCATGACGTTAAGCACCTAATTATCTCAATACAACAAGACCTTTCCCAGAATACACTATATTTAAATTGGCAACAGTTCAGTTCAGTTGCTCAGTCGTGCCTGACTCTTTGCGACCCCATGAATCGCAGCACGCCAGGCCTCCCTGTCCATCAACTACTCGTGGAGTTTACTCAAACTCATGCCCATCGAGATGGTGATGCCATCCAGCCATCTCATCTTCTGTCGTCCCCTTCTCCTCCTACCCCCAATCCCTCCCAGCATCAGGGTCTCTTCCAGTGAGTCAACTCTTCGCATCAGGTGGCCAAAGTACTGGAGTTTCAGCTTCAGCATCAGTCCTTCCAATGAACACCCAGGACTGATCTCCTTTAGGGTGGACTGGGTGGATCTCCTTGCAGCCCAAGGGACTCTCAAGAGTCTTCTCCAACACCACAGTTCAAAAGCATCAATTTTTCGGCGCTCAGCTTTCTTCACAGTCCAACTCTCACATCCATACACGACCACTGGAAAAACCATAGCCTTGACCAGACAGACCTTTGTTGGCAAAGTAATGTCTCTGCTTTTTAATATGCTGTCTAGGTTGCTCATAGCTTTCCTTCCAAGGAGTATGCATCTTTTAATATCATGGCTGCAATCACCATCTGCAGTGATTTTGGAGCCCCAAAAAATAAAGTCAGTCACTGTTTTCACTGTTTCCCCATCTATTTGCCATGAAGTGATGGGCCCAGATGCCGTGATCTTAGTTTTCTGAATGTTGAGCTTTAAGCCAACTTTTTCACTCTTCTCTCTCCCTTTCATCAAGAGGCTTTCTAGTTCCTCTTCACTCTCTGCCATAAGGGTGGTGTCATCTGCATATCTGAGGTTATTGATATTTCTCCCAGCAATCTTGATTCCAGCTTGTGCTTCATCCAGCTCAGCGTGTCTCATGATGTACTCTGCATATAAGTTAAATAAACAGGGTGACAATATACAGCCTTGACGTACTCTTTTTCCTATTTGGAACCAGTCTGTTGTTCCCTGTCCAGTTCTAACTGTTGCTTCCTGACCTGCGTACAGGTTTATCAAGAGGCAGGTCAGGTGGTCTGGTATGCCCATCTCTTTCAGAATTTTCCACAGTTTATTGTGATCCACACAGTCAAAGACTTTGGCATAGTCATTAAGCAGAAATAGATGTTTTTCTGGAATTCTCTTGCTTTTTATATGATCCAGCAGATGTTGGCAATTTGATCTCTGGTTCCTCTGCCTTTTCCAAAACCAGCTTGAACATATGGAAGTTCATGGTTCACATATTGCTGAAGCCTGGCTTGGAGAATTTTAAGCATTACTTTACTAGTGTGTGAGATGAGTGCAATTGTGTGGTAGTTTGAGCATTCTTTGGCATTGCCTTTCTTAGGGATTGGAATGAAAACTGACCTTTTCCAGTCCTGTGGCCATTGCTGTGTTTTCCAAATTTGCTGGCATATTGAGTGCAGCACTTTCACAGCATCATCTTTTGGATTTGAAATAGCTCAACTGGAATTCCACCACCTCTGCTAGCTTTGTTCATAGTGATGCTTTCTAAGGCCCACTTGACTTCACATTCCAGGATGTCTGCCTCTAGGTGAGTGATCACATCATCGTGATTATCTGGGTCATGAAGATCGTTTTTGTACACTTCTTCTGTGTATTCTTGCCAGCTCTTCTTAATATCTTCTACTTCTGTTAGATCCATACCATTTCTGTCCTTTATCGAACCCATCTTTGTATGAAATGTTCCCTTGGTATCTCTTATTTTCTTGAAGAGATCTCTAGTCTTTCCCATTCTATTGTTTTCCTCTATTTCTTTGCATTGATTGCTGAGGAAGGCTTTCTTATCTCTCCTGGCTATTCTTTGGAACTCTGCATTCAAATGGGAATATCTTTCCTTTTCTCTTTTGCTTTTCACTTCTCTTCTTTTCACAGCTATTTGTAAGGCCTCCTCAGACAACCATTTTGCCTTTTTGCATTTCTTTTTCATGGGGATGTTCTTAATCCCTGTCTCCTGTACAATGTCACAAACCTCCATCCATAGTTCATCAGGCACTCTGTCTATCAGATCTAGTCCCTTAAATCTATTTCTCACTTCCACTGTACAGTCATAAGGGATTTGATTTAGGTCATACCTGAATGGTCTAGTGGTTTTCCCTACTTTCTTCAATTTAAGTCAGCAGTCAGTAACAAAGAAAAATAAATTAAAGGCAGTCAGGAATAAAGGATAAAGGTTTCTTACAAAAGTATCCACATCAGTCTATCAGCAGAGTTCTCAGCAGTAATTCTACAAGCCATGAAGGAGTGAAATGACGTACTCAAAATATTGAAAGACAAAAACTGTCAGCCAAGAATATTCAGAAAAATTATCATTCAGATATAAAAGAAAATTAAAGACCTTCCCAGACAACAGCTGCGGGAGTTCACCACTAAACCCATTTTACGTCTGCTTAAAGGAGCTCTCCTACCACAAACAAAAAGGCAATACACACACACAACTTTGAGTAAGGTGATATAATCAGAAAACTGCAACTCTCATCAGAGTAGGTTTTTAAATACTAAAAGGTTATAAGGGGGGAAATTAGCTACTTTGATTTGGTAATGAACTCACAACATTAAAAGAAGGATAATTTGAGACAACACAAACACAAAAGTGGAAGAGGAAAAGGATGTAATCCATATAGGGAAAGTAAGTAAGATGCTATTAGAAGAAAAAGGACAGTTTTATCTCTGAAATATTTTATTCAAACCTCATGGTAACCAGAAAACACATTTAGAGCAGAGACATGAAACAATATATACAAAATGGAGAAAAACATCATAGAAAATCTAACTAGAATGTCATACAGAAAAACATACGCAAACAAACAATAGAGATATAGAGCAACCAGAAAAAATAAAATAAATGGCAGTACTAAGTCCTCAGTAATTACCCTAAATGAACACAGACTGAACTCAAAACAGAGTGGCTAAATAGATTAAAAAATGAGACCGAAATATATGCTGCCTCCAGAAGACATCTCACCTCCAATGACAAACAGGCTCAAAGTGAAAATCAAAGATGATACTCCAAGTAATTGTCAGTCAAAAGAAAGCAATAAACCTACACTCAGATAAAAGAGACTTCAAGACAAAAAGGGTAATGAAAGGAAAAAAAATGGATAGTACCTAATCATAAAGGGGAGAAGTCATCAAGATGTAACAAATAATATATATGCACTCTATATATGAGCATCAAAATATGTACAAGAATTACACATAGACCTTTTAAAGAGCAATTTAGAGCAACACAATAGTACAAGGGGACTTTAGACAGCTCACTCACAACAATGGATAGACACGAAGCAAGAAAACAATCAACAAGAAAACAAGAAACAATCGACGAGAAAACAACAGCTTCAAATGTCAGGCTAATTGAGTTTGATAGATTTAAACAGAACATTCCATCTAAATCCAGCAGAATATACTTTCTTCAACTATACATGGAATCTTCAAGGGTAAGACTACATGTTGAGACACAGGTTAACAAATTTAATATTGAAATCCAGCATCTTTTCCAAATACAATGCTATGAAACTAAAAATCAACTATAAGAAAAAGTCTGGAAAAATCATAAATAAAAGGAGACTGAAAAACATGCTACAGAACAACTATTGGGTCAATGAAGCAATCAAGGAAAAATAAAAATACCTGAAGACAAATGAAAATGAAACACAGCATGCCACAATCTATGAGATGCCGCAAAAATGATGAGAGGTTAATAGCAATATAGGTGTACATCAAGAAACAAGAAAAATCTCTAATCTAAACAAGAAACATAACTAAAGGAACTAGAAAAAAAAACAAATAAAGCCCCACATGTGTGGAAGGAAGGAAATAAAGATCAGAGTGAAAATGAATGACATAGAGACTAAAAAGACAATATGAAAGATTCAAACTAAGAGCTGGTTCTTTGAAAAGATTTACAAACATTGTAGCTAGAGCCACTGAGAAAGAAAGCAAGAAAACACTGGTAAATGCAATCAGAAAAGAGGAGAAACTTTTAAGATATCTCAGAAATACAAAAGGCTATCTAGAGTAAGTGAACACATTCTTAGATTCATATAACCAGGATTGAATCATAAAGAAATGGAAATATACAGACTGATCACTTGTACAGAAGTTGAAACTGTAATCAAAAACCTCCCCAAAAAACAAAAAGCCAGGACTATACAACTTCACAGCTGAATTCTATCAAACATTAAAAGATTTAATACATATCCATTTCAAACCTTTCCCCCGTCAAAAATAAATAAATAAATAAATAAAGCTTTGAAAAGGAATTCAATCTAACTCATGTTACCAAATGATATTAATATCAGACAGACACATAAAAATTATAGATCAGTATCGCCAATGAATATAGATGTAAAAGTCCTCAACAACATATTAGCAACCTAAACACAATAACACATTAGAAGGATCACATGACATGATGACGTAGGATTTATTCCAGAGATACAGTTTAACTTCCACTAAAAAAAAACTAAACTTAAATGATACACTACACTAAGAAAATGCTAAAAGCCGTATTGTCTCAGGAGATACAGAAAAGCATTTGACAAAATTTAAATACACATTTGTGATAAAAACTTCCAATAAAGAGATTATAGAAGGAACATACTTCAACACAATAAAGGACATACATGACAACCCCACAGCTAACATTATACTCAATGGTGGAAAACTGAAGCTATTCTTCTAAAATCCAGAATAATCCAAGTATGACTATTCTCACTAACTCTTATTCAATGTATTATTGAATCTAGTCAGAGCAATTAGGAAAGAAAAAATAAAACACATTCAAACAAGAAAGGAAAAAGTGAAATTGCCACTTTATAGATGATATGTAAAGAAAAATCAGATCATATAGATGATATGATTTTTATTTACAGAAAACCCTAAAGACTACACACACACACACACACACACACACACACGAATAATAAATGCAATAACATTGCAGGGAACAAGAGCAAAAATCCTTTGTACTTGTGTATGTTAACAATGAGTCAGCAGAGGACAGATACTACACATAGGAATAATACACCCAAGATATTAAAAGAAATTCAAGACACAAATATAAAAGATATTCTGAGTTCATGAACTGGCAAAGCTAACATCACTTCTTGGCCTTTTGACTAAGATCAAGTGTAACATGGGGGCTTTCCACATGGCACAGTGGTAAAGAACCCATTTGCCAATGTAGGAGACTCAGAGGACGCAAGTTTGACCTCCACCTCAGTCAGGAAGACCCCTGGGAGGAGGAAATGCCAATCCACTCCAGTATTTTGTCCACTCCATGGACAGAGGAGTACGGTGGGCTACAGTCCATGAGGTCTCAAGGAGTTGGACATGACTGAGAGACTGGGCACAGCACTGCTTTAGATTTCATGGACATTTAAACAATCTACAGATTCAGACCACAATACAGATCGCAATCTATCAAAATCCAAAAGACATTTCACAGAAATGAAATAAAAATTCTAAAATTTGCATGGAACCAAAGATGACCCCAAATAGCCAAAGTAATCTCAAGAAAAAAGAACAAAGCTGAAGTTATCCAACTCCCTGATTTCAAACTACTGCAAAGCCATAGTAATCAAAACAGCATGGTACTGGTAGAAAAGAAAAAAAAAAAAAAATCATAGATCAATGGAACAGAATTGAGAGCCCAGAATTAAACCTATTTGTGTATGGTCACAATTTATGACAAAGCAGAGAACATATAATGGACAAAGGATAGTCTCTTCAACAAATTTTACTAGCAAAAAACTAGAACCACTATCTTACACCACATAAAACTCACAATGGATTAAACAACTGAATGTAAGACCTGAAACAATAAACTCTACAAGAAAACATAAGCAAAACACTGACATTAGATCTAGCAATATCTTTCCCTTGCCTAAGAAGACATAACAAGAAATAAGAAGAAAAATAAGCAAATTGCACTACAAACTAAAATTCTTCGCATAATGAAACCACCATCAAAATGAAAGACAAGCTACTGAATGGAAGAAGTTTCCAAATCATATAACCAATAAGGGGTTAGCATACAACTCAATATCAACAAACAATCCAATAAAAAATAATTGGTAGAGAAGCTGAATAGACATTTATCCAAAGAAGACATTCAAATAGCCAATAGGCACATAAAAAGAAGTTCAGTATCATTGTTTACTAGGCAAATGAAAATCAAAACCCCAGTAATTTATTATGCCACAACTGTTAGAATGGTTATTATCAAAAAGGCAAGAAATAACATTGTAGACAGGATGTGGAGAAAAGGGGATCTTTCTAAACTGTTAGTAAAAATGTTAAGTTGGGGAAGCCACTATGGAAAATAGCATGGAGATTCCCACAAAAAAATTAACTACCAGGCTCCAGTTATCCCACCTGAAAGCAGCTTTTCTGCCCCTTTCCTGCTTGCCCATTTTTGTGTCCCTCTAACCTTAGCAGAATCAAATTATAGGAATGAGATTACTAGGCAATTTATCTTAATTTCTGCATTCACACTATGCCTTGTCTAACCTGTTGATTCTTTTCTTAGATAAAAAGAATGAAAAACAAAGCAGTTAAAAAAAATCAGGAACTCTCTACCATGGGCTCAGTACACAATTCTACCTTTTCCCCAGATTGCTCGCTTTTCTGATTATAGCACCTTTCCTTTCTACTGACACTTGCCACTCAGATTATCAGCTTTCAAGCTGTGAGCAAACAAACCTGAGTTTGGCAATACGACCTCTGGGTATTTATCCCAAGAATATGAAAACACTAATTAAAAAGATGAATTTCCTCTTATGTTCACAATAGCCAAGATATGAAAACAGACTAAGTGTCCATCAAAGAATGAATAGAGAATATATGGCATATGTACACAATGGACTATCTGTCAGCCATATAAAAGGATGGAATCTTGCCATTTATAACATGGATAGACCTTAAGAGTGTTATGCTAAGTAAAAAAAAAAAAAAATCAGAGAACACAAATAGTATATGATTTCATATGTGAGGAATATCAATAAACTAAGAAACAAAGTTAAAACACGCAAACACACACAAAAACCCTAACACACCAAACGGAGAAGTAAATGGCAACCCACTCCAGTACTCTTGCCAAGAGAATCCTGTGGACAGAGAAGCCTGGTGGGCTGCCGTCTATGGGGTCTCACAGAGTCAGACACGACTGAAGCGACTTAGCAGCAGCAGTAACACACCAAACAAAAACACATATAGTTATAGAAAACAGAGTGTTGGTTACCAGAGGTGAAGGAGCTGTTGCAGAGGGAAAAATGGATACAGAGAATCAACTGTACAGTGACAGATGGAAACTAAATTTTTGGTGGGGAGGATGCTGTAGTCTATACAGAAGCAGAAACATAATGTTGTCCACATGCAACATGTAAACTATTACATACCAATGTGACCTCAATAAAAAAATAAGTTTAGAAAGTAATATAAAAACATTTATTTTGCCCCCAGGCTCTTTAGTTAGGGCTTCTAACTTCTTTAAACTCCTGAAAATATCAAAGTGTGACTGAATAATTATAAAAAATATAAATAATAAAACTTTATTGAATATAAATTTCTTATTGGTATAATTACATATTAATTTGATTTATAGTGTATATATAGGTAAACTGCTTATGATAATAGCAGTGGTTAAGAAATTAGGAAAGCATAATAAACAAAGCTAAACCAAATTGTTACAGATTGTGACTACTATAACAGCGTATAGGACACTGGTTTCTAAAATGTTTTCAAATTTATACTTTATCTATTTAAATTTGAAAAGTTAAATTCAATGTATACTTTGTCAAAATGTCTCAAGTTACTTATCAGAATTAGAAATACTAGGACCTAGTATTCAATGGATTCAAGTGGCTTATATTACTTTGATGTGACTGTCACCTTGTCCATGCTCCAAGTCCAGTTCTAATGATGATTTTTAACAATGCTTCTTCTTCCTTAAATTCCCAAGTCATCTAAACACTTTTTTATTTAGGCAGGTTTCCTTAAACAAACAATTTTCAAAAGTTAACATTGCCCTCTGGGAAACTATTTAAGATGACTATGTAAACTGCATGGCACAAAATTAAAATGGTACCTTGACAGTTACCTAAAAAAATTTAGAAGCTAAGTCAATTTTTAGTAATTCAAGTTTTTTAAAAAAAGCAACACCTGTGTCTCATTTTACTAGATTAACCAACAGAGGACATTTTTGGAAGGAGGGGTACTAAATTAATTCTAGCTATGTGACAAGGGCTCTAGAGGTAATCATTTTCCTTCTCATTTCATTCAATACATAAAGATCTGATTTCTTATATATTTCTTTCTTTTCAATGTAGGTGGGGAAAAATGAACACTTTTTTCTCCGTTCATTATCCAAAACAAGCATTCTCTGACAAAGCACAAACATTTTCTGCTGTGTTAAAACTCATAGTTCTCTGCATCCATTCATAAATATCTATATGTTTTTCTTAAACGCAAAGCTTAATTACATAATATATAATTATAAGGTTATATATAGCAATGTTTCATGTTATAAAGTTTATATTATAAACAAATTTATAAAAGGTTATTCCCAGTAATGTAAGATATGCTTCTTTTGTCTGTAATGATTTACTATTTTAAGAACTGCTTAATGCATTTTCTGAAGTGATAATAATAAGCTCATAGGACTGATGATCAGCATTAAACCCAGTCATGAAACCACAATCTAAAGGTCAAGTGTCAATAAAACTGTCAGCAGTTGTCAAGGGTCAATAAAACAGTCTCTAAATTTGTCTGCTATCTCATTTATATGTTCTCAGAAAAGTTCTCAGAAACGTGATGATCTATAAAAGTGTTTTGTCATTTAATTGTATTTAATAATTACATAACACATCACTGTTAAAGTAGTCAAATCTTAACATCATAAAGAACATTACTGACTGGGGTGTGTTTTCTTGATCTTGGATAATAAGTCAGGGCCTCTTATTGTATGTCTATTTTACTGGCATTCTTAAGAACTCAATTTTTTTTTAAAGTTCTCATTACTTTCTCATTTTTGTTTTGGAGAATTCTTTATTTTTATCAGATGAAATGTGTTATATTACAAAATACTATTCATATATGTAATATCATATTTGTTGACTGCACATACTTTAAAAAATAGTGCCCACTGCTATTCTTGTTACCTACCAAATGTGCTTTCATGTTATAAAACTATGATTTAATACATCTGTGATGTCACATCTTAAAAAAAAAAAACAGAAAACATGAACTACAATATCATGTTTGTGTATAGCTTTTAGATAATTGGGGATTTATATGTCTTTATTAACAAAGTCTCATTAGGTTAACAGATGTTTGGTACCCTTAAGTAAAATTTGCTTTTGTCTGCAAAATTATTCAGTACTTTACTTCATATTACATGACTGTGTCTCTAGGTATGGCAATATGGACTTAAGTCTTGCACTTTACAAAATAAAATGTGGCCTTAGTCTTCACAACTTTTGATAGGTACACTTGAAATACCTAACTCTGGGTCAGTAATCTATTTCTGGAATAATATAAAGTTTAATACATATTATCAAACATTCTCTTTTCATAGCATCAAATCTTCATTATTGTAGGATTATAAAATTTATAATCAAATTGAATCATCAACAGTTTATAAGTCACTAACAATTTTAGTGTTAATAAATAAGTTAAACTGTTTAGAGCAAACAGCCTTGCAAGGAAAATACACCCAAGGGACAAATATTGTTCACACTTACCAGTTCTTCCTGAAGCTGGGAAATTAGTTCATCCTTCTCCTTCAGCTGCAGCTTCAGCATTGAGCATTCATCTTTCATTATATCCTATAAAAACATCAAAGAGACAGCATAATAGACTTAGCCCTTTCCCTTCACTCTTGATAAGAAAGGTCAGTTGCACGCAGTGGGAGGTAACTGCATATGACTAATAAAACAAAGTTCCTCTACAATCTGACGTTTTCCATAATACACTATGTTTCAAAACAAACTAATGCATTCAAATATATTATGCTATATATGGTATATATGCACATTTTTCTGATAGATAACAAAATGGACAAAGGGAAATCGGACTAAGAAAGAAATCAGGGATTCATCCTAAATTCTGTCCTCCTACTCTTGTGCATACATAATCAGTGGGATAAAAATAATTATACTTCAAAAGAGATACTTTATCATTTTTTCCTGTTATGATTAAATATTCTCAAACAAATGGCTGTACCATGGCCTTTATCTTTAATGATAGCTCTGTAACATATTTCCCTTTCATTAGAGCTCTGTCTTTGAGTATTTAACCTCGTCACTCTGCATGAACCCTCAGTAACAGCCTCTATGTATAGAGTACACCCACATCTATGACTTCTATTATTCTACCCTGGAAACTCACTTACAAATACTTGATCTAAACCTATCTTCCAAACTTCAGCCCACAAATGTAATTATTTACTGAGCATACAATCAACGTCCTATAGACATCCCTACTCAAATTTCATCATCTTCCTATTTCAAAACTTATTTCCATTTATTCCTCCCATTATCTTATTTCTAAAAATAGCCAGAAAAGCATCCCATACTCTCAGCTCATCCACAATCTGATCCCAGTCTGGTACCCAATTCTTTGATCTCAATCTTCTAGGTTTTTCTTAGACTCACCCCTTTCTATTTCTCATGGATTTACTCTAGGTATCCATTGCTTCATATATGACTTACTGCATTAAGTCTCTGAACTGGTTCTATGTCTATCACCTTTCCCATCTGCCAGAGAAATTTTCCTAAATGGGAATTAATTACATCATTTCTTAATGTAATAGCTAATCATTTCTTTCAGAGGGAAAAAAAAAGTCAAAACTCCTTAGCACAACATATGGTGCCTTTCATTCTCAACTTCTTGTACATTTCTGGAATGGTATGCTTTCACTGCCAACTTTTTTATAACCTGTGCTCATTCCTACAGAATAAAGCTGCAGAACATGGTTTCTTTCACGTCTTCTTGCTTTACACATGCGTATCTCTGGGCTGTGATGCTTCCCTCCCCCACAATTTCTCATGACATAGGAAGCATTCCAAACATTATTTCTTACTCTGGGGGGAGCTTTCCCTTGTTGTTTATGTTTCCCTTGAGCATGAAGTCATGTTTCATAGTGTCTAAAGCACACATCATTTCATATGACACTAGACACTTCAAGGACTGTTTGCTCATTTCCCTAACCCACTTGAGCAGATCTTTATCTGAGATGACAAGGAAGAACACAGCTAATGAATTAGAGAAAACAGTATTTGTTTATTCTAGTTCTTATGGTGCTAATTTCTACTTTTAGTCTAAGCAATACAGAATATACGATTCAAATTTACTAATACCTCTTTTCATTTTCAGACAGCCAGTTAACTGGGAGACGCTAATTATCTCTGTCACTTTTATTTCATAGCGGCCCTGTCTCTTCCCTAAATCATGGGCTTTCATAGAACTTATACTCATCATTTTAATATTTATTTTCACAGAGTCTAAATGCTACATGTTATAATGCTAATGGTAAAAAGGCTTAGACTGCTTGAAAATGCAAAGAAAAAAATTGCAGGCTTACAGGTAGGTAATAAAATCATGTCTCTTAGAATCAGATGTATCTAAGGGCAAATTCTGGGTACTTCACTAAACTCTCTTTGTGGCTTCCTGCTCATTAATTAACTTCTTTGAGTTTCATGGACATTATGGTGGAGATTGATAATATGAGACCATAAACTCTGACAAAAACTCTACTGCTTAGTACTTATATTCCCATATTTCCAGTCTTGCCCAATACCTCACTTAAGAAAAACTAACTCCCTTCATAAAATAAAATATTATCACCTTTACTCTAGGAAACAAATATTGAGGTAGAGTTAAGGGTTGTTGTTTTTTTAGGAAACAAATATTGAGGTAGGGTTAAGGGTTGATGTTGTTTAAATGCTAAGTCATATTCAACTTTTTTGCAACCCATGACTGTGGCCCACCAGGCTCCTCTGCCCATGGGGTTTCTCAGGCAAGAAAACTGGAGTGGGTTGCCATTTCCTTCTCCAGGGAATCTTTCCCACCCAGAGACTGAACCTGTGTCTCCTGCATTGGCAGATTCTTTACCATTGAGCCAACAGGGAAGCCCTGAAAGTGACAAAGATTTACTAAAAGGTTTAAAAGATATATTAAAGAATAAAGCTATGTGAAAAGAAAAGAAGAATCAGAATTAGGGAAGGGGAACAGTGGACCATGATTCATACCTGACAAATCCTCTAGCAGCTAAACCAGAAGCTCCAACTCCAAGACTGCCTATGAGAGGAATGCCTTGTGAAAGGAAAGTGGGTGGGTTCACCTCCCACTCCCTATTCAGTCATTGGTTGGGAGCTAGATCTCAGCTGCTAGTAATCCATTGTCTCACACCACCCAGTGTTGAGCCTGACTTCAGCTGGAGGCAGTTAGCTAACTATAGGAGTTGCAGCTGGGGAGTGAGTCCTTTATTGAAAGGGAATCTGAGCCTTAGCCTGAATCTACTGTTTTTCAGTTGAATGTTAGCAACAATATTTTTGTATATTAATTGATATTTTGTCAATGAATTCATTTAAAATGAAGATTTACCTATATTGGGCTAATAGAAATTGTAAACAAAATTATTTTCCAAAAACAAGCTGCCTTTACACAATTCTAGTTTTTTCAAGAAGTTCTCAATCTCACAGCTTTAAATCAAGTAGGTGCTAATATACCATTTGCATTTATCTAAGGAATAACACATATTAAAACACATAAATTTAATTTATCACATGACATCAGAAGCCAAAGACATTATAAAAGTCTTCTCTTTATCAATGACTTTGCAAATGAATCTTGGCCATCTACAGTTCTGTTTTTAGTTGTTATATGTACTTTGGCAAAATTCATAGATGTATCTGTCTAATACACAAGATGAAACCTTTAAACAATAGTTACTTAAATGAAAGCTACTCTCAGATTAATCAAATTTCCCTCAATATTCTCATTATCTGTGCAAAATTCTGGGACATGTTTGATAGGATGTTCTATTAAGTTAGAAATTCTCTTGGTGTGTACAAGTACTAGATTTTAATACTCTTGGTTTTTAAAATAATGCTATTAACATCCATTAACACAGGCTAATGTAACCAATTAACCTTACATTAATTTAAGTGCATATTACTTATGAAAATATATAATTGAATAATTATGGTATCCTTTGTTTCTCAAGTATAACTGATTCTAGGACTAAAATCAATTCTATATTTCCTAATTCAATAATTATTCATAAGTATGGAACTTAGAATATGGTGGATTAAAGGGGTTACAAATCCTTTGCTACTATTCCAAATGAAGGATGGAATCTAACATTCTCTCCTTGGATCTGGGTTGGTCTTATGGCCTTGCTTGACCAGGTGAATACAATGGAAGTAATCCTGTGTGATTCTCAGGACTAGATCAGATTTCAGTTCCCAGGATGGTCTCTTAGAATGCACCTCTCAAGTTCCTCCCTTGTAGAAAGAACACAGCAGTCATGCTAAAAAGTACAAATTACATTTCACTTTCTCTTACAGCCTTTTAAGGACACACCCAGCGTCAGCAGCATCAACTCTCAATCCTGAGAATGAGCCATCTACATACCTAGCCTAGTGAAGTCTTTAGACCAAAGCTCTGACCAATATCTCACCATAACTGCCAGAGCTAAGTCATTCCCAAATTCCTGACTTGTAAAATTGTGAACAAAATAAAGGTATAGTTTTAAGCCATTAAGTTCTGGGATGATTTGTCATAGAGATCATCAGAACATATGGAAATATTAAATTATTACAATTAGAATTTGTGTAAATTATGACTTGTAGGTGTATAAAATATATACAGCTAATTTTAAAAATATTTTGTGATTTAAAGTATGATTTTTGTGATTAAAGTTATATTTACTGTAACTTTCAAATTTATTTCATGTATAATATAAATATATTCTCAGTATTTAACCTACAGGAGAATTAAAAATACAGATGTAATAGTTTCTTAAAAATTATCTTATTTTATACTTTTATTTTCTAAATTTGGAAAATTAAAGCCAGATACATGAATGTTTGGTTAATTTGCCCCAAATTCATTTAGCTGACTTCAGTCCCATATATTCCTATCATTTATTTTTGCCTGAATTAGAATCACCTCATTGTTTTGAACATGTATGAATAGAAATCAAGTTCCAAGAAATTAAAGGCAAGCAGATACTGTAAATCACATCAGAAATTATCTTATGCTGAAATTAGAAATGCAATTAAAAAATCAAATAACAATTTCTAACTCATGAATCTTCACATAATTCCTCAGGTAAAATTATAAACATAATTCTTGACTAATATTTACAAAAACATGTAAAAATTGGTACTGAGTCATCACGACTCTCTATTTATAGACTTTTGGTCCTTTCTCTGGAGGGCTTTATTTTATGACTTGCAAGCTGTTCCCTCATTATTGTAAGTGGAAAGGTCAAAAGATTAAAAAATAAAGGAAGCAGACAATTCTATCAGAGTAAACAAGGACAGATTGTTATGAACAAGTGAAAACAGAGAAAAAAGAAATAGGAGTATGGTAGGAGAAGACAGAAGGAAAGAGATCAGAAAACAAAAAATATATAACAATTGACAATGTATTTTGCAGTTCTACCTAAACACCTGACCTCATGTAATCGTTATGCTAACTTAGCGTTAAAGCAGCATGTTACCTGCAACAACTGGGTAGCTACTGAAATAAACCAGTGCAGGCATATAGTCATCTACACAGAGTTATAACAGAGCCTGCTTTTCAAATCCTGAAAGCAAAGTCAATAAAAACACCACCCTCATTATTTAGTTTAAAATAATTTTTAAAATATTTTATAAGTCATTTCAGTATCAACAACTGCTACATGATGCTACAAAATTTTCTTTTCATAAGCATTCAATTTAAAAAGATTCTAGGGGCTTCCATGGTGGTCCAGTGGTTAAGAATCTGCCTTGCAATGCAGGGGACATTGGCTTGATCCCTGGTCTGGGAAGATCCCACATGCCACAGGGCAAATAAACTTGTGTACCAGCTACAGAGCCTGTATTCTGGAGCCCACGAGCAGCAACTACTGAACCCATGTGATGCAACTACTGAAGCCTCTATTCCTAGAGCCTATGTACCACAACAAGAGAAGCCACAGCAATGAGAAGCCCTCACACCACAACAAAGAGTAGCCCCTGCTTTCTGCAACCAGAGAAAGCATGCACACAGCAGCAAAGACCCAGCACAGCCAGAAGTCAATAAATATTAAATAAATGTATAAATATATATTCTAGATTTGATTTTATAATGTCATTGACTTCAGAGATGAACATCCCATTGAATATTTACAAAAACATTGTGTTTTTTTAAAAATATTGTTTACATAGCAACACGAAATTTTAAAAAGGCATAAAAGGTGTTCAAAAGGTGTTCAAAGTAAGTACCTTAGAATGTATTTCTAAGTATATAAATCAAATAAGTAAACAGCATTATCCCTTGACATAATGGTATATTGGCTATCTTTTGATTTGGAAGTGTACTCTTAGGAAATTCTACTTCTTACTGACCCACATCACTCAAGATAATAATAATAATACCTTAAGCTAAGGCCTTCTAATTTATAAAACATGGGCTTCCTTTGTGGTTCAGCTGGTAAAGAATCTGTCTGCAATGAGGGAGACTTGGGTTCGATCCCTGGGTTGGGAAGATCCCCTGGAGAAGGGAAAGGCTACCCACTCCAGTATTCTGTCCTGGAGAATTTCATGGACTGTATAGTCCATGGGTCGTAAAGAGTCGGACACAACTGAGTGACTTTCATTTTCCATGCATAGAATCTTGTTTTACTGTCAGAACTTTTGGTGACCAGTTATTGAACAAAATGGTACATTTCCTAGGATAAGCAGGGGGCAGGATAAGCAGGGCTTTGTTCATAGAAATTAAGCAGAGAAGACGATTGTATAAAAGGTCAAATTAAATGAAACCATTAATGAATAATACCAAGACTGTTAAGTTGTGTACATTAGTCTCTTTACGGAATACATTGTATTCTGATAATTTTTGAAATAGTTAAAAACATTAGCCTCCACTGAGAAAGTTGCTATTTTATTAAGTTGGTGAAAGTAATTACATTTTGCATTGTTGAAATTTGCCATTTAATATTGTAATATATTCTTACATAAATGTGGTTATGTTATACATAAATTTAATGCACATGTCTCCCTTCATGTTTTTTTGTTAATGACATTACTTGCTGTTTATTTGATATGTATTATAGACTATGGGAAAAGATGTTAGACAAAAAGCAAATTTGAGCTATTTGAGTTCAAAATGGGTCCTAAAGCAGTGGAGACAACTCACAACAATACATCTGGCCCAGGAACTGCTAGGGAACACACAGTTCAAGAAGCTTTGCAAAGGAGATGAGACCCTTGAAGATGAGGAGGATAGTGGCCGGCCATCAGAAGTTGACAATGACAAATAGAAAGCAATCATCAAAGCTGATCCTGTTACAACTTCAGGTGAAAAAGCTTGATAAGTGGGTGCCTCATGAGCTGGCCAGGATAAAAAAAAAATAGTTGTTTTGAAGTATAATCTTATTCTAAGCAACAACAACGAACCATTTTTAGATTGGACTGTAACGTGCAACGAAAAGTGGATTTTATACGACAACTGCTGATGATGGCCAGCTCAGTGACTGGATTGAGAGGAAGCTCCAAAGCACTTCCTAAAGCCAAACTCGCATCAAAAAAGGGTCAAGGTCATTGTTTGGTGGTCTGCTGCCTGTCTGATTACAACTACAGCTTTCTGAATCCTGGTAAAACCATTATATCTGAGATGTATGCTCAGGAAATCAATGAGACGCACTGAAAACCGCAGCTGGCCCTGGTCAGCAGAAAGGGCCAAATTCTTCTCCGTGACAACGCCAAGCCACATATCACACAGCTGATGCTTCACAAGTTGGGGAACAAAGTTCTAACTCATCTGCCACATTCACCTGACCTCTCGCCAACTGACTACCACTTCCCCAAGCATCTAGACAACTTTTTACAGGGAGAGTATTTCCACAACCAGCAAGATGGAAAAAATGCTTTCCAAGAGTCCACTGAATCCTGAGGCATGGATTTTTATGCTACAGGAATAAATACACTAATTTCTCATTAGCAAAAATGTGTTGATTGTAACGGTTCTGATTTTGATTAATAAAGATTATTTGAGACTAGTTATAATGATTTAAAATTTATGATCCAAAACCACAGTTATGTTTGCCCCAACCTAATAAAACAGTTCCATGAGACTATGGCCTTGTCTTTTCCAAGTTGTTAGAGTCTGCTTAGATTTACTTTACTATATTAATAAGAAAAAAATTGAGTTGCATAACTTCTAATATGTAAGATCTTCTACATCTTACATAGTTTTTATTATAGAGTAAATAGAGAATATTAACCTAAGTCATAATCCTTACAAAAAATATTTACTCAAAGTTTTTATTACTCTGTTCTTTGTTTCACACAGTGTTTATGGTGAAAATTAAAAATTAAAAAAACAAACATTTGTATTTCATTTTCTAAAGCCTTCTTAGAATGATAATATTTTGCGGGTAGAAGGATGAAAGCAAATTTCTCAGTGTCCTAATGAATTATAATAAGCATGACAAATTAGTTTCTTGATCTCCTAAACCCATGGGTTTCACCAACATCAATTATGAATTACACTTAAGACATAAATATTTTTACAAACTCACCAACAATGAGCTTCTCAACAAAGGAAGTCAATAAGTGATGATGTTCATTTGTCCTACTGTACTCACTTGGTATGAAATTCTTCGGGAAATCAGTATTTTAAGAGGTCTTGGGATTGTCTGATGCCAGTAGTTTTTTTTCTTTCCTCACAGGAGGCAAGCACATTTGTCACATTACACTTAAATTTCTTAAAGAAGGTAAGCAATTGTTTAAGTGACTCTTCCCACAATGTAGACTATGCAAGAAAACAACAACAACAACAAAATGGCTAAAATGTGCCTATAAAAAGTTCCTTTCCATTATGAAGGCATGCTTACTTGTTTTTCATGTTTTACGAAAGGAGTAGAGGACATCCTATCTCTCAGCATCCTGACCAAACTAAGAGAATTATGTTTGAACATAACTATGAACTTCCCTGGTGGCTCAGATAGTAAAGAATTGGCCTGCAAGGCAGGAGACCTGGGTTCTAGCCCCGGGTTGGGAAGATCCCCTGGAGAAGGAAATGGCAACCCACTCCAGTATTCTTGCCCGGAGAATCCCCATGGACAGTGGAGCCTGGTGAATTACAGTCTATGGGGTTGCACAATTTGTGTGGCTCACGTGTCGCACAAGACTCTTGGGTCTGAAAGAGTCAGACACAACTCAGCGACTAAGAACACACACATAGCACATAAACTTTAGTTGCTGGGAAGAAAAAGTAATAAAATGCATCGAACACACCCCATTCCTCAACCATAAGTGCATAGTACACTTGTTTCAATCGTTTTGTTTGAAAGGCTATTTTGACTTAGTTCTGAGGTCTTGGCTAGAGGCCGCTAGCTCCCCTCTTCAATAGCTGGGTAAGACCATACTCCAAACACTTCCTTTATCGGGTCCTCATACTCCAGAGCCATTAGGCAACAGCCCCATCAGGCCAAGTACCAGGCAACTAGGGACAGCCTCCACACCCCAGATTTCTTGAAATTATTCAAATTAGTCAGTCCTTAGGGAGTGTTGGAAACCCTGCCAATCCCGTCCTGCTTGCCGTATATAAACTGCGCTCTTTGGCTCCAATTCACCATTACTTGGCCCCCAGTGGGGCAATCTTCTCCATGACTCTGCCTGGCAGCCTTCTCTCATTTGAAAGGCTAAGTTACAAAGAGTTCTGTCTCTCATCTGAGTGTTCGTGTGTCAGATCCAAGATCCCACTATCAAAAGAATCTTTAAATCTCGTAAAACAATGCGGGCAGGAGCTGGCTGTGGGCCTTGGGTACTCTTTTGCCATTCTCCTGAGATAAGGTAGCTGAGATGGCTCTTGGGCCCTAGACATTTATGAGGGCCCAGAAAGAGAAGAAGGACAGTGGGGATAATATTGGGTACTGTCTGGCAATGGATATATATTTTTTTGCACAATAAAGGTAGAAAAAGGTTTTTCAAGTTGTATATAATATTAAAGAGAGTAAAAACTAGAGAGATATCCCTAATATTAGCACATCTCAGAAATGGTACTATCTCATTTTATAGGATGCTGAATTGTGACAATGATAAAGAATACAGAAATAAGTAATATTGTAAGGATTATTTTTTCAAGAATTCTGGCATAATTGTAAAATTCTGGGTAGGAGAACAAAGAGAAGGCTTCAATGTAGAGCTGTACAGGAATCATAGATAATGTGACTCAATTTAAGCAGCAGTTTCAGGCAGTCTGGGAGGTCAGAAGACTAAGCTGCAAAAATGCAAGGAACATTAGCTGAAGCTACAGATCACAGCTACAGAACATAAACTATTATTGGGTAGTAAGGAAAGGAGTAAAGATCATGCTCTGTTCTTTTTTAGAGCACTAATGGAGAGTAGGGCTTCCCAAATGGAGCCAGTGGTAAAGAATTTGCCTGCCAATGCAGAGATGTGGGTTTGATCCCTGGTAGGGGAACATCCCCTGGAGGAGAGCATGGCAACCCACTCCACTCTTCTTGCCTGGAGAGCCCCATGGGGCAGAGGATCCCGGTGGTCTACAGTCCATAGCTGCTGCTGCTGCTGCTGAGTCGCTTCAGTCGTGTCCGACTCTGTGCAGCCCCATAGACGGCAGCCCACCAGGCTCCCCCATCCCTGGGATTCTCCAGGTAAGAACACTGGAGTGGGTTGCCATTTCCTTCTCCAATGCAGGAAAGTGAAAAGTGAAAGTGAAGTCATGTCTGACTCTTAGTGACCCCATGGACTGCAACCTACCAGGCTCCTCCATCCATGGGATTTTCCAAGCAAGAGTACTAGAGTGGGGAGCCATTGCCTGCTCCATACAGTCCATAGAGTAGCAAAGAATTAGGCACAGCTGAAGTGACTTAGCATGCATATATACAGTGGACAGTAACAGCATAGAGCAGTATCTTCAATTACTCATTATATGTACATTGTAGAATGGGAGTCTTTAAGACATGGATTTGGGAAAAGAAGCAGTTTCGACTTACAGAGTAGATATAATTTCCAATGGCTGCTTATGTATTGAATGCCTGCCTACTACACCAATTGCATAATTAACTGGCATCAGAAAAACCAGAAAAGATTTTGTAAATTAAGGGAAGATTTAGATTATCATTAAGCAACAGTATATTATCTCAAAAGCTATTGTCTACTACAACACAAAACTTACACATCTATCAGTGTTTTTTCATATTACCTCTTGTTGTCACTCAATCAGAGCAGAGAAGATTTGCATTTGAGTCTTTGTTGTGTCACAATTTAGCCATGGGACCCTGATAAATCAAGTACTAATAACAGAATTAGGGGTTTCCCAGGTGGCTCAGTGGTAAAGAATCTGCCTGACAATGCAGGAGATGCAAGGACACCAGTTCAATCTCTGGCTTGGAAAGATCCCCTGGAATAGGAGATAGCAACCCAAAACTATAATTTGTTGAAATTAAGAGACTGTTTTATTATCCAGGTAAGAAATCATTAGAATTTAAAGTAAGATTGGGCTGTAGGAGTGGATTTGAAGCTATTTAAAAGGTGGACTCTACTGTACGTGTGTGGAGTGAAAGGGAAAGATGAGAAGGGGGAGACAAAGATGACATTAAGTTTCTGGAAGGTCTACTCAGAGAATGTAAGTATGGCTCATTCTTGTTAAGAGCAAATACAATTTGAGGTGGGAGAATTTAAGATGAAGAAAAGACACTAATTTTAATTTTAAGGTCCCTTGTACATCCAACTAAAGAAATACAGCATGAGCTGGCTATGGAACAACGCATGGCTATGAAGAAATACAACCTATTGGCTGTGCATGGGTTCCAAAGAGAGAGATCTGGTCAAGAGATGAAACTTGGAAATCACTAGTATATTGATGAGCTATTTCAAATCCTGAAAGATGATGCTGTAAAAGTGCTACACTCAATATGCCAGCAAATTTGGAAAACTCAGCAGTGGCCACAGGACTGGAAAAGGTCAATTTTCATTCCAATCCCTAAGAAAGGCAATGCCAAAGAATGCTCAAACTACCGCACAATTGCACTCATCTCACACGCTAGTAAAGTAATGCTCCAAATTCTCCAAGGCAGGCTTCAGCAATACGTGAACCATGAACTTCCAGATGTTCAAGCTGGTTTTAGAAAAGGCAGAGGAACCAGAGATCAAACTGTCAACATCCGCTGGATCATATAAAAAGCAAGAGAGTTCCAGAAGAACATCTATTTCTGCTTTATTGACTATGCCAAAGCCTTTGACTGTGTGGATCACAATAAACTGTGGAAAATTCTGAAGGAGATGGGAATACCAGACGACCTGACATGCCTCTTGATAAACCTGTATGCAGGTCAGGAAGCAACAGTTAGAACTGGACATGGAACAACAGACTGATTCCAAATAAGGAAAGGAATATGTCAAGGCTGTATATTGTCACCTTGCTTATTTAACTTATATGCAGAGTACATCATAAGAAATGCTGGGCTGGATGAAGCATAAGCTGGAATCAAATTTGCCGGGAGTAATATCAATAACCTCAGATATGCAGACGACACCACCCTTATGGCAGAAAGTGAAGAGGAACTAAAAAGCCTCTTGATGAAAGTGAAGGAGGAGAGTGAAAAAGTTGGCTTAAAGCTCAACATTCAGAAAACTAAGATCATGGCATCTGGTCCCATCACTTCATGGCACATAGATGGGGAAACAGTGGAAACAGTGGCAGATTTTATTTTTGGGGGGTCCAAAATCACTGCAGATGGTGACTGCAGCCATGAGATTAAAAGGCGCTTACTCCTTGGAAGGAAAGTTATGACCATCCTGGATAGCATATTAAAAAGCAGAGACATTACTTTGCCAACAAAGGTCCGTCTAGTCAAGGTTATGGTTTTTCCAGTGGTCATGTATGGATGTGAGAGTTGGACTGTGAAGAAAGCTGAACACCAAAGAATTGATGCTTTTGAACTGTGGTGTTGAAGACTCTTGAGAGTCCCTTGGTCTGCAAGGAGATCCAACCAGTCCATCCTAAAGGAGATCAGTCCTGGGTGTTCATTTTGGAAGGACTGATGCTGAAGCTGAAACTCCAATACTTTGGCCACCTTATGGGAAGAGTTGACTCACTGGAAAAGACCCTAATCTGGGAAGGATCGGGGGCAGAAGGAGAAGGGGACGACAGAGTATGAGATGACTGGATGGCATCACTGACTTGATGCACATGGGTTTGGGTAGACTCTGGGAGTTGGTGATGGACAGGGAGGTCTGGCGTGCTGCGATTCATGGGGTCGCAAAGAGTCGGACATGACTGAGCAACTGAACTGAACTGAACTGAGTACATTGATGTAGTGGAAAATCAATAATTGAGAGAGGAAAAGAAGTGATTGTGAAGAAAACTGTAAATGAAGAAAGTGTGGTGGCATAACAGACCTGGCAGGAAATAAGTTTTAGAAAGAGAAGGTGGTCAATGATGTTGAATGCAACAAAGATAAAGTGAATTAAGGGCTTATCAAAAATATCAGTCACCATGGATATTTAACAAATCAGTCTCAGGTGGTGTGTTAGAAGCACACTTTAGACTACAGTGGACTCAGAAGCAAACTGAAGATGAGGGAGAAATAAGGAGTTACCAATTATACACTTGCAAAATCAAAGCTTCTTCCAAGAATGAAGTACAGTAGCTAATAGGTTTGAGATGTGCTGTGCATGTACATTACATGAAAACATTGAACAGGTAAAAAGACTAACGAGAAGGATTCAATAAGAATGAAGTTAAAGAAATACAGGTGAAAGAGGGAATAACTACGAATGGAAAAACCTTCAAGAGCTAAGGAATGAGATCCAGTACATAGGAGGAGAAACTAGCTATCTGTAGGCAGAGAAGTACCTATGAACAGAAGGAAATGAAATAACCTTTTCTTGATGATGCTTCAATAATAAAAAAAAAAAAAAATCCTCTTTGTAAATAACTTGAATCATGTAACAGGTTGTTAAAAACTGAATGTGTCCCCTTAAAGTTCATATATTGAAATACTAACCTCTAGTATTAGAAACAGAGTCACTGCAGATATAACTGGTTAAGATACACGCGAACAGAATAGGCCCCTAATGCAATAAGACCGGTGTATTTACTAAAAGGAGAGAATTGGACTCAGAATAATGCACAAGAAAGGAACACCATGTGAAGACTGAAACTATGCTGTCACAAAACAAGAAACTACCAATAACTGGGAGAGAGACCTGGGGCAGATCCTTTCTTACCGCCTTCAAAGGGAGCACAGTTCTGCTGACATCTTGAGCTCTGGACTCTGAGACAATAAATCTCTGTCATTTAAGCTACTCAGTTTGTGGTACTTTATACAGCAGCCCTAGAAAACTAACACACAGACATAACATAATTTCCAAATACCTGACCTTCTTATAGATTATATGTAATTGAATTGATATATGATTTTTTAATAATTACTAAATGAACAAATAAAAAGGACAGAAAAGAGAGTACATAAACCATGACCTTTTTCTACTATGTCTCCTATCCTTAAAACACTTTCAAGTGCCTATTTTTATTTCTAACCTAAGGTTATTATGCTAATATGGGCTTCTCTGCATATCTAATGTAGCAGTAGTTCTTTATTCCTTTGCATTATAATCATAAAGCATTCTCATACTTGCATATTGAGTCACTATCTGATTCTTGAGCATGGGAAGAGGCATGCTCATGCCTCTTCTGAAGAGGCATCTACTGAAGTCTATGTGTGTAGTAGTATTTTTGCCTTTATGTCTGACTCACCTATCATTCAGACAAGCTCCAGAGGCTTCTGTCATGCCTTCTGTGCAGATGCCAGGGCAGTCACAACCACACACTTAGAAACAGCACCACATTCTACCAACTCAACATTGATCAAAATTTCTAGACAATTCAGTTGCATCAAAGTCACTTCAACTGAATAACCAGTATGTGATAAAGTTCATGGAGACATACAATTGTTCAAATTCTTTTTCACATGTAATCAAAATATGGTAAGAAAAGTAATGAACTCCAGGCATGGGAGAAAATGTGAATAAATGCCCTGATATCAATACCCCATCCTCACCCCATCCCAGCCCTGCTAGTTAAAGAAAAACAACCTTTAAGACTGAATATAAGCAGTCATGCCATATAAACCCAACATTATAATGTTGAAATACTGAAGGCAACCTAAGTATACAATTGAAGAATTATTACTAAACAATGGTAAATCAATGAAATATTATGCATTTTTTAAAATGATGGTTACAAAGTCTATGGAATACCATGAAAAATACACATTTAAAATAGAATTCTAAATGAAATATATACTTATCAAAAATCTGAAGATACACAAAATTATGACATTCATTTTATTAGAGTTGTTTTGTTAGGGGTTTTGTGTGAATTTTCATTAACGTGTTTGAAGTGTTAAAGGTGCAATATCCTAGAAAAAATACATGAAAATAAAAATTGTTACCGAAACATATTTAGCAATCATGTAACCTACTGGATCTATGGCAAATGTGGTGTGGTCTCAGAGTAATATTGTGTTCAAAAGAAACTTGCAGCACTAAAAAACTCACAGCAACTAGACCTGAATTTTCTACTTCTTATGATAGTAACTTTCAGAGGCATAGTGTTCAAGACAATATAATTTGAGTTATACTTTTATCAAGCAAAAACAGTGCTTATATTTTAAAGAGGACTACATAAAAATAGTCTAATAAATATATTCGCTCAGGAGGCCATGAATTATATCCCATTCCCCACCAATATATAAAACCAAAAGACTGAGGAAAATTTAAAGGAAAGAAAAACTATTACTAAAAGAAGCACCTAACAGGCACTTTGAATAAATCATCTGATTTAAATTAGGTCACATCCAATTATTTGCAACACTATGGACTGGAACAGGCCAGGCTTTCCTATAGTCCACAACCTCCTGGAGTTTGCTCAAGTTCAAGCCCATTGAGGTGGTGATGCTATCTAACTATCTCATTCTCTGCCATCTGCTTCTCTTGCTTTCAAGCTTTCCCAGCGTCAGGGTCTTTTCCAACGAGTTGGCTCTTTGCATTAGGTGGCCAAATATTGGAGCTTCAGCTTCAGCATCAGTCCTACCAATGAATATTCAGGGTTGTTTTCTTTTAGGATTGATGGGTTTGATGTCCTTGCTGTCCAAGGGACTCTCAAGAGTCTTCTCCAACACCACAGTTCGAAAGCATCAATTCTTTGGGGCTCAGCTTTCTTTACGGTTCAACACATACATTCATACACGACTACTGGAAAAAACATAGCTTTGACTAGATAGACCTTGGTGGGCAAAGTGATGTCTCTGCTTTTTGATAAGCTGTCTGAGTTTGCCATAGCTTTTCTTCCAAGGAGCAAGCGTCTTTTAATTTCATGGCTGCAGTCACCATTCACAGTGATTTTGGAGTCCAAGAAAATAAAATCTGTCATTGCTTGCACTTTCCCCCCCCTTTATTTGCCGTGAAGTGATGGGACATCACTAAATCAAATCTCTTATGATTATACAATGAAAGTGAAAAATAGATTCAAGGGATTATATTGGAGAGACAGAAAGCCTGAAGAACTACTGATGGAGGTTTGGGACATTGACAGGAGGCGGTGATCAAGACCAACCTCAAGAAAAAGAAATGCAAAAAGGCAAAATGGTTGTCTAAGGAGACCTTACAAATAACTGAGAAAAGAAGAGAAGCAAAAAGCAAACAAGAAAAGGAAAGTATTCCCATTTGAATGCAGAGTTCCAAAGAATAGCAAGGAGAGATAAGAAAGCCTTCCTCAGTGATCAGTGCAAAGGAATAGAGGAAAACAAATAATGGGAAAGACTAGAGATCTCTTCAAGAAAATTAGAGCTACCAAGGGAACATTTCATACACAGATGGGCACAATAAAGTAAGGAAATGGTACAGACATAATGAAGCAGAAGATATTAAGAAGAGGTGGCAAGAATACATAGAAGAACTATACAAAAAAGATCTTAATGACCCAGATAACCACGATGGTGTGATCACTCACCTAGAGCCAGACATCCTGCAATGTGAAGCAAAGCTAGTGGAGGTGATGGAGTCTCGGTTGAGCTATTTCAAATCCTAAAAGATGATGCTGTGAAACCGGTACATTCAACATGCCAGCAAATTTTGAAAACTCAGCAGTGGCCACAGGACTAGAAAGGTCCATTTTCATTCCAATCTCAAAGAAAGGCAAGGCCAAAGAATGTTCAGACTACTGCACAATTGTACTCATCTCACATGGTAGCAAAGTAATGCTCAAAATTCTCCAAACCAAGCTTCAACAGTAAGTGACTGTGGACTTCCAAATGTTCAAGCTGGTTTTAGAAAAGGCAGAGGAACCAGAGATCAAATTGCCAACATCCGCTGGATCATCAAAAAAGCAAGAGAGTTCCAGAAAAACATCTACTTTTGCTTTATTGACTATGCCAAAGCCTTTGACTGTGTGGATCACAACAAACTGTGGGAAATTCTGAAAGAGATGGGAATACCAGACCACCTGACCTGCCTCTTGAGAAATCTGTATGCAGGTCAAGAAGCAACAGTTAGAACTAGACATGGATAACAGACTGGTTCCAAATTGGGTAAGTAGTATGTCAAGGTTGTATATTGTCACACTGCTTATTTAACTTATATGCAAAGTACATCATGAGAAATGAGTGGCTGGATGAAGCACAAGCTGGAATCAAGATTGCCGGGAGAAATATCAATAACTTCAGATATGCAGATGACACCACCCTTTATGGCAGAAAGCGAAGAAGAACTAAAGAGCTTCTTGATGAAAATGAAAGAGGGGAGTGAAAAAGTTGGCTTAAAGCTCAACATTCAGAAAACTAAGATCATGGCATCTGGTCCCATCACTTCATGGCAAATAGAAGGGGCAACAATGGACACAGTGAGAGATTTTATCTTTTGGGGCTCCAAATCAATGCAGATGGTGACTGCAGCCATAAAATTAAAAGACACTTGCTCCTTGGAAGAAAAGCTATGACCAACCTAGACAGCATATTAAAAAGCAGAGACATTACCTTGCCAACAAAGGTCCATCTAGTAAAGCTGTGGTTTTTCCAGTGGTCATGTATGGATGTGAGAGTTGGACTATAAAGAAAGCTGAGCACCAAAGAATTGACGCTTTTGAACTGTGGTGTTGAAGACGACTATTGAGAGTCCCTTGGACTGCAAGGAGATCCAACCAATCTATCCTAAAGGAAATCATTCCTGAATATTCATTGGAAGGACTGATGCTGAAGCTGAAACTCCAACACTTTGGCCACCTTATGCGAAGAATTTACTTATTTCAAATGACCCTGTGCTGGGAAAGTTTGAAGGCTGGAGGTGTAGGGAACAACAGAGGTCAGATAGGCAGATGGCATAACCAACTCAATGTACATAAATTTGAGTAAGGTGATGGACAAGGAGGCCTGGTGTGCTGCAGTCCATGGGGTTGCAAAGAATCAGACACAATTGAGTGACTGAAGTGAACTGAACTGATGGGATGTCTTAGTTTTCTGAATGTTGAGTTTTAAGCCAGTTTTTCACTCTCCTCTTTCAGCTTCATCAAGAGTTTCATTATTTCCTCTTCACTTTTATTATTAGAATGGTACATCTGCAAATCTGAGGTTGTTGCTATTTCTCTTGGCAATCTTGATTCTAGCTTGTGAATCATCCAGGCTGGCATTTCACATGATGTACTCTGCATTGAAGTTAAATCAGCAGGGTGACAATAAAGAGTCTTGATATACTTCTTTCCCAATTTTGAGCCAGTCTGTTGTTCCATGCAAGGTTATAACTATCGCTTCTTGTTCTGCATACAGGTTTCTTAAGGGACAGGTAAAGTGGTGTGGTATTACCATCTCTTTAAGAACTTTCCACTGTTTGTTGTGATCCACACAGTCAAAGGCTTTTGCGTAGTCAACGAAGTAGATGCTTTTTCTTTTTTTTTTTTTAAATTCCCTTTCATTCTCTGTGATCCAGCAGATGTTGGCAATTTGATCTCTGATTCCTCTGCCTTTTCTAAATCCAGCTTGTACATACAAAAGTTCTCAGCTCATGTACTCCTGAAGCCTAGGTTGAAGGATTTTGATCATTCCCTTGCTAGCATGGGAAATTAGCATAACTGTTCAGTAGTTTGAACATTCTTTAGTATTTGGCATAGCCTTTCTTTAGAATTGGAATGCAAGCTGACCTTTTCTCATCCTGTGACCACTGCTGAGTTTTCCAAATTTGCTGGCATATTGAGTACAGCACTTTAACAGCATCATCTTTTAGGATTTGAAATAGCGCAGTGGAATTCTATCACCTCCACTTGCTTTGTTCATAATAATGCTTCCTAATGCCCACTTCACTTCACATTCCAGGATGTCTTCTATATTGCCTCTTTCATAAATCATATATCAATCATTTTTAGGTGTTTTAAGTACATTTAATTTGGATAGTACAATAATTCTGCTGGATAGATACTGTGAATATTAGTATCTATATTGTGCAGATTAAAAATGCTTAAACTTGAGTGAAGTTTAAATAAATCTTCTAATATCACATGCTTAAATAGTGGACAGAGTTAAGTAACGGGGTTTTCAACTGAGCCTATACATTTTGACATCAAAGTACAGTGGTTGGTTCCAAATTATCCAAGATTAATAACAGAAATGGTGACAAGTTATCAGGAGGAAATTACATAAGGGAGGGATAATAGGAAGTGCTAAATTGAGGACTCAGAGTCTAGCAGGTTACGTGCAGAGGCACTTTTTAAGTTGTCTTTAACATTAGAGATTTATTGATTACTTAATCCATTCATTATGTTTCTTTTTGAGTGCCTACCCCATGCCAGACACTGGGTAAATAATTTTGAAAGAAACAAGCTTCTAGTTGAGAGCTGAGAAAAATCAGTTAACTAAAGCTTACTAGGGGTGGCAGGGTAGAGAACAGTAAGGAATAGAAATCTATGGGGATACTTGGATAGTTACAGAACTAAAAAACTTCATTACTTACTAGCAGTCTGACTTTTCTCAAATTCCTTTATATCTTGGTACTTCAGTTTCCTCATGTGAAAAATTAGACAAATATTAGTGCTTAATTTATGTGGTTGCTGTAAATATTAAAATGAATGATGAAGACTAATACGCGTTAATATACATAAATCATTTAGAAGGAGTGCCAGCCTTGCAAGCACTCAATAAATATTAGTTATTTAGGGGCAACAGAGAATGAGATGGTTGGATGGCATCACTAACTCAATGGACATGAGTTCAAGCAAACTCTGGGAGATAGTGAAGGACAGGGAAGCCTGGTATGCTGCAGTCCACAGGGTCATAAAGAGTCAGACACAACTTAGGGACTGAACAACAACATATAGCATTACACAAATGTTGGATGTTATGATGACGTTGTATTTCCTATTAGCATTAAAGCACATCATTAAAGTTTATTCAAAATATAGCTAACTCTTAATAGGTATCACTAATTAGATCTACTAATTGGAGCAATTCTTTTTCAAACAGGGATTTCTGTTCAAAACAAGGTGAGTAGGAGTTCTGAAAATTTTCCTAAAGCTCTTATTTAATTTTCTGTTATCTTTGATACAACTTTCCAAAAATTTACTTCTCTTAATGAGACTTACATGCAGCATTCTTCTTTTCATCAGAATGTTTCTCTGTCTCTTAGAAACTACAAGGAGACCCACTGCTATGCCAATAAAATGTCAGAGAAATATTAAGGACTTATGGCACCTAGATGCTATAAAATGTATCACCTTGATTTCAAAAGAACTGAATTGGAATTAAAAAGGGAAACTGTCTTACCTCATACAACATTTTTTAACTTTTGTATTAGAATTACATAAAATATCAAATTTACTATCGGTGGCACTTTTGACAGCATGGAGTGCACTGTTCTCACCTAATTTTCACATTTTGTGAAAATACTGAACAACATGTGGATAAATTACTTTCTCAAGACCATGCAGCTAGATAGTGGAGGAGCCTGTACCAAAAGTCCAGCCCCTAACTACTGTTCACAGCACAGAACCAACTCGTTATCACATAAAATAGCAACTGGCCACCAGATTAATAGCTGAACCCAGCCTGAGAGACATTGTACTCAGGGGCAAGTTTACTAACCTTCTACCTAACAAAACTGTCAGACTTTTAAACATCTGTTTTGCAAAAGAAAATACTTTTCACAGAATATCTAACCTCTTCTTTTCTAAAGAACTATGAAATAGCAACTAAAAATTCACAAATGTAAATAACAATTTTGAATATGTTGATATCATATATTAAAATGTGCCTATTTTCAGTTAACCTGTTACAAATATTCTGTATGAATTCTGAAATCTACATTTCTAGTTTAAATTCTTAAGGGGCAAGTTCCTATGTGTATTATAGCAGTAATTAGCTTTAAGAATGGAATGAGCTACATTTTTAAAACATTAAATTATAATGAAGATAGAATAAACACCACCAAATATATTTTCTTACTATTAACATTTGTAGTTCAGAAACTGTCTCTCCATGCACTATGTTTAACATTCTAATCTCTTTCACAGTAAAAATTATCTCTAAAACAATAGGTCTACATTGCCAATCTGTTTGTAACTGAAAGGAATAACAATTCTTAAGATGCTTCATCAAGTGTCTCACAAACTTGAATGAGTTAACAAAAAATAATTATTATGTTTTGATATACTGAGCAGATACTTTAGCACTCTCTGGAGTGAAAACAGGGTGTGTTTTTTATCACTTGATCTCAAGTACTCAATTCATCATTCTTATATGATCTCCAGGAAAAAATGTGGAGCGGGTTCATTCAATTTTAGTCTTCAAGGTGCTGAAGAGTTATTACCATACAAAGGATCATTTTTCCTTTGTTAAATAAATTATAGGAGAACTCAAATAGAAAATGATCTTGTCAATAAGTAATCTGGGCAGAGTTTAGAAGCCATACATTTCATTTAAAGTATTGATCAGCCATTTGTGATTTTTTAGCTTAAATCCACAGTCTTTTTTGATTCTGCAATAACTGTCCATTTTTAATGCTGAGAATTTTACTCTTACAAGCAGGCCAATCAATGAATTTTTTGTAATAGGAGTGGGAGAGATTAATGAGCTTATTATAATTCATTAGAAAGTGGTATGTGGATGACTGCCTACTTTAATTAGTTTTATTACTGTAGAAAATTGTTTCATATGCCAAGCTCATCATCAAGCACGTCTGGAAAACATTAGAGCAGTAATCAGGCTACATATGAGGTACCTTTCATTAGGCAGTATGGCTAACAGCACTTGTAATGAACAAGAAGTGTATTAAAGAGATGGACATAACAGCATCTAGCAAAAAGGAATATATCAGATGAGCTATTTTTATGAAGCAGAGTGCAAAAGTATAGTACTTCAAAATACTGTGTGGCATACAGGGTACTGCATAATTATAGCAAAAGGTTTAAGTATTCAGGTTTATCTAATGAATCTCAATGCAAATTTTCTATGACTTATATTTTTATCATGAAAACATTAGTAACCAGATCTGCTAACAAAATAATACTTCAAATAATATTTTGTAACCACCATGACCCCCAAGGAATAATACACCTACAACTTTGATCAGATTGAAAAGTCACAATGTGAAGGAACAGATAAAAATATAAAACATATTCCAGATCAGATGTAAATGAAAAATTATGAGGGCATGCCATCAGAATTGACTGGCTCTTCTGGTTAGTTCTAAGAAAAATATTTCTTTTTAAAAGTTTCTTCATACTTTTTTTAACCTGATGTAAAAATTAACCTTACAATCATTTAAGATTTTGGCCTCATATAAATATTAGAAGTTAAACCTGGTGAACTAACTACAATAGAAAAAAAATAAATAAACTATGTACCCCATACTCTCTCACTCTGAAGACATTCATATCATTCATAATTTACCAAATTTTACCATACCATATCTTGTTAAGTAGTGTTTAAGAAGCACCGTCCACATTTCACTGATCAAGAGATGAAAGTTATCACATTTTTACATATACTGAAGGCATGTTGAAGTTTCTGCTGACCCAATCTAAGGTACCTTTAAGAGTACATTCAATATTTAAAATCATTCCTTTAATTATGTGAGCTATACACTCAAGACATTCTAATTTCTTTTTTGCTACTACAGAAATAATGCTAGTTCAGTTTCAGGTCAACTACAATGTCTGGCTTAACCTCTAATCTATTTTGTTTTCACTGGAAATGTTCTAATTATAAAGCACTACAGCTCAACAGGCTATCATTAAAAACAAATGCAGAACCAGCAACTGTCTTTCCACTCAGTATAGATGTCACTTAGGTTCAACAGAGTCTAACTTAAAAAATACTGGGAATGATGTGGAAAAGCACTTAGCTGTATCCTAAGCTTGAGTAATCTTTTTAAAACAATAACAAACAAACCTAACCATCATCACTAACAGTAAGAGACACAACAAAGTACCCAGTTCAAACCCCACAAGTATTTTTAGTGTCCTAAGGAGATCTGTTTGCCTTAAGTTTATTAGTAGCTTTCAAAATTACATTGTAAATATTCTGAGTTCCTATCTTACAATGCAGTGATTCAGTATATAAGTCCACCATCAATTACTTTTATTAAAGGCAGAAAGCATCATAAAATTAAGTTATGCATGTGCTGAAAGTTAAAATATAGGCAACTGGTAGTATTAAAAAATATTTGCCTATTTTATATACATTTTTTAAAATTACTCTGTTCAGGTTACATTTCACTTTGTTTGGAATACATATTATTGATTAGTGAATAAAATAGGATATAAAAACTTGGGAGGAAAGACAATATTTTTGCTTTTATGTCATAAAAAGAAAGGATCTTCACAAGGAAAGACAGCTAATAGATAAAATCATTTTCTTAACACAGTAAGAAAAGCCTACTTTTCTTTAAGAGGAAATCAATTTAACAGACAAGTCACAGTAATTCTGCCAGGATGTTCTTGAGGTTAGAGAATGATTTGAGGCTTCATTTTATTTGCAACACAACAATAAAAATGTTGGAAAACTACAATAACTTAAAGTGCAAATATGAAAAGATTTTCAAGTATGAAAGCAGTTTGGTGATAGATTAACTTATTTGCCATTAAAGAGTTATAATTTCTAGTCAATTTTTCAAATAACACTGACAATTTGCATTTTGTTCCAGTAGTGAATGTGAGTTATACTTGACATTTTCTGTGAGAAATTTTGCATATTAACATATATGTATAATATGGTCATCAATAAATAATAAATATATTTGATAAGTCTTTCACCCATCACCTACCAAAACTTGTCTTAATTATGACAGTAAAAAGTAATTGATATAAAGTTTGACATGTTTTCTCTCAACACTTTTATGAATCACTGAAACTTTACTAAATAATATGCTGATTCAAAAAGAAAGCTCTAATTATAATCCTACATTAGTAAAATTTTTACTTTGAAGCTAAATGTTCTCAGACTGCAAAGTAACTATAGAACGAAAATTTATGAGTCGAATTGTAGAATTTCTTGCTTTAGCCTTACAGTACCTGGGATTTAAAGACAAAAAGTCAGGGGACCATCTAGGCAAAATTTATACGAATTATATGTTTTAGCGCCTACCAATTGCCAACAATAATGATGCCTTTGAATAGTTCCCTGATACCAAATTTAAGTCGCATTAATGTAGAAATAATAATAGGAAACCAGAGGATACATCACACAAAGAACTATGTGTAATAAGAAAAAAAAGTATTATTAATATCTGTTGGGTTTCCAAATGAAATCCAAATTCCCATTCCAATACTGGAACCAATGAAATTGGCACAAAATTTAAAATCTTTAAAATAACTAAACCACATCAAGAGCTAGGGCCTAACACAACATATTTGGAAGCTGTTTACATTCAAGATATCACCTCACTTTTTAAAAAGTCAATTTTGTTCCACTTTGTTTCTTTTAGTGCCTGACATTTTCTAAATACAATCACTTTATCTGTTAAAAGGGTTTTACCACTTTCTCTCTCTAGTTGGGAAGAAAAGAAAGAATAGGATATACAAAGAGTAGACTTTTTTATTCCTACCAATTCAAGGATAAAATTGTAAGACAGTATAAATGAATCAATGAAAACATATATTCTTTTTAGACATCCATTTCTTCATAAACAATTTGATTACTCAATTATGTTTAAGAAAATAGATGACTATCAAATCAGTAGTAAAAACCAACATTTTTATTATACATAACAATGTAAAACATATTTTTATTTCTTTGAATATGCAGGTGATAAATTTAATAAACTAATAGCTTTAGAATAATGTTTTATAAATATATACAGATACCATTAGAAATAAAATATGAAATATAAAATATTTTTTATATTTCTAATGAAGGGACTTTATTCTAAACATGAGACTATTATGGCTTGAATGACTGTCCCTCAGTTCACATGTTGAAGGCTAACCACTGATGTGATGGTATTTGGAAGTGGTGCCTTAAGGGGGTAACTGAGGTCATGAGGGTGGGGTTCTCATAATGGAATTAGTGTCCTACTAAGAAGAGACAGAGAGACTAGAGTTTTTTCTCTCTCTTTCTCTGTCCAGCATAAGAGAACAGAATAAGAAGGAAGCTGCCTGTGTGCCAGGAAGAGATGGAAGGGATCAAATTTGCTGGTACCTTGATCATGACCCTCCTAGCCTCCAGAACAATGAGAATAAATATCTGTCATTTAAGCCACCACATCTATGGTATTTACTTAGAGCAACATAAGCTGATTAAAACAAAAACCAACAGGCATTAACTAGGATAATTTATGTAAATATTAGAAGTATGTAAGCACTTTAAAATGATAGCTATATAAAAGGCTGACAAACCAATAATGCACTAAAATTCCCACAGCTATATTTATGAGAGCAGAAGCAGTCCCACAAAATAAATAAAATTAAATAAAATGAAAAATTCTGTACTTGCAGTAGAACCAGTTCACTTCAGTTTAATGGCTCAGTTGTGTCCTACTCTTTGTGACGCCATGGACTGCAGCATGTCAGGTCTCCCTGTCCATCACCAATTTACGGAGTTTACTTGAACTCATGTTGATTGAGCCCGTGATGCCATCCAACCATCTCATTCTTTGCCATCCCCTTCTCCTCCCGCCTTCAGTCTTGCCCAGCATCACGGTCTTTTCAAATCAGCCAGTTGCTCACATCAGGTGGTCAAAGTATTGGAGTTTCAGCTTCAGCCTCAGTCCTTCCAATGAATATTCAGGGCTGATTTCCTTTAGGATTGACTGGCTGAATCTTCTTGCAGTCCATTGGACTCTCAAGAGTCTTTTACAACACCACAGTTCAAAAGCATCAATTCTTCAATGCTCAGCTTTCTCAAATCCATACATGACTACTGGAAAAACCTTAGCCTTGACTAGATGGACTTTTGTTGGCAAAGTAATGTCTCTACTTTTTAATATGCTGTCTAGGGTGGTCATAAATTTTCTTTGAAGGGGTAAGCATCTTTTAATTTCCTGGCTGTAGTCACCATCTGCAGTGATTTAGGAGCCCCCAAAAATAAAGTCTGTCACTGTTTCCACTGTTCCCCCAACTATTTGCCATGAAGTGATGGGACCAGATGCCATGATCTTAGTTTCCTGAATGTTGAACTTTAAGACAACTTTTTCACTCTCCTTTTTCACTTTTATCAAGAGGCTCTTTAGTTCTTCTTTGCTTTCTGTAGTAAGGGTGGTTTCATCTGCATATCTGAGGTTATTTATATCTCTCCCAGTAATCTTGATTCCAGTTTGTGCTTCCTCCAGTTCAGCGTTTCTCATGATGTACTCTGCATATAAGTTAAATAAGCAGGGAGACAATATACATCCTTAATGTACTCCTTCCACTATTTGGAACCAGTCTGTTACTCTATGTCCAGTTCTAATTGTTGCTTCCAGATCTGCATACAGATTTTTCAGGAAGCAGGTCAGGTGGTCTGGTATTACCATCTCTTGAAGAATTTTCCAGTTTGTTGTAGTGCACACAGTCAAAGGCTTTGGCATAGTCAACAAAGCAGAAATAGATGTTCTTCTGCAACTCTCTTGCTTTTTTGATGATCCAATGGATGTTGACAATTTGATCTCTGGTTCCTCTGCCTTTTCTAAATCCAGCTTGAATATCAGGAATTTCACAGTTCATGTACTGTTGAAGCCTGGCTTGAAGTTTTTAGAGCATTACTTTGCTAGCGTGTGAGATGAGTGCAATTGTGCAGTAGTCTGAACATTCTTTGGCATTGCCTTCCTTTGGGACCAGAATGAAAGCTGATCTTTCAGGTCCTGTGGCCACTGCTGAGTTTTCCAAATTTGCTGGCATACTGAGTGCAGCGCTTTCACAGCATCCTCTTTTAAGATTTGAAATAGCTCATCTGGAATTCCATCACCTCCACTAGCTTTGTTTGTAGTGATGCTTCCTAAGGCCCACTTGACTTTGAATTCCAGGATGTCTGGCTCTAGGTGAGTGATCATACCATCATGATTATCTGGATTGTGAAGACCTTTTTTGCATTTATTCTGTGTATTCTTGCCACCGCTTCGTAATATCTTCTGCTTCTGTTAGGTCCATATCATTTCTGTCCCTTATTGTACCCATCTTTGCATGAAATGTTCCCTTGGTACCTCTAATTTTCTTGAAGAGATCTCTAGTCTTTCCCATTCTATTGTTTTCCTCTGTTTCCTTGCACTGATCACTGAGGAAGGCTTTGTTATCTCTTCTTGCTATTTTTTGGAACTCTGCATTCAAATGGGTATATCTTTTCTCTTCTCCTTTGCTTTTCACTTCTCTTCTCTTCTCAGCTATTTGTAAGACCACCTCAGACAATCATTTTGATTTTTTATATTTCTTTTTCTTGGGGATAGTCTTGATCCCTGTTTCCTGTCCAATGTCACGAACCTCTATCCATAGTTCTTCAGGCACTCTGTCTATCAGATCTGATCCCTTGAATCTATTTCTCACTTCCACTGTATAATCGTAAGGAGTTTGATTTAGGCCAAACCTTAATAGTCTAGTGGTTTTCCCACAGTCACAGAAAACTAACACAGTTTGATCATATGGACCACAGCCTTGTTTAACTCCATGAAACTATGAGCCATGCCGTGTAGGGCCACCCAAGATGGATGGGTCATGGTGGAGAGTTCTGACAAAATGTGGTCCACTGGAGAAGGGAATGGCAAACCACTTCACCATTCTTGCCCCTTGAGAACTTATGAACAGTATCAAAAGGCAAAAAGATAGGACACTGAAAGATGAACTCCTCAGGTAAGTACCTACCCAATATGCTACTGGAGATCAGTGGAGAAATAACTCCAGGAAGAATGAAGGGATGGAGCCAAAGCAACAACCACACCCAGTTGTGGATGTGACTGGTGATGGAAGCAAGGTCCGATGCTGTATGGCACAGTATTGCATAGGAACCTGGAATGTTAGGTCCATGAATCAAGGCAAATTGGAAGTGGTCAAACAGAAGAAGGCAAGAATGAACATCGACATTTTAGGAATTAGCGAACTAAAATGGACTGGAATGGGTGAATTTAACTCAGATGACCGTTATATTTATTACTTTGGGCAAGAATCCCTTAGCAGAAATGGAGTAGCCATCATAGTCAATGAAAGAGTCCAAAATGCAGTACTTGGATGCAGCCTCAAAAATGACAGAATGATATCTGTTCGTTTCCAAGACAAACCATTCAATATCACAGTAATCCAAGTCTATGCCTGGACCAGAAATGCCGAAGAAGCTGAAGTTGAATGGTTCTGTGAAGACCTATAAGACCTAGAAAAAAATGTCCTTTTTATTATAGGGGACTGAAATGCAAAAGTAGCAAATCAAGAAACACTTGGAGTAACAGGCAAATTTGGCCATGGAGTACAGAATGAAGCAGGGCAAAGGCTAACAGAGTTTTGCCAAGAGAACGCACTGGTCATAGCAAACACCCTCTTCCAACAACATAAGAGAAGACTCTACACATGGACATCACCAGATGGTCAACACCGAAATCTGACTGATTATATTCTTTGCAGCCAAAGATGGAGAAGCTCTATACAGTCAGCAAAAAAAACCGGGAGCTGACCGTGGCTTAGATCATGAACCCCTTATTACCAAATTCAGACTTAAATTGAAGAAAGCAGTATAATCTTTAGGTTCTAAATAAATTAAAAAAAAAATTTGTCTACTTCTTTTTCTTTGAAACAAATGAAAAACATCAAAACTATTGTTTTCCTAACCTAAGTTATAGATTCCACTTACATTATTATTCAAATGACTTGTTCTAGGCAGACTGTTCATAAATTATTTAGCAAGAAACTATTTGACTCTTAGAATTTTGACTTTATCAATATCTCAGTTTCTTTGCTGTTTGTGTGTGGTTGTCCTTTTGTGAGTGTGTACATATGTGAAAGAAAACAAAGCACTTTGTGAGAAAGAAGGAAAAAGTGAAGCATGCAAATAACAGAAAGAAAGGTACAGGGAGAAATCTGGATAAGCGCGGCAGTGAAAGAGCAGAAAACGAAAGGAAAAGGAAGACAATGGCTGGTATAAGAGATGGTAACCCCTGTATACACCAAAGGATAACAAATAAATAACAGATAATAGAAGGAATTAACTTGCTTTGGGCTCTCTCCCTAACATTTAAGGATAGTGTTAAGATAGTGAAGAGTTTGTTTAATAACTCATTTTTGATATATATACATATTATTGAAATATTAATCTAAATAACATATGACCCTGTCTAAATAAAGATCTTATATACCCTAATTTTTCTTTTTCCTTTTTGTTTTGATTGCAAGCTTTGGAACTTCTACTTACATATTTTGTAGCAAACTTTTATTGAGTCTGCTATTAATGAAATGTAAGCATGTAATGAACAGTATAAATATTTATTATCTCACGCAATTTTGGTGAGTTAGAAATCTGGATGTTGCTTAACTGAGTGTTGGGCTTAAGGTCTCCCGAGGTTGTAATCAAGATGTAAGCCAGGGCTGCAGTCTTCTTTAATACAGATCAACTGGAGCTAAACAGGGCTTCCCAGATGGTCCCATGGTAAGGAACAACATGGCTTCGATCCCTGGGTTGCGAAGATCCCCTGTAGGAGGAAATGGCAACTCGCTCCAATAATCTTGCCTGGGAAATCCCATGGACAGAGGAGCCTGGCGGGCTACAGTCCATGGGGTCACAAGGAGTCAGACACAGATGAACGACCAGGCACACAAGCATGGAGCTAAAGAACATCTTTCAAACTCAGGAAAATGAGTGTGTCCTCAGGACACACAACCTTCCAGAGGACAAGTAAGACAGACCACCAAGAAAGGCAGCGTAGACATGAATGATCTAATATATAACTGTAATAATTATATTTTTCTCAACAATCTAGTGAATAAAATAAGACACACAAAGATACCCACAAAAAAATAGCCTTTTGAGTTTAATAAGGACATTCATTTGGTTTAGTTTAGCATAAACAAATTGGAATTCAATTGATTTCTAGGGAGAAAAAAAGATCACAGACAGTTTTCCAAGCAGAAGAACTGACTATTTAAACCTATAACATGACTTCAATCAAAGAAATGGCAAATCCAAAGTTCCATATTTAATCCAACATGATTAAATACAATCATGTTGTGATGACTTCACTTTAAGAAAAATGGTCTGTATTTGCATGCTGCCTCTTTTAGAATTGAGAATATCTGCACTATTGCTAAATTATTTTCAGATTAGTTTATTATACCTTAAAAACAAAACAAAGCAAAAACTGTAGGAGCACAGTGAAGCAAACCAATGACTCTATTACACCACACATTCCTTTAAGTACTCTCTTGTGGAATCACTCCAGGAGGCTCTGTTGGGAAAAGACTGTGAACATTAAGATAATGACTATCACACACATTTTTTCTTAAAAATTTGAGTGATGCACAGATCATCTTTGAGGTAGCCAGATACCATTCTCTAGTCACATAAATGACATTCAACTTGCTCTGCAGTACAATTACGTCCGACAGGTAATTCATCTTAGGTTGAACTGAGTGTTAAGGTAGTGATGAATTGCTTTGGATCTCCTAAACCACAGAGTACAGAGCTCATCTGATAGGAGCTCTAGTGCACAAAATATGAGTCCTTAGATCTCATAAATGTTCTGTATCTTTACGTGTCTCTACTTCGGTATCAATGGAAAGAAAATAAATATGAGGTACAGTCAGAATTAGTGAACACACAGAAAGACTCCAGAAAGAAAAAAATAAATAAATTCCATTGGTTGCATGTGTATAAAATTTAATTTTAATACCAGATAGCATTTGTCATATAAGGACAAGATCCTTTTGATTATGATTTACTTCAAATTCTTTGTATACCATTTATTAAAAATAGTTTATATATACAAATAAAACTGATTAATACCTGATTAAGTGTTAAGATAGTTTACTTCTCTAGTTAGTTGCAGAGAGAACTGGTGTTAATACACACAGTCCTGAAAATCTGAGTTATAGATAAAACTTCTGCCTAAGGAAGACTTTACATGAATCGGGGAACCTACATGTGTAAACCTTTCATCAAGTTGTAATTGCTCTTTGAACAACATGAGTTTGAACAGTGCAGGTCCACTTATATGGGGATATTTTTCAATAGTAATATTAGAGTACTACACAACCTGTGAGGTGGTTGACTTCGCAGATGCGGAGGGCTGACTATCAATTATACTCGGATTAACCCCTGATTGTTCAAGGATCAACTGAATTTTCATAAGACGAATATCGATCTGCATTAGAAAGACTTATCTTCTATGTTCACACATGGGTAGTCTGTTAGATTGATGGGTTTCTTGTTCAGATTTTTGGCATACCACAAGTCTTCAAATTTCTAACAAATTAGTTTCTGTATAGGTGAGTTTATGAAAATTTAATAAATGTATTCCTTTTTCTTCCTGTATGTTTTCAGTGATCCAGGCTACCCTTTTGGCTTCAACCAGCTCCCCTTACAGGAGACCATACGGCTAACCCACACGAACCACTCACACAGCTTCACACAGAACAGACTCACTTCCATACTTCCACCCTCTTTCCTTCTGCTTAGAATGGCCGTTTTCTATTCTAGCACTATCCGGCTTATTAAAAATTCAGCTCAAATATTAGCTTTCTGGGAGATATTGAATCTTCTGTTCAAAATTAGATGTATTTACTTAGAAACCTATTTTAAACCTTAACAATCAAGCCTATAAATGTAGTTTGTTTCTTGCCCCACTCCTCACTAGAAGGCAGTTTCTTACAGGAAATAAATCATGGCTTAATTGACTTTGTAAGCCTGATTACAGTGGAGAAACTAGAAAATAATACATTTTTTTTAAAAGTTGTCTGAGTGGGAAAAATGGAGGGAGGAGAAGGCTCTCCTTTAAACTTTTGCATCACAGATTCTAACAAAGAAAAGTATAGAGCATTCATATGCAGGTCTTCAAATGCATTTCTTAATGTAAATATTTTGGAGTGATCCTTGGGTAAAATATCTGTATATTCAGTGTTCATAGGTCAAGAAATGTTCAAAGAAACACAATATTAGGATGCCCCTTAAGGAGGCAGGAAATAAATTTATCTCTCATTCTATTTAAAAGCTGCATATGGATTTACTGCTAATAAGTGTACTAGTATTATATGCAGTGATACAGAATCCTTTAAGGAAACCAAAGGCTATTTAATAACCCATTTTTTGTAAAAAAAAAAAAAAAAATTAGGCTTGACGCAGAAATGCTTCTAAGAACAAGGGAGTTAATTAAGTGAGTTAGTGACCTGTTTGCTAAGAATTATGTTCCTGATCAGAAGGAAACTTGGACAGAAGCATTTTACAGAGACTGTTGTAGACAAAATGGTTTGCTATGATTTTTTTCCTCTACATTTCACTTGAGAAAGCAGCACAGGCCACCAAAGGAGAATGGAAACAATGAGATAATTCATACAATAAAGCAAATTATTTTGTATTTACAAAATGATTGGTCACTTTAATAGGCAGTGAAGAATACATACTGGTTAACAACACATCATTTAATGTCATCATTAAAGTATTTGGAAGTGACATAGGGCAGCAGAAAAGAGAGTATGAAATGCTACTAATATCAGAGTTATAAGAGACTTCTTTAGGAAATCATGGGCTAGGAATTTTCAACTAATTCCTTAGTTGAGAAAAATAACTTTGCTAAACATGGCATTAATTAATTTTCTTCATCATTTTTTAAAACAGCTTAATAATAGGTTGAGTAGTAAAAGTTTTTATTAGAATTAACATTAAAAATTTTTGCACTTTTACTTTAATAAATACTTCAATTCTTATAGAGAAAATACTATGGCCTTGATACTCTGCTTTGCTTTCTGTTTAAATAAGGCTTGTCATTACACTCCATGGAGCCCATACCTCATACGCTGCCGTCATTAGGTGACAAGTGATTTCTCTGTGTAAGATACCTGAGAAAACTTAGTCAGTATTTTTGGTGTGTTCCATACATGCCGTTCTGTTAGTGATGATGTTTATACTTAAAGACCAAGCAGTGGTCTCTAAGATTCTCAATAGCAGCCGAACAGCTTCCAAAATTACAGTTCTATTTATATTCTGATTTTTTACTAGTTGACTTATTAACAACAAATTAGACAAAATACTTATCCATTGTCTTAAATGAATTAGAAATAGTATTATCATTTACTTTTTTCATTTTTTTCAAATATTAATAGATATCACAAAATAAAAATTCAAATTTCTTAAGAAGAGTGCACATTTTTTATGATGGGAAAATATAAATGATCTCATATCTGCCCCTACTAAATGGTAATGACAAAATCTTATTAGTATTATTAATTCAAATGTGAAAAGCAGTGAAATTATATACAGTCAGTTATGTTCATGTTATAAGTGAACATAACATTCTCACTTGAGCATATTCTAAAAATAATTTACTGATTAAAAGTATATACACTTTTTAACCCCAAATGGCATAGATTACTTCATTTACTCATTTACTTATTTATCCTATAGGTCTTATTCTAAATAGCCAATAATTATTTATTACTTACAGTACAATTTTAACTTTTTTTCTCATATTAAACTACATTTTTCTCATTTTTCTTATACTAAAACTAAACATTTTTCTCATACTAAAACTAAACAAGTACATATTTATACATTTTTCTCATACTAAAACTAAACAAGTACATATTTATAAAGTTTCTTAGTGAAATATTTATACTTCAATTGTGATCTTTTATAATATTAAAATGTAATAAAAGAAAACTCATTTTAAGATGTTCAAGTAGCTCAATATAGCTATTTTAACCATTTAAGTATAACTTTTTAAACTCAAACTTTTATTTTGTTAATTTTTGTGAAACCAATATAAATATTGTTCTTCATCTATTCATCACTGCTTTTCTACTAATACACATTTGTATAAATTGTTGAATTCAAACTTCTTATATTTTGTTCACTTTTGTGAAATCAATAAATTTGTTCATCTATTCATCATCACTTTTTTGCTAATACACATTTGTGTATATGTGTGGTGGTGGTGAGGAGAATGTTGAAAAGAATTAAATCTGCATAGAATATAAAGATATAGGTTTCCTATTTCTGAATAGATATATACATACATATATACAAAACTCAATTCATGTATATGTAAATGTGCACTTAATACATTTATATATATACACACCATTAGAATATACACATATTGATATAAAATATGTAGATGTTTAGAAATGCTTAGTACTTAATAGGTTTAAAATCATATGTATTACTCATAGTTTCTCTTTAAGATGTTTGAGAAATCTATGAATTCAGATTTTCTGCATAACTCAAATTTAAAGATAATATCTGGACATTTAAGAAAAAGCAGTCACAATTTATGACCATGAGATCAAGCTTATAGGAAAATTCCAATTATTCTGTGCAATTGGATTATATCAATAGTATTTTGTACATGTGAAACTGCTAGAATCATAGAAAGTTTTAAATTCTGGCACCTGATCTCCTGTGTTCTTGAAAAACATATTCTACCCTATGTTTCTCTCTTACAAAGGCTATCTGTACAAAGTAAAACATCAGAGAACTTGCCATTCCTATAGTTGTTTCTAAGATGTTCCTTATACATAGGTTTTGTTTTTATCATACCAGGTGATTCTGTAATGCCAGGGGTAGAAGCAGCTTGACTCGCAAGCTGGCCTTGGCAAAAATATAGGAAAAACTGTTAATGAGGGCACTAAATTTGACATTTGTATACTGGATAGTAACTTGCCAAATCAATAAAAATTTCTCTCAGCTGTTTGAGTATCAGCTGTCCCAAATGTATGGACAAGAAGAGATAACAGGCATCAAAGAGGCATACAAACATCAGTGAACAGAAGACAAGACATGATGGGAACTAGATGACAACAGAAGCCAATCCTATACAGAAGCTACAGGCTAGAAACAAAGGAAAACTGAGAAAAGTTAGGTAATAGTAAAGAAGGAAAAGCAGATAAAGAAAAGCAGTACAGAAGAGAAATAAAGAGCTTGGTAGACTAACGTGGTGACTGTTGACTGTCAAACCATGAGGACCATAGTGACTGCTAAGTGAAAGTGAAGTCACTCAGTCGTGTCCGACTCTTTGCGACCCCATGGACTGTAGCCTACCAGGAACCTCAGTCCATAGGATTTTCCAGGCAAGAATACTGGAGTGGGTTGCCATTTCCTTCTCCAGGGGATCTTCCCGACCCAGGGATCGAACCCGGGTCTCCCGCATTGTAGGCAGACGCTTTATCGTCTGAGCTACCAGGGAAGCCCATAGTGACTACTAGAGGATGACAATTCTCCAGTTCGCCATGAGTTTTCTGCTGGACTCGCCTGGCACCAGCTTGCAAGAGTTGACTGTGCTCCTTTTTCCCCCAACTCCAGGTGGCTTTTAATTGACCTGGCAGCTTGAAATTGGCTATGGTAGAGCAAAGGGACCACCAAAACTAGCAAGTACTACAAATCTGTTTGTCCTTTAAAGAGCTGATTATTAAACAATTTCCAGCACACCACGAGCTCTGTTTATTTTGCTTCTGGGGCTATTCTTTTCCTCCTTCATTCTCTGTTTTCTTTATAAAATAAACTCACTTTTACTAAAGTAGTTTGAAGGGTTTTGTTTTTCTATTTCCCCAACATCCTGAAAAATACTGAATGTACTTTTCTAGTTTCTCTTTCCTATTCAGTGAGATTTATTGAAAGTCTATTATTAATTAGGCATGTAAACAATGCATTATGCACAATCAGTTCTGAGATAAATAAGACATTGTACCAACCATCAAATCAATTACAGTCTAATGAAGAAATATAGGAGATTACTCTAGTGCACTGTCATAGGTACTATAACTTAGCCTTTTATGAGAGGCACTGAGGAAACACACAAAGAAAAGATATAGTCCACTACTTGGGAGGAAGTGTTAGTGTCTGAAAAATATTACTCAAAAAATTTAATAGTGGATCTCTGAGTTAATGATGATTAAGTTTTGGTTATATAGATGGCACGAGTTGAGTCAATACCTGGGATGTGATCATCCTCTCGTGACTCACTATTTTCCCTGCAACAAATTATTTGCCCACTTTTAATCTGGCATTTTTCTGGTCCTTTGGTTCTACACATCAAGTGACTAAGACTCTGAAACACTATTTAGAACAAGGACTTTAATTCTTTTTACTTAATCCTATTTTAAAAGTGGGACAAAATACTAGTTAAATATGATAAATGTTTCTATAAAGGGAAACTATTACTTTTATTTATGATGAGAAGAGAAAAAGGGTTGCTTTCAAATTATTTAGTTTATTCTGGGTTTTAATCTGATGAGTCTTCATAAATTGATTTTGAGTTTCAATAATATATTAATGTCAGTGGAAAAACATATGTGTACTTAATGAAACTTAAGTACTTTTATTCATAAGTACTTAATGAAAAATATGCAAGGCAATTTTATAGGTATTTTGGAAGATATAAACATATATGTATCTGTAAATATATACATATATATATATATATATATATATATATATATATATACACACACAAAAGCCTTCACCCAGGTGGAGGATGGTAACTTCAGGCTGAGCACAAGATTCCTGGAATACTTCCCTGTTACCTCACCATCAATCAATCAGAAGAAAATATGCACACAATGGGAGATAAGAAGACCCTGACTCCCTCTCCAAATGAGTCTTCCTTTAAAAACTTTCTTTTTTTTTTTTCCCATTTATTTTTATTAGTTGGAGGCTAATTACTTTACAATATTGTAGTGGTTTTTGTCATACATTGACATGAATCAGCCATGGATTTACACGTATTCCCCATCCTGATCCCCCCTCCCACCACCCTCTCCAACCGATTCCTCTGGGTCTTCCCAGTGCACCAGGCCCGAGCACTTGTCTCATGCATCCAGCCTGGGCTGGTGATCTGTTTCACCATAGATAATATGCATGTTTCGATGCTGTTCTCTCGAAACATTCCACCCTCGCCTTCTCCCACAGAGTCCAAAAGTCTGTTCTGTACATCTGTGTCTCTTTTTCTGTTTTGCATATAGGGTTATTGTTACCATCTTTCTAAATTCCATATATATGTGTTAGTATACTGCATTGGTCTTTATCTTTCTGGCTTACTTCACTCTGTATAATGGGCTCCAGTTTCATCCATCTCATTAGAACTGATTCAAATGAATTCTTTTTAATGGCTGAGTAATATTCCATGGTGTATATGTACCACAGCTTCCTTATCCATTCATCTGCTGATGGGCATCTAGGTTGCTTCCATGTCCTGGCTATTATAAACATTTCATGGTCAAGCAGAATCTTGGGAGTTGGTTTTTGGACATGAGTCTGCCTCCTCCCCAGGCTGCTGACCTACTGAACAAAATAATCCTTCCTTTCCAACCAACACTTGTCTTTCAAGTATTGACTTTCAAACATAAGCAGCCAAACCTGAGCTTGGTATACATACACACACACACACACACACACACACATATAGGCTTCCATACACACACACATACATATATATACACATATGGTTTTTGTCCTCTAACAGTTCAAATTTTGACATGAGAACTGTGAACATAGTTTTCAAAACTTTTCAATTCTTGTAAAAAAAAAGGTAAGAAAATTAATGTATGTATGTATTATAAGTACATCAAAATTTAAAAGAGAGGATTTCACACATCATATAAAGCTGTTAATAATAATTGAACACATTATATAACATTGGGCTTCCCAGGTGATGCTAGTGGTAAAAAATCTGCCTGCCAATGCAGCAGATGCAAGAGACCTGGGTTTAATCCCTGAGTTGGGAAAATCCTTGGAAAAGGAAATGTCAACCCATTCCTGGAAAAATCCCACTGACAGAGGAGCCTGGCAGGCGACAGTCCATGGGGTTGCAAAGAGTTGGACACAACTGAGCACCTGTCAGTTGCAGCAGGATATAACATCACAAAACAAATCTACAGCCTGTTCAGAAACTTTAGACAGTAAAAGAGACTACAGTATCTAACTTCAGTTTAAAAACTGATTTTGTTATTCTACAAGAATCATGTTAAAGTTTTGAAAAGTTGACTGTATTTCTGTGTATTCAAGTTGAATATAGAGACAAATGCTATATTAATGAAATAATTACAAGTTATACAAACTATGGAGATGATATTTGGCATTTGAAATTAAATATTAAGAGCCCCTTGATGAGGGTGAAAGAACCAGCTTAAAACTTAACATTTAAAAAAAAAAAAGAAAACTAAGATCATGGCATTTGGTTCTATCACTTCATGCAAAACAGAAGGGGAAAAGGTGGAAGCAGTGACAGATTTCCTCTTCTTGGGCTCTAAAATCACTGCAGATGGTGATTGTAGCCATAAAATTATAAGATGACTGCATCTTGGTAAGAAAGTTATGACAAACCTAGAGTGTATTAAAAAGCAAAGACATCACTTTGCAGACATAGGTCCGTATAGTCAAGGCTATGGTCGCTCCAGTAGTCATATACAGATGTAAAAGTTAGATCATTAAGAAGGTAAAGAGGAAAAGTTAAAATTTTACATAACCTCCTGCTTGTTCTGCCTCTGTAACTCAGCTGAAATGGCAACCCACTCCAGTACTCTTGCCTGGAAAATCCCATGGACTGAGGAGCCTGGTGGGCTACAGTCCATGGGGTCGCAAAGAGTCGGACATGACTGAGCGACTTCACCTTCACCTGCTTTTCTGCCTCTGTAACTCAGCTTGCTCCTTGCAAAGACTGGATCACGTAGCTCACGTTGTCTCAGAAAGTGGGGACTTAACAATACTACGAATTGGAGCTTATCTCACTCACCCATGTCCTGCTCTTCATAATTGCCCAGCCCCTGCAAACCTGCTTAATCATGCCTGTCTGTGTAAAGGTCAGGCATCCCCCTCCCCATCTTGATTGCTATGAAACCTCTTAGTTCAAACAAGCCTAAAGCAGCTAGTGTTGCCCACTATAGTAGGTCTACAAAAACTCTGTAAACGCTGTTTGCAGCTCAGAGCTTAGAGTAACTCCTCTGGGCCCTCCAGGGTAATAAACCTGAGTTCTCCAACTCTCTGAGTGTGGTGTTTGGTTTCTCGATTACTGGTTTCTGCAACAAAGGTGGAGTGCTAAAGAACTGATACTTTTGAATTGTGGTGCTGGAGAAAACTCTTGAGAGTCCTTTGGAAAGCAAGGAGCTCCGATCAGTCAATCCTAAAGGAAATCAACCCTGAATAATCATTGGAAGAACTGACACTGAAGCTGAAGCTACAATAAGTTGGCCACATGATGGGAAGAGCCAACTCACTGGAAAAGACCATGATGCTGAGGAAGACTGAAGGTAGAAGGAGAAACGGGTGACAGAGGATGAGATGGTTGGATGGCATCACTGACTGAATGGACATGAACTTGGGCAAACTTGGGGAGATGGTTAGGGACAGGGAGGCCTGGCACGCTGCAGTCCACAAATAGTCAGACCCGACTTGGCGACTGAACAAGAACACAACATTTTCGTATTAAATATTTTCTCATGTATTTTAAAAGCTTGATTTAGGGTAAAATCAAAACATATTTTCAATAAAATGGGAAATACATTTTAGAAATATAAGTTACACGCTGCATGAAATTTAGTGAAGGAACAACCAAGGTATTGTTGGCATTTTTTCCCTGTGTTTAACTTCATTAAGGTAACTGATAGCCATTTTATTCACAAATTACTTTAGGAAGTTCATGTTTTTGTTTATGTTATGTAATACAAATCACAGTTAACAGCCTTTGCATTGCTAATAGTTCCCTTTCAAAGTGTGTTGATATCTCAGGTTTTCTTTCAAATTTAAGCAGGCAATTTGGCCACTTACGTTAGATTACAGTAAAAACAGATTGTGTTCATTTTTCTTGTTTTTAAAGTATCTGTATAAGTGCTGACAACACAAGAAGACAAGGCTTCTCCTGCTTGTTAGCATCTGCCAGAATAAGGTGCTAATGAAATCAAGCTAATGGGTTTGTCATTTGAATCCAAATGTAATAAGTATTTACTGACTAACTATTGTGTAAATACACTGCTAGAAGGCATGGCTAATTACAGAGAAAGCAAGATAATGTGATATATGGGGGTGGAATATATAGGTAAATATGAGAAAATAAACACATGCCATTAACTGTAACAAATGTAGAAAAATATTTATAAGAAATACAGAGATGTATTTAAAATTCTCTGTTATTTGTCCAGCAGTAACCACTCCTCCTCCTTCCTAGTAACACAGTCCTGGTGTTATTAGGAATAGCAATGCATTTAATTAAGAGATGACATTTTTCCAGTCTTCTTTGCTGTGAAGTCTAGCCAATGATACATAAGCAGAAGTATCATGTGGTATTTCCAGAGCGACTCTTTATATGAAGGGACTCAATTAGCAAGTATGTCTCTTTTCACTTTCCCCTTTTGCTCCCTACTACCTCTTGGAATGTTGCTTTAAAATAAGAACTCCACAAGACTGAACTGGCCTTTATTACAGAAGCTGGAGATGAGGAAAGCAAGACAGAACAGTAACAGGGGTCAGGGCCTCAGACAACTTCCAAGAGTAGCTCTATTTAACCCCTCTGGTCTGCTACCTCCAGACTAACTTTCTGAGTAAGATTAAACACAATAGGGTTTAAGTCACTGTTATTTTCTTTCTTTCTTTTTGGCAGCTGAACACAATTTCTAACTAAAATGAGGTACCAACAAAATTACCAAGATTTTCAAGTCAGAAAATGACTAGATGCAGTTAAGGGAAAGAAAGGATATACAAGAGAGCATTAAAGAACTTCACCATATTGGGTTACTCAAAGCATTCAACTCTTTCTCTTCTGGAGAAACATAGGTTTTACCTTCAACTATACACAACTGTCTGGCTAATTCTATGTCACTGTATTAATTGGATGATAACAGGGATCAGGTTAAATTTATGATCACTCAAAAGATATTTTGATTAGATAATTCAGTATCAGGAAAGAGACTATTATCATGATCTCTATTAACACACTGGAGAAGGAAATGGCAATCCATTCCAGTGTTCTTGCCTGGAGGGTTCCATGGACAGAGGATCCAGGTAGGCTACAGTCCATGGGGTCACAGAGAGTCAGACACAACTGAGAGACTAACAGTCTATTAACACAAATGATAGAAAATCCTTATTTTTCTGCATATCATGTGTACATATAATTATATATGCGTATGACAGAAGTACATCATATCCACAGAAACGTGTTAAAACACATAACATAATAGCCTTTTCATTTAACAAGTATTTATTAAATTGGTATTCTGTGCCGGTCACTGTTGCATGAACTAAGGAAACAATGGTGAGTAAGTCTGTGTGCATGCTGACCTTCTAGTCTACTGAGCAAAACTAGTAATAAATACATATATATAATTTCATGTCAGGTGACAAGGGTTTTGCACTATGAAAAATAATAAATGCCATGTAAAATAAACCAGGAAAAGGAGCTAGAATATGACAGTTATTTTAGGCAGGGTAGTTGGAGAAAACTCTTCAGGTGAGCTGACATAGATAGCATAAATGCAGTGACGGATGAGTCATATGATAATCTGGAGAATGAAGAGTGGAGACAAAAGAAAATGTAGTACAATTTCCTGAGGAAGGAGAGAACTTGCTATGTGTAAGAAACCACATGAAGGTCAGCACGGCCAAAGCTAGAAAAGACAGTGCCAGAGAAACCCATGATGAGGTTGGAAAAGCTACCACAAGCTAGAAGATACAAGACACACAGCCCTTGGCAACTAGTTTCACTTTAACCTTGTATTTGATGGGATGCTTGGAGTGTTTTAAGCAAGGGAAAGAAACAATACACCTTTTGCTTTATAAAGAAAACACTGGCTCCTTGTGAAAAATGGATTACAGAGGAGACAAGAGTAGAAACAGAAGACTGGTAAGAAACCACTGCAATGGTCTGGGTGAGAGATGATGAGGACGATGGTAGTATAAGTCAAAGAAATGAATAGACTTGCAATATACTTACACATATTCAAGACAGAGCTGACTTGCTGGTGGATGGAATGGGTGTGAGAAGGAATGAGAAGACTCAAGGATGAAACAATTTTTCTCCTTTTCTTTCTTTTTATTTGGCTGAGCAATGAAGGAGCCAACAAAATCATTTATTGAAACTGTGAAGATCTGTAGACTCAGAAAAAAATGTATTTTGGACAATGAAGTGGGTATAATAGCATAAGAATAAAAATTTACAAGTGGTAAAGATCTTACCTGCAGATGAGGAAGATGCAAGAGACATTGGTTTAATCCCTGGGTCGGAAGAATCTCCTGGAGGAGGGCAGGGTAATCCACTCCAGTATCCTTGCCTAGAGAATCCCATGGACAGAAGAGCCTGGTGGTATACAGTCCATAGGGTCTCAAAGAGCTGGGCATGGCAAGTGACTTAGCACACACAAATTTTAAAAATTGAATCACTAGAAATTGGAGTATCATATTTTTAAAAATGTAAATATTATCTCTTTCTCTCTCTCTCTTTAGTCGCGAAGTCATGTCCTACTCTTGCAACCCCATGGACTGTAGTCTGTCAGGCTCCTCCTTCTATGGGATTCTCCACGCAAGAATACTGGAGTGGGCTGCCATTTCCTTCTCCAGGGGATCTTCCCGACCCAGGAATCAAACCCAGGTCTCCTGCATTGCAGGCAGACTCTTCACCAACTGAACTATGAGGGAAGCCTGAAAATTACCTATCTGATTAATATAATACTTTAGGCCCACATTTATCTAACCCCCTAGAAACAATCTAGATAAGATTAGAGAGGAAAGAGTTTCCTCTCCTGTGAATTCAAGACAGTATGTTTCTTAAATCTCAAGGTTAACTGTGTGATGAATTTTTTCACAGAAATAGAGGAGTTAACTTCAACTGGAAAAGAATTATATGACATTAGATTTATTTTAAAGTATTTATTATCATCATTTTGTTAATAGCAATCATGATAATATACCCTTCTGTGATACTGAATTATCTATCTAGTCAAAACATCCTTTTAGTGGTCCTAAAAGGTCCTCTGATCTAGTCCCTGTCTTTATCCAATTAATACAGATGACATGTACTGCATACTATGTTGCTTCAGCCGTGTCCGACTCTTTGCAACCCTATGGACCATAGCCCACCAGCCTTCTCTGTCCATGGGACTCTCCAGGCAAGAACACCAGAGTGGGTTGTCATGCCCTCCTCCAGGGGATCTTCCTAACCTAGGGATTAAACTCGCATCTGGCAGATTATTTATTGCTGACCCACAAGGGAAGTCCATAGACAATTGTATATAGTACAATTTTTAGTATAGCATACTACATTAAGGGCTTCCCTCATAGCTCAGTTGGCAAAGAATCGCCTGAGAAGCAGGAGACCCCGATTTGATTCCTGGGTCTGGAAGATCCGCTGGAGAAGGGATAGGCTACCCACATCAGTATTCTTGGGCTTCCCTTGTGGCTCAGCTGGTAAAGAATTTGCCTGCAATGTGGGAGACCTGGGTTCAATCCCTGGGTTGGGAAGATCCCTGGAGAAGGAAAAAGCTACCCACCCCAGCATTCTGGCCTGGAGAATTCCGTGGACTGGGTCCATGGGGTCGCAAAGAATCGGACACTACTGAGCAAATTCAACAACATAATACATTAAAGAATGAATTTTGAAATCTTTCTGGCTCTGCCATTTACTAGAGATACACTGGAAATATTAAAGACTCTATTTTAGTTTCTTCTTATAGAAAAGAAGGGTTAAAGATGCATAGTCTAATTTATGGAGTTTTTCCTGAGAAAAATACATGTAAAACATCTTAAAGTCTGTCCAACTCATTGGAAGTGCCAAGAAATTAAAATTTGTACAATAGTTATTATTTTTTTTTAGGTAAGCTATAGGTTTTAAAGAGATTTTATGGTTAAGAAGGGCTTCTCTGGTGGTACAGTGGTAAAGAACCCACCTGCCAATGCAGAAGACACAGATTCTTTCCCTGGGTTGGGAAGATCCCCTGGAGAAGGAAATGGCAACCCACTCCAGTATTTTTGCCTGGGAAATCCCATGGACAGAGTCAATGGCTACAGTCCACAGGATTGTAAAAGAGTTGAGTTAGTGACTAAACCACAGCAACAATGATATAGCAGGAGCAACATTCTAAATAGATAATTTCTAAGCAAGCATTTGGAATATGGCTTTTCAAAAAAATCACACCTAAATAAATATACGAGAATTCTGACTATGTTTATAATTTTTAATGTTACCTCAAAAGAAATGTTATGTTTAGAGTTTTATGTCTTAGAGTTTTTAGCTGAAAAAACATTGGATTATCTGCCTCTTATATGTCGAAATCTAAACTATAAACACAGACATAAAAATAATACTTTGTTATTCACAAAGAGGAATATGCTGCTTAAAATGCACTCTGTGATAATGTTAAAAAAAAAAACCCATAAACCTCAATTTAGAAATCAGATTAGTCAAAATGAATATGTTACATAAAGATGCTAACACCTAGCAAACAGTTGAAATACAATCTCAAAATTCAATAATCTAATAAGAAAAATGCAAATGTTTTAATAACTATTTAATATCCCATTAGCTACCATTAATCTTTGTATATATTGGTTCCTTAAATCACTATTTATATTGATCTTTCTGTATCATTTTTCCCCTCAAGGAGCTCTTGAGAAGAATGTAAACACCATATGTTACATAGTGTTAGGACAAAATTATAATTACTTACTCAAGTCACTAGGTAATTTAAATGTGAATAAGTGTAAAGCTATTTTAGAGGCAGCTGCTAACGGTTAAACTGTTTTTACCACATAAAATGTATTAAATTATGTAGCTAATAACCTAATTATACAACATGAATACACTGAAAAACAAAATTTTTTGTACATTAATAAATCTCATTCTTTATTTGTGACTAAAGCTTTAAAACTGACTGCAAATAGTGACTGCAAATAGTGACATTACACCATTTGGTTTATGGAAATTTGTCTCACTTTTTTATTGTGTACTTTATACTCATCTTCTAGAGATAATTTTGAACAACATATGAATCTTTCTATACATACATCTGAGTTTATGCACTAACTTTTGCAGAACTTCACTGAAGCTTTTATCAAATCTTTGCATGTGCCAAATTAAGTAGAATTAAAACAAGTTAGTCCTGGCCTATTTTCCATAAAATAGAAATGATTGTTCATGAAGTTCTGGTACTTTCCTAATAGACAATCACTTTATGAAGATACATTTCAAAGAAGTTCTGTTCAGTTCAGTTCAGTCTCTCAGTTGTGTCCGACTCTTTGCGACCCCATGAATCGCAGCACGCTAGGCCTCCCTGTCCATCACTAAGTCCCGGAGTTTGCTCAGACTCATGTCCATCGAGTCAGTGATGCCATCCAGCCATCTCATCCTCTGTCGTCCGCATCTCCTCCTGCCCCCAATCCCTCCCAGCATCAGGGTCTTTTCCAATGAGTCAACTCTTCGCATGAGGTGGCCATTTCAAAGAAGAGACAATTTCAAATTCTATAACTAGATTCATTCTTAAACATTTAATAAATATAGTCTGTGTAACAAGTAAAGAAAAAAATTAAAGCAGAATTCATAATGCTAACTGCCATACTTGGTCCAGTCAAACTGAGTAGATATTGACTCTTATCATTTGCAAATATGTATATAATTGAATGTGTATTTTTTTAATATCTTATAAACATGTATAGAGTGCTCAGCTTAGTTTTACCATTTTCTTAAAAGTTCTTTAACAAATAAATATAAAAACTCTATGTTATATAAATGTATACATACTTTAAAATATCTCAAAGTAAAAAAAACAATGGCATATTTTAAGATTAAAAAGTCCAGTGTAAAATCTAAGCATTTTGAGAATAGACACCAGCTGAGAAAGAAAACTGGAAAGCAGATAGACAAATTAAATCCGAAAACTGAGCCAGTAGTGCACCTCTCCATTCCCAAACAACCCTGCTTTTACTGTGGAATCACAGAAAAGTGATGTACCAGGATTTCCCTGGTGGTTCAATGGCTGAAAATGCAGGGGGCTGGGGTCTGATCCCTGGTTGGGGAACTAGATCCTGCAACTAAGAGGTCCCATGCCACAACTAGAAGATTTCACAAGGCACAACTAAAAGCAAGATTATGAGTGCTGCGGTTAAAGGCCCCTCACACGGCAACAACATCTTGCATGCCACGACTAAGATCCAGCATGGCCAAATAAATAAATTAATAGATTGAAAAAAAAAAAAAGCTATGTACTGGTGAAAGTGGGAATAAAAATGGAGCTGACAACCAGAGAATTGGCTGAAAAAGTTCCATGCAGCCAGGCAACTACTCTCTTCCCTAGCAGAGCTAGATAGATGTTCATTCTCTTAAAAAAAAAAAAATTATATATATATATATAAGAAATATCAGGCAAAAGTGGGGAATGGAATACCCTCCAAAAAGAGATAAGTTAAATAAAAACAGATACAAATTTTTTTCCAAAGAAGATATACAGATGGTCAATAAGTACATAAAAAGATGCTCAAAATTATTAACCTTCAGGGAAATGCAGATCAAAAATAAAATAATGAGATATCATTTCACATGAGCTAGAATGACTATCATCAAAAAGGCAAGATATAACAAATGTTGGTGAGGATGTGAAGAGAAACCTCATTCACTGTTCATGGGAATATAAGTTGGTGCAGCCACTTGGAAAAACGCTGTGAAGATTCCTCAAAAAATTAAAAATAGAACTGCCATGAAAGTGAAAGTGAAAGTCACTCAGTTGTGTCTGGTTTTCTGTGACCCCCAAGGAATTCTCCAGGCTGGAATACTGGAGTAGGTAGCCTTTCCCTTCTCCGGGGGATCTTCCCAACCCAGGGATCTAACCCACATCTCCAGGTGGATTCTTTACCAGCTGAGCTACCAGGGAAACCCAAGAACACTGTAGGGTAGCCTATCCCTTCTCCAGGGGATCTTCCCAACCCAGAAATTGAACTGTAGTCTGCTGCATTGCAGGCAGATTCTTTACCAACTGAGCTACTAGGGAAGCCCTTAGAACTGCCATATGAACCACCGATTTCACTTTTGTATATTTACCAAAAAAAGGAGGGGGAAAAAAAAAACTAACTCAAAAATATACCTGCACCACAGGTTCATGGCAACACTATTTATTATAGCCAATATATGGAAACAACTTTTATGTCCACTGATGAATATGGATAAAAAATGTGTTATACACACACACACACAAAATGAAATATTATTCAGCTATAAAAAGAGAATGAAATCCTGCCATCCGTGACACCACTTATGAACCTCAGGGCATTATGCCAAGTGAAATGAGCTGGACAGAGAATGATAAATACCATCTCTCTCTTGTATGTAGAAACCAGAAAAGAAGTTGTCCTCTGGTGATTGCCAGAGGACAGCCATAGGAGAAATAGGTGAAGGGAGTCAGGAGGTAAAAATAACAAAATAACAAGATTAAAAAATTTAAAAAAATAATGTATTCAATTTTAAAATGGAAGGGAAACTTTCATATGACTAAATGAATATTATCTTCATCATCTTGTCTTACTCTCTCAGAAAGCCTCATCTCCTCTAACCAAATATACTAGCAATCAATCATCCATGTCCCCATTCTTTTTTTCCCTTTCCTGCTTTCACCCTGGCAGTACAGCTTATCCCTTCCAGGCATCTTGTCCCAGGATATCCAAGCATGGTTTGATGACACTCAAAGAAATTTTGTAAACTGTCAGTTCAGTTCAGTCACTTAGTCGCATCCAACTCTTTGCGACCCCATGGACTGCAGCACACCAGGATTCCCTATCCATTACCAACTCCCGGAGCTTACTCAAACTTATGTCCATTGGGTCAGTGATGCCATCCAACCGTCTCATCCTCTGTTATCCCCTTCCCCTACCACCTACAATCATTCCCAGCATCAGGGTCTTTTCAAATGAGTCAGGTCTTCACATCAGTTGGCCAAAGTATTTGAAGTTTCAGCTTCAGCATCAGTCCTTCCAATGAATATTCAGGGTTGATTTCCTTTAGGATGGACTGGATTCATCTCCTTGCAGTCCAAGGGACTCTCAAGAGTCTCCCCAACACCACAGTTCAAAGCACCAATTCTTCAGCACTGAGCTCTCTTTATTATCCAACTCTCACATCCATACATGATTACTGGAAAAACCATAGCTTTGACTAGATGGACCTTTGTTGGCAAAGTAATGTCTCTGCTTTTTAATATGCTGTCTAGGGTGGTCATAGCTTTTCTTCCAAGGAGCAAGTGTCTTTTAATTTCATGGCTGGGGTTACCATCTGCAGTGATTTTGGAACCCTCAAAAGTAAAATCTGCCACTGTTTCCCCATCTATTTGCTATGAAGTGATAGGACCAGATGCTAAGATCTTAGTTTTCAGAATATTGACTTTTAAACCAAATATTTCACTCTCCTCTTTCACTTTCATCAAAAGGCTCTTTAGTTCTTCATTTTCTGCCATAAGGGCGGTTTCATCTGCATATCTGAGGTTATTGATATTTCTCCCAGCAATCTTGATTCCAGCTGTGCTTCATCTAGCCTGGAATTTCATGTGATATACTCTGCATATAAGTTAAATAAGCAGGGTGACAATATACAGCCTTGACGTATTCCTTTCCCTATTTGTAACCAGTCTGTTGTTCCCTGTCCAGTTCTAACTGTTGCTTCTTGACCTGCATACAGATTTCTAAAGAGGCAGGTCGGGGGTCTAGTATACCCATCTCTTTAAGAATTTTCCACAGTTTGTTGTGATCTACACAGTCAAAGGCTTTGACTTAGTCAATAAAGCAAAAGTAGATGTTTTTCTGGAACTCTCTTGCTTTTTCAATGATCCAAGGGTTGTTGGCAATTTGATCTCTGGTTCCTCTGCCTTTTCTAATTCCAGCTTGAACATCTGGAAGTTCACGGTTCATGTACTGTTGAAGCCTGGCTTGGAGAATTTTGAGCATTACTTTGCTAGTGTGTGAGATGAGTGCAATTGTGTGGGAGTTGGCATTGCCTTTCTTTGGGATTGGAATGAAAACTGACCTTTTCCAGTCTTAAAGCCACTGCTGAGTTTTCCAAATTTGCTGGCATATTGAGTGCAGCACTTTCACAGCATCATCTTTTAGGCTTTGAAATAGCTCAACTGGAATTCCATCACCTTCACTATCTTTGTTCATAGTGATTCTTTTAAGGTCCACTTGACTTTGCATTCCAGGATGTTTGGCTCTAGGTGAGTTATCACACCATTGTGGTTATCTGCGTCATAAAGATCTCTTTTATACACTTCTGTGTATTCTTGCCATCTCTTCTTAATATCTTCTGCTTCTGTTGGGTCCATACCATTTTGGTCCTTTATTGTGCCCATCTATGCATGATTACCTCTCCTTGTTATTCTTTGGAACTCTGTATTCAAATGGGTATATTTTTCCTTTTTGCCTCTGCCCTTCTCTTCTCTTCTTTTCTCAGCTGTTTGTAAGGCCTCCTCAGACAACCATTTGTCTTTTTTAATCTCTTTTTCTTGGGGATGGTCTTGATCACTGCCTCCTATACAATGTCACAAACCTCCATCCATAGTTCTTCAGGCACTCTATCAGATCTAATCCCTTGAATATATTTCTCACTTCCACTGTATAATCATAAGGGATATGATTTAAATCATACCTGGATGGTCTTGTGGTTTTCCCTACTTTCTTCAATTTAAGTCTGAATTTGGCAATCAGGAATTCATGATCTGAGCCACAGTCAGCTCCTGGTCTTGTTTTTGCTGACTGTATAGAGCTTCTCCATCTTCGGCTGCAAATGATATAAACAATCTGATTTTGGTATTGACCATTTGGTGATGTCCATGTGCAGGGTCTTCTCTTGTGTTCTTGGAAGCAGGTGTTTGCTATGACCAGTGTGTTGTCTTGGCAAAACTCTGTTAGCATTTGCTCAGCTTCATTTTTTACTCTAAGGCGAAATTTGCCTGTTACTCTAGGTATCTCTGTATTTCCTACATTCACATTCCAGTCCCCTATAATGAAAAGGACATCTTTTTGTGTAAACTGTCAAATATACTATATTAACATTCCTTCTTCAAACAGGATAAGGAAATGGCAACCCACTCCAGTATTCTTGCCTGGAAAAATGCTATGAACAACAGGGCCTCACAGGCCACAGTCCACGGGGTCACAAGAGTCGGACACGACTAGTGGCTAAATCACAAAATTCCTGCTGTTTAAAGTAGCTAAAGCAAATTATATTCTTTGCATTTATGAAAAATGACCAATATTGCATGTGGCTTTTATTCCAGGATTGCAAAGCTGGCTCAAAATTGGTAGGTCTGTTAGTAAATGAAATACATAATCTTATCAGGATTATGGTCTCAATAAAATTCAAGCCTCAGGAATGAAGGGATGCTTATTATTTCTTTTCTTCTCTTTTCCTCTCTTCACTTCTCATTTGTCTCCTCTTCTATCTCTACCTCTATTAGTATTTTTATTCCCTTCAGTTATATAAAACCAATGAGCAGTTATCATGCTTGACAGAAAAACAATGCAGACTTTCTGTAGTAAAGGCTACATTCTTTAGAATTTTAGAAACCTAACCTGAAATTCCAGCTGAGCCATTTACCAGCAATGTGACCTCTAGTTAGGTTCTTAACTGCACTAAGCTTCAATACCCTTACCTGTAAAATGAGACAATACATTGTTTGTATTGAAGATTAATACTCAAAGGAAGTAGACAGCTTTCAGGATTTTCAATCTGGAGAAAGTGGAAATGTATATAGCATTTGGCTACAGAATAATCACAAGAAAGGTAATATTTATAGATCCAAATAACAGTTGGCAGGAATGCTGTTATCTCTTAGGCAATGGTTATCACATAAATACCAGCTAAGCAGAAGCCACAATTTCAGAATACAAGATGAGATCTTGACAGATAACAAGAACAGTTAAATGCCGAATTCCCTAGCACCGAGTTAGTCTCATACAGAAAATTTCTACCCTGGATTGGTCCAGCTCTGTTTAGAGTTGTAGGGGAAAAAAATGGATAAGCTACAGAAAATTCGGCAGGCCACTTGTATAGCTTGATAGGCTTTTTATATACATCAGCTGATCAATACTTAACAAAATGACTTTCAATTTCAATAGGATAAAACAGTAGGAAAGAAATCAGGTCTTAGGTGACTTTTTTCACCATTTATTCATTCCACAATTCACTCATTCATCTACTATTAGTATATTATATACTAATTCTAAACTATGCACTGAAGTAAGGAATATAAAGCATATAAATCTACATATGGGCTTCCCAGGTGGCTCAATGGTAAAGTATCTGCCTGCGAATGCAGGATACACAGGTTCAACCCAGGAACCAGAAAGATCCCACATGCCCCAGAACACCTAAGTCCCCATGCAGCAATTAAGGCCCTGTGCCACAACTATTGAGCCTGTGCTCTAGAGCCTAGGAGCAGCAACTGTTGAAGCCTGCACACCCAGAGCTCTGCAACAAGAGAAGCCGAAGCAATGAGAAATCCATGCACTGCAACTAGAGAGCAGCCCCTATTCACTGCAACTAGAGCCACCTGGGAAGCCCATATGTAGATTTATATGCTTTATATTCCTTACTTCAGTGCATAGTTTAGAATTAGTATATAATATACTAATAGTAGATGAATGAGTGAATTGTGGAATGAATAAATGGTGAAAAAAGTCACCTAAGACCTGATTTCTTTCCTACTGTTTTATCCTATTGAAATTGAAAGTCATTTTGTTAAGTAGATCCTAAAGGAAATCGACCCTGAATATTCACTGGAAGGACTGATGCTGAAACAAGTTTTAATACTTTGTCCACCCGATGCGAAGAACTAACTCATTGGAAAAGGCCCTGATGCTGGCAAAAATTGAGGACAAGAGGAGAAGGGGGTAACATAAGATGGTTGGATCACATCCCTGACTCAATGAACATGAGTTTGAGCAAACTCAGGGAGATAGTGAAGGACAGGGAAGCTTAGCGTGCTACAGTCCATGGAGTCGCAAAGAGTCAGACACGACTTAGTGACGGAATAACAACAACATGCCTATTTAATATATAAATGTATATATTTAATTTTATTTATTTATTTTGGCTGTGCTACATCTTTGTTACTGTGTGGGCTTTTCTCTAGTTGATCTCCTTGCTGTTCAAGGTAGTCTCAAGAGTCTTCTCCAACTTCACAGTTCAAAAGAATCAGTTCTTCTATGCTCAGCCTTCTTTATGTTCCAACTCTCACATCCATATATGACTACTGGAAAAAACCATAGTCTTGGCTGTACGGACCTTTGTTGGCAAAGTGATATATCTCTGATTGTTAATACACTGTGTAGGTTTGTCACAGCTATTCTTCCAAGGAGCAAGCATCTTTTAATTTTGTGGTTGCAGTCACCATCTACATTGATTTTGGAGCCCAGGGAAATGAAATCTGACACTGTTTCCACTTTTTTCCCATTTATTTGCTATAGGACCAGATGCCTTGAGCTTCACTTTTTGAATGTTGAGTTTTAAGCCAGCCTATTCAATCTCCTCTTTGATCTTTATCAAGAGGCTCTTTATTTCCTCTTCACTCTCTATCATTAAAGTGGTATCATCAACATATCTGAGATTGTTGATACTTCTCCCAGCAATCTTGATGCCAGCTTGTACTTCATCCAGCCTGGCATTTTAAATGATGTACTCTGCATATAAGTTAAATAAGCAGGGTGACAATATACAGCCTTGACATACTCCTTTCCAATTTTGAACCAGTCCATTGTTCCATGTCCGGTTCTAACATGTAGGCTCGTTGTCCTACATACAGGTTTCTCAGGATGCAGGTAACGTCATCTGGTATTGCCATCTCTTTAAGAATATTTCACAGTTTGTCGTGATCCACACAGTCAAAGGCTTTAGCATAGTCAGTGAAATGAAGTAAGTGTGTGTTTTTAATTCCCTTGCTTTTTCTATGATCCAGCGTACATTGGCAATTTGATCTCTGGTTCCTCTGCCTTTGCTAAATCCAGTGCACATCTGGAAGTTTGTAGTTCACGTGCTGAAGCCTAGCTTGAAAGATTTTGAGCATTACCCTGCTAGCATGTGAAATTATTGCAATTGTATGGTAATTTGAACATTCTTTGGCATTGTCTTTCTTTGGGATTAGAAGGAAAACTGACCTTTAACATTCCTGTGGCCACTGCTGGGTTTTATACATATGTGTGTGTGTGTGTGTGTGTGTGTGTGTTTATGAAAATCTATATCTATTGGAGAGTACTGTAAATATACATATTCATAAGTTTATAGTTCTATATTAGAATTGGGGTTAAAGTATAGTGGGGCCTTTGGAGAAGAATTTTCCAGTTGGGGTAGCATTTAATTGGGCATTAAGTAAAGATTAAAAGTTTGTCAAAAAGAAAACTAAAGATAAAGGAATAGCTTTTATAATTCACCACAATGGCTATCCCCTCAGTTCAGTTCAGTTCAGTTCAGTTCAGTCGCTCAGTCATGTATGACTCTTTGTGACCCCATGGACTGCAGCACCCCAGGCTTCCCTGTCCATTGCCAACTCCAGTAGTTTACTCAAACTCATGTCCATTGAGTCTGTGATGCCCTCCAGCCATCTTATCCTCTGTTGTCCCCTTCTCCTCCCACCTTCAATCTTTCCCAGCATCAGGGTCTTTCCAAATGACTCAGTTCTTCACATCAGGAAATCATTCAGGACTGATTTCCTTCAGGATGGACGTGTTGGATCTCCTTGCAGTCCAAGGGACTCTCAAGAGTCTTCTCCAACACCACAGCTCTAAAGCATCAATTTTTTGGTGCTCAGTTTTCTTTATAGTCCAACTCTCACATCTATGGGAAAACCATAGCCTTGACTAGATGGACCTTTATTGGCAAAGTAATGTCTCTGCTTTTTAATATGCTGTCTAGGGTGATCATAACTTTCCTTCCAAGGAGTAAGCGTCTTTTAATTTCATGGCTGCAGTCACCATCTGCAGTGATTTTGGAGCCCAAAAAAATAAAATCTGCCACTGTTTTCACTGTTTCCCCATCTATTTACCATGAAGTGATGGGCCCAGATGCCATGATCTTAGTTTTCTGAAGGTTGAGCTTTAAGCCAACTTTTTCAGTCTCCCTTTTCACTTTCATCAAGAGGCTTTTTAGTTCCTCTTCACTTTCTGCCATAAGGGTGGTGTCATCTGCATATCTGAGGTTATTGATATTTCTTCTGGCAATCTTGATTCTAGCTTGTGCTTCACCCAGCCTAGCATTTCTGATGATGTACTCTGCATATAAGTTAAATAAGTAGGGTGACAATATACAGCCTTGACATACTCCTTTTCCTATTTGGAACCAGTCTGTTGTTTCATGTTGCTATCCCTTACTGTGTATTCACATAATAGTCAATAATAATTCAGAGAAAAAGAAGAGTAATGTGCATTGTAATTATTTAAATAATCACCTCATTGATTATGAAGAAAAAGATCTCTATGTTAGGAATAAGACAGACATCTTACTCATGTGCCATTACTGTGATATGAAGAATAATGCCCCTTTTCTTTCTCCAGTGATGTCTGTGGCAAAGGATGATTAAGGCTGAAGATGAAAGTAAAATAAAGTAGTTAATCACCTGACTTTAAAATTTGTAAAACCACCTGACCCAGATTTTCCTGGGTCATCTTGTGGACTTAGTGAAATCAGAAGTGTCCTGAAATATCATAGGGAGAAGTAGAAGAGTCAGAATCAGAGTGATGATGCCTAAGAAAGGGTTGATAGGTCATTGCTGGTTCTAAAGATGGAAAGAAGAAAAGAGCTCAGGAATGCAGGCAAATTTTTGTAGTTCAAACATTAAGTAAATGGATTATCTCCTAGAGTCTCCAGTAAGAACTCAGTCCTGCCAACTGATTGCAGTCCAGAGACACCTAATTCTGAGTTCTGACTTTCAGAACTATAGGAAACTAAATGAGAATTGCTTTAAGGAATCAAATTTGTGGTAGTTTGTTATAGGAATAAAATGAAACTAACACACTTAAGTGACACCCTAATTAACACACTAACTAGCACAGTGAAGTAACACTGAAGTTAACACACTAACTCCGACTTTTTAAGATATCACAATTACATAGACATGAATTTATTAGCAATTTTAGTATATATTTATAAAATCCTATACTATCTGTAATCCTATACTATCTGTAAACTTTATTATTACAGTACAGATACAGGCTTCCCTGGTGGTAAACCACTTTTCACATAGTAAAGAATCTACTTGCAATGCAGGAGACCCAGGTCCAATCCCTTGGTCGGGAAGATACTCTGGAGAAGGGAATGGCTATTCACGCCAGTATTCTTGTCAGGAGAATTTCATGGATAGTGGAGACTGGCAGGCTACAGTACATGGGATTGCAAAGAGTCATACATGACAGAGAAACTAACATTTACTTACTTAGGCAGTGTCCATCCTATTTGATGAACGTATCTACGTCTACATGTAGAGATTCAGGCAATCGACAGTAGTAGATGATATAAAAATTCTTCCTATTTCTTATCATTTGTATTTGATTGGCACCATTTGATTTTCTAGGAATTGAAAAATTTTGAATAAAGTTCGGAACCCATTCTGTGGAAATTTGGCTCAAGAAGAATTATAACATTTTCTTAATTTTGCATCTTCAAATTTGCCCAACTTGCTATGGTATGAATATTTGTGTTTCCTGAAATTTGTATGTTGAAATCTTAACACGCCAAGGTGATAATATTAGGATGTGGGGCCTTTGGAGGTGAGTAAGTCATGAACCATCAGGGATGGGATGAGTGCCCTTGTAAAAGAGGCCCCAGACAGCTCCCTCGCTATTTTCACTATATGAGCTAATAGAAGACTAAAAGAAGCTGTCTAGGAAGTGAGCCCTCACCAGACACTGAATGGGCCAGTGCTTTGACCGTGGACCTCCCAGCCTCTAGAACTATCATTATATACTCCAAGTTTATGATATTTTCTTAGAGCAGCCTGAATAGATAAAGACACAACTCTTACTTGCTCCCTGTGCCTTACTGTTTGCAGAAGGTCGTCTAAGTTCTATACAAAGCATGTGAAATCCTTTGCATAAAACTTCTTCCTTACCACATGGGAAACACGCAACTGAACAATTATAATTTCTAGACCTTCGTGGTCTAACTTGAGACCTTGCCTCTAACCTCTCCCTTGGCTCCTGACACTTCCTTTTCCTCAACCCCATCTTTGCACTTTTGAAATACTTTACACTTTTCTAGGCCGTGTTCAAATACAAGCAGCATGATGATATGCTATAGCTTTATACAGTTTGAATAAAATATTTCTGCCCCTGTACCTTTATATAAGATCTTACACATAGTACGAACTCAATAAATGTTTGTTGATTGTTCTGAGTGACTCATCACATTCAAGAAAAAAAGCAGAAATAGTGAGAAATAACAATAAGAGAACTATCATCACTAAGTAACTAAGGCCCACAGAAAAGAACAAGATAGAGGAGAGAAACAGCTAATGTTAGCAAGAAGACAGACCACCATGGACTGTATCACAGCGGGGATTATTACCCGAAGTTATGACCCATCTTTCTTTAACTTGGTATAGCAACCAGCATGGCTCCAGTTTCCAATTTGGTTCTATTGCCAAAGATTCTATTGCCTGGAAAAGATACTTACGGGAGAAAAGTGAGCTTAATTCTTCTACCTTTAATTATGCTTTGACAATTCTGCTTAGCTTTTTAAAAACTTTCAGCGCAAATGCTCCTGCCAAAGACTTCCTCATTAGGCAGAGCCTAATTACTCTAAATGAATTTTTATTCTTAATAAGAAAAACATGAATAAGATTCTAATAAAACAAGTTTAGTCAATATTATCAATATTTGTCACATCTCCTGAGATGAGTTTCTTACCAGATTTATTGCAGTAAAAGAGATTATGTGAGATAAAGGGCAAGTCCCAGTATAGCCAGAATCTGACAACTGAGAGGATAATGCAAGAACTTAAAAGAAAACAGTATTTCCTTAGCTGAAAATCTGACATTAGTAATTACTCAGAACATTCAAATTACATGTATCTTCACAATTATTGCTATTTAGCTATTGATTAGACTCTAATATCCATCTAGCAATTGTTTACCTTCCAATTTCTTGTGCTATGTATCAGTCACGATCCAAGATGGAAAAGAGTTAAGCATCTGCAAAGCACACTGCACCTTTCCTGATCTCTTCTGGAATGAATTTTAAGCAAAACACATGACAAGATGCTCACCATCACTAATTATTAGAGAAATGCAAATCAGAACTACAATAAGGCATCACCTCACACTGGTCAGAATGGCCATCATCAAAGAAACTGGAAAGAATAAATGTTGGAGAGGGTGTGGAGAAAAGGGAACCCTTCTACACTGTTTGTGGGAATGTAAATTGGTCCAGCCACTGAGGAGAACACTCCAGAGATTTCTTAACAAATTAAAAATAGACCTAATATATGATCCAGCAATCCCATTCCTGGGCATATATCTGGAAAAAAACATAATTTGAGAGGATGCGTGCACCTCGATGTTTATTGCAGCACTATTTACAATAGCCAGAACAAGGAAGCAACCTAAATGTCCATCGACAGAGAAACGGATAAAGAAGATCTGGTGCATATATACAATGGAATACTACTCTGCCATGAGAAGGGGCAAATTAATGTCATTTGCACCAACATGGATGGACCTAGAGATTGTCATACACAGTGAAGTAAGCCAAAAAGAGAAAGGCAAATATCATATATCACTTATATGTGAAATCTAGAAGCGTGAGTCAGATGAACCAATTTGCAGTGCAGAAATACAGTCAAAGATTAGAAGACAAACTTACGGTTAACAAGGGGGGAGTGGAGCTGGGATGAATTGGGACACTGGGATTGACACATATACACTAATGTGTATATATGTAATAGATAATTAATAAGAACCTGCCGTACAGAACACAGGGAACTCTACTCAACTCTCTGTGTTGACTTAAATGAGAAGGAAATCTTAAAAAGAGTGGGTGTGTATATATATATATATATATGTATATATATAATTGATTCACTTTGTTGTACATTAGAAAATAACACATTGTAAAATAACTATACTCTAATAAAAATTAATTTAAAAATAAAACAAAAATAAATAAATAGTGATGTTCATACATTTCTCTACACTATTAAGGGTATCTTTTATTTTAGACAAGGGTAATTAGAATTATCTGATTTTTCATAATTACTAGCCAACATTTATGTTGTATCATTAACATGCCAGTTTTGCTCATCAGAGTTACTATATATAATAAAATCTCTGACAAATTACCTACTTGCACTATGAAAAATGCACTGAAGAAATGTTAAATTTGTGATACAAAAAAATCTCAGAACAGAATATTTGCTTATTGTACTCAGAATATTTGCTTATTTTACTGTATAGCATTTGTCAATACACTCATTTAATATGCCCATATAGTATAATTAAAACAAAGGATGCCAAACATCTTAATAATAATGTTCTTTAACTTTACATAGTTAACCAAAGTAAATATAATCATTTCTAAATTATTTGATGTATGGTAGCACTGGCCTTCCCATGGCACAAAGAATCCATCTGCCAATGCAAGAAACGCAAGAGATGCAGGTTCAATGCCGGGGTCAGGAAGATACCTTCGAGAAGGAAATGACAACCCACTCCAGTATTCTTGCCTGGCAAATTCCATGGGAAGAAGAGCCTGGCGGGTTACAGTCCATGGGGTTGCAAAGAGTCACACACGACTTGGCAACTGAGCACACACACAAGCATCGTAGAGTTAATTGCACTTAATTCCCTGCACATTTTATTTTCCCCTGATATGATTCAACTTCCACAATCCATTTGTTATTTAATAGATGATTACAAAATATAACAGATGGAAGCCACTGCCAGATAAACTAAACTCATACTGAGTCCATCTTTAATATCATCTCATATTCATGGTCCATCACAGATAGCCATGCTAACAATGGATTACAATCTTTGAATCTTACCTTGATTACTAATTTCTTACTTAAAAAAATACGTTGGAGTAATAGTTTTCACTTACATACAAGCTCAAATAATGCAAGAGATTATATTTTAAAACAAAACAAAACAAAAGTGGGTATGATCCACATGCATGCATGTGTGCACTCAGTTGTACCTGACTCTTTGAGATCCCAAGGACCGTAGCCTGCCAAGTTCCTCTGTCCATGGGATTTTCCAGGCAAGAATACTGTTGTGGGTTGCCATTTCCTTTTCTAGGGGATCTTCCCGACCCAGAGATCGAACCCTGTTTCTTACGTCTCCTGCAATGGCAGGCAGAGTCTTTATCACTGCGCCACCTGTGAAGCCCTCCACAGTGTATGTGAAATGGTAATGCAAAGATAAGAAATAAGCACTAGATGCACTATACATGAGATCAATTGGTTAAATTATCAGTAATTATGATATCCTCATAAATATAGTATTAATCCTAAGCCAGTTCCAGTATCTGGCATCTGCATCACATTTTAAAAGAGAGCTTATTAATATTGGTGTGCAGAACAATGACTGCCACCTATTACCTCAAACCAAGGTTTCTAGATAGACACTTGGGACCAGTGGGTATTGAGGAACAGGGCACACGATTCAGGTCAACTGTTTCCAAGTAAAACAGTCCTGGTTTCATGTTGGCACCGAGAACAAATATTTCAGTGATGGCAATCCACTCTGAAATGGAGCCCCAAACCAAGGTTGAGGTCATAATGACTTAATTTCTTAAAATTCTTTTTTTTTTTTCCCAAGAAAAGCATGAAGTTTTTTTTCCCCAAAATTTGAAGGCTTTTATTGGCTTTGGGATTTTGCCAACAATAATTCAATATCCTCCTTTTTATGTACATAAAAGTCAAAACTGTTTCACACTCCATACCTTAATTCTTTCCTCCTATTCTGGAGAACTCAAAAACATTAGGAGAAATCTAAGGCAGCAACCTATGCAAAAATGAAGAAACTCAATGCAATTTAAATTTAAGAAAGAATGTGTAAGATGGGGTTGGGATAGGACATAGTATGCTGATATTTATTTTTAGCTTGTATTAATACTGTAAAGTTCTGTGTCTCACAAAGAGTTAGAAAGGACTAAGTGATTGAATAACAAAAATAACAATAAAATAACATTTATTCAAATTTACCTTGACAAAAACAGAAGGAAAAAGTTAACATAAAATAATACTGTACAAACTTAATATAGAAAGTATTGTTTGGTAGTTGTTATTTCAATTTGGGCTTCTCAGGTGGTGCCAATGGTAAAGAACCCACCTGCCAATGCAGAAGATATCAGAGAAGGGTTCAATCCCTGGATCAGGAAGTTATCTGGAGAAGTGAGTGGCAATCCACTCCAGTATTTTTGCCTGGAAAATCTCACGGACAGAGGAGCCTGGCAGGCTACAGTCCATAGGTTGCAAAGAGTCAGGCATGACTGAAATAATTTAGCATTTCAATTTTACTCTCAGTGTTTATAATTAAGACTTTAAGTAAAATACTTTTATAGCCATAATTCATTAATATTCTTAACTACAAGATTTTAAGGACTGTAAGTTAATTCAAATATGATGACATTTAAATGAAGTTTTCAAATTTAATCAAAATTAAAATAGCATTGGACAATATACTCAAATGAGTGCACTGATGAATATAGGGAAACATTTAAGGAAAATCTCTTATTTCCTATTTCATTCTCTCAAATAAAAATTCCCTCACAAATGATTCAGAATTTAATAGCACTGGAAACTAGATTAATAAAGGAATATCACATATTTATATGGTACATTAAAAACTGCTCCAAAGCTTTGTCATTCTCCAACAAGAGGTGCAATTTATTTTTCTTTCCCTTGAGTCAGGGAAAGATTTAACATAGCGGTCTTCAGTCTGTCTGTTATGGACTGAATTGTGTCCCCTGAAAATTTTCAGGCTGGAGTTTCAACTCCCCGTACATCAGAATGTAATCATATTTGGAGATGAGATCTTCAAAGAGATACCCTGCTGGGGGCAGTGCAGGGTAGGGGCTTCTAACCCCAGATGACCTGTGTCTTTCTGAGAGGAGGAAGAGATACCTGGGGATGTGCGTGCACAGAGAAGACTCCGTCAATCTCTATGTAATGATGCCTACTGTTTGCAAATTCAGGAAGATAGCAAAAGAGGTAAAAATAGAAAAATGTAGATTATCTTAGCAAAAGGAATAATCTATCATATTGTTCTTTGTTTTGATATCACACATACAATCTATTAACAAATTCTGATGACTCAGATTCAAAACATGTCTAAAATCTCACCAGTGCTTATCCACTTAACATTTAACCACTTATCTCTCACCTCTAAGAGCTTTACCTTTCTTCTTCTACCATGCCCTTTTGCTGCCTACATCTATATGAAAATCAGAGTAATAGTTCTAAAATAAATTCTGATTATGTCATTCTTTTTTCCCAGAACACTTCAGTTGTTTCCCATCTCATAGAAAGTAAGATTCCAAGTCCTTACCACAGCCTATAAGGACTTTCATGATTTGGTTTCTCTCTGATTTGGTCTTGTATTACCTGTACAGTCATTCAGTCTGTTCCAGACATAATGACACTCCTGCTAATCCTAAAAGTTCAAATGTGCTCTTGGTTGATGACTTTAGCACTTGTCTTCAAGTCTCTTTCCATAGAGAGATGACAGCTTTCTTGTTTTTCTCATTTAAATCTCTGCTAAAATATCCCCTTATCAGAGTAACATTCTTTGACCATGACTTTTGAAAGAGCCACACATTTTTTTTCTTTTTATTTTTTTAATTGAAGGATAATTGCTTTACAGAATTTTGTTGTTTTCTGTCAAACCTCAACATGAATCAGCCATAGGTATACGTATATCCCCTGCCTTTTGAAACACTCCCATCTCCCTCCCCATCCCACCCCTCTAGGTTGACACAGAGCCCCTGTTTGAGTTTCCTGAGCCAGACAGCAAATTCCCAGTTGGCTATCTATTTTACACACGGTAATGTAAGTTTCCATGTAACTCCATACTTTTCACCGTCTCCTCCCCTCACCCCATGTCCATAAGTTGATTCTCTATCCTGTTTCTCCATTGCTGCCCTGTAAATAAACTCTTCAGTACCATTTTTCTAGATTCCATATATGTACATTAGGATACGGTATTTACCTTTCTCTTTGTGACTCACTTCATTCAGTATAATAGGTTCTAGGATCATCCACCTCATCAGAACTGACTCAAATGTGTTCCTTTTTATGGCTGAGTAATATTCTATTGTGTATATGTACAACACTTCTTTATCCATTCATTTGTCGATGGACATCTAGGTTGCTTCCACATTCTAGCTATTGTAAACAGTGCTGCAATGAACAATGGGATACATGTGTTTTTTTCAACTTTGGTTTCCTCAGGATATATGCCTAGGAGTGGAATTGCTGGGTCATAAGGTGGTTTTATTCTTAGTCTTTTAAGGAATCTCCATACCATCTTCCACAGTGGATGTATCAATTTACATTCCCACCAACAGTACAAGAGCATTTCCTTTTCTCCACACCCTCTCCAGCATTTATTTTTTGTAGACTTTTTGATGATGGCCAGTCTCACTGGTATGAGGTGCTATATCATTTTAGATTTGATTTGCATTACTGTAATAATGAGAAATGTTGAGCATCTTTTCATGTGTTTTTTAGCCATCTGTATGTCTTTTCTTTGAAGAAATATATATTTTGGTCTTTTCCCCACTTTTTGATTGGGTTATTTGCTTTTCTGGTATGGAGTTGTATGAGCTACTTGTATATTTTGGAAATTAGCCCTTTGTCAGTTGTTTCATTTGCTATTATTTTCTCCCATTCTGAGGGCTGTCTTTTCACCTTGTCTATAGTTTCCTTTGCCTTGCAAAAGCTTTTAAGTTTAATCAGGTCTCACTTGTTTACTTTTGTTTTTATTTCTGTTACTCTAGGAGGTGGGTCATAGAGGATCTTGCTTTATGTCATCGAGTGTTCTGCCTATATTTTCCTCTAAGAGTTTTATAGTTTCAGGTCTTACACTTAGGTATTTAATGCATTTTGAGTTTATCTTTGTGTATGGTGCTAGGAAATGGCCAAATTTCATTCTTTTACATGTAGCTGTCCACTTTTCCCAGCACCATTTATTGAAGAGGTTGCTTTGCTCCATTGTATATTCTTGCCTCCTTTGTCAAAAATAAGTTACCCATAGGTACACAGGTTTATTTCTGGGCTTTCTATCTTGTTGCATTGGTCTATATTTCTGTTTTTATGCCAGTACCATACTGTCTTGATGACTGTAGCTTTGTAGTATAATCCGAAGTCAGGAAACTCAATTCGTCCAGCTCCATTCTTCTTTTTCAAGCCTGCTTTGGCTATTCGGGGTCTTTTATGTTTCCATATGAACTGTGAAATTTTTTGCTCTAGTTCTGTGAAAAAATGCCATTGGTAATTTGATAGGGATTGCACTGAATTTATAGATTGCATTTGGTAGTCATTTTCACAATATTGATTTTTCCTATCCAAGAACATGGAATCTTTCTCCATCTGTCTAATGTTTTCTTTGATTTCTTTCATCAGTGTCTTATAATTTTCTGTGTACAGTTCTTTTGTCTCCTTAGGTAAGTTTACTCCTAGATATATACTTTTTTGTTGTTGTGATGGTGAATGGGATTGATTCCTTAATTTCTCTTTCTGATTTTTCATTGTTAGGATATAGAAATGCAAGTGGTTCCTGTGTATTGATTTTGTATCCTGCAACTTTTCTAAATTAACTGATTAGCGCTAGTAATTTTTCTGATACTATCTTTAGGGTTTTCTGTGTATAGCATCATGTCATCTGCAAACAGTGAGAGCTTTATTTCTTCCTTTCTGATCTGCAGTCCTTTTATTTCTTTTTCTTCTCTGATTGCTGTAGCTAGGACTTCCAGAACTATGTTGAATAATAGTGGTGAAAGTGGACACCCTTGTCTTGTTCCTGATCTTAGGGGGAATGCTTTCAGTTTTTCACCATTGAGAATAATGTTTCCTGTAGGCTTACAAATGTGGCCTTTACTATGTTGAGGCCAGTTCCTTCTATGCCTATTTTTTGAAGAGTTTTAATCATAAATGGGTGCTGAATTTTGTTAATTCAGCAAAAAGCCTGTTAATGCAGGCTTTTTCTGCATCTATTGAGATTATCATATGGATTTTATCTTTCAATTTGTTATTATGGTGTATCACATTGATTGATTTGTGAATATTGAAGAATCCCTGCAATTCTGGAAAAAAATCGAACTTGATCATGGTATATGAGCTTTTTGATGTATTGGTGAATTCTGTTTGCTAAAATTTTGTTGCTCTTTTTGCATCTATGTTCATAAGTGATATTGGCCTGTAGTTTCCTTTTTTTGTGTTCTCTTCGGTTTTGGTATCAGGGTGATGGTGGTCTCATAGAGTTTAGAAGTGTTCCTGCCTCTGCAATTTTTGAAAGAGTTTTAGAAGGATAGGCATTAACTCTTCTCTAAACGTTTGATAGAATTCTCCTGTGAGGCCATCTGGCCCTGGGCTTTTGTTTTTGGGGAAATTTTTTATCACAGCTTCAATTTCAGTGCTTGTAATTAGTCACTCCAGCACTGGAACAGCAGCTGTGTGGCTCTGGTGCAGCGGCTGGACAGCTCTAGAGCAACACTGAGGAGACACCCCATGCCCAAGGGCAAAGGAGAAGCCCGAGAAAGACGGTAGGAGGGGGGGAATCACCTTTAGAAACAAACCCCATACCTGTCAGCGACACTCAGAGGGCTCAAACACACCTTGTGCACCAGGACTCAGAGACCCACAGAGACTGAGACAGAACAGCATTTGAGTGTCTTCTGAGGAGGTACAGGTCAGCAGTGGACTGCTTCAGGGGAAGGGGCGCTGGGTGCAGCAGACCTGGGTATGGCATAAGCCCTCTTGGAGGAGGTCACCATTAAACCTACCATAGAGCCCCCAGAACTCACACAGGACTGGGAAACAGACTCTTGGAGGCACAAACAGAAGCTTGTCCACACCGGGACCCAGGAAAAAGGAGCAGTGACCCCACCAGAGACTGACCCGGAATTGCCCGTGAATTTCCAGGAGTCTCCGGCGGAGGTGTGGGCTGGCGGTGGCCTGCTGCAGGACTGGGGCGCTGAGTACAGCAGTGCCTGCATAGGAGCTTTTGAAGGATGCTCCATTATCTTCACTACCTCCACCAGACTTTGGCCCCAGGTCAAATAACAGGGAGGGAATACAGCCCCACCCATTACAGAACATTAGATTAAAGATTTAATGAGCATGGCTCCCCCATCAGAACAAGACCCAGCTTCCCCCTCAGTCAGTCTCTCCCAGCAGGAAGCTTCCATAAGCCTCTTATCCATCTTGATCAGAGGGCAGACAGACTGGAAAACCACAATTACAGAAAACTATCCAATCTGGTCACATGGACCACAGCTTTGTCTAACTCAATGAAACTATGAGCCATGACATATACAGCCACCCAAGACAAATGGGTCATGGTAGAGATTTCTGACAAAACATTGTACACTGGAGAAGGGAATGGCAAACCACTTCAGTATTCTTTCCTTGAGAATGCCATGAACAGTTCAGTTCAGTTCAGTTGCTCAGTTGTGTCCGACTCTTTGTGACCTGATGAACCGCAGCACACCAGGCCTCCCTGTCCATCACCAACTCCCGGAGTCCACCCAAACCCATGTCCATCAAGTCGGTGAGGCCATCCAACCATCTCATCCTCTGTTGTCCCCTTCTCCTCCTGCCCTCAATCCTTCCCAGCATTAGGGTCTTTTCAAATGAATCAGCTCTTCACATCAGGTGACCAAAGTATTTTACAGCTATAGAAACTGTCGCAGAATTTTAGATGCCTTGTCCAAGGTCACACATTAGTAAGTGGTGGAGCCAGAATTGGAACCCAGGGTGACAATATACAATATACTTGACATATTCCTTTTCCTATTTGGAACCAGTCTGCTCTAACTGTTGCTTCCTGACCTAATACAGATTTCTCAAGAGGCAGGTCAGGTGGTCTGATATTCCCATCTCTTTAAGAATTTTCCACAGTTTCTTGTGATCCACACAGTCAAAGGCTTTGGCATAGTCAATAAAGCAGAAGTAGATGTTTTCCTGGAACTCTCTTGCTTTTTTTGACGAGCCAATGGATGTTAGCGTTTTGTTCTCTGGTTCCTCTGCCTTTTCTAAATCCAGTTTGAAAATCAGGAAGTTAACGGTTCATGTACTGTTGAATTTTGAACGTGTGAGATGAGTGCAATTGTGCAGTAGTTTGAGCATTCTTTGGCATTGTCTTTCTTCGGGATTGGAATGAAAGCTGGCCTTTCTAGTCCTGTGGCCACTGCTGAGTTTTCCCAATTTGCTGGCATACTGAGTGCAGCACTTTTACAGCTTCATCTTTTAGGATCTGAAATAGCTCAACTTTAATTACATTACCCTCACTAGCTTTGTTCGTAGTCATGCTTCCTAAGGCCCACTAGACTTCTCATTCAGGGATGTCTGTCTCTAGGTTGGTGATCCACTATCATGATTATCTGATTCATGAAAATTGTTTGTACACCTCTTCTGCGTATTCTTGCCACCCCTTCTTAATATCTTCTGCCTCTGTTAGGTCCATAGCATTTTTCCGTCCTTTATTGTGCCCATCTTTACATGAAACATTCCCTTGGTATCTCTAATTTTCTTGAAGAGCTCTCTAGACTTTCCCATTCTATTGTTTTCCTCTATTCCCTTGCACTGATCACTGAGGAAGGCTTTCTTATTTCTCCTCACTATTCTTTGGAACTCTGCATTCAAATGGGTATATCTTTCCTTTTCTCCTTTGCCTTTAGCTTCTCTTCTTTTCTCAGCTATTTGTAAGGCTTTGTCAGACAACCTTTTTGCCTTTTTGCATTTCTTTTTCTTGGGGATGCTCTTGATCACTGCCTCCTGTATAATGTCACAAACCTCCGTCCATAGTTCTTCAAGCACACTGTCTATCAGAACTAACCCATTGAATCTATTTCTCTCCTCCACTGTATAATTGTAAGACATTTGATTCAGGTCATACCTGAATCTTCTAATGGTTTTCCTGAGTTTCTTCAATTTAAGTCTGAATTTGGCAATAAGGAGTTCATGGTCTGAGCCATAGTCAGCTCCTGGTTGTTTTTGCTGACTGTATAGAGGTTCTCCATCTTTGGCTGCAAAGAATATAATCAGTCAGATTTCGGTGTTGACCATTGGTGAAGTCCATGTGTAGAGTCTTCTCTTGTGTTGTTGGAAGAGGGTGTTTGCTATGACCAGTGCGTTCTCTTGGTAAAACTCTATTAGGCCTTGCCCTGCTTCATTCTGTACTCTGAGGCCAAATTTGCCTGTTACTCCAGGTGTTTCTTGACGTCCTACTTTTGCATTCCAGTCCCCTATAATGAAAAGGATATCTTTTCTGGGCGTTAGTTCTAGAAGGTTTTGTAGGTCTTCATAGAACCATTCAACTTCAGCTTTTTCAGCAAATCTGGTCAGGGCATAGATTTGGATTACTGTGATATTGAAAGGTTTGCCTTGGAAATGAACAGAGATCATTCTGTCGTTTTTGAGATTGCATCCAACTACTGCATTTCGGACTCTTTTGTTGACTATGATGGCTACTCCATTTCTTCTCAGGGATTCTTGCCCACAATAATAGATATAATAGTCATCTGAGTTAAATTCACCCATTCCAGTTGATTTAGGTTCACTGATTCCTAAAGTGTCAGTGTTCACTCTTGCCATCTCCTGTTTGACCACTTCCAATCTGCCTTGATTCATGGATCTAACATTCCAGGTTCCTGTGTAATATTGCTCTTTACAGCATCGGACTTTACTTCCATCACCAGTCACACCCACAACTGGGTGTTGCTTTTGTTTTGGCTCCCTGTCTTCATTCTCTCTGGTGTTATTTCTCCACTGATCTCCAGTAGCATATCGGACACCTAACGACCTGGGGAGTTCAGTGTCCTATCTTTCTGCCTTTTCATACTGTTCATGAAATTATGCTGTTTGTCTGTGTATTTTATCCTTTAATTCTTCTAGGTCTTTGTTAACTGATTCCTGATTTTCTCCATTTTGTTTTCAAGGTTTTTGACCATCTTTACTAACATGATTCTGAATTCTTTCAGGTATTTTGCCTATTTCCTCTCCACTTATTTGGACTTTTGTGTTTCTAGTTTGTTCCTTCATTTGTGTAGTACTTCTCTGCCTTTTCATTATTTTGTTTTTAAATTTATTGTGTTTGAGGTCTCATTTTCCCAGCCTTCATGGTTGAATTCTTTCTTCCTTTTGTTTTCTGCTCTCTGAAGTTTGGTCCAGTGGTTTGTGTAAGCTTTGTGTGGAGTGAGATTTGTGCTGAGTTTTTGTCTGTTTGTTTTTTCCTCAGATGGGCAAGGCTGAGTGAGGCGCTAATCCTGTTTGCTGATGATTGGGTTTGTATTTTTGTTTTGATTGTTGTTTAGATGAGGTGTCCTGCACAGGGTGCTACTGGTGGTTGGGTGATGCCATGTCTTGTATTCCAGTGGTTTCCTTTGTGTGAGTTCTCACTATTTGATTCCTGCTAGGGTTAGTTCTCTGGCACTCTAGGTTCTTGGAGTCAGTGCTCCCACTCCAAAGTTTCAGGGTTTGATCTCTTCCATGCAGTGACACCCATCCACTTGTGGAGAAATTAAGCAGCATGACTCACATGTATAAATCTGAACTCTAGAGACACACATTTTAAAGTCAATTCCTATCTTCCAAATTTGGTGTTATTTTTTTGTAGCATTTATTATCCCTATCTGACATGTTATATATTTATCTGTTTACTATCTATCACTCCTCACTAGAACCCAAATATCATGAAAACAAGAATTCAGTCTCTGTTTTTTTACACTGAAGCACCAGTATATAGGATATCACCAAGCACATGGTAGGTATTTTATAAACTGATTCATCAACAGATGAGTAATTAATAGACAGCCTCATTAGAAATCAACCAAAAATGTAGAAAATACCATTTTACACTTTCTTAGACATCTAAAAAGTGATTTCAGTAATAAAAAGAGGCAATTAAATTCAATAAATGAAAGATAACAGTAAATACAAAAAATCTTAACCAATGCAAGATGAACAACAGATGATCTTATGAGGTCACGCCACTACCTGACTCCTCTTCCTCAGAGTCTTCAACTCAGCTCTTTCCCACTATGGTGTTTTAGACAAAATAAAGAAACACTACTATATTGCTCTTATAACATGTGAAGAGGAAAATACCAACAGTGCTTTGCTCACAGTAGGTTTTTCCCAGAATCTTATGTGATTAAACAATGTTCAGGGCTTCTCTGGTGGCTCAGGGGTGAAGAATCCAACTGCCAATGCAGGAGACATGGATTTGATCTCTGATCCTAGATGATCCCACATGCCATTGAGCAACTGCTGAATCTGTGCTCTAGATCTCAGGAACTGCAACTACTGAAGCTTTTGTGCCTAGAGCCCATGCTCCACAAGAGAAATCTCCCAGTGAGAAGCACTTGCACTTCAACAAAGAGTAGCCCCCACTCTCCATAACTAGAGAAAAGCCTTTGTACCAATAAAGACCCAGCACAGTCAAAAATAAATAAATAAATAAAGCTTTAAAACAAAACAAAACAAAATAAAACAATGTTCCTTCAGTGGAGATTGTATTTAGGAAGTTATCAGGTTAAGGCACAAGGGAGGTTTTGTGAATTAAAGAAAAATATACTGTAGTGTGGTCTTTTAGAAAGATACAATACATTCTGTGATTACACAAACTATTATGTATTTGTTTTTTCCAAGTAATTTTTATCATATCTACCAGTTTTCCCTTAAGACAAATTCATTATATTTACTCTTTCTCCCTCATTATTAACAAACATTTCCATTATTTATCTTTTTGTAATATACATAATATATAAGATATATAAGAGCTCATAAGAACTCAGATGAATACTCAAGGATATAAAATAAACATCATGCCTTCGAGGAAAGAACATGAAGCACCATTCTTCGTCAAAGACTTTACATATCTATTCTTACATCTAGAAATGAAATAGAAGGAGTTGAGAAAAATATTTGCTTCATGTTACTTCTAATATATATGATTTTTCTTGCTTTAAACTTAGAGATATCTCTTCTGCAAAAAAATAATAGTGATTAAAATTTATATCATTTTTGTTATTTGGTTGCTAAGTCATGTCCAACTCTTTCCAACCCCATCGACCGTAGCATGCCAGGCTCCTCTGTCCTCCGCTGTCTCCCAGAGTTTGCTCAGGTTCATGTTCACTGTGTCGGTCATGCTATTAGCCATCTTATCCTCTGTTGCCCCCTTCTCCTTTTGCCTTCAGTCTCTCCCAGCATCAAGGTCTTTTTCAACAACTCGACTCTTCCCACTAGATGGTTAAGGCATTCAGAATTAGTCTTTCCAATCAACAACCAGCATTGATTTCTTTTAGGATTGACTGGTTTGTCCTCCTTTCTGTCTAAAGGAATATCAAGAGTCTTTCCAGCACCACAATTCAAACGCATCAGTTCTTCGGCGCTCAGACTTCTTTATGGGTCCAACTCACATCCATACAAGATTACTTGAAAAATCACAGCTTTGTCTATATGGAACTTTCCTGGCAAAGTGATGTCTCTACTTTTTAATATGTTAAGTTTGTCATAGCTTTCCTTTCAAGGAGCAAGCATCTTTTAATTTCATGACTGCAGTCACCGTCTGCAGTGAAATTGGAGTGCAAGAAAATAAAGTCTGTCACTGCTTCCACTTCTTCCTCTTCTATTTGCCATGAAGTTATGGGGCTGGGTGCTATAATTTTAGTTTTTTAATGTTGAGTTTCAAGCCAGCTTTTTCACTCTTTTCTTTCATTCTCATCAAGAGGCTCTTTAGTTCCTTTTCACTTTTGCTATTAGAGTAACATTATCTGTATATCTGAGGTCACTGATATTTCTCCCAGCAATCTTCATCCCAGCTTGTAATTCATCCAGCCTGACATTCTGCATAATGTCCTCTGTATATAAGTTAAATAAGCAAGGTGACAACATACAGCCTTGCTGTCCTCCTTTCCCAGTTTTGAACCAGTCTGTTCTTCCATGTCTTCTTCTAACTGTTGCTCCTGGACCCACATACAGGTTTCTCAGGAGATAGGTAAGGTGGTCTAGTACTCTCCTAAGAATTTTCCACAGTTTGTTGTGGTCCACAAGTCAAAGGTTTTAGCATAGTTAGTGAAGCAGAAGTAGATATTTTTATTTTTTGCTTCCTCCATGATCCCACAAATGTCGGCAAATTGATCTCTGGTTCCTCTGCCTTTTCTAAACCCAGCTTCACATCTGAAAATTCATCAACAACAGAAGGATCTTGGTTTATTTCCACAGGAACCATTTAACATCACAGTAACCCAAGTCTATGCTGCCAACCACTGATGCTGAAGAATCTGAAGTTGACAGGTGCTATGAAGACCTACAACATCTTCCAGAACTAACACCAAAACTCATGTATCATTTATTATGTGCTATTCTACGCACTTTCTATTTAATAACTCATTTGACTTTACAAGAACCCAGTGAAGAATTGGTGGCTTTTCTTCCCATTCTATTGATGGAGAAATTGGAACACAAAGTAAATGGCTCAAGGTCATACACACAGGGGCAGAACTGAGATTTGATTTTAGGAAATCTCTTAACTGGGCTATACTGCCTCTAAGGTTCCCAATTCTTTTTTCTAGTTTCTTGAAAATAAATATTGTTCTTAAAATAAAACCATGTGATCATTGTAGAAACTATAGGAAAAATAAGTATAGTTCATCCAAGTAATTGATGGTGGATCACTGTATATTTTCTGCTACTTTCCTACCCAATATTTATTTTATATAATTGAGAGGAAACTATCTGTGTTACTACATGTTACTAAATCCTGAGTTTAGGCTATAGGTAGTCAAACATATCATAACATCTCTGCATTGCATGGCAGGATAAAATTTTGGAGACCTTTGTATATTTCTCTATTTCTTCTTTTCTGTCCTCTGCTTAAATAAGGTGGTCCTATGCTTCTTAAAATAAGGTGTGTGTATCAGGAGACAAGAATCTTCAGACAGTTGCTTTTCTCAGCTCCAAAAAGTACATGGATAACACAGGGAACTCTGCTCAATATTATGTAACAACCTAGCAGAATGGTATCACTGATTCAACAAACAAGAGTTTGAGCAAACTCTGGGAGATAGTGAAGGACAGCGAAGCCTGGCATGCTGCAGTCCATGGGGTCGCTAAGAGACAGACATGACTGAACAAGTAGAAAAACAATTTGAAAAAGAATAGACATATGTATATGTATAACTGAATCACTTTGCTATCCTCCTGAAGTTAACACAACATTGTTAATCAACTCTACTCAAAAATAAAATAAAAGGTTCAAATAAATAAACCTAAACAACAACAGAAAAATACATGGAAGAGATGTTTCCAGTGCTCTTGCTGGTTGGAGGAAAGAGGGATAACTGAGGGAATTAGGAAGAAAGAAAGCTTCTCTAGTCTAGATTAAATGGTGATTTCTGGGCATGAAGAAAAGTAGTCAGAGAACCTTGGATTTCTGTAGGAGAGGAGACCCAAGTAAAACATCAGTTCCATTCTGGGTCAGCTACTGGGAACGATGGTTAGACTTCAAGCAGGCTGGTTCCACTGTGGATTTTAGGCACTGAATACCACTTTAGATATGCCAGGAATGCAGTGTCACAGAAAAGCAGCAGTCAATGGGCCAAGAAAGCAATGGTTTATTCTTGTTTTCAGACTTCGAAAGTGGTGCATGGAGGATATTCTTGGTACACTTTTGAAACAACAGCTAATAAAAGGTGAGTTGAATGTGTTCCTTTCCTGTTGACTATGGGATAAGGGAAGATAATTATACCCGTTTCTAATTTATCTAATCAAAGAAAAGATGTTTTCAGAAGGATTGGGTAGAGAGGGAGGTGGGAGGGAGGATCGGGATGGGGAATACATGTAAATCCATGGCTGATTCATGTCAATGTGTGACAAAAACCACTACAATATTGTAAAGTAATTAGCCTCCAACTAATAAAAATAAATGAAAAAAAAATGTATATAGCAGGCTTTACTGAAGAAGAAATAAATTAAAAAATATGTGATGGAACTCCCTTGTGGTCCAGTGGTTGGGAGTCTACCTGTCAAAGAAGAGGGTGAGGGTTTGATCCCTGGTCCAGGAAGATTCCACATGCCGCTGGGTAGCTGAGTCCATGCATCACAACCATAGAGCCCACACTCTAGAGACCAGGAGCTGCAACTCCTAGGCCCATGTGTCACAGCCACTGAGTCTCACAGGCCCTACAGCCTGTGTGCTGAAACAAGAGAAGCCACTGCAATGAGAAGGCCATATACTGCAATGAGAGAAAGTCTGCATGTAGCAATGAAGATCTAGCCCAGCCATAAATAGATAAACAAACAAATAAGCAAGATCTGTGAGAACAACAACAACAACAAAAATGTGATGAAAGTGATTGGCAAAAAGAACCTGGCCCATGATCAAGTGTACTACTAGTGGAGGGGTCACCAGGCGGCACAGTGATAAGGAATCTGCTTGCCAACGCAGGAGATGGAAGAGATGTGGGTTCAATCCCTGGGTTGGGAAGATCCCTTGAAGTAGGAAATGGCAACCCACTCTGGTATTCTTGCCCGAAGAATCTCACAGACAGAGGAGCCTGGCAGGCTACAATTCATGGAGTTGCAAAGAGTTGGACATGACTGAAGCAAATTAGCACACATGCAGCTTCAAGATTAGTTTCAGGAATGGACTGAAGCTGTTAATAACTATGCATATACAAGTAAGTCAACAGTGTCACCCCACTAAAGAACAGCAATATTTGGTGACCCCAAGGCATTTTGGGTGTGGTGTCTCTGACTGAGGCCAACATAGGAAGAGGGGAGGCAGATCAGAGAAATCAGGAAGAATGGCAGAGGAAACAGGCAGGATAGGGTGGAATGGGTACATTATAGTTAGTAATGTCAGCTTGGCTATTCTGCACAAAAACATAAAACTTTTAACTAATAGTTAAGCAGTCTACTCCCTTTTTCCTCATATCAAGTCCCACTTAATTATCTTGCACTATTAAGATTCTATTATTGTTATTTGATAAAATATTATCCCCACCCATGTGAAATTAATTATCCCTTGGCCTTTCCACAACAATATAGTGGCGTGTGTCACACCACAAATGTATATGTTTTACGTAATGATGAATAACACTATTAAAAATGAGGTTACACATTTGTCCTTTGTTTCCAAATGTATGTCAGTAAGAGTAGTATGCCCAATTATAAAAACCTAGACTCCTAGAAACTTCTCAGAACCAAGAGTCAAACTGGGAAATCTGTGAATTTATTACTTGTGGTATATATGGAGGCTTGTGAATTATACATCTTTTTCTATAAAGGGCTTCCATGGCCAGATGTGAAGAGGGAATGTTGACTGTGGTGAACTGGTATCCATGTGCCTTGTCCACCTGGAGAAACCCTACTTATCTTTGATCAATCAGTTCTATCTGGGGAAAAAAAAAAGAGGCACTGAGTTCCCAGATCTTGCAAGTGATTAAGAGAAGATAGATGAATGTTTGCAAAAACTTTCCTAATTTCTGAAAGACTAGGCCAAACAAAACACTATAGCAATGGGTTTTAAATAGTAAGCACAAGAAGTTTAGCGTGAGGTGAATTGTTCTGTACAGAGAAGAGAGTCATAAGTAAGTATATAAGAGCTTGCACTGTTTTTCAGAGCAGATCTGTTTTTGCTTGAAAATTAAATTGAAGCATGTACTCCAACACTAATGAGTGCTGAAAAATACAGTTTTATTATGGGAAAGAAGCATCTGATCCCAAACAAAATTTAATTGTCATCTTTGATTGCTCTATCTCCAAAGGAGATAATTTACCTCTCTTGACTCCTTGGGAAACTCCAGGATGCTACCAGTTTTCTACTACCTTTAATCTTATAGATCTTACTGTGCTACCTTCCTATTGATAGCCAGCTTCTCATCTGACATTCATCTCAATAACACAGGTAGAGATATTAGTGGGAAGGCAATTATTAGGGATTTGTAACATATGTAACATACCATTTGTCATTATGTCAAATGGTAGGGTTAAAATCAATTTAATCTGAATGTCATTCTAAAGACAGTACTCAAAAGAAAGCATTTACCCTGATAGACACTTGAGCTCAAACAGGGTATCCTCCTCCAACTGTTGTATGAGTGCTTCCAAAACAGAACAAGAAAAGGGATGGAATCCTTTCTTTTATTAACCTAATTACTTCTTAGGAGATAAACTGGGACTCCCCTGGTGGCTAAGATGGTAGAGAGTCCACCTGCAATGTAGGATACCTGGGTTCAAACCCTCGGTCAGGAAGATCCCTGGAGATAAGGTATAATTTAAGTCTCTCAACCAGCCACCAAAGCTTTCAAAAGCCTTGCTGGTCTAACATCAAGGCAGATGGTTATGGAGTTGGGTGATAAAATCACTATCTTAGAAAACTAAAAGATTAAAGATGATTAGTATCATTTTATTCTTGGGAAATAAAAAGCTATAATAATCTTTTTTTTTTAGTTACCATGTTGATCAAAGATCACATATCAAAAGTTTAAATAAAGTTTTCAACACAAATTAAATACAATAACAGAATTGTTTGGGGTATAGTTCTCAGAAGAGTTCAATGTCTTCTGTTTTTAGTTTTCAACAAATTTTGTTTGCAATTAAAATGTACTATGCTACTAAAGTATATCTCAAAATAATTTCTGTATATTTTGTGTTTAAATAAGGATACATAAGAATTCTATTATTCATTTATATGACAATAATTTATAAAATAAAAATTTTAAAAAGCATATGCAGGAGTTTTATAATTTGAAACATTACTTTTAAATATTTTTTAAATACCAGTGGAATGTTTTTAGGTCTGATAAAATTCTTTTAAAAATATAAATAATATTCCTTTCACAGAAGAAGTGAATTCAGTGGTGCTGTAATTATATTGGTTACCAAAAGCCAGTATTATATATCACAAGCACTTTGAAACTTTAATTGCATATAAAACCACTTATACACATTAACATGAGAAAAATATTGATCTCTTAGAACCAGTCAGTGAAACTAACTAAAATAATTATATTTATATTAGCTTTATGTCAGCACATTTTGGAATATAGCTGACCTTTCCTTTTACTTCTATTAAAAATACATTAATTTTCAAGGAGGGCAGTCATTATCAATATATTAAAAACAGAAAATGGTTTCTAGTGACACTTTGAGAATTCAATTAAAAAGTTGCTAAAAATACAATTCTTCTGTAAATTTTGTCCCATAATCATAAGACAAAATATTAAGGAATAATAAACTTTGAAACATTAGTAGTATTTTCTCCTTTTGTTGTAAAATGGAAAAATAATTCTCAATAAGTGATACAATCAGAACACGATTCATTATTTAACAATTCTCTGATATAACATGAACTTTTAACAATTATATTATCTACCATTAAACAACAAAGCATTTATAATTAGAAAACCAAAGACTTATAACGGAATTTATAACCTATTAATTTCACTTTGACAAAACAGCAAATACTGAGTACTTTATTTGGAAATCCATGGCAGTCATTCTATGAGGTGTGAGCAATATTAAGTCAAATAAGATTTTGTCTTCATATGAAAAGCAATGAGACGTTAATGATAAAATAGAAATCATAATAATAAATCCTCAAAAGTATGATGATTTGTCATTAAGCCAAACTAAGACAACTGCACCTAAGAGTATCATCCCAATTTTTCAAGTTTTTTTTTTTTTAATTTCCCAAGATCTTAAGGAGTGCCTTTATTTACAATAATCCTAAAGAAATCCAAACATCTATAGTAAACATCTAAAATAGCTGATTTACAAGCTTTGGCTTAAAGAGAAACGATCTTAAATAGCAAAACAAGAAGACGACTTTATATTTTTAATGTATATAGACTCCCAAACTGAAGAAATCTTAATCATATTTAGCATTAATTATTTTTAAAATGCAATGTTTAGAGGAATGATTATATATTTTAATTTTTGATTTGACCATTAGTCTTTAAAGAATACACAATTAATTAATTATGACCTAAGTCATCAATGAAAATTTAACCAGATAATGAAAGTTTAACCACTGGATGAGTGCTGAATAGTTCATTCCAAACTTATTGCTTAATATAAATAAAAGATTTGAAACCTATAATTCATGTGACATCAAACTATTATAATGAAATCCCCGTCTCTTACATTTAAGACAAAGTGCTATATAAAATATCAATTTCTATTCAAAATCTTTACCTTTATTTAGCAACTAGAATGACAACAAACAACAAAATTTTAACATCTGAAACAAGATCCTTACAAGTTAAAGCAGTTAATCTCACCATCTATGCCTGAACTACCTACTTTACACAGCATAATAAATATATTGTAAAGATCCTAAAAATATTGTGAACAACTTTTAAAACATTTAAAAATTATTTTTACCTTGAAAGGCAAAGGCTCTTCAGCAAGAGGACTAACTGGAAGTGAAGTGGTGCTACTTGCTGGGCTCATATCTGCACTCTATAAGAAAAATAGAATTAAATTGAAGAGGTATTTTTATAGTCATTTTTATTATTCCTAATTTATAATCTAACTCTTCTTATTAAAATAAAAAACATATAAGTAAAAATGTGGTTAGTCGCTCAGTTGTGTCTGACCCTGCGTCTCCATGGAATGTAGCCCACCAGGCTCCTCTGTCCGTGGGGTTCTCCAGGCAAGAATACTGGAGTGGGTTGCCATGCCCTCTTCCAGGGGATCTTCCCAACCCAGGGATCGAACCCAGGTCTCCCGCACTGCAGATGGATTTTTTTACCATATGAGCCACCAGGGAAGCAGCTCAGCTAGTAAAGTAAAATTGGTCGTTGAAAACCAAATTATTATTGTAAAATGAAACTTTTTTTTATTTAGAAATGGTTATCTAAGAAATTAATCAAGTGATCACTTTTCAATTTGCATTTCAAGTGTATTTTATTAAATATGAAAATCATCTTTTATGTTAGGATGGTATCCAGTATTACACTTAACTTATATTCTTACATTTTTTTGATTGTTAACCTACACCTATAATGGTTCACTATGGTGCTATTTCAACACTTTTCAGGCTGATTTTCAAATAGGTGTCACTCTATTTTCCTTTTATGGATATTTAAATCATCATATCCAGTTTTTAATTTATCATGAAAAGCACATCTGCCATTAATTTACAACTATAAAATGAATAAATATGAAATTTTTAAAATTCCCATATCCATAGCTCTTGACAAACTTTCTTATATTTAACTAAACAAACTTTAAGGACAAGATTTACACAAATATTAGAAAATTATTGGAATGTTGCTAATGCTGTTCTTCTAGTCCTTCAAAAAAATGCAACCAATTAAAACTTCTGGATTAGAGGCTTGTCATCATTTTTCCTAAAAGCAATAGAAAGATACTGATAACAGGTAGCAACAGAAGTTATTTTACTATGCTTTTAACTCATTCTCTCAGAGGAATTATTTCATTGAAGTAGATAAGCAAACAAAACACTGGGGAAAAAATGCACACTACATTTTTTTAGCTCCATTTCTAAATACAGATGAACACAAATAGAGAAAAAACTTACAGTAAAGATTAAAACAAAACATGATTAACCTTGAGATAAGGGAACAAGTAGACAAATTTGGCTGACAAATTCCAACAAAAGAACACAAAGAATAGATGATGCGGATGCTCTTTTATTCAAAGATCATTTTCAATTCATTTGACTCAGGTATACAATAAACTTAAACACTAAATATTCATTAAAGTAGGATTACTTCTGACTATCAAGTTCAGAAAAAAAATGGATATGAACTATAAAGATAAGAACCAAGATACTCAGTATATTTTTTTTTTACATAACATGTACTTTCTTTAGAAATTGACATAAGCCTGAACATTGAGTTACAGTGTTTAAAGGAGGAAATTAGATAAAAACTGAACAACAATCTACTAAAGGAAACAGGAAAATACATGCACCAGATAACTGAGGTGAGTTAGTTACTAATTTCTAAATATATTCAGAGCTTCTTGGCCATTTATTAGCACAAAATCAGGAAATATTCTGGACTGATGACTTCCACTATTTGATCATATGATGTAATGGAGAAACAAAGAGGTTTATTAGGAATGAACTTACTGCAGAATTCTAACATAAGAAATGAGTGAAACATTTTTGCAGAAACAGAAAAACAAAATTCAAGCTATTTTTCTAATATTAGCTTTTTCATGGCAAATTAAGCAAGTGATAGAACACAGTTCATATGTAGTTGAATTATCTGCTATTTTCCTAAAAGTACTGATATTTTACATAGCATAAGAAAGTATTATGTCTTTAAAAATCAGGTATTGAGGAGACAGAGACGACATTCAGCTCTGAAAATCTGAAAGCCTGAATCAGATGAAGCGTTTTTTAATTTCTGTAAGAAGATGAGCTGAAAATAAAGCTTCATGTTTAACTTCTTTTAGGGTTAAAGTCTCCCACAACTTCCCAGAAATAAATGTGTCATTCTAAGTACTACGGAAAGCAGACTCTAAAATGTGCATCATGTAACCTTGATTATTTGAATGTCATTCTTAGAGAAAACTTTGTTTTAGCTTTAACTTTCAAATTCATCTTACAGTGTGACACTTTAATTCTATTGCTCTTAGGAAATCTTGAGGAAAATGTGTTTTAAAAGCACATCAATCTTATATGACAGCATCTAATAAACTGCACTTAATTATCAAGTTGAGAAACACAGCAAAAAATAAGATAAAAATATCTTCAATTTCAGTTTGCTTTCCCATTTGTGTTTCAGTGATCTGTAATATAGGTGGCATTCCAATCTATTCATCCTTTAGATAAAATACTGCAGTAAATCCTTCAGATATCTTTTATCCATACCTTATATTTTAATTAATTTACCCTTTCATTCAATGACAGCAATACCAATGCAACTCTATATCTAAATACAAATTAATAAAGTACTCTCAAGTTATATTTGATGTTTTAAATCCTCAGTTTCAACATATCCTGGTAACAACTCTTGACTACCAACCTAGTACTTACTCTATCAACACTGATGTCAGAATTACTAGAAGTTACTGTTGGGGAAAAAAAAAAAAGTATACAAAGTTACACTTAATTTTTAAAAAATGAGAAAGTGAATAGCATTTGTAAATCACAATAGGCAGTCTTTTCCCAATAAATAATGAGCAACAAAGGAATTATTTTTGTTAATAACAGTTTTTCCAGGCTAAATTTTAGATCACAATTTGGAAAAATCCCATAGTGTTAACATGTATTTTTACGTGCAGGTGTGCTTAGTCACTCAGTCATGTCCCACTCTTTGTCAGCCCATGGACTGTAGCCCACCAAGCTCCTCTGTCCATGGAATTTTTCAGGCACAAATACTGGAGTGGGTTGCCATTTCCTACTCCAGTGAATCTTCCTGACCCAGGGATCAAACCTGCATCCTTGCGTCTCCTGTACCGGCAGGTGGATTCTTTACTACTCTGCCATCTGGGAAGTCCATTCACTATTATAAATAATGCTTAAAATGTTTGATTATAAATGTAATCACACTCAACTGTCACGGCTCAACTGTCCATGGCCAAAGTATACATTTGAGGGCTTTGGCACTCAATATATTGTCACCAAAGAAACAGTGAAAGTAAAGAATAAGGGACAGCATTAGTACTTACTAAATCAGAAAAAAAAGTGTTGAAACTTGAACATTACCTCTTCACTTAGATTCTACTATTCTATCTACTATTGAAAAATACAAATATGAATTCATTGTAATAGATTTGAAACATACTATTCTTTCTTTTTACACAGAGAAATAAAATACTCTTAGTTGATTCTGTCACTTCTTACTATAGATCCTTTGTGTAAAAATTTGCAATCAGCCAGCCATTTGTATAATAACATACATAAAAATGAAAATTCAATTCTAAAATACTTTTCATTGATTCATAAATTAAAGAGCTACTTTTTATCCATGAAAATTACAGAATATTTTACAAGTATTAAAAATATTTTTCCAATTAAGCCATCTTTTATTTAAATATAAGATTCTACATTAATGCCGAGTGCCTGGGTCTTGCTTTCTTCTAACAAGGGAACCAGGGCTCCTTGGAGAAGTAGGGGATTCCTGGGATGAGGCAAGGAATGAGCAACTTGTGTTGGAAAGTGCTCAAAAGATAAAAGAAAGGAGTGTGCCAAAGAGATAAATGCGCCAACATGAGAGAGCACACAAATGCCAAAGCTGGGACAATTTGAGCAACAATGTAAACAGCATAGTAATAGATTATAATCAAAACAAAAAGGCATGACTTTATATATAAATAAATGAATACATAAACAATTGGGGAAAAGAGATGAATCCTTCTTACAGAAATAGTCCAAATAATTTATACAGATACTCCCCCTCTTCAAGAAAGCCAGCTTCAGGCTGTGCTTAGAGACTTATTTCCAAAGAGAAGAGAATGAAAAAGGGAAAAGGTAACCTTTTGATGGAGAAACATGGTAAACACTAGCTCAACCAAGTTCTCCAGGTTAGCATCCTGTAGAAAGCCTATAGATAGCATGATACAATGTGATGAAAGTGAAAGAAAGTGAAGTCACCCAGTCATGTTTGACTCTGCGACCTCATGGACTGTAGCCTGCCAGGATCCTCTATCTGTGGGATTTTCCAGGCAAGAACACTGGAGTGGGTTGCCATTTCCTTCTCCAGGGGATCTTCCCAAGGAGTACTTTACCTCTGCAATCTTCCTCTCCAATGATATCAGTCTAACCATGAGAAAAACACTGTACAAACTCAAACTGAGAAACATTCTGCAAAAATCTGACCAGAGTCAAGGTTACCACAGTCAAGGAAAGATTAAGAACTATTACAGATTATGTTGCTATGGAGACATGATGATTAAATGCAAGGAAGCAGCTTGGATTAAACCCTCAAACAGCAAAAAGGACATTAGGGAAAACTGGTGATAGCTGAATAAATACAGAATTTAGTTAATAGTAATGTATCAATATTGGTTCTTTGTTGTGATAAAGAGATTCTTCTAAGGGAGAATGATGACAATAGAAGAAACTGGATGAGGGGTATATGAGAGTTCTCTACTCTCATCTGAAGAGCTTTTCTTCAGATGAGCTTTTCTACTCATCTGAAAGTATTTTGAAATTTAAAAAAATTATTTAAAATATTCTTCATTAGCAATATAATCAGGCTTTTCAAGATTATAATACATAATCTGTCATTATATTTCATCAAGGCTGTTCTTTCATAAAAATAAATTGTGACAGACAATTTTATTGGGATGCATAACCTCTTCACCAAATAATCTTTAATTTTCTATGAAGATCTCACCAAAAAGCTGATGCTAAATTATTTTGAATGCTTTCATGTTCCACATGGGATGTGGAAGGAAAGCTTTAGCCATGTAAGATGATCTATTTGTTTGGGTACTCTTAAGGTGCTTGGTAGAGTGAATCTGCATTATTAATATTTACCAAAGGCCTTCATTCTATAGTGCAAATCCATTAATTATATCTCCTCTGAAAGCATAATTAATGGATTTGTCCTATGGAATTAAAATTATTTATAAGTATTTCTTGAAGTGAAACATGATCAATTTGGCTCAAATCTGTTGAGTACATAAACAGATTTCAGTGTAAGTGGAATATTTTAATTTTTAAGCTATTAGGGTAAAAATACGTTATACAGGGTATACAGTAATTTTTTCTTTGCCTAATAAAATTAAATGGTCACCTAAATGTATCTTTTTATTTTTAACTGGAGGATAATTGCTTTACAAAGTTGTGCTGGTTTCTGCCATACAATGCAAATCAGCCATAAGGGTGTGTATATATATACCTGTGTATATATGTACACATATAAATATCCCCTCCTTTCTGAACCTCCCTCCCTTCTCTACTCCTATCCACCTCTCTAGGTTGTCACAGAGTGACAGAGGGCCAGATTGGTATCCTGTTACATAGTAGCTTCCCACTAGCTATCTGTTTTACACATGGTGATGCATATGTTTCAATGCTATTCTCTCAATTTGTCCTGTCTTCTCTTTTCCCCACTGTGTCCACAAATATTATGTTTTAATATTCAATGGTGTTATTAGTAATAAAGCACATAGGATAATTCAGATCTCTGTAGTTTTAATGGGAAACTTTTCTTGAAAATGTTTTCCTTTTATTAGAGGTGCCAATTTTCTATGAAAATTTATTTATTCACCCAGCCATTCAATAACAATTGAGTATGCTACGTTTCTCTGCCCTTAGATTTTACGTTTTGCCATCATTTTACCCCCTGGATGCTGTTGTCCCAAAAAGTAAGAAAGAGAATGCAGAGTTTTAAATGTGACACAGACAGTCTTTATATATTAGTGCATAGACTTGAACATACTAATCCTTCATCAAGTATCCCTCGTCAAGTGTATCCTCATATGGCAATGAGCCAGCAGCCCTGGGCTCCTCCAATTCAGGATTCTGACCCCTGAATTTCAGGCTTAACTGTGAGGAAACAGGTTAGTCATGGTGAAGCTGATTCTACTCATTTCAGTCCTAAAGTAGTGTCTACTCCATGCTTACCTGCTTATTGTTTTGGCAGTAACTCAAAATGAGAGCAACAATAGACTTAGTTTAATATCTAAATCAGGACCAACTCTGGACTTAGACTAAGTTCAGCAAGCTTGCCAAGCTTTGTCATATCTTTTATAATCCTGTTTTCCCTTGGTGGAACCACAGTCTTTTTTTTTTCTTTTTCATATCTTTGTGTAATTGATGTCCGAAGTTTATGCTCCCCCAACATCCACTCCAGTTACTACGTTAACAACATTTGAATTTTCCTTTGGGTAGTTATTTCTCCTAAACTCCCAATCCATTGTTTTGAGTGAAGAAAGAAAAGTAAAAGTGAAAATCACTCATTCGTGTCTGACTCTGCAACCCCATGGACTATACAGTCCATGGAATTCTCCAGGCCAGAACACTGGAGTGGGTAGCTGTTCCCTTCTCCAGGGGATCTTCCCACCCAGGGATTGAACCCAGGTCTCATGCATTGCAGGTAGATTCTTTACCAGTTGAGCCACCATGGAAGACCTACTTGTATTGAGTAGTGGTGATCCAATAGCCTCAAAATAGGCATGGACATATAACCAAGGACTACCAAACCATTCTTGTTGAACGCAAAAATCACAAAATCCAAATTATTTAAAGTAGACCAAATCTGAGAATTGTGTTGAAATTTTGAGAAAGAGATATTTTCATTCGCCAATGCTGCTAAGGTCATAGAGTATGTTTCTATCTGAATTGACAGAGGCCACCTACTAGAGGAGACATCCCTAGAAATGAATCCAATGGAGAGACTATCAAGAAATGGAGAGAAAGGAGCTGAGCCCTAAGGATATATTTGACATACTGATAAATCAGGGCTGTGTGAAAAAATCATTTTCACGAAACAGTACACCTGATATTTAGGAATCCTTTCCAATACAGGAATAAGCACTATGTTTGTGTTACAGAATCTAAAATTGCAAATTGTAGAATCTAAAATCTGAATTGGCTAACAGAAGTAGAAAGCCACGATATTATTCTATTTTGTCTTGAGAATAGAAACAACATTTACGTGGTAATAAAATAATTTATTGAATTACTTTCTAAATTTGGGGGGGGCTCACATATTTTTTAATTTGGAGATTCATGAGATCTGGTTAAAAAATTCTTGGATGTAAGAATACATTTATTTATTCTCATATATATATATATATGTATATATATATTATGTATATATATATATATATATATATATTATGTGCTTAGTCACTCAGTCGTGTCCGACTCTTTGTCACCCCATGGACTGTAGCCTGCCAGGATTCTTTGTCCATGGGGATTCTCCAGACAAAACTACTGGAGTGGGTTGCCATGCCCTCCTCCAGGGAATCTTCCCAACCCAGTGATCGAACCCAGGTCTCTGGCATTGCAGGTGGATTCTTAAGTGTCTGAGCCACCAGGGAAGTCCCATATGTATGTATGTAAATATATGTATTTATAAATTATATATATATATGTATGTAAATCATATATATATATAATGTGAATTGAAGACTTTTAGCTAGAAAACACATTCACATAGTCCAAAATTCAAAAAGCATAACATTTTTTTCCAGGAAAAGATTTATCTTCCACTCCTAGTCTTCAGCCATCCAAAGCCCACTAATCTTACCAATTTATTACATAACCTTCTACAGATGTTATATGTATATACTAGAAACACATAAATACCTGTATATCTCTATCTATCTATCTATCTATATACACACACACACAGGGTAGGTTTTCTGTTCTTCTATACATATAGGATAACATGTTATAATACTGTTTTCCAGCTTGCCTTCTTAAAATTACCATGTATTTGTATATAATGAGTTCCCTCATTCTTTTGTGTGGTTACACAGTATTTCATTTTATGGCTATATCATAATAAAGTTAACCAGTGCTATATTATCACTCTTTCACTATTACAAACAGAAATGAAATTAATAATCTTACACTATATGCATATGTACATATAAGATAATTTTGAGTATGCAGAATTACTGGGCTAAAAAGAGATACTCAATTATAATTTTGAATTATGCTACCAAATTTTCCTGTGTGGAAATTCCGTTCACACACCCACTTAAAAGTGAGTATCTCCAATGTCCGACCATGCATTCTCTACTTCAAAATGCCTTTAGTACAGATCCACAAGGTAAACAAAAGTTCTGCTTGAAGTTCACCTTCTTAAACTCACAGAGATTTTTAAAATTTCTTTCTGCCTGGTATCAATAATTGAATAGCTGAGAGGAACAATATCCCAATAAATGCGTGGCTCAGTATTGAGTTAGCTTTGCTCTTAGCCCTACTCTGATGCTGTGATCAATTCCAATTACTAATCTCATTATTTGTTTTGTCACTAAATCAAACCTGTATCAAGGTTGTGATCAAATCCCAAACTAACCTAAATTACTGGACTATATCAGAGATATAAGCTAGCTCATTCAAAGGAGAAATTAGGACTTGGTACTTAGTTTGGATGTTTTAGAAATGAAATTATATTAACTCAAATAGGGACAAGTAATCATTCATATGATTCAGAATAATAAAATAGAGACTGTATTTAATCAGATATTGGCCAACATATCAACTAACAATGAAAACTAAACTTTACTAAAAACTAATAGTAGCAACTATTTGAGTTCTTTCTTTTCGGTGAAGAGAACCATTCAGAAACCACATTATAGAGCAGAAAATTCATTGTTTAGTATAAAGTTAGAAAAAAAAGTAGTAATTAGATTCTCTCAAAGTATCCTGTACATCAAGCTCTGGTGTATGTACAAAGACGCATAAATCTTTTACAAATCAAGCACTTTCTCCTTTGAACAGTGCTAGATTGCCACCACAGTGACAAAACCCATATCCTCTCATTCATTTAAAATAATTTAAAAATCAACTACCAAAAGCATAATGACTTCATTCCAGATACACTGCAACATAATTTAAGACAGAAATATCTAATCTTATTAACAATATAGTTTTTAAACCAGGCTATTTATGTTGATGGTGGCATTGGTGACCTCAACAATGACTAAGCTAATTTTGCTTCAGTTTTAGGAAACTGCAGTTTCAACTCATGTATCCCAATTACAGAAATGCATGATATTTGAACTCTAAAGCTCGCATGTCATTTCCCCCAAATTACTGTACACATATTCAAAAACTGCATTTCTGTTTTTATCCACTATTTCTCCCAAGGAAAGAAATTCTGTCCCTGATCCTAATCTCTAAGGCTGATTCAAACCAACTAGTGCTGGATCTCCTTATGTCTTGAATCTCCACTATCCCTCCATCTGTTTATTGTCCTGAACATTCTTAGTATGGTCTGCTGCTGCCACAAAGTGAAATTTTGGTCTTATTTCATTAACAGCCTTTAATAAGTAGCACTAATAAGAAAGCCTCCCTCAGTGATCAGTGCAAGGAAATAGAGGAAAACAATAGAATGGGAAAAAATATCAAGAAAATTAGAGATACCAAGGGAACACTTCATGCAAAGATGGGCACAATAAAGGACAGAAATGGTATGGACCTAACAGAGGCAGAAGATATTAAGAAGAGGTGGCAAGAATACACAGAAGAAATGTACAAAAAAGATTTTCATGATCCAGATAACCATGATGGTGTGATCACTCACCTACAGCCAGACATCCTGGAATGTGAAGTCAAGTGGATCTTAGGAAGCATCACTATGAACAAAGCTAGTAGATATGCTGGAATCCCAGATGAGCTATTTCAAATCCTAAAAGATGATGCTGTGAAAGTGCTGCACTCCATATGCCAGCAAATTTGGAAAATTCAGCAGTGGCCACAGGACTGGAAAAGATGAGTTTTCATTCCAATCCCAAAGAAAGGCAATGCCAAAGAATGCTCAAACTCCCACACTATTGCACTCATCTCACACGCTAGTCAAGTAATGCTCAAAATTATCCAAGTCATTCTTCAGCAATACATGAACCGTGAACTTCCAGATGTTCAAGCTGATGTTAGAAAAGGCAGACAAACCAGAGATCAAACTGCCAACATCTGATGGATCATAGAAAAAGCAAGATAATTCCAGAAAAACATCTATTTCTGCTTTATTGACTATGCCAAAGTCTTTGACTGTGTAGATCACAATAAACTGTGAAAAATTCTTCAAGAGATAGGAATATAAGACCACCTGACCTGCCTCTTGAGAAATCTGTATCAAGTCAGGAACAACAGTTAGAGCAGACTGGTTCCAAATAGGAAAAGGAGCACGTCAAGGCTGTATATTGTCACCCTGCTTATTTAACTTATATGCAGAGTACATCATGAGAAACGCTGGGCTGGATGAAGCACAAGCTGGAACCAAGATTGTCACGAGAAATACCAATAACCTCAGATATGTAGATAACACCACCCTTATGGCAGAAAGTGAAGAAGAACTAAAGAGCCTCTTGATGAAAGTGAAAGAGGAGAGTGAAGAAGTTGGCTTAAAGCTCAACATTCAGAAAGCTAAGATCATGGCATCCGGTCTCATCACTTCATGGGAAATAGACGGGGAAACAGTGGAAACAGTGCCTGACTTTAATTTTGGGGGCTCCAGAATCACTGAAGATGGTGACTGAAGGCATGAAATAAAAGATATTTACTCCTTGGAAGGAAAGTTATGACCAACCTAGACTGCATATTAAAAATCATAGACATTACTTTTCCAACAAAGGTCCATGTAGTTAAGACTATGTTTTTTCCAGTAGTCACGTATGGATGTGAGAGTTGGACTATAAAGAAAGCTGAGCACCAAAGAATTGATGCTTTTGCAATGTGGTGTTGGAGAAGACTCGTGAGAGTTCCGTGGACTGCAAGGAGATCCAACCAGTCCATCCTAAAGATCAGTCCTGGGTGTTCATCGGAAGTACTGATGTTGAAGCTGAAACTCCAATACTTTGGTCACCTGATGCAAAGAACTGACTCGCTTGAAAAAAACTTGATGCTGGGAAAGATTCAAGGTGGGAGGAGAAGGGGACAACAGAGGATTATGCAGTTGAATGGCTTCACCGACTCAATAGACATGAGTTTTAGTAAACTCCGGGAGTTGGTGATGGACAGGGAGGCCTGGCATGCTGAGGTCCATGGGTTCACAAAGAGTTGGGCACGACTGAGCCACAGAACTGAACTGAATTGAGAATCTACCACAAACCAGATTTGTGATGTATGTTCAGTAAAAGTCCCTTCCTCAGATTACCTTAAATTCACTAGAGGAGATAAGCCATTGTGCAAAGCAAAAACTGGAAAAAAGGAATTCATAAGTAAGCAGATACAAAAGCAAACAAACAAATAAAAATCCAACTATCTAAGATAATCACTGATTAATATGTATGTTCCTTTCAGTCTTTTTCTGTGAGATGCAACTGATTGGAATTAATGTACATTATGTATTCTAAATTTTGCCGAAAACTACATTTTTAGGATTTTTCTTGTATCAAATATTTTTCTTCAATGTACTTTATGATGAATAAATAAAACACTATCACATAAGTATATTTTATACATGCCAAGCTCCTAATTTTTGACATTTTTGCATTTTCATTTTTCCTTTACAGTTAATGCTGTGATGATAGTCTTAAAACAAATCTTTGGTTATTTCTTCTAATAAGTTTACAGAATTGTAAAGTCACAGTTAAACAACATGCATATAATTGGCTAACTTCACATGTATTATCAAATTTTCCTTCAAGGCTAAATGTACTAATTTTTCACCTACTTGAGAAGTTTGAGAGTTCTAAATTTATTGTACTTTCTATAAGTGAAAGTCACTCAGCCATGTCCAGCTCTTTACGACCACACGCACTATTCAGTCCATGGTATTCTGCAGGGAAGAGTAAGGGAGTGGGTAGCCTTTCCCTTCTCCAGGGGATCCTCCCAACCCAGGATTCAAAACCAGGTCTCCTTCATTGCAGGCAGATTCTTTACCAGCTGTGCCATAAGGGAAGCCCAAGAATACCCAAGTGGGTAGCCTATCCACTCCAGCAGACCTTCCCGACACAGGAATTGAACCGGTGTCTCCTGCATTGCAGGCAGATTCTTTACCAACTGAGCTATCAGGGGCTGTAGGCATCAAGAAAAATACTAGGTTATTTACTAATACCTGTGACTTAACTAATTGGTTAAGTATGGGAGGAGTATATCCTTAAATTTCATTCAAATAAACTTTAAATATATGAAAGTGCTAAATATAAAGACAATGCAAAAGAACCTTAAAGAAAATACAGGTAAACATCTCTCAGTTATAAATATAAACATTAATAAACCATAAAGTCAAATATCTGTGTCTATGCTTAATTTTCTATATTTAAAGAAAGCAAAGTTATAAGGCAAATGAAATATTAGAATTGTTGAAATTTGTAGGGAACGCTTATTCCTCATTCCTGATGTTTCCTTTCATGTAGAAGGAGCTTTAGTAGTGTTATACTCTCAGCTTCTCTGCCTAGCAAAGAAGCATCACTTTTCTGGCTGCTAAATTTGGGATGGATGAACTTCGTGTGCTTGGCTCGGCTCATTCCTCCTTCTTTTGCTAGCTGGATCACATGCAGAGAACATGTGTTCTGTTCAACAGCTCTGCAGTAGGCTCTTTAACTGCTAAATTCTGAGTAGAGCTTTAAGCCTCAGATCCTAAGAGTTTTATCCTGAAAGGTTGTCTGCAGCTTATGGAGACTTTCCCCAGGGGCAGGAGTTATTTTTACATTGTTATGAGTCTTAAGTGATAGTTTTTGGGATGAATGGACCTCAACAAAGCCTCTGGGTGCCAGAAACATCAGAAAGACAATGGCCTTGAATAGACTTGGTCAAAACACCGATGCCAGGCCCTCAGGACCTGCTGGTTGACTCTGAGCTATACAGAGCAGCTTTTCATGAGCAGATTTGGCTGGTATAGTGTTGAACCAGAAGAAAAGAGTGCCTTTCCATTCTCGGAATTCTTCCATTTGGGTAGGAGAATGTTAGCAGCTTTGAAATTAAAAGCTGAATTCTGTGTTTGCTATAGCATGCTAGTAAGCTTCTAGCTTTACATTCTGCATGCCAGGCCTAGCACTTAAAACTTGACATACTGCATAATGTAATAGGCTTCTAGAATAGCTTCCAATGATCCCTGCTTGCTTGCATTTGCACTGTTGTATAATTCTCTCCCCTCAAGTGTGGGTTGGATTTGGTAACTCAGCAAATGTGGCAATGCCAGGTTAAAAGAGATTGCATAAAGGCAAGCAAAAAAGGTGCAAGACTGCTTGGAAGGTGATTGTAACATGTTAAGAACTTATGGTGGTTGGGACAAGGTTTCATCCGTACAGATGGTGAAAACTGATTGAAGAGTATATATATATATATATATATATTGAAGGTAGAATGACAGAATTTCCTGATTGTTTGGATATCGGCTAGAGAGAAATAGAGGAGACAAGGTTGATTTTTAAGGTTGGGCCTAAATCAGTGTAAGGATTAAGTAGGAATTTACAGGCATAGGAAATATTGCAGGAGTAACACATTTGAAGTGAAATATATATATATATATATATATATATATTTGAAGTGAACACATTTGAAGTGAAATATATATATATATCCAACAGTTTAGCTTGTTCAAGTTAAGTCTGAAATTTCAGTCAGATATGGGAGTGGAAATGTCAGGTAAGCACTTGGATACACTTCCTAAGATAGGATGGAGAAGAAGATTATGAAAAAAATCAGTTCAAGGAGCTGAAAGGTGAGGGAACAATTTGGATAAATACGAAACATTTCAGGAGCAATACTGGAAGTCATGAAAATGAGTAAGGATCTATAATCTTTAAAGACCAGGGGAAGTATACGATGGGGGTCTAATGAAGACTACAATGAAGAGGGGTAAAAAGCAGAATTGTCTGATGGGCTTCAAGCTTTGAACAAAGTGTTATTAGTGAAGCAGGAAAGATGCTGGTCAGAAAACTATGAAGAGGAACAAGAAAGACAACTGCTTTTTCTCTGGACTCCATACCATCAGGATGTGATCATGAAAATCACCACCACATAGCTTATGTTACCTGGGAACCAAAATGACCTCACCTAAATTATTCTTTCACTATCCTTCTCAAAGAAGACAAGAAGTTTTGCATCTTCCTGTAGCAAATACATGTAGAACCAACTTAACCAATTTACAACAAAGGAAAACAAAACAAAACAAAAAGTAATGAGCAGAATAAACATATCTACTTCAACTATATACCCACTGTCAATTTTGCTTTGAAAATTTCAGCTATTTTTATATTGTAATCTTTATGAAGATCACACAATTTACCTCTGTTTTCACACTTTCTAAATGCCATCAAATTATCAAGAAACCTTGTAGTATTCACCAATATCTGTTCATTCCTGATAGCTAAATCCTGATCACTGATGCGTCAGTTCCACTACTACCCACCAATCACAATTACAGGAAGCTTCTGGTTTTCATTTATTTTCAAAGAATTTAATTCAAAACATGAAAAAGACAATTTTGAGGTGGGACATGTGATGGTGTGAAGCAGTCACCTTGCCAGGGCACCCTCTAATTATTTTCATCTCTTCCTGGAAGCATGAACAGCCCATCAAAGTAGCCTAAAAAATGTTTCAAACTGATATTGTTGCACGGAGGAAGCCAAGTCTGACTCCATGTTGGAAACTGTTTCTTTGAATTCCTTTTTTGCTTTTATTATTATAATCATACTTAATAGCTTGCTTCAGAGGACCCTGCCCCTCTGCCTGACTATAAACTAAAGTGCCTTTGTTCAGCTCCTAGAGAGATAATCTGACCATGCCCACCTGTGAATAAAAGAAATTAACACACCCCTTCCAAAGGATGACCATTCCTTTGGAGATGTTTTGCAAGACTGAAGACCCTCTCACTTTACTTCCCCACTGCCTCTCGTTTTCTATTCTGCCTTTTTACTTTAGTTCCTCATTGCTTCTTTCTCTCTGATTTTTAAAAGAAACTAGCACCCACACCTGAAGAAGATGGTTATTTTGATGTACTAGCCTGCCATCTTCTTGGTCTGCCAGCTCCCCAATTAAAAGTCTCTTCCTTGCCTCAACACCTCATTTTTCAGATTCACTGGCTTATTGTGTGGTGAACAGAGCGAGCCTGGACTAAATAACAATATCTTCTGAACAGTCAGTAGCCACAGAAAGAAACATTATCTTAATGTAAGCAGAATCTCTGGTACATACAGCTTCCATTGATCCTTCTAGAATTTTTCCTATTTGGGAAAAGATTCACCCTCAGCACAAGAAGAGTGATCATAAAGAAGGCTGAGCACCAGAGAATTGATGCTTTTGAACTGTGCTGTTGGAGAAGACTCTTGAGAGTCCCTTGGACTGCAAGGAAATCAAACCAGTCCATCCTAAAGGAGATCAACCCTGAATATTCATTGGAAGGACTGGTGCTGAAGCTGAAGCTCCAATACTTTGGCCACCTGATGTGAAGAGCTGACTTATTAGAAAAGACCCTGACACTGGGAAAGATTGAAGGCAGGAGGAAAAGGGGACGACAGAGGAGGAGATGGTTGTTTGGCATCACTGACTCAATGGACATGAGTTTGAGCAAGCTCCAGGAGATGGTGAAGAACAGGGAAGCCTGGTGTGCTGCAATCCATGGGGTCACAAAGAGTTGGACATGCTGAGTGACAGAACAACACCACCTGTCAGTCCTAAATCAGTAAGTCGTTTTCCTCCCAAAACTTCCTGAATTCACATTCATTTATATGATAGTTCTTTCACATTGATAGTTTGAAAATGGCCACAGGGAATGATTATTTTACACCACAGAAATAGGCAAATGTTATAAATTAAGGCATTTTTATTTGGAGAGCTGATTATTTACCATTGACCTTCACAGAACTGCACATATTCAACATGCAGACACACACTGCATACAGTTAGCTACACAAGACCTCAAAAGAGACTAGATGAAGCTTCACTTCCATTTATTTGTTTAATTTCTTCACTTTCTAGAAGGAAACAATCACAAAATACAAGAATGGGACTTGTTTTGCAAAATTTCATTTCCTGTGCTTTCATCTCTTATTGGAGTGAAAACCTATTTGATATATTAAAATCCTTGCCTGTACTATTATATATTAGGAGGTGCCCCCAACTCAGTACCCCCCCCTTGCCAATTCTTCCCACACTCTAACATCAAATTGATCTTTCTGAAACATGGTTTTTCATGTGTCCCCTTTTCCAAAAGACAGCATTTCACTTAGGCCATGAATGAATTCCATGCAGGCCCTTCTGACTGAGAACAATCTTCTTTTAATTCCCTCACCTTTACTTACCTAAGTGAGTCCAACTCTCAAGAAAAATTATTATGCTTTTTTTACAACAATCCTTTTTAAACATACTTCCCATCCTGACACTTAACTTGCTTATCTTAATTAAGATGTCTTCCCCTAAACATTTGGAAATCCCCTTCTCCTCTATCATCAAACACTCATTTGCATTAGAAATTAAGCTCAAATGTCCACTCCCTCAAGAAAACTTCTCTAATGCCTTCAGAAGTAAGCAATGCTGCAAATATCTAAACTTCTGTACTGTATTATTTGTACTTCTACGGGGATCTTAAAATATTTTAATTTACCACATTGGGGATGTGTGTGTACATATCTCTTTTCCTGTCAGATTTCACAGTCCCTGTGGAAGTGTATCCTTACACATGTACCCCTCTGAGTACAGAGGAAAAAGGCTTTCATATAGCAGATATCAGAAAACAAAAACCCATAATCAATTTTATACTCCTTTATAAAAAGCTCTTTTAGCTTGCCTCATTTGCCACTAATATTGAGAATCATTAGGTTAAATGATCCCAAAGGAAAAGAAATAAAGAAGGCAAAGTGGTTGTCTGAGGAGGCTTTACATATAGGAAAGAATAGAAGGGAAAAGCAAGCGAGAAGGGGAAAGATATGCCCAACTGAATGCAGAGTTCCAGAGAATAGCAAGTAGACATAAGAAGGCCTTCTTAAAAGAACACTGCAAAGAAGTAGAGGAAAACAACAGAATGGGAAAGACTAGAGGATATCAAGGGAATATTTCATGCAAGGATGGGCAAAATAAAGAACAGAAACATTAAGGCCCTAACAGAAGCAGAGACATTAAAAACAGCTGGCAAGAATACACAGAAGAACTACACAAAAAAGGTCTTAATGACCCAGATAACCACGATGGTGTGTTCACTTACCTAGAGCCAGATATATACTGGAGTCTGAAGTCAACCGGACATTAGGAAGCATTATTGCAAACAAGGCTATTAGTGGTGACAGAATTCCAGCTGAGCTATATAACATTCTAAAAGATGATGCTATGAAAGTGTTGCACTCAATATTCAAGCAAATTTGGAAAACAGCAGTGACCATAGAATTGGAAAGGCCAGTTTTCATTCTAATACCCAAAACAAGCAGTGCCAAAGAATGTACAAACTACCATGCAATTGTGCTCATTTTGCATGCTAGTAAGATTATGTTCAAAATCCTTCAAGCTAGGCTTCAAAAGTACGTGAACTGAGAACTTCCAGATGTACAAGCTACAATTATAAAGGGCAGAAGAACTAGAAATTGAATTGCCAACACCCCTTGGATCATAGTGAAAGCAAGGAAATACCAGAAGAACATCTACTTCTAGTTCATGGACTATGTGAAAGCCTTTGACTCTGTGGATCACAACAACTGTAGACAATTCTTAAAGAGATGGTGATACCAGACCAGCCACCTGCCTCCTGAGAAACCTGTATGCAAGTTAAGAAGTAACCCACAAGTTAGGACCTTATATGGAACAATGGACTGGTTCAAAATTGGGAAAGGGGTATGAAAAGACTGTACATTGTCACCCTGTTCATTTAACTTATATGCAGAGTATATGATGTGAAATGCTGGGCTGGGTGAAGCACAAGCTGGAATCAAGGTTAGCAGGAGAAATATCAACAAGCTCAGATATACAGATGAGGCCACTCTAACAGCAGAAAGTGAAGAGGAACTAAAAAGCCTCTTGATGAGGATGAATGAGGAGAGTGAAAAAGCTGGCTTAAAACTCAACATTCAAAAAACTAAGATCATGGCATCTGGTCCCATCTCTTCATGGCAAATAGATGGGGAAACAGTGGAAGCAGTTACAGCTTTTATTTTCTTGGGCTTCAAAATCATTCAGGATGGTGACAGCAGTCATGAAATTAAAAAGTGCTTGCTCCTTGGAAGGAAAGCTATAACAAACCTAGACAGCATATTAAAAAGCAGAAACATCACTTTGCCAACAAATGTCTGTATAGTCAAAGCTATGGTTTTTCCAGTAGTCATGTATGGATGTGAGAGTTGGATCATAAAGAAAGGCTGACAACTGAAGAACTGATACGTTTTAATTGTGGTGCTGGAGAAGACACTTGAGAGTTCCTTAGACTGCAAGGAGATCCAACCAGCCAATCCTAAAAAAAACCAATCCTGAATATTCACTGGAGGGACTGATCCTGAAGTTCCAATACTTTGGCAGTATGATGAGAAAAGCTGACTCAATGGAAAAGACTCTGATGCTGGCAACAATTCAAGGCAAAAGGAGATGGTAAGATAGCATCACTGACTCAATGGACATGAATCTGAATAAACTCTGGGAGATAGTGAAGGACAGGGAAGCCTGGTGTGCTGTAGTCCATGGGGTCTCAAAGAGTTGGACAGGACTTAGCGACCGAACAACAACAACAACAAAGAGTAAAGTAATAAAGAGCAATTTTTTAATTCATTTCTGCTCCAAGTTCTAGGGTTCTCACACAATACTATATACAGTGAAAATCTGCAAAAAAAAAAAAAAAAAAGAAAGAAAAGAAATGTTATCACTGAATTTCTACAGATCAAATATTTAAGAATTAATTCTTTATAACACTTCATTTTATTAGAGGTAATTTTAAAATTTCTTTAGTCTCACAAGTCACAAAATTTCTCATTTATGCTAGATCTTTATTTATAATTCATGAAACATATCAAGTTTACATTTTCTGAGACTTTTATTCAAAGCCTCAACTTTAACATTTTAGCTTTTATAGATCTTTTGTGTCCTAATGGTTACCAAAATGTATAGAGATCAAAAATTCTGGATTAGCAAAAAAAGAAGGCAAAAAACCCAAACATTTTTGCCAATTCTGGCCTTCTCCTTACATTCCTTTGAAAGCAAAAGAAGGCAACATTAGTAAAGAATACATTATATTGGTAGATCGTAGCTCATTGGCATTCAGATTTGGTAGTGTAGTAAATGATTTCTAAACATCTTTTCTTCTCTATAAAATTTAGGGTTGTAGCCAGCTTTTTAAGAATGCAGTGTTTAAACTGGTTTCATAAATCAAACCACATACAGAAACACACATGCATGCACACACACCCACACACACAGACACTTACACAGACGTATCATGCAGTGAGGAAGTACCCAATATCCTGGCTTAATGGAGTTTTTTATACTGAAAGGAACGTTTGGTGGAGATTGCCACATTTAATAAGCTCTGACTCTTTGTAAAACTGAAAAAAGATTTTAAGAGTTAATCCCAGCTCTTAAGGAAATTTTCTTAAGGAAACAAATCAAACAAACATGAAGCCATTTTCCATACCCTCAAAGAATAGAACACTTTGAAGCATTAGGTTTCCCAATGGCACAAAACGATACACTGGCATTAAAAGCTGGTATGCTGACTGACCTTTTCTCTCAATTAAGCAGGGAAAGTTACATCATTCTGCAAACTAAGTAAATTAGCTGCCCAGCCAGCATTAAGAGACTGCACACTCAATTTCTACAACTTTTTGAATATAAGGATTCATGAAAAAGCTCATAACACAAACAGAATTTGTCTATCAGAAAAAAAAGAAATAAGTTATGCTTTTAATCAGTAAAATTTGAAGACTTCAACTTTGGTTCAATAAAACTTGAGGATTATTATTATGCATCAAGTGGTTACTGAAGTACCTAATTCATGATAGATGCTCGATAATTATTACCATTTCTACTCAGTAAGAACAAGCTGGAAACAAATTGGGATTTATTTGAAATTTTCTAACTCCCAGTCCAGTGTTCTTACCCACTCTCTTTCAGTTCATTTGTCTTGGTTAAGAATATTAGAGCAAATATGAGCTTCTAAATTGCCATGGCACTTTCATTGTCATAAAAGGATTGTTTACAGAATTTTTAACGTGTGTGCTTTTTTTTCTGACAACTAAATTATATACTGAAAGATTGGAATTTCCCTTCTTTCCTTCCCTCTCTTCCACTCCCTTCCCCTCCCACCTTTCGTGTTTTTTTCAGTCCCTTCCTCCTTTCCCTCCTATAGTAGAATTGTACAGGACATGTATTAGACACTTCAGGAATGAATTAGCTTTAGTGTCTGTTTGGTAGCATAACTTCAGAGTATCACAAAAATTAGACAATTTAGGAATAATTTAGATTTATACCTTACTTTATAAAAGATTGAAACCTGAGAGATTTCAGAGGTAACACAAAGATAAGTTGCAAAATATGACAAAAACCAAGCCTTAGAGCTGATAGTCAACTGAACAGTGAACTATTGATAGTCAAGCATTCAAGTGCATCCCCACCTCTGCTTTTATGACTTGTTCATAATTTTTTATCACATCAATGAATTTTTCTCTAGACAGATCCCATCCTGTTAGTAAATTTCCTTTCTGGAATGAAATACAAATTGAGTTTTCAATTACTTCCTTTTCTTCAGAATCTAGAAAATTCAATTTTAATTTGTAGCTGGGAAAGAGTAAATGGGAACATATGAGTTTGGGGTAAAATTATTTTAAAGTATAATTGTGAAACATGTTTCACATCTCTAAAATGAAGATAGTCTCTTAACATTTGTTATTGTTTTTATCTTGTGAGATTTTTATGCAGATTAAATGTGTTTACATATATAAGGCTCTATAGTCTTAGATCAATAACTGTCATTTAGTTACTAACAAATGTTAACTATCTTTTAATAGAGAATTTGAAGACTCAGGCCACTGTGAAGTACAATAATATTTAATGAACCCATCCTCATCATCGACCTCATGCCTAGAAGTTCCGCTCTATCGAGCTTTAACTCTGAGTCTGACATTATAAAGCTGTGCCCATATTTCTAGGATAGTATTGTTTTCTAGGATAGTATTAGTTTCTTTTTTTTTTTTTTTTTTTAGTATTAGTTTCTTTAATCCCCTTCAACAAATAGGCATACTTAGAAAGAATTACAAACATGCATTTAAAATAAGAAAAGTAGAAATAACTTTGACAGTCCATAGGTCATCTATTAAATTTGAATGGAAAATGAACAAAATAAAATACACCACTTAATTTTAAGCTGAATTTGATACTGTTATAGTTGATCCTGCTGTATGGTATTTGGTTAAAGGGCTAAAAGAAAGTAAAACAATTGTGTAATTTATGGTTAACTGTGTTAAAGTCTGGATGCACCTACTGAAGCACCTAGTTTAGCGAATGTAATGTGTTTGAGGCACCACACTATTGTTATTATGATAGCTAACTGAAAGAGTTAAAGGGTAATGGTCAAAGTTAATGGTCAAAGGGTTAAAGGGTAAAGTAGAAGCAATTCTTCAAAATTAACAAGCTATTTAACAAGTTATGCATCATTATGGAATGAGGTATTTCATAATTTTCAGTATAAGTGAAGTTCTCATTTCAATTTCAAAATTTATTTTAAAAGTTCTATGTTAAATAGATATTATTGTAAAATCTGTTATATATAACCCACCTTATTAATTTGAGTATGTTGAATCACATTTCATTCTAACTTATGACAGGAATATCACTGTAAGCATCAATTACTCTATACTTTGTTATCCTGGGACCACAGCTTGAATTACTGCCACGCTGTCAAGAGTCACTTCATGTTATTGCCATCACTATGCCTCTAGCAAATCTCTCTCCTAAATTCATTACTTTTAATCGAGGGTTTTCAAAACTTACTTGACCATGCACCATTTTTCATATTACAATGCATAAACAGAACACAATGAAGAAGTCATGAAATAAAATGTACTCTAAAATTAGAGTAGATGCTCCAAAAGTATTTGAGATTAGAAATGATTAAAAGATTGGCATTTGATAATCATACATGCAGGTCAGGAAGCAACAGTTAGAACTGAACATGAAACAACAGACTGATTCCAAATAGGAAAAGGAGTACGTCAAGGCTGTATATTGTGACCCTGCTTATTTAACTTATATGCAGAGTATATCATGAGACACGCTGGGCTAGATGAAGCGCAATCTGGAATCAAGATTGCCGGGAGAAATATCAATAACCTCAGATATGCAGATGACAACACCCTTATGGCAGAAAGTGAAGAAGAACTAAAAAGCCTCTTGATGAAAGTGAAAGAGGAGAGTGAAAATGTTGGCTTAAAGCTCAACATTCAGAAAACTAAGATCATGGCATCTGGTCCCATCGCTTCATGGGAAATAGACGGGGAGACAGTAGAAACAGTGTCAGACTTCATTTTTTTGGGCTCCAAAATCACTGCAGATGGTGACTGCAGCCTTGAAATTAAAAGATGCTTACTCCTTGGAGGGAAAGTCATGACCAACCTAGACAGCATATTAAAAAGTAGAGACATTACCAACAAAGTAACGTCTGGTCAAGGCTATGGTTTTTCCAGTAGTCATGTATGGATGTGAGAGTTGGACTGTGAGGAAAGCTGAGCACCTAAAAATTGATGCTTTGGAACTGTGGTGTTGGAGAAGACTCTTGAGAGTCCCTTGGACTGCAAGGAGATACAACCAGTCCATCCTAAAGGAGATCAGTCTTGGGTGTTCACTGGAAGGACTGATGCTGAAACTGAAACTGCAATACTTTGGCCACCTCATGCAAAGAGTTGACTCATTGGAAAAGACCCTGATTCTGGGAGGGATTGGGGGTAGGAGGAGAATAGGACGACAGAGGATGAGATGGTTAGATGGCATCACCGACTCGATGGACATGAGTTTGGGTAAACTCCGGGAGTTGGTGATGGACAGGGAGGCCTGGTGTGCTGCGATTCATGGAGTTGCAAAGAGTCGGACACGACTGAGCGATTGAACTGAACTGAAACATATTAAAAAAAAATTTAGTAATCCAAAAAAGACATGTAAAATTGTACGCCAAGGCACATTAGACCAGCAATTGGACAGGTAGTTGGCAAAGCTATGAATCAAAGAAAAAATGAAAATAATTGTTTAAAGTTTTATGTAATTTAGCTTTCAACTTCATGATGGGATTTGCAAATGAAAAGTACTTTCTTAAACCAGATCTTTCACGATCACAAGAACTCTATAAATGAGTTTGATATTTTTCATATATATTTTTAAATGAATTGTAAAAGGATAATTAAGCACAAATTTTTATTATTAAAATTTTATTATCAAAAGTTGTTAATCACTTACTAAGAATCTACCATATCTCAGGCACTGCACTGAGCATATATTTAACACTCAAGGCAACCATATGAGATATGGAAGATTATAACTTCTATTTTCTAGATGAAGTAATTGAGACCTTTGAGCAGTTAAGCATATTCGTAAAAGTTACTCATCAAATAAACAACTTGTACTTATCTCTCTTGAGGTGCCTCAGAATCTGAAAGCAGAACTTATTTATCAAATAGTAATTTTATAAATATTTGCCTCCAGAAAGAAGATAATTCATTCAAAGTGTTTAAAAGTTTCACACACGCATCAAAATAGGCTTGTCATAAATTTTCTTTGTCTCAGTGTGTGTGTGCTCATTCCTTCAACCGTGTCGGACTCTCTGTGACCCCACGGACTGTACCTCACCAGGGTCCCCTGTCCATGGGATTCTTCAGGCAAGAATAATGGAGTGGATTGCCATTCCCTTCTCCAGGGTATCTTCCTGACCCAGGGATCGAACCTGCATCTCTTATGTCTACCTGCAGTGGCAGGTGGATTCTTTATCACTAGTCCCACCTGGGAAGCCCAAAGAGGACCTAGATATTCTTATTAATACATGGGTGGCTTGCACGTTGCCTCTAGACAGAGTTGAGGACATAGATTAATGTTTTCTCTACCTCTGCCCTTTTATATTTGGGGTTATATTACCATCTCAGAAAAATGTACCCTAAAGATCTGTGCTCTTATGTGTAAAGAAATGCTTATGATGCTCAAACTTTCTTAGTTTCTTTTAATAAAACTAAGCATCAACAAGGCCATTTTAACAAAGATGAGTGAGGTTGGGGATGGCCTGGGGGGCTGGATCAGAGTTAGATCCCAGGAGTCTCTAAAACATATTTCTGCCCCTTGTTTTCCTGATTCCCAAAAATATATTTCCTTGTAGCATGAAGCAATCATTTCTCATTGGTGGTCATCTGTCAATTATAGAATATATGCTCTCAAGAATTTTATATTAGATATTAAGATAAGAATTTTGAAGAGCTTCTGTGAAAAATTTACTCAAGCCTAAGACCTGTGAAAAAAGCATTCCTTTCTATTCTAGACTCATATCGTGTCTGAAAGAACTGAAGTTATTTTGCTACCAGCCCTGGAGAAACGCACTGACCAAGAAAATTACAGTCTAGTTGAATCCAATTATAAGGCACATAAGAACCTCACTACATCCAGTTGTGTGCTATTTCTTTAATCAATATTTTCAGTTCCTCACTTATGCATGATAAGTTGCTTCAGTCGTTTCCAACTCTGTGGGACCCCATGGACTGCAGCCTGCCAGGCTCTTCTGCCCATGAGATTCTTCAGGCAAGGATAATGGAATGGGTTGCCATGCCCTCCTCCATAGCACATAGCATTTTCTAGACTCAGGGACTGAACCCACATCTCTTACTTCTCCTGCACTGGTAGGTGTGTTCTTTACCACTAATACAACCTGGGAAGCCCTCCTTGCTTACAGAAGTACCCTGATACCAAATCTATTATTAGAGATGAGTTGTCACAAGTAACAGACCCTAAACTGTTCAACCGTTGAAAAACAGATAAAGCAAGGGAGAGAATGATCCACTTGATTCTTCAAAGATTCATGGTTAATGACCCTTATTGTGTGGTTTGGAAACATTTGGCTAAATGGCTACTCCTTTTGCAAACCGATAGGAAATTTTCAGAACACTGGTATTTTGACTAATTCTTGAAACTTTCAGTTAAGTCCTTCAAGAAAGAGTTATGCCTGGGCTAAAGTTGATGTGTTACTAAGCAAAGAAGGAGTAAACTACAATTCTGCTTAAAGAGGTTGTTCATGTCACGAGCTATAATGTTAGTTGATTAACAGTCTAATAATTATGTGGAGCATCAAGGGGTTTGAAAACCTGCACTTTCTATCCCAAGCTGTGGGTAATATACAGAGAGACAGTGAGAATGGAAATGGAATGGAACGTTTGATCAGAGCAAAAGGAAACCCTATAACTCCAGATTTCCAGCAAACACCTCCTAGAGAATACTCACCTAAAGAAGGAGACAATTTTATCTTTAAAAGATGGATGGATGGGATAAGATATATATGTGCATTCCCACATCAGGCTATTCTTTTGATTGTCTTCATGGCAGAGGTCATTATAGAATGATGATCATGAGACTGAGGGAGAGGGTGGATGAGACTGACAGGAAAAATAATTTGATGACCCAGCTCTCTGGCTTGGTTACCAGGCTAAGCAATCAAATGAAAATGGGTTAGAATCCAACATTTTTAAGGAAATTGCATTATTAAAATGACTCTAAGTCTCATCAAGAGTGTATTCCTGTAATTAGACCAATTTTCCAGTCACCAAACTCACCCAGTAGGGAGGGAGTTTCTAAAACTGTGCAGTCCCAGGATAAGTCATTCTTTCACATGCCCATCCCCCACATGTCCACTGTCAATATGAACAAGAAGCTGCCACCAACATCCCCCATCCCCTAACAAGGAGCTTTCAGAAGCCAAATAAGGAATTTAGTCAACTACCAGAGAATACCCACTATTCCTTATTATTTTCCAGGAATACCATGGTGTTTTATCATCACCATTTTTTGAAGTAGTTTCTATGGTAATAATCTTTCCTGTTCTCCACCAACAGAAGTTGCTGGCCTGAGGCAGTAAGTGAAAAACTCTTTAACTGGACTATAAAGAGTTACATTCCAACTTGATAGAAAGGTCTACACTTAACACAGATCCTGAACTTGAATTTGCTTCAGTATTTAATAACTCTGTGAGTCTGTGAATTGTCTCATTTTAGAGAAGGTATGAAAGGCATTTCCAAAGAGAAAAGCATGTTCATGCTAATATACGGGAAGAATGTGTGTCTGTATGCCGAGTGGCTAAAAATGTGGCTTAGAGTAGTGTCTCTGATGCCCTAAAATCCATTACATTCTGAAATGAGTGATAATTATGCTCTACTTTCTAGTATTCTTTATAGGAATGGGATAAATCTGATAAATCTACTGGAATTCCTGGGGGGACGTTTCCTCAATCTTAAGAATGAAATAGAGTCATAACTTTCCTCTCATTAGGATGTGGTTGTGTCTGGAGGTATGGCCTGGAAATGCTGCTGCCATCTTGTTACTAACCTGAAGTTGATACCATTACCAGAGACACAACAGAATATTTGAAAGTACCTGGGCACTGGATGACAAGACTACTTGTTCTGTGCCTGGAGCTGACCCTACCACAAACTACCATTTTTAGATGCTGCTTGAGCAGGCTTGAGCTGAGATTTTCTGTGACTTCAGATCTGAACATTCTATACTATACAGTAGATTTTCAGTGGATGGAATTGAGTCCAAATGTTTAAGGCAACCATAAGTGAAGTCGCTCAACCATGTCCGACTCTTTGCGACCCCATGGACTGTAGCCTACCAGGCTCCTCAGTCCATGGAATTTTCCAGGCAAGAGTACTGGAGTGGGTTGCCATTTCCTTCTCCAGGAGATCTTCCCGACCCAGGGATCAAACCCGGGTCTCCCGCACTGCAGGCAGATGCTTTACCGTCTGAGCCACCAGGAAAGCCAAAAAAAGCAACCATAACTACCTATCAATTCCTATAAAAGTAAAAAATATTAATAAATAACTCTAAAAGTGAAAGTGTCATCACTCAGTTGTGTCCGACTCTTTGCAACCACATGGATTGTAAACCGCCAGGCTCCTCTGTCCATGAGATTCTCCAGGCAAGAATACTGGAGTGGGTTGCTATTCCCTTTTCCAGGGGATTTTCCCAACTCAGGAATTAAATCTGGGTCTCTTGCATTGCACACAGATTCTTTACCATCTGAGCCACCAAGGAAGCCTTAAAAATATTAATGAATAACTCTAACCCAGCCCATTTTATTGTTTTCTGTTTTTCCCTGGCTCTAGAGTTCTAAACCAAGAAATATACATCTGCCTAAAATAATGAAGAAATATAAAATGTAAACTGTAAAGAAATCATGGGAGATAAAAAATTTCTTCTAGCTCAAAGAATTTATAAACTTGAACAAACACAAGCTTAGACAGTAAAGGGCAAAATCAATAGAATATAGTACTTTTAAAGTGGATATAGCATATGGGGCACTATTCTAGTTATATCATTTGATCCTCAAAAGAGAGAGAGATTTATATCCATATTTGGAAACAAGGAAATGAAAGCTCAATGAGTTAGAGGAGACATATTTCAAACCTTCTTTCCCAAACACCATACATTTTCCTAAAGAAAATGATTACATCCCAAAATAAAGTAAAAGAACATATAGTCCTTTGTTACATAAAATTGTAACTATGATCAATACTTTTCTAATTTTGACAGTTATAAGACTCTATTTTAAATTTTAGGAGATAATGTGAAGCTGTTCATTCAAAACTTACTTTGTTCATTCAAAACTCTGAATCAGTTAAACTTGGGCGTTCTTCAGCGTACAAACAAAAAACATGACAGGTTGGAGGATCTGGGAAAGCATCCTTTGTACAATTGTTATTAGATGCTGAAAGCTTAGAAATATGTTAGAGGAAAAGATTGAAAAAAGATAGCAATTACTTTGTTCTACTCGTTCTTTCAGTCAAAGAAACATGCCTCGCAAGACAATTTCAGACTATTATCAAACATACAATCTCTCATTAATTTATTACTTGAGACATTATATTTTTATTAATTTTAGTATAAACCCCACAGTGTCCATTTTAGGGATGTGCTATTTTTCCATTGATTCAAATAGGTAGGCTATTTTCTTTTTAATAATTTAAATATAATTAATCATTGTAGCAGAAAGCTTTTCTAAATTCATATATTTGGTGAATAAAAAAAGAAACATTGGCTTCAAAATAATTTAGTTAGAATTTGTCTATTTTAAAATGATTTTCACTGTAAAACTTGTTAATTTCCCCTGAAAGTCTTCTCATAATGAGCTTATTTAGCAACTGGTCAAATTTTTAAAATGTAAACTGTAAATGACTCAGATTACTGAAAGCCAGAACATGTCTTTTCTATGTATTAATTAGACTACGATGTATATAAACTTGTGGAAAATATGGATTAACTAAGAGTAATATGACTGCCATTAGGCAAAGCAGTAGCTTACTGTAATTAGATGTTCAAAAATAACCCGAGAAAGATTATAATTTATTGGCAAAAAATTAAAAAGAAAATACTTACAAATTTTAATAATGAAGAATTAATTCCAAATTTAAAGCTAGGCCTCCCAGATGGTACAGTGGTAAAGTATCCACTGCTAATGCAGGAGATGCAAGAGACATGGGTTCGATCCCTGGGTCAGGAAGATCCCTTGGAGTAGAAAATGGCAACCCATTCCAGTGTCCCTGCCTTGAAAATTCCAGACAGAGGAGCCTGGAGGACTACAGTTTACAAAGTCACAAAAAGTGGGACATGACTGAGCGACTGAGTATGCACATACACACACATACACACACACACCAGTAATTAATAAAGCAAGATGGGTACAGTAGCACCCATGTAGTTCCCAAGTTCTGAGAGATTATATAAGCCTACATATATTGAAGGCAAAACGAGCCCTTGACTGTCAGTAAACATTACCAAGTGTTCACCAATGACCAATTTTTCTGCCCCTTTCCGTTTCCCTTGGTTAAATGCGGCACTGGGACTACATCTGACTGGAGATAAGCTGAGATAAAGTGTGCCTCTTCTGGGATAAAGCCCAGAATGGGCATGAGTCCATGTATTTCCTTTTATTGCTATGGTGATCAAGAAGATGCAGCTGCAGGATATATGGTGCCTTCAACAGTCTGGGACCCTGAATGACTTTATGGAACAAAGCTCTAGCTACAAAACTGACATGTTGCAAAGCAAGGGGTAAACTTTTATGTTGGCGGTGGTGGTTGTTTAGTCGCGAAGTCGTGTCCAACTGTTACAGTAACCCCAAGGACAGCAGCCGGCTAGGCTCGTCTGTCCACGGGATTCTCCAGGCAAGAATACTGGAGTGGGTTGCCATTTCCTTCACCATTTGTTATGTTAAACCACTGAAATTTTGTGATAATCTGAGGTTACTGACATGTAACCTCAGCTATCCTGACTAATACAAATCTCTTGGAGAAATAATTCTCTGTAATATTAAGAAGAAAGAAAATGCTATTCACCAATTCATGTATATACTGTATCTGGTCAAAAGCACTTGTTTTCATTCTACACACAGAAAAATATTTTTTTTTCAAGATGTGAAAGGGTCTAATTAAGCCGATGACACATTTTTAAGTCCAATGTCTGTTCTTTCAAGCATAGGCACAATTTATGGTAAATTCAATATAAATAGAATTATTAGAATTTAAAGTATAAGGTAGATTTGCTTCTAAACCCATTCTGGAAAGCATTTATATATGTGTGTGTATGTGTATACATATATATATATAATATGGAAGAATATTAATAATCATCATATGTATATACATACATGTAATCTCCAAGATGATTTACCTACTCTGAGTTTACCAAGTAAAAGTGAGGATGTCATTCTTGCAGGCTAACTGACATCAATGTTGGAATGTCAAAGAGATAGGGAAAAGCCTGCTTCACATTTGCTCAATGGCTTTTAGTATGGGCAGTTTGGTGAAATTTATAAATGTTAGAAATGAATAATTTATTTTCACTCAATCTAGTGTCATCCGGGGTGGACAAGTTTTACTTTCTTAAGGAAAAATTTGAAAACTGTAAATGTTTTGATATTTCTACCCTTTCTTTTATTTCCCAAGATTGCAATACCAGAAATATTTCTAAAAATTTACAATTTTCCTGAGTCCTGTGAAGTTTGTGCAATTCTCACATCTCAATTTAGTCCAGAAATAAACATGTCCGACCTTGCAAGATAGAAACATACATAACAATGAATTTAATTATATGTATTAACACAAACATTTTTAAATACGTCATTAACATCAAAATACACATCAATGAAGGACCAAAAAAAAAAAAAGGTCTGACTGTAAGATCCATACTAACACTTGAAATCATAAAATTGAGGCCAACATGTGTGCTGTGCTGTGCATAGTCACTCACTCATGTCTGACTCTTTGTGACCCCATGGACTGTAACCCACCAGGCTCCTCTGTCCATGGGGATTCTCCAGGCAAGAATATTGGAGCCGGCTGCCATGCCCTCCTCCATGGTCATGGGGATTTCCCTACCAAGGGATCGAACCCAGGTCTCACACATTGCAGGCGGATTCTTTACCAGCTGAGCTACCAGGGAAGCCAGAGACCAACATAATTAAGCTAACACAACACCAATATAATTTCAGATTAATGAAGCTAAAAAAATTAACTCAGATGTAATTAGCTTCCAATAGACATATATTGAATATATGATGATACATCAACATAATATTATTTTTCTCAGATATTTAGAGAGCACATTCTCCATATGTGATAAAAACAGGCACTTTGGTTAGGAAATCTTCTAAGAAATATCATTACTTGTCTTTTTTTCTTCCTTAAATAAAAGCACAGGTTGTCTCCAGGTTGAAGTAAGACTTGTACTATAAGTAATAGTTCATAAATAATAGCTTTTATTTGTTGATTTGTTTTGACAGTCTCTCTCTCTCTGAAAGCTCATTTAATACTCATAACAATCCTATGAGTTGAACACTATAAATAATCACATTTTAAAATCAGAAAACTGTGATAGAGGTTGAAATAATTTTCTCAAGGTTACAGACATGGGAGAGCTTGGATTTTAACCCAGGCACTCTGGTTTCAGAGACTGAATTGATATTTGTTAAGTATATGCTACACTTACTAAACCACTCACTGAAAAATAGACATGATAACTTTAGGACAAAAACATTTTGCTTATACATGTACTTAACAATTTGTACAAAACCCTAATATACTTATAAAAAACCCAACCACTTGCTTACAGACAATGTGCCTATTTCCTCATAGGCTGTGAGAACAGGAGAGGAATCTGAAAGAGATATGATCAAATGGCATCTTTCATGGTATCAGGAATGTGATCTCAAGGCAGCCTTGAGATAGACTGTGTGGATTGAAAGTGTTAAACAATTTAGAGATCATAAACGATCTTAAAGGTCATTTATAATTTCGGGTGGTGATGAACTGACGCCCTCAGGGGTTCCCATGGTAGCAGGACTGTCTATCCCACCACAAAAGGCTCCGGATTGCTTCCTTCTTCCTACCCTGCCCCTCCTCCTGTCTTCCTTGTCATCCTTTTCTGTGTGCTTTTTTTAAGTATTCTCTCTTCAGTCACTGTCAGACTTGACAACTCTCCCTTTATCATGCTGTAGGCAGCAGGGGTCTGCCTCTAACAAGCCTGCATCCTAGATAACAGATAAGCTGGGGATTTGAAACTTTGTGGCTGTGTTAGAAGTAAGAGTAAACGATTCCCCTGGGGTTAAGGAACTCCAACACAAGTACTGCAAAATTAAATAAAAATTGAAATTTCAAATAAGAGGTTTAATTTTCCCTATCAAAAATAATAGAAAATATTTCCTTCCTTTTGATTTTCTTAAAGCATTTACTTTGGAAAACTTCCAAAGTACTCTTCCTCTCTTTGAAATATATGGATTGTTTTGAAACCTAGATGGGCCTTTTCTCAGCATTTAGACTAAGGGACATCATCAAGGGAAGTAGTACCCCCATCTCTCAGTTCCTGTGGGAGCGAGGTTGCTCAATTTTTGGGGCACCTTGCTCCAGAGGCAAAACTCTCTCTTGTCAAAAGATATAGAAGATAGATGAAGATCTCAAAAGACGAGAAGGTTGTCTCTCCCCAGATAAAGCTAACCAATTAACAAAGATGGTCATCCCAATTACCAGGTAAATTTATGATGTGTTATGTGTGACAAATGGTGCTATCAAGTTCTCTCTACTGACTAGTTATCATATATACTGAGAACATGTATGCAGGGGGTTGTATCCAGTTATTTATATGAAAAGGGTATTTTCTGTCTTTGCCATCACTTAATGAGTTGCCTGTAATGCTGCCACACTAATTTAATGCTTTGCTGTTGTTCAGTTGCTAAGTCATGTCTGACTTTGTGACCCCAGGGACTACACAGCGTTAACAGTCTTCCCTGTCCTTCACTATCTCCCAGAGTCTGCTCAAATGCATGTCCATTGAGTTGGTGATGCTATTTAACCATCTCATTCTCTACCACCCTTTTCTCCTTTTGCTTTCAATGTTTCCCAGCATCAGGGTCTTTTCCAATGAGTCAGATCTTCACATCAGGTGGCCAAAGTATTAGAGCTTCAGCATCAGTCCTTCCAATGAATATTCAGGGTTCATTTTCTTTAGGATTGACTGGTTTGATCTCCTTGCAGTCCTTATTCAATCATAAAAGCATCTTCCTTCTCTACTACCTTTGAGGATTTCTGGGGTTGAAAATATTTTGTTTATAATCATATCTTTCCAATAGAAGGGTGGCATTGTCTCAGTCAGCAGACACTTCGTGTCACTTACTGTGATTCTTGGGAGTTTATTAACAGTTTTCAGAGACTAATGATCCACATCATATTTTAGTTAGTTTGAGTTTGGAGATACATGGCAACTGGATAAATAAGATATTACTACACATGTCATAAAACAGGTGAAGGTATGTGGACATACATAGTTTATATAGCAACCCAGAGATGTATGATATTCCATACAAATTAATTTTTCAGAGGAATGAGGTTTAAACTTTTAAGTTAAAAATACCATTTTGCTTCATGCACTTTAAAAATATATAAGCAGAAGGTAGAAATAGCTGAGCTTTCTCCATCCTATAATGGCTGAATATACATTACTTTACCACATCACCCATTATATATAAAGATTGATATACCTTTGCCTCCAGAAATACTGACATTGTCTTGGATAAAGAAGACTGTATGTGTCTGTATGTATAATTAAATATGGCTATACTTTTGCTAGTTCAATAAAGTATACTGAACACTTTTGGTGCCTGTCTGTACTTCCTTTATTAAATCCAGTTGCTATGAGTGTTGCCTGTTAAAGATTCACAGTTGATTCCTTTGGAGAATTTCCCTTTGCGACAGGAAGCTGCTTCACCTAGGAGATTACCAGTCTCCTTCCCCAAAGTCAATAACTAATAGATGCACTTACAAGAGGCCAGTCCCTTTGTCTCAAGGTAGGAACAACTATGGCAAAAGTCATGCAACAAAGTCTCCTTCAGTTTCCATGAAGTCAGGCTGAATCTAGACTCCAGAGAACATTTTTACTTAGCGATGCCTTCTCTCACTTTCTTCGCCTGCTTATCTTGAAAATACATTGTCAACAAAATACTAGAAGGGGATGCCTAAAAGCATAACTCACTATATTTTAAGACATTTTCTTCCAGTATTTTTTATTTGTATATGTGTATTCATAAAAATGTGCCTTATTAGAGTTTTCTATTTTGAGATTATATTACACATTCTTTACCTGGTTTTTCCACTTAATATTTCCATTCTCTATCTGCAATATAAAAAGGAAGTTTTGATGGTTAAACCTCTGGTAATCCCTCTTTTTACAATCTATTCTGCTTTGCATTTCCCTATGGTCCTTATTATACTGTACCTACACAATAGTTATGTGCGTACATAATCCACCTCTTTGGTTTCATTAGTACCTTTGCCGCTGCTGCTGCTGCTGAGGTAGGAACTAAATTGAATAATTTTTACATCTCATAAAATGCCTAACCAAGGGCCTTATACATATCAGTTTTAAGAAAAATAACCAAGAGTCCAATCAAAATATGCTGAAAGGATGGTATTAATTTTACAGCTATAAATAGAAAAAGTTGATCTAAAAAACAATTGCCAAAATCACAATTACCAAACAATTAATTAATATCTGTTATCAATATTCTTTGAAAACTTTCAATCTACTGAAATTAACTATTTTAATCAAGATATATTTGAAAACACATTTCCTCTCACATCTCCTAAAAAATATGTATTTTTACATCTTTATGAAATCATTCCTTCCTTTTATCAGATTCAGTATCTAAGACTCTAATACATTTATAATATTTTCTTTGTAAAAAAAAAGGTAGAATGCATTTTATGACATATTCAACTAACAGCATTAAAATGAGCATTTAGGAGGTTTCAAATTGTCATTTGAATAATTTGAACTATATGGCAATCCTAAATGGCAATAGGCTAACATTTTAGGAAATGCTTTCTTATCTTAAAAACTTTTTACTCTGCTGCAAATTGAGTTGTACAAGGGTAATTCCCCATGGGACGGTGCTTGGAGGTGAGAGCTAGGGAAAAGATGGATAGTTTTCCAATAACAGAAGTGACAGTATATTTCTTCTGCCTCCCTATAGGTGACAGTAAATATCCAGTGTGACTACTATACTAGAAAATCATTTGACCCCCTTTGTTTTTAATGACAAATACATTTCTCAAGAGTATTACTTCTTGAAGACCATGGCTCTTTTTATTAAAGAAAAAATAATCCATCAGGCAAGTTTATGTTACTCAGATTGACATCTTTAGATCTACCAAAATAGCTTAAACTGTAACTTATTTTCCCATCAGCTGTGTTGAAGCAGCTTTGCCAGAACACACAAGAAATAATACATATCTTCCTGAGGTTAATGTTGTATTTCTTGGGCAGCACAATTGAATCAAAATGACATGCACAAAAAAATTAAGTTTAGTATAGATTTCCAGTTTGAAAAGCTGTTTATTTTCCTTACACTTTCTATAATATTTAAATTTTATATAAGCATGTAAAAATTGTATAAGTGACCATTAAATAGTAAGAGTTAACAGTTATGAATGCTTATCATAGCCATATATTCATTTAGTCTTCACAACTAAATAATGAAATGGTCACTATCATCATTATTTCTACTTTGCAGCTAAAACTTGTAAGGCACAGAAATGAAGTACTTTGTCCATGATTACAAGGCTAAGATTGGAACTCACATATCCTGGTGCCACAGTTTGTATTCCTAACCATTAAGACATACGACTCTCATAAGACATAACAAATAATGAGGGAAACGCATGACTGACTTGAATCATATGTGCTCTCTCTAGACGTCAAAGCCCCTAAAGTGCTCAGTTTCAACTCTACCACCCACCACTGAAGACCATGAAGTTTTCAACTCCTGGACTTCCTCTGCAGATCACTTGATAACTATTGAAAGGAATGTATCCATTTCCTAAGGATTAGCATGTATTATTTTAGATTTTCTTGGGAATTCTGTAGTCAACTGAATTCACTTTACTTTCACCTACTTTCTGTCATCTTTCTCCAATGTTCCCATCCCCATGATGAAATTCGTATTCTCTCTTGATTCATTCCCCTGATGGTTCCCTTCTCTCCCCAATTTTCTGTGTTATCCCTAGAGAGCCTGTTTCATTGTAAATGAACTCCTCAACATCATAAACTGTTTGTGAGAACACTCAGTTCTACATCTGACCTTTCTAAAACCTGACCCTCTCCCAAGTACTTGGATTCCTGTGAGTTTTCTCAGCTGGAGGTGTCTCTGTCTTCAGCATTTGAGGGGTATTCCTGGGAGGCTTTCCAAAGATCACCCCTCCAGAGTCTGCAGATTCCTTCCAGTCTTTGAGCCTCATGCTGCACTGTACCCAGCCTTGTGTCTATTAACTACCAGCTTCCACGTAACAGCCCTTTATTTACTGGAGGCTTTTGTATTTGACATCAGGTTTTCTCTCACTATAACCCTCTAATTATTTGACTAACTTCAGCGTCCAAATATATGATGCAAAAATAACTTAACCTCTATGTTCTTTGACTTCTTCAGGTGTAGTGAAATTTCCTGTGGTGGTATGAAGAATGTTGGCCCCACAATCTATGCTTATGGTGTCAAGCCTGAATATGTTACATCACCTGGCAAAAAACCAGACTTTTCCAATGTAATTAAAATAATTACAGCCATATGTCAGAAAAATTGTGGATTTGGTCTCAGACCACTGCTATAAAGAAAGCCACACAATTTTTTGTTTGTTTCCCAGTGCATGTAAAAGTTATGTTTCCACTATACTATAGTCTATAAAGTGTACAGTAGCATTATGTCTAAAAAAACAACATACATATCTTATTTAAAATATATTTTATAGCTAAAAATGTTCACAAGCATTCTGAGCCTTCAGTGAACTATAGTAGTACTATGAAAGATCACTGATCACCTAACATAATAATAATGAAAAACTTTGAAATATTTTGAGAATTACCAAACTGTGATACAGAGACATGAAATGAGCAAATACCACTGAAAAAAAAAATTCTGATAGACATGCTAGATGCAGGATTGTCCCAAATGTCCAATTTGTATTTCTTTAAAAATCTGTGAAGTACAATAAGGCAAAGAAGAATAAAATGATGTATGCCTTAACCAGTTGACTTTAAGACATAGCGATTTTCCTGAACTATTTGGGTAGGCTTGATCCAACCACATGGGCTTCGAAGAGCAGAGCTTGAGAGAGTGAGCTCAAAGGAGACACTGCAGAAAGGGAAGTTAGAGGAAGTTAGAGAGACATGAAAGTGAGACAAAGCACACGCTATTGGAGGGGGCAACATGGCAAGGAATGCAGGAGACGTTAAGTTGCTGAGAGAGGACAGCAAGGAAGTGGAAACTCTAGCTCTACAACCATAAAGAAATGAATTCTGCCACCAACATGAATGAGCTTGGAAACCAATTTCCTCCTTCCATCCTCCTCCCCTCAGAGCCTATAGATAAGAGCCCTCGTTGCTGACACCTTGATTTTTGCCTTGTGAGACCTGCATCAAAGAAACCAGACAAAAATCTCCACCCCAAACTTCTGATTTACAAGACTCTGAGACAGTGAATTATTTAAAGCTACTGAGTTTGTGATAATTTGTTACAATAGCAGTAGGAAGCTAACATATCACGGCCTCCTAAATATCTTGCCTCAGAGCCTTTAGAACGATATTTTCATCGGTTGGAAATCCTCTTCTCTCATGGCTCAGCAGGTTTAAGTACTCAGAATCCCTACCACCCCCTAGATTACTGTTATGTGTTCCAAACTTCAGAAAATACACTATATACGTGACACATAGTATTTTTTTTTTTTTACTCGTAATCATTTGTTTAATGTTTTTTCCCTACTATCCTGTTAGAAGCCACACTACTGATTGTAGCCATACTATATCCTAACACAGTACTTAAAATTAGTAGCTATTCCATAAAATTGAACTGGGTAGTATTTTACCAAACAAAAGAAATTTAAAAAATAAAGTCACTGAAAATGGACATGGATTTGTCAACACTCACTTTCAATGGGAAAACCCATTAATAATAATCTTGTCAAGATCCTCTAACCACGACACTGAAAGTGAAAGTTGCTCAGTTGTGTCTGACTCTTTGCGACCCCATGCACTATAGAGTCCATGGACTTCTCTAGGCCAGAATACTGGAGTGGGTAGCCATTCCCTCCTTCGGGGATTTTCCCAACCCAGGGATCAAACCCAGATCTCCCACATTGCAGGTGAATTCTTTACCAGCTGAGCCACAAGGGAAGCCCAAGAATTCTGGAGTGGGTAGCCTATCCCTTCTCCAGGGGATCCTCCTGATGCAGGAATCGAACTGGGGTCTCCTGTACTACCAGCAGATTCTTTACCAACTGAGCTACAAGGGAAGCCCTAAACACTGAGATTCAGTAAAAGCATATTGTCGTTCAGCCGCCAAGTCATGTCTGGCTGTTTCAAAACCCCAAAGACTATAACCCACCAGCCTACTCTATCCATAGGATTTCCCAAGCAAGAATACTGGAGCAGGTTTTCCTTTCCTTCAGGGGGTCTTCCTGACTCAGGGACTGAACCTGAGTCTCCTGCATTGGCAGGCAGATTCTTTACCACTGAGACACAGCTTTGTAAATAAGACAACCCAAGTGTACAAATTCACAGAATTGTTTTGCTATTATAATTACTCATGTAAAACAGATAGTAGTATCAGTTCAGTTCAGTTCAGTTCAGTCGCTCAGTCGTGTCCGACTGTCTACGACCCCATGAATTGCAGCGCGCCAGGCCTCCCTGTCCATCACCAACTCCCGGAGTCTACCCAAACTCATGCCCATCTAGTCAGTGATGCCATCCAGCCATTTCATCCTCTGTTGTCCCCTTTTCCTCTTGCCCCCAATCCCTCCCAGAATCAGGGTCTTTTCCAATGAGTCAACTCTTTGCATCAGGTGGCCAAAGTATTGTAGTTTCAGCTTCAGCGTCAGTCCTTCCAGTGAACACCCAGGAATGTTCTCCTTTAGAATGGACTGGTTGTATCTCCTTGCAGTCCAAGGGACTCTCAAGAGTCTTCTCCAACACCACAGTTCCAAAGCATCAATTTTTAGGTGCTCAGCTTTCCTCACAGTCCAACTCTCACATCCATACATGACTACTGGAAAAACCATAGCCTTGACCAGACGTTACTTTGTTGGTAATGTCTCTACTTTTTAATATGCTGTCTAGGTTGGTCATGACTTTCCTTCCAAGGAGTAAGCGTCTTTTAATTTCAAGGCTGCAGTCACCATCTGCAGTGATTTTGGAGCCCAAAAAAATGAAGTCTGACACTGTTTCTACTGTCTCCCCGTCTATTTCCCATGAAGCGATGGGACCAGATGCCATGATCTTAGTTTTCTGAATGCTAAGCTTTAAGCCAACTTTTTCACTCTCCTCTTTCACTTTCAGCAAGAGGCTTTTTAGTTCCTCTTCACTTTCTGCCATAATGGTGGTGTCATCTGCATATCTGAGGTTATTGATATTTCTCCCGGCAATCTTGATTCCAGCTTGTGCTTCTTCCAGCCCAGCTTTTCTCATGATGTACTTCTTCTGCATAGAAGTATATAAGTATTCAGAAGATGTATTTCTTCTGCATAGAAGTTAAATAAGCAGGGTGACAATATCCAGCCTTCATGTACTCATTTCCCTATTTGGAACCAGTCTGTTGTTCCATGTCCAGCTCTAACTGTTGCTTCCTGACCTGCATACAGGTTTCTCAAGAGGCAGGTCGGGTGGTCTGGTATTCCCATCTCTTTCAGAATTTTCCACAGTTTATTGTGATCCACACAGTTGAAGGCTCTGGCATAGTCAATAAAGCAGAAATAGATTTTTTTCTGGAACTCTCTTGCTTTGTTGATGATCCAGCAGATATTGGCAATATACAAAGGTACAAAAAATATAGTGCTAATAAACTCCTTTAACTTAATAAAACTGCTTTAGTGCTTTAAGCAAAAAAAATAATTTTCCACTTGTATATAGTCTGAATTTATGCTATGTCTATGCTGTGTACAATCCCAAATTAAAATATAACTTATGATTGAATATTTAAAGGCAACACACTAATCACAAAATTGTATTCTTACACTGAGTCCCATTTTGAATTGCTGCTCATCTAGCTAGAAATTTGTAATGAAATGAGAAATTATGTTATTTCATGAGTAAATAATGAAGTAGACAACACTGTATTCATTTTATATTTTTATCATATTCATAGCCTCATTATTTTTAAGTTAATCCATTGATTCTTAAAAATTAATCACAAACATGAATGTCTCAAAGTAATTATGTGCGTAGAACCCTTTGTAAACTGAGTTTGCTTTAAATCATCCCCGAGCCAAAAACCAATTCCTATCTTTAAAATGGTAGTGCATGCATGCCCAATCGCTTCAGTCATGTCTGACTCTGCGATTCTATGGACTATAACCCTCCAGACTCCTCTGTCTTTGGGATTCTCCAGGCAAGAATACTGGGGTGGCCTGCCATTTCCTTTTCCAGGGGATCTTCCCAACCTGGGGATCAAATACGGATTTCCCACATTGGAGGCAGGTTCTTTACCATCTAAGCCACCAGAGAAGGAGTACATAGGCAATTTATGTTGTTGGGCAGTAGTTTGCTTTCAAACAACTAGAAAAAAAATATTAAAAATCTTGAATTAGAAAAAAATTCAAAAACTAGAACTAAAAAAAAAAATTTAAAAACTAGAATTGGAAATAGTCATCCTTGACATCTGGGTATAATAACACATTATTATTTTGTCATGGTCATACAGATATAACTAATAGTGAAACATCTGCTATCAACAAAGTATTCTTATAGAGAATAACATACCTGACAATGTTTTGGATTTGATTTATGAATCTTTGAAATATTTTTAAATAAATATTTCAAAAATTTTGAAGAATAGGGTATTTTAGTGATTCTCATTCATTCTGAACATTCACATCATTGATATTGTAAAAGCTCTGCAGGTGATTTTTATGTGTAGCCAGAATTCCCAGTATAGTGGAAATATCTTAGCTTTGGAATTGAGCAGGCATATATTCTTATCCAATTCACTACTTACTCTCTGAGTACTTGACTCAAGTAGTGAATCTGATTGGACCTCAGTTTTCTCATCTATAAAGTGAAGATAATGTTACCCCCATTTGTTAGAAAATTGTAAGAATCAAATGAAATAAATGTATAGAAAATGTCCAACTGCACACCAAGATAAATTATTATTTCTTTCCTCTAGGTTTCAAGTGATAATATATTAATGCACTAACAAAGTATTAAGGTGAAAAGGAATAGGGTAGCTATTCTATCTTCTTGACTCAAATCAGAAAGTCAACTCAAGATGATCATCTTACTTCCTCTCTAATAGAGAACAAAAGCATTATAGCTACTACCAATAGGGATCTCAATTTCTGAAATAAATATTCTATCCTTTAAGATACTATAACATAAGGTTGGTGCCTGAGGATTTATAGATAATAATAACTGCTGGAGAAAGAAAATATGATTTAAGAGGCATCCTTGGATTCCATGTTCCTGAGAAAGTAGCCCCTGGTTCAGATACAGTGATATCACTTTAATGCCTGACTTATAGGCTTTAAGAGTATGAGGGGCAGCAGTTATAATCAAGTAACAGATTTAGTAAGACCACTAGCTTTCATTAAAGCTATTTTCTTAAAAATAGATTTCAATTATTAATAATTTATATTTTTTCATAAACTACATATTCTAGCTATATGGAAACACAAATCAAACTTAGTTAAAATACTCTGCACTTTACAACAGTCTCCCTGCTGAATAAATAACTCCATTAGAATGCATGTTAACACTGTGGTAGACTCATTTAATGTGCCTTGATATGGTAGACTAGAATACATGCATTTTTCCTTTTTAATTTAATCATAAAATGATACAATTAGAACATCTTAGAGCATAATTAGCATAATGAGTTAAAGGAGATGCAGAAAATAAAAATGACTTATCCAAGATAATATAGTAACTAGCAGAGCTTATATGGGAACACTAATGCTCTGACAGCCAGTTTATTTTATTTTATGTTTTTTTCCCCATGAAATGGTAATTTAGAAGAAAGAAGTTAGTTTTTATAGCTTATCAGCTCTCACTTACGAGAAATTTAAAACAAATCATTTTTTAAAGCAAGACTGAAGCAAAGGTTATATTTTTCAGTTTACTCAACAAGAGAACATATTTTCTGATGCTTCCTACATTGTGTTCAGTTAACAGTTAACTGAATTGTAGAACATTCAGTTGGTGTCTATAGAGGATTGGAGAATTGTTTGCTCTGAGGAAGATTCCCAGACTTCTGATGTCAGAAGTATTGAGGTAGTGGTAGTGGAGAACAGAGGGGAAAATACAGTGTTCCCTTAAAGAGTCATTTGCAAATCTGAAAGTAAGAGCTGAGAATCTGAGAAGAAAGCAGTGGCTGAGAATGAGCGATCTTATGCAGAGTTATCAGCAGTGATACTAGGTTAAGAGAATAATATTGTAATTCAAATATTTTAAGGAAGAGAAGTCTTGGAGAAACTTCTGGCTTTCCTTTCATTGGTAATCCCATGAGGTTCCCAATGATTGGCATACAACTTGGAATCACTACAGTCCCTTAATGAACTGAGGTGAAATGCCTAGATTATACTGCTTAAAAAAGCGAAGCCTTACCTATGCACCCAACATAGGAGCACCTCAATACATAAGACAAACACTAACAGACATAAAAGGAGAAATTGACAGTAACACAATAATAGTAGGAGACTTTAACACCCCACTCACACCAATGGACAGATCATCATATCAGAAAATTAATAAGGAAACACAAGTCTTAAATGATACATTAGATGAGATGGATCCCATTGATATCGTCAGAACATTCCATCCAAATGCAGAAGAATACACCTTCTTCTCAAGGGCACCTGGAACATTCTTTAGGATAGACCACATCTTGGGTCATTCATCAAACCTTAGTAAATTTAAGAAAATGGAAATTGTATCAAGCATCTTCTCTGACCACAACGCTATGAGACTAGATATCAATTACAAGAAAAAACTGTAAGAAACACAAACACACAGAGATTAAACAACACATTTGTAAATAACCAACAGGTTACTGAAGAAATCAAAAGGGAAATCAAACAATTTCTAGAAACAAATGACAATGAAATCACAACTCAAAACCTATGCTGCTGCTGCTGCTGCTGCTGCTGCTAAGTCTCTTCAGTCGTGTCTGACTCTGTGCAACCCCATACACGGCAGCCCACCAGACTCCACCATCCCTGGGATTCTCCAGGCAAGAACACTGGAGTGGGCTGCCATTTCCTCCTCCAATGCATGAAGTGAAAAGTGAAACTGAAGTCACTCAGTCGTGTCTGATTCTTTGCGACCCCATGGACTGCAGCCTACCAGGCTCCTCCGTCCATGGGATTTTCCAGGCAAGACTATTGGAGTGGGTTGCCATTGGGATTCAGCAAGAGCAGTCCTAAGAGGGAAGTTTATAGTAATACAAGCATACCTCAAGAAACAAGACAAACATCTAAGAGACAGCCTAATATTACACCTAAAACAATTGTATAAAGAAGAACAAAAAAAACACCCAAAATTTGTAGAAGGAAATAAATCATAAAGATATGAGCAGAAATCAATGAAAGAAACAATAGTAAAGATTAAATAAAACTAAAAGCTGGTTCTTTGAGAAGATAAAGTTGACAAAACCTTAGCCAGATTCATCAAGGAAAAAAAGAGAAGAATCAAATCAACAAAATTAGAAATGAAAACGAAGAGGTTACAACAGACAGTGCAGAAACATGAAGGATTATAAGAGGCTACTATGAACAACTCTATGGCCATATAATAGATAACCTGGAAGAGATGGACAGATTCCCAGAAAAGTTCAATCTTCCAAGACTGAACCAGGAACAAATAGAAATTATGAACAACCCAATTATAAGCACTGAAATTGGAGTTGTGATCAAAAATCTCCCAAAAAACAAAAGCCCAGGACCAGATGGCTTCACAGGAGAATTCTATCAAACATTTAGAGAAAAGCTAACACCTATCCTTCCAAAACTCTTTCAAAAAATTGCAGAGGAAGAAACACTTCCAAACTCATTCTACAAGGCCACCATCACCCTGATATCAAAACAGACACAAACAACACAAAAAAAGAAAACTACAGGCCAATAGCATGATAAACATAGATGCAAAAAAGACCAACAAAATTTTAGCAAACAGAATTCACCAATGCATCAAAAAGCTCGTACACCATGATCAAGTTGGGTTTATTCCAGGGATTTAAGGATTCTTCAGTAGACAGAAATCAATCAAAGTGAAACACCAAATTTACAAATTGAAAGATAAAAACCATATGATTTATGATTAAAACTCTTCAAAAAATGGGCATAGAAGGAACCTACCTCAACACAGTAAAGGCCATTATTTGTAAGCCTATAGGAAACATTATTCTCAACGGTGAAAAACTTAAAGCATTCCCCCAAGATATGGGATAAGACAAGGGTGTCCACTTTCACCACTATTATTCAACATAATTCTGGAAGTCTTAGCTACAGCAATCAGAGAAGAAAAAGAAATAAAAGGAATATAGAATCGTTTCTGATCTGGAAGTAAAAAAGTAAAGAAGAAGTAAAGCTCTCGCTGTTTACAGATGACATGATACTATACACAGAAAACTCTAAAGATAGTATCAGAAAATTACTAAAGCCAATCAGTGAATTTAGAAAAGTTGCAGGACACAAAATCAATGCACAGAAATCACCTGGATTTCTATATCCTAACAATGAAAAATCGGAAAGAGAATTTAAGGAATCAATCCCATTCACCATTGCAACAAAAAGAATTAAATATCTGGAGTAAACTTACCTAAGGAGACAAAAGAACTGTACACAGAAAATTATAAGACACTTATGAAAATAATCAAAGACAATATAATCAGATGAAGAGAGATTCCATGTTCCTGGGTAGGAAGAATCAATACTATGAAAATGACTAGACTACCAAATGCAATCTACAGATTCAGTGTGATCCCTATCAAATTACCAGTGGCATTTTTTACAGAACTAGAATAAAAAATTTCACAATTCATATGGAAACACAAAAGACCCCAAACAGCCAAAGCATTCTTGAGAAAGAAGGATGGAGCTGGAGCAATCAAATTTCCTGAATTCATATTATACTACAAAACTACAGTCATCAAGACAGTATGATAGTGGCACAAAAACAGAAATATAGACCAATGGAAAAAGGTAGAAAGCCCAGAAATAAACCCATGTACCCATGGGCTTATTTTTGACAAAGAAGGCAAGAATATACAATGGGGCAAAGACAGCCTCTTCAATAAATGGTGCTGGGAAAACTGGATTGCTACATGTGAAAGAATGAAATTAGAACACTTCCTAACACCATACACAAAGATAAACTCAAAATGGATTAAAGACCCAAATGTAAGACCAGAAACTATAAAACTCTTAGAAAAAAATATAGGCAGAGCACTTGATGACATGAATCAAAGCAAGATCCTCTGTGACGCACCTCTTACAGTAACAGAAATAAAAACAAAAGTAAACAAGTGGGACCTGATTAAACTTAAAAGCTTTTGCACAGCAAAGGAAACTATAAACAAGGTGAAAAGACAACTCTCAGAATGGGAGAACATAATAGCAAATGAAACAACTGACAAAGGGCTAATTTTCAAAATATACAAGTAGTTCATACAACTCTATACCAGAAAAGCAAACAACCCAATCAAAAACTGGGAAAAAGACCTAAATATATGTTTCTTCAAAGAAGACATACAGATAGCTAAGAAACACATGAAAACATCCTCAACATCACTCATTATTAGAGAAATGCAATTGAAAACTACAATGAGTTATCACCTTACACCAGTCAGAATGGCCATCATCAAAAGTCTACAAACAATAAATGTTGGAGAGGGTGTGGAGAAAAGGGAATGCTCTTGCACTGTTGGTGGGAATGTAAATTGATATAGCCACTATGGAAAAAGGTATGGAGATTCCTTAGAAAACTAGGATTAAAACCACCTTATGACCCAGCAATCCCACTCCTAGGCATATACCCTGAGGAAACCAAAATTGAAAAAAAACACTTGTATCCTACTATTCATTGTAGTACTATTTACAACAGCTAGAACATGGAGGTAACCTAGATGTCCATCGGCAGATGGATGGATAAACAAATGTGATACATATACACAATGGGATATGACTCAACCATAAAAAGGAACACATTAGAGTCGATTCTAATAAGGTGGATGAACTTAGAACATATTATACAGAGTAAAGTGAGTCAGAAAGAGAAAGCTAAATATTGTATTCTAATGCACATATATGGAATCTAGAAAAATGGTACTGAAGAATTTATTTACAGGGCAACAATGGAGAAAACATAGAGGACAGATTTATGAACATGGGGAGATGGAGGAGAGGGTGAGATTTACGGAAAGAGTAACAAGTAAACTTACAATACCACATGTAAAATAGACAGCCAATGGGAATATGCTGTGTGGCTCAGGAAACACAGAAATAGAAATACAAATATTAAGACCATACACTTCAATCAAACTATTTTAGTAGCTATAATAAAAGCAAGCAGTCTCAATTAAAAGATAACTATTCTAAAAATCTGTCATTTAAGTGAAAAAAGCCAGCCATATTCTGAGACATATATAAAACATAAGCACAGAGCAATATTAAAAATAAAAGGTTGAACATACACACAAGGCAAATAGTAATCAAGAGAAACTAACACAACAATACTAACACTAGACTAAGTACACAATACAGAGTAAAAGAGGTAGGAATATATTATATTAATAATAATTTTACAAGAGTTGATCCATCCAATCATACTGTTTCAAAATATGTAAATCAAAAATTGATAAAACAAAAAGGAGAAATAAAAAACTCATATTCATAGTTGAAGGTTTTAACACACCTCCCTCAGAAATTTATAGGATAAGCAGAGGAAATATATCATTTGAAGCATAAAGATCTTTTACAGGGGGCATTTACCATTCCAAGGAGCTTTTTAAAAAATCTATTTGGTTGAACAACAGTTTATAAAACCCTTAAAAATAAAAATAATTTAAAAAAATTTGTTGAATATCAAAAAACCAAACAACTGAATATCTTTTTCTTTATGGGAATAAATGAAGCTAAAAATAATCAAAACAATTTAAGGAAAATGGAAAATAAAAAAAAAAATTTAAAGCAAGTTGTTCTAGATGTGAGGAGGCAGGATGTTAGCAAAAGAAAAAGGCTAAGAATAACTTCACACAATTCCTTAAAATGTCTGTGTAAACTGAGGATGTTTACTCTTCTATGCCATTGAGTTTCATGGAATTTACAATATCATTTTTTTTTTAAGTTTAAGGTTGTCAGATAGTGTAAAATTAAGAATGCTGATAATTGGATCTATCTATTTGTCATTTACATTTTAAATAAATGCCAACTTACATGTTTATTCAAACTTTATTTTGGCACACAGCCCAAACTAGGATTCATGAAATTGAAAACTATAAAGAAACAGCCAACATCATCAAGATCAATCTGAAAACACAGTGGATTTTCTCAGAAAGATCTAAATCAGACCAATTCAGATTAAAATTTTCTAGATCTGATGATACTCTCCTCAGAGTTTCACAAATACACTCCAAATAGTAGAAGAAGAGAAATGCTATGTCCTTATAGGATGGAAAAGAAAGACAAAGATTAAAAAAGTAAAATATTTTTAATGCGAAAGCAAAGAGAACAAAACTTTACAAAGTTATCTTTTAACATCCAACAAATAGCTATCAAAGTCAAGAAAATATTAGATTTTTGGTTATGCCATAAAGCACCCCACAAAAATGTGCTATAGAATTTGTTCAGAAATCCATCTTTCATCAAACCAAGACTCTTTAAAAGAGAAGCAGATATGAGGACCCTAGTATAAAGTTTATTATAATTAACTATCCATAACTAATATAAACAGAGACTCATTATACTTTCTTTGAACATGCTATATCTGACACGAGAAACACAAAATTAAAATTCATGTAGTTACACTGGCACAAATCACCAGACAAGGATCCAAACATTTTTTTTTTTCTATAGTGGTATTAATGTTAGCATAGGCACAGAACAGAATATATATATCTAACTCATTTTAAAATGTAAACAATTTTCAGAATAATCCAAATTTAAATATATAAAATTATCATTTGATAATATCTTATTGTTAGTGTTTATACTGCCTTCTCTAATTAAATTTCTGAAGATAAGAATCAATCTCAATTGTATTTCAATTCTTCCTCTCCACCCCTACTTTTCCAGTGGAAATGTATGATCTGGCCAGTCCATCATTACTTCTAAATCTCCTTTTCTGGCCAAAGCACCAAACTCAATCTTATACTTCCTAGGTCTGGGTGGCAATAGATCCCAAAGATGTTTAAGTTGGATGTGACTCCTTCTATGCGAATGTTGTAACTACTATATCTCAGAGAACTGAGACAGAGTTAGGCATGTGTTGTTGTTCAACTGCTCAGTCATGTCTGACTCTTTGTGACACCATTCCTTGCAGCATGCCAGGCTTCCCTGTCCATCACCATCTCCTGGAGCTTGCTTAAACTCATGTCCATTGAGTGGTGATACCATCAAATAGCTCGTCCTCTGTCCTCCCCTTCTCCTGACTTCTATCTTCCCCAGCTTCAGGGTCTTTTCCAATGAATCAGCTCTTCTCATTAGGGGGCCAAAGTTCTAGAGTTTCAGCTTCAGCATCAGCCCTTCCAATGAATATTCAGGATTGATTCCCTTTAGGATTGCCTGGTTAGATCTCCCTGCAGTCCAAGGGACTCTCAAGAGTCTTCTCCAACACCACAGTTCAAAGGCATCAATTCTTCAACGCTCAGCCTTCTTTATGGTCCAACTCTCACATCAATACATGACTATTGGAAAAACCATACATTTGACTATATGGACCTTGTCTCAAAGTCATGTTACGGTTTATAGGTTTGTCATAGCTTTTCTTCCTCAAGGCAAGAGTCTTTTAATTTCTGGGCTGCAGTCACCATATGCAGTGATTTTAGAGCCCAAGAAATTATCCTGTCACTGTTTCCATTGTTTCCCCATATATTTGCCATGAAGTGATGGGACCGGATGCCATGATCTTGGTTTTTTGAATGTTGAGTGTTAAGCCAGCTTTTTCACTCTCCTCTTTCACCTTCATCAAGAGACTCTTTAGTTCCTCTTCATTTTTTGTCACAGGTGGTGTCAGCTGCATGTCTGAGGTTATTGATATTTCTCCTGGCAATCTTGATTACAGTGTGTACTTCATCTAGTCCAGCATTTGTCATGATGTACTCTGTGTATAAGTTAAATAAGCAGGGTGACAATATATCGCTTTGATATACCCCTTTCCCATTTCTGAAGCAGTCCATTGTTTAATGTCCAGTTCTAACTACTGCTTCTTGACCTGCATACAACTCAGGAGGCAGCTAAGGTGGTCTGGATTCCCATCTCTTTAAGAATTTTCCACAGTTTGTTGTCATCCACACAAAGGCTTTAGCATAGTCAGTGAAGCAGAAGTAGGTATTTTTGTGGAATTCTCTTGCTTTTTGTATGATCCAGCAGATGTTGGCAATTTGATCTCTGGTACCTCTGCCTTTTCTGAATCCAGCTTGGACATCTGGGAGTTCTCAGTTCATGTACTGTGAAGTCTAGCATGGTGGATTTTGTGCATTACCTTGCTAGCATATGTAAAAGTAAGTAAAGTCGCTCAGTAGTGTCCGACTCTTCGTGACCCCATGGACTGTAGCCTACCAGGCTCCTCTGTCCATGGGATTTTCCAGGCAAGAGTACTGGAGTGGGTTGCCATTTCCTTCTCCAGGGGATCTTCCCGACCCAAGGATCGAACCCAGGTCTCCAGCATTGGAGACAGGCGCTTTGCCGTCTGAGCCACCAGGGAAGCAAGGAGTGCAATTGTATGGTAGTTTGAACATTCTTTGGCAATGCCTTTCTTTGGGACTGGGCTTCCCTGGTGGCTTAGAGGTAAAGCATCTGCCCACAATGTGGGAGACCTGGATTCGATCCCTCATTGAGGAAGATCCGCTGGAGAAGGAAATGGCAACCTACTCTAGGACTCTTGCCTGGAAAATCCCATGGACAGAGAAGCCTGGTAGGCTACAGTCCACAGGGTCACAAGGAGTCGGACATGACTGAGTGACTTCACTTTCACTTTTTCTTCTTGGGGATTAGAATGAAAACTGACCTTATCTAGTCCTGTGGCCTCTGCTGAGTTTTCCAAATTTGCTAGCATATAGAGCACAGCGCTTTCACAGCATCATCTTTCAGGATTTGAAATAGCTCAACTGGAATTCCACCACCTCCACTAGCTTTGTTCGTAGTGATGCTTCCTAAGGCCCACTTGACTTTGCATTCCAGGATGTCTGGCTCTAGGTGAGTGACCACACCATCATGGTTATCTGGGTCATTAAGATCTTTTTTGTATAGTTCTTCTGTGTATTCTTGCCACCTCTTCTTAATATCTTCTGCTTCTGTTAGGTCCATACTGTTTCTGTCTTTCACTGTACTCATCTTTGCATGAAATGTTCCCTAGGCATGTAATAAGGCTATATAAATGGCATTTGAATGAATGAGTAAATGATTAGAAAAACTTTGTCTTCTATTAAATAAAATATATGTGAGCGGATTTTTAAAACTTTATAATGCTATGCAAATACCTATCAATGCATTTGTAGAACTGAAGTAATACATACAGGCACACCTCTCAGATACTGTGTGTTTGCTTCCAGACCACCTGAATAGGGCTAATAACATAATGAACACAATAATACAATTGAGTGACACAATTTTTTTGTTTCCCAGAACATACAAGAGTTGTGCTTATACTATAGTGTAGTTGATTAAGTGTTCAATAAATTATGTCTAAAAAACACTAATGTACATAGCTTAATTTTGTTGCTGAAAAATGTTAACCATCAGCTAAGCCTTCAGTGAGTTATACTAGTAACATCAAAGACCACTGATTAGAGATCACCATAAACTAATAATACTGAAAAACTTTGAAATAGTGTGAGAACTATCAAAATGTAAAACTGAGAAGCAAATGAGCAAAAGCTGTTGGAAGCAGGGGTGCAGATGGACTTGCTCAGTGCAGGATTGTCGCAAATCTTCCATTTGTAAAAAACAAGCTCCCTGTGAGGTGTAATGAAGCAAAGTGCAATAAAACAAAGTATGCCTGTAGCGAGAAATAAGCAATTCAGCATCAAAATGGAAAAATTATTTTTAGTTAAAAAACTATTTTAGGAAAAAAAAAAGACTATTTTAAAACATATATCTAAATATTCAAAAATAAGTTTCATGTATAAGAACAAAAATAACTAAAATATAAAAAGTCAACATGTAACATACAGAATGAGACATAAAATATAAAAATATTTTAAGAATTCAAAAATTTCAAGTATATTAATAATAAGTAGTCCCTTTTTATAATAGAGCTTAGGGAAAATTATAAAGCTTATTTAGCTATTCCAGATATTTCACTATGTTCTATTAGATAAATTACTCAATATTAGCCTAGAAAATAAATATTTTAAACTATCCTAATGAATTAACATAATCTGATTAAATTTATCCCATAACACAAACAAATTTTGGGTTAAAATTGACTAATAAATTTTGATAAATTACATATTTTCAAATAACTATAAAACTCTATACATTTTACAATAAACTTTTTTTCATGGGAAGTAGAGTATCAAGATGTCTCAAGTTATATGAAATACAAAATAGGTATGGTGATAACTAAATTTAGTAGGAAATTATAAAACATAGGTTAAAAAAACTACTTCAGATTTTTATTCAGGTTTATAAATTGATATTGAGTTGTGCTAAAATATTGATATAAGTGACTTTGACAGGGGTTCTATTTTTATTTTAACTTAATTCATTTTTTGTTTCTTTAATACAGATATGCAAATGAAAAGTCTGCTGTCTTCTTCTACCTCCCTATTGCTTAGATAAACTACAACTGTTTGATATGCAGCCTTCCTCACATATATATTTATCAAATATATAAAACATAAAAATACATACAAACATATAAAGATATACAAATATGTAAAAATACTTTTTATAGGAATCTTATTCTATAGTCATGACTATGTAATTTGCTTTCAAGAGTAAATAATCTATGATCACTAAAAATAAAAACAAGCACACAAAATTCCTGCAAAATTCTGGTAATTTAAAATTCAATGGAAGATATGAATACGCATTTCCAAAGAAAACTAAACAGAAGTAGTTTGCCTGGTAAGAAACATATGGCAGTTAAAGGGTTGTAAAGTATGCAAACATATCACCAATTTTCTACCTCAAAAGCAATAGTCCATATTTTCAGTGACACCATATTAATGAATTTGTAAATGTACTCTTTCCACACAAGTGCTACAATCACATGAAAACATTCTTATAAAGGATACCACAAAACTAGGAAATCTTGATTCTAGTATTAGTATGCAGTTGCATTATTTTACTGCATGTTTTGTCATCCTGAAACATAAGCATTATACTTCTAAATATGCTGAATATAATACACTGGCTTTATTTACTTAGGAAGTAAATTACCTATAAATTTATAATTTTTAAAGTCACTTAAAGGAAGAAAATATTGCACACGAACTTTGAAAAGAACCATGAAAATTTTGAGATTTTATTCAATGAATATAAATAAATTAACACGCCACAGTTTCATGGATACTAGCAGAAAACATGAGACTCCTGGGTCAGAGACACAGGGACTTTATTACACAGGATAATCAAGTAGCATGAGTTTCATGTTTTCATCAGCTCTGCTTGTCTACCTTCTTCTCCTAAACCCCGCTGGGCTCTGCCGAGCATCCCAGGTGAGTATGGCACACATACTGTATCACAGCTGAAGAACGCCAAGCTTAGGAAACCATGATCTTTTAAAGGTGCTGCTAACAAACTGTTCAAACTTTGGCCAAGAGGAAAAATTTACCTTTACTACTTTTCCCCAAAAGTGAATTTGTCCTCTGCCCATATGTTTTCTAACCTGAATCAACGTGGGCTTGTCATTAAAGACTATCCATTTAGGTCAAGTACCATAATGGTTTATAGGAGTGATAGTTCTGCTGGTTTAATAATATTTAAAATAATTATACAAATTAAATATTTTAACATTTGATCCATGTGCATTTATTTATCAACTATAAATAGTAATGGCATAAATCCAGAAAGAATGAATCTGGTATCCTTTATCTTGTAAGGATATCTTAATCTTAAATCGAGATTCAAGTTTATAGGTAGCAACAGGTACCCAATAAGCACCTGTGGCATTATCCCAGTTAAAAAAAAAAAAAAAAAAGACACATATTTCAACAATTGAAGTGTATTCCTTCTCTCTGTAATTCCTATACACTCTTCTTACACTGAAGAATATTTATTCAGTCCCACCTACCGACTATTGTCCTAGGTACTCTGGGAAATTCAAAGGAGACAAAGGTGTGATGTTTAGTTGGAAACATCTGCACTGATCTTAATAACTAACATAGTGCCGGGACGTGGATGATTAAATGCATGAAGGAGCCAATAAGAACATCAAAGTAGACTCATTAAAGAGGTAAAATTTAAGGTTAAGAATTTGTACTGGCAAAGTTGGTAGAGAAGGGCATGCCAAACCTTAGAGAATAAAATGTGCAAAAGTTTGCAGTAAGAAATCAACATGGCATATCTAGAGAATAATGAAGAGGGCACATTGACCAAAGCAGAGCAGAGACATTAACTGGGAGATAAAGCTAGATAATCAAATTACGAAGAGCTGTGAACAAAGGATGAGGTGCTGGACTTTGTGTAAAATAAGAGGTTGCTAGAATTTTTTGAAGAAAAATTGCATGATGAACAGAAAAGAATGCATTAGGGAAGAGAAAAAAAGAAAGATAATGATTACTCTCTCTCATTTGTTAATCTGTTTTTAACTATGCAATGATTATTAATCTTGTCACATATTATTTTTTTTTAATTCTGCATTCTATAAATGAGTAAACAAACTTAGAGACATTAACTAACTTTCCCAAAGGCACTAGTATGCAAATGTTAAGACGGATTCTATCAAAGTCTGTACAACTATGCTCTTAAACGCTTCTCAATGCTGCTTCTTGGTTATGAGACTACCATAATATATCATACACTTCAGTGCAGTCATTTCAGTTGCTCAGTTCTATCAGACTCTTTGCAGCCCCGTGGACTGCAGCACCCCAGGCTTCCCTGTCCATCACCAACTCCTGGAGCTTGCTCAACCTCATGGCCATCAAGTCGGTGATGCCATCCAACCATCTCATCCTCTGTCATCCTCTTCGCCTCCCACCTTCAATCTTTCCTAGCATCAGGGTCTTTTCCAATGAGTCAGCTCTTCGCATCAGGTGGCCAAAGTACTGGAGTTACAGCTTCAAAATCAGTCCCTCCAATGAACACCCAGGACTGATCTCCTTTAGGATGGACTGGTTGGATCTCCCGAGTCCAAGGGACTCTCGAGTCTTATCCAATACCACAGTTCAAAAGCATAAATTCTTTGGCACTCAGCTTTCTTTAGAGTCCAACTCTCACATCCATACATGACTACTGAAAAAACCACAGCCTTGGCTAGAAGGACCTTTGTTGACCAAGTAACGTCTCTGCTTTTTAATATTCTGTCTAGGTTGGTCATAACTTTCCTTCCAAGGAGTAAGTGTCTTTTAATTTCATGGCTGCAATCATCATCTGCAGTGATTTTGGAGCCCCCAACAATAAAGTCAGCCACTGTTTCCACTGTCTCCCCGTCTATTTCCCATGAAGCGATGGGACCAGATGCCATGATCTTAGTTTTCTGAATGTTGAGCTCTAAGCCCACTTTTTCACTCTCCTCTTTCACTTTCAGCAAGAGGCTTTTTAGTTCCTCTTCACTTTCTGCCATAAGGGTGGTGTCCTCTGCATATCTGAGGTTATTGATATTTCTCCTGGCAATCTTGGTTCCAGCTTGTGCTTCATCCAGCCCAATGTTTCTCATGATGTACTCTACATACAAGTTAAATAAGCAGGGTGACAATATACAGCCTTGATGTACTCCTTTTCCTATTTGGAACCAGTCTGTTGTTCCATGTCCAGTTCTAACTGTTGCTTCCTGACCTGCATACAGGTTTCTCAAGAGGCAGGTCAGGTGGTCTGGTATTCCCATCTGCCTCAGAATTTTCCATATTAGGTGGCCCAAGTATTGGAGTTTCAGCTTCATCATCAGTCTTTCCAGTGAATATTCAGGATTGATTTCTTTTAGGATTAACTGGTTTGATCTCCTTGCAATCCAAGAGACTCTCAAGAGTCTTCTCCAACACCACACAGTTCAAAAGCATCAACTCTTTGGCACTCAGCTTTCATTATAGTCCAACTCTCACATCCATACATGATTACTGGAAAAACCATAGCTTTGACTAGATGGACCTTTGTTGGCAAAGTAATGTCTCTGCTTTTTAATATGTTGTCTAGGTTGGTCATTGGAGAAGGCAATGGCAACCCACTCCAATACTCTTGCCTGGAAACTCCCATGGACGGAGGAGCCTGGTAGGCTACAGTCCATGGGGTTGTGAAGAGTTGGACACAACTGAAGCAACTTTGCAGCAGCAGCCACACCAGCTAGGCTGGTCATAGCTTTTCTCCCAAGGAGCAAGTGTCTTTTAATTTCATGGCTGCAGTCACCATTTGCAGTGATTTTGGAGCCCAAGAAAATAAAGTCTATCACTGTTTCCATGGTTTCCCCATCTATTTGCCATGAACTGATCATGGCATTTAAAGTGATCATACATTTAAGGCAATGAAATTTGTGACAGAAGAATTAGTTATAGACAATAACTAATATAGAGAGGAAATGATGAGGGAGAATAGAAGAATTTGAGAGTGTTAGTGGCACACTGTCTAAGAAGAGAGCTGTGTCAAAGGGGGAGCCCAGTTTCAAGCTTGGCATTTAGGAAAACAGTGGTGAAAATGCGTGCAGATATTTGGGGAAAGGGAATATTATTAGTAAGAAGCACCATATATGACACGTTGCATGTGAAGGAGGGTGACATGTCAGGATCGCCTGCAGGTATTAATGTCCTCAAATGCTCAAGTCTCAAATATAAAGTGATGTAGTACTTGCACAAAACTTAGGCACATCTTCCTGTATATCTTAATCTCTAGATTACTTATAATATCTAATACAATGTAAATGTATGTAAATTTCACCAGCATATGGCAAATCCAAGTTATGCTTTTGGGAACTTCCAGGAAAATTTTCCCCAAATATTTTCAAGCATGTTTGGTTGAATCCTTATATGGTGAACCCATAGATGCAGAAAGTCTAGATTAATGTCAAGATAGGAGTGCTATTTAAGAGAGACAACTTCAAGTAAAGACAGTGGGCCAGAAATGTGGTGCTTTCTTCTACTCACTAATTATCACACTTCTTGCATTTGAAAAAATAAATAAAGAATGACAATTTCCATTCATAAAATTCCTTTCTTATCAGAACTTTTACCCAAGATCTTTAGGAATCTGGAATCCACCTATTCTGTCATCATCCTAACATGTCCTTGTTTTAAATCTAAGACTTCATTTTTAATTTAATCCAACAAACTTTATTCTCTTTACTGCTTCTGAAAATTTGATTATGACAACCCTTCCTCTTTTTGTTTATATTCTCCCCTTCCCCCACTCTTTTTATGCTTTATTTTCACCTAATCTATGCATTATTTTTGAGAGGCTGAATAACAAAATGATTAAGAGTATGTGCTCTGAATTTCACAGGGTCTTGGCTATTTAAAATCCTCACTTAAAAATATCTAACCACTGTGAATTTCAACTTCCTTACCTATGAAACAGATGATAACAAGAACACCATTACCATAGGGTTGTGAGGAAGATAAAATTGGATATTTGTAAATGACTCAACAAAAATGTCAGGCACCCTATAAGCACTATACAAGTGCTAATTATTTTACAACTCTTCTTTGCATACCTTATCTCCTTTCTCTTCTTCAGACTCCTTTCTACTCTTCTCTCTTAACTTTCCCTTATGTTGCTCACTTCAGAAATCACAGAATGATAATGAATCACATCAACATTTAAGCAGATATAAGCAAATACATTTAAAATGTGTAACTTTAGGCATGGTCTTTTATCCTAGCCTCTTCTCTAGTGATGATGAGCAAGTTAGATAAGGCACCACCATGTCAAATCCAAAATAAATCAAATCAAGCTCATGATTTTGTATCCAGAGTTAAAATCTTGTATTTCCTCTTCCATGTTGGGCAGAGCCATTCATTCCAGTCCCCAGGTTAACTTCCCTGGAGCTCAAATGGTAAAGAATCTACCTGCAATGCAGGAGACCAGGGTTCAATCCCTTTGTTGGGAAGATCCTCTGGAGAAGAGAATGGCAATCCACTCCAGCATACTTGCCTGGAGAATCCCATAGACTAGGAGCCTGGCAGGCTACAGTCCATGGGGTTGCAAAAAGTCAGACACGACTGAGCAACTAACACACGAACACACCAGGTTTAAAATATCAGAATAATATTTAATGTTTTTTCTCCTCTATCCCTATATAAAATCAGTCACTAATCTCTTCATTTCACTTACAGCGTTTAGTTCCCTCTCTTTTCTGAGACCTACTGATGCTGCTCCACTCCACACGTACTATCTCAAACCTGGATCAGTCTAAACTGATCTTCGCCCCTCCCTCAATAACCTAGAGTCCAAAAATCTGATTAATTTTTATATAGGAGTGCTACTTTCAGACATGTTTCTACACACACACACACACACACACAAATCAGCATAAAATTAACTTGTTGACCATTTATGAGTAAAATCATTCAGAGAGAATTGCCTTTTTCTTCATATAATTAAAAAGGTGTTAAGCCTTTTTGCCACATGCACAGATGAATGTGTAAGAACAGCAGTTAGTTTATGCTTTTTGATTAATATTGCATGACTGTGTTACTGTCTTGGTGGTCTTTTGGAATAATGCAACAAAGGCCCAGGTTTCCTGTGCAAAAATCTAGTTTTGGCTTGGCTCCTTCTTTTTGAGAGCTTGGCTGGTTTCCAGAGTTGTGAAAACAAAATATCACAGACTAGTTTCTGTTTAAATAAAAGAAATCATTTTTCTCACAGTTCTAGAGGCCAGAAGTTTAACATTAAGAAGCTGGGAAATCTGGTTTCTCCTAAGGCCTCTCTCGAGACATAACTTACATGTAACCATTGTTGTGTGTTCACATGGTCTTATCTCTGTGCCTGTCCGTAGCTGAATTCCTTCTGTGTGGGTACATTCCTGGTGCTTTTTTTTTTTTTTTCAAACTATAAGGATATCAGTCATATTGGACTAGGGCCCCATTCTTATAGGGCTTCCCTGGAGGCTCAGCTGTAAAGAATCTGCCTGCAATGGCAATGCAGGAGATGCGGGTCACAAAGATCCCCTGGAGAAGGAAATGGCTATCCAATCCAGTATTCTTGCCTGGAAATCCCATAGACAGAGGCGCCTGGTGGGCTACAGTCCATGGGGTCTCAAGAATTGGACAAAACTTAGTGACTAAACCATGACCAAACCATCTTTATGACCTCATATAACCATAATTACTCCATTAAATCCCCTATCTCACCTATCTCCTTTATTTATCTGGATTTTTATTATCTTGAACTTTCCTCACCTCCTAAACTCTACTGCTGTGGGCAAGAATCCATTAGAAGAAATGGAGTAGCCATTATAGTCATCAAGAGTCCGAAATGGAGTACCTGGGTGCAATCTCAAAAATGACAGAATGGTCTCTGTTCATTTACAAGGCAAACCATTCAATATCACAGTAATCCAAGACTATGCCCCAAACAATAATGCTGAAGAAGCTGAAGTTGAACAGTTCTATGAAGAATTACAAGACCTTCTAGAACTAACTCCCCAAAAAGATGTCTTTTTCATCACAGGGGACTGAAAAGCAAAAGTAGGAAATCAAGAGATACCTGGAGTAACAGGCATATTTGGCCTTGGACCACAAAATGAAGAAGGGCAAAGGCTAACAGAGTTTTGCCAAGAGAAAGCACTGGTCATAGCCAACACCCTCTTCCAACAACATAGGAGAAGACTCTACACATGGACATCACCAGATAGTCAATACTGAAATCAGATTGATTTTATTCTTTGCAGTCGAAGATGGAGAAGCTCTGTACAGTCAGCAAAAACAAGATCGGGAGCTGACTATGGGTCAGATAATGAACTCCTTATTGCAAAATTCAGACTTGAAAAGAAGACAGTATGGAAAACCACTAGACCATTAAGGTATGACCTAAATCAAATCCCTTATGACTATATAGTGGAAGTGACAAATAGATTCAAGGAATTAGATCTGATAGACAGAGTGCCTGAAGGTCCATGGACAGAGGTCCGTGTCATTGTACAGGAGGCAGTGATCAAGACCATCCCCAAGAAAAAGAAATGCAAAAAGGCAAAATGGTTGTCTGAGGATACCTTACAAATAGCTGTGAAAAGAAGAGAAGCAAAAGGCAAAGGAGAAAAGGAGAGATATACCCATTTGAATGCAGAGTTCCAAAGAATAGCAAGGAGAGATAAGAAAGCCTTCCTCAGTGATCAATGCAAAGATATAGAGGAAAACAATCAAATGGGAAAGTCTAGAGATCTCTTCAAGAAAATTAGAGATACCAAAGGAACATTTCATGCAAAGATGGGCTCAATAAAGAACAGAAATGGTATGGACCTAACAGAAGCAGAAGATATTAATAAGAGGTGGTAAGAATACCCAGAAGAACTATGCAAAAAAGATCTTCATGACCCATGTACCCATGATGGTGTGATTACTCACATAGAGCCAGACATCCTGGAATGAGAAGTTAAGAGGGTCTTAGGAAGCATCACTATGAAGAAATCCAATGGATGTGATGGAATCCCAGTTGAGGTATTTCCAGTCCTAAAAGATGATGCTGTGAAAGTGCTACACTCCATATGCCAGAAAATTTGGAAAACTCAGCAATAGCCACAAGACTGGAAAAGGTCAGTTTTCATTCCAATCCCAAAGAAAGGTAATGCCAAAGAATGCTCAAACTACCACACAATTGCACTCATCTCACATGCTAGCATAACAATGCTCAAAATTCTCTAAGCCAGACTTCAACAGTATGTGAACTGAGAAATTCCAGATGTACAAGCTGGATTTACAAAAGGCAGAGGAACCAGAGATCAAATTGCCAACATCCCTTGGATCATAGAAGAAGAAAGAGACTTCCAGAAAAACACCTACTTCTGTTTTATTGACTATGCCGAAGTCTTTGACTGTGTGGATCACAACAAACTTGGAAAATTCTTAACGAGATGCAAATACCAGACCAGCTTACCTGACTCCTGAGAAACCTGTATGCAGGTCAAGAAGTAACAGTTAGAACTGGACATGGAACAACAGACTGGTTCCAAATAGGGAAAGGAGTACATCAAGGCTGTATATTGCGGGGAGCCAACACACAAGATCCTACCCATGACAAGATCATGAGGAGAAAACCTGATAGGCAAGGTGGATCAGGTTTTCAGGGATTCTGAAAAGCTGCCCCTGGTGCTCACCTTAAAGATGATATCTGTCTTTCTGATGCTTGCTTCAATAGACTACTCCCTAATTTCTGTGACACAGGCAGAAGGCCTCCCCCAATCTCTTTCCAAATAAGAATCAATTTAGAACTTTAATCAATAAGTTTCCTGGGTGGTGGTATTTTATGAGATTATCCAGGATGAAAGGAGTGTTTCAATTTAAACTCCTTTGCTGGCATTCTAGTTTGATTAGCAAATACGTCTATGCTCTTGGTACTAATATGCATAACTGCTTATAATACCCTAATCATAAAACAGCATAAAGAACCTGATCATATAAAGGCCCTAATAGACATAGAGCCCTTCAGGGAGTGAGGAAGCCGTATTAGAAAACACAAGAAAAATTATTCTAAAAGTGGCTATTGGGTTAACATTTGCTTGCTGTGTTTTTGCTCTTAATGTGCTAAGGCTGTGTTATGGAAACCATTGTTAATATAGTTAAAGATCTAGAAAAATAAGAGCTTAGCCCTAGTGTGGTAACAATGAAACAGTTGTTAATTGTCAGCCAGGAGTGCTAGGCAGAGGCTGCCTCACCAAAGCTGCAGAGTCAGGGTGGGGTAAACTTCTTAGATAAATTCAACTGACAACTTCTGCAGAAGAATTAATTTTTGTGTTAACAAGGTTATACTTCTACTATGTTGTGACATGCTGTACTGTTGCCCTATGAGACTGTAACTTTTCTGTTAAGATCACCACAGAAACAGAAAATAGGTTTACATTCACCTGACTTCCATAAAATGTTAATAGGCCCCAAGGCCAGAAGATAATGTGCAAAGATTTATTATAGAAGAAGTATGCAGAACACACCCTGGTTTCGTGAAGGACAAGCTGATATAATGTTAAACTATCTTCCCCTGAGAAATGTACTAACTTAGGGTATAAAAGCTACGGTTAAAAAAAAAAAAAAAAAGCATTGCCAGACTCTGCTGCACACCCCCAGTCTGGTCTCTCTCTTTCTCTCTCTCCCCCTCTCTCTCTCGCCGACGCCGTTCATCCTGAGGGTACCCCTGGATCCTGCCGAGGCTGGATCCCGGCAGTATATATTGTCACCGTGCTTATTTAAGTTATATACAGAGTAAATCATGTGAAATGCCAGGCTGGATGAAGCACAAGTTGGAACCAAGATTGCCAGGAGAAATACCAATAACCTCAGATATGTAGATGATACCACCCTTATGCCAGAAAGCGAGGAACTAAAGAGCCTCTTGATGAAAGCAAAAGAGGAGAGTGAAACAGCTGGCTTAAAACTCAACATTCAGAAGATCATGTCATCCAGTCTTGAGAGACTTTATTTCTGGGGGCTCCAAAATCACTGCAGATAGTGACTGCAGCCATGAAGTTAAAACACACTTGCTCCTTGGAAGAAAAGCTATGATCAACTGAGACAGAGTATTAAAAAGCAGAGTTGTTCTTTTGCCAACAAAGGTACATCTAGTCAAAGCTATGGTTTTTTCCAGTAGTCATATATGGATGTGAGAGTTGAGACTATAAAGAAAGCTGAGTGCTGAAGAATTGATGCTTTTGAACTGTGGTTTGGAGAAGTCTCTTGAGAGTCCTTTGGGCTGCAAGGAGATCCAATCAATCAATCCTAAAGGAAATCAGTCCTGAATATTCATTAGAAGGACTGATGCTGAAGCTAAAACTCCAATACTTTGGCCACCTGATGCGAAGAACTGACTCCTTAGAAAAGACCCCGATGCTAGGAAATACTCAAGGCAAGAGGCGAAGGGGATGACAGAGGATGACATGGTCGGATGCATCACCGACTTGATGGACATGAATTTGAGCAAGCTCCAGGAGTTGGTGATGGACAGTGAAGCCTGACCTGCTGCAGTCCATGTGGTTGCAAAGAGTGGGATGCAACTAAATTGAAACTTACAGGACAAATGATAATGTTCATCTGAATTTGTCCTAATGAAGTATAAAATAGACATCATCTGAATTTTCCTTTTTATTTTCCTATGCCTCATCCTGCAATCAGTGCTACCTCTAAAGAAATATTTTGTACACATTTGAGACTATCGATACTACTTTTAAATTTGTCACAAATGGATCCCATTTTTCAGAATGATTTATCTTTACTGAATATTCACTCCATTTCATTCACATTACTTAAACTTACAATCACATAGTACACTTTTGGGAAAAAAGTCATGACAGTTTGTGTTCCAATGTTTTGTTTTCATTTTCAGAGCAGAGTATAAACAGCATTTCTAAGAAGTTCAACATAGTAACAGATGCTAAATTAATCCATACCTCTTTGATGCCTACAAAACCCTGTTGAAGATAATGAGCATAGTCACATGTTATCTATCTGAAGGTAAAAAGAAAAAGAGAAACAAACTACATAATTAGCAGAGTTACTCCTCAAACACAAACAGGAGAGGCATTCTTGTTCCTATGTCTCACCCTCAGTAAACTTACAGAAAAAGTTTCTGGGAGCTAGTTGCAGGCAGTCAACTTAACTCACTTTCTACCTAGTAAAAGATTCACAGAAGTTTAAAATAAAAAAAACAGTTTTAATTTATCATGAACTGCCATAGGAATGATGGAAAAGAATTCTCAGTAATATATATAGATATAAAATAGACATCAAATGGATATATATGTATATACATGTATATAATGGATATAATGTATACATTATGGATGCTGCTGCTGCTGCTGCTAAGTCATGTTAGTCGTGTCCGACTCTGTGCAACCCCATAGACGGCAGCCCACCAGGCTCCCCCATCCCTGGGATTCTCCAGGCAAGAACACTGGAGTGGGTTGCCATTTCCTTCTCCAATACATTATGGATACGTATACATATATGGATAGAATGTATATATGTATATAATGAATATATAATGTATATATACATACATATCTATTGCATACATATACAAGTATATACAATTATATACAAGTATATAATTATATGTATATATATACAACTAAATACATTATATATATATTATATATATACACACATAAAATAAGGTAAATCCTAGAGAATCCTCTTGAGAGTCCCTTAGGCAACTAGGAGATCAAACCAGTCACTACTAAAGGAAATCAACCCTGAATATTCATTGGGAAGACTGATGTTAAAGCAAAGCTAAAGCTCCAAATACTTTGGCCACCTGATGCGAAGACCCAACTCATTGGAAAAGACCCTGATGCTGGGAAATATTGAGGGCAGGAGCAAAAGGGAGCGATAGACGATGAAATGGTTGGATGGCATCATTGACTCAGGGACATGAGGTGGAGCAAACTCCAGGAGATGGAGAAGGACGGGGAAGCCTGGTGTGTTGTAGTCCATGGGGTCACTAAGAGTCGGACATGACTGAGCGACCGAACAACAACAAAGGACAAGTGAGGCTTTCTTAAAGCTAAATGCTTCCTTATTAATCCATGACTGGGGTTTCAATTTGATGGGGGAATGCATGAGGATTTGAGAGACTGTGAATATCTGAAGCACTGATGGAAAAACACCCTTTCTCTTGGGCTGTGATCTACAGTGAAAAGGATGTGTGTGGTGGGGTAGGGAGGAGGAGGAAAGATCTGGAAATTGTAAGTCTTACGCAGAGAGATACTTATGAGATTAAAGTGGAACCCAGGTCACTCCAGCGCCATTCAGTCATTCAAACCAAGAATTCCCTGAAGGTAGTAAAAATATATGAAGCATCTGAAAGCGAATATAAAAGACAGTAAGAGGTGGATTGTTAAAAGGTAATCTATCCCTTGCTTTACCACTAAGAGACAGAAGTATCAGTGCACAGGAAACAAAGGTCAGAGTCAGAGTCAAAAAGCAAGTGAAGCAAGCAGGTAAGAGATGGCAACAGGACACCAAGAAATGACTCAGAAGTAAGATTTTGAATGTGGACAAATGACTTCATGTGCTTTTTATGAGCATCGTGTTATGTTTTGCAAGGTTGTAAGGATCTTTTAATAGGGCTAAATCCAATTTGCAAGGAAAGAAGCAAATAGATGAAACTATACGTTTAGGGTGTTTGCTTTTTGGAGCTGTTCTTAAGAGACTTTCCAACCCTGCTTCTCAGCCACAATAAACACAAATACATTATGCTCAACAACCCCCAACACACCTACACACCTGTGTGCGTGCACATCCATGTCAGGGCACACACACCCAGCTGGCATCCTGGTGCTTCTTCCATTTCCTAATATTACAATATTCTCAAATCCACACATGACACTACCTTGTGTGACTATCTTTCAACAATGAATTCTTATATTTGCTGTGTGGACAGAGATGTAGATGTTATGTACAGGATTTCTGCTCCCAAAATCAATGCCAGCAGTTTTTTGGCATATGGTCCACATTTATATGTAGCTATAGCAACATTAAGTGTTTTTTTTTTCTCCCCATTTTTCTTTATTAAAAAACTGCTTTCTTTTCTGAAGTTTTCTTGAGATAGAAAAAAAAAAAATGCAACTTTGATAGTTACTAAACAATTTACCAGTAGGACAGATAGCCTTGAATGTCAACTAAGTAAAGAGAAATGTTTGGAAGAAACAATTTAAAAATATTTACAGGCAGGTTGCAATTATCTCACCAGTGGCAGTTAAATTTGACATAGCGTCCACCAAGGAGATGTTTAACATCCCTATTTTTCAAAGAATGTGCAGTGAATGAGGAGGCATAGTAATATTAGAAAATAGGCCTTAATATTCAGAATAGCCTGAAGTTTCATAAGCAATAGAGGTATACTGGGACATAGAAGCTTCAACAGATACTGAATTAGATCATACTTTAACTATAGTTATGTGTCTAGACTATGGTATATGTTCCAAGAGTTATGTGAAACAATGCAATATGCTGACTGTGAGCTATTTGCAAAGCCCCAAATAAGAAATAAGTATCATAATGTAATTAGGTAACTGAATTATAATTAAATTCCATCCTAGATTACATTATTAAAATAATGTTTTAAATCATAAGTAGCAAGTCTAGACAAAGTGCCATCTTGAGGGAAAGCAGAATTGTCTGAGGGGTGATAGAGATAAATGAAAACCCTATCTTGACTGCAAACAAAAGCTAAGAAAATCACTCCTACAACATAGACGCCCTTGCAAGAAAATGATTTTAAGATACATTTCAGCAAACATTTATATTTCAAAACAAAATTTTGCAAAGATTTTAAATCTAAAGATAGGTACTGTATCTGGACATATTATTTACTCACTGATATCTATACAAAATTTACTATAAAACCATGCAATTTGATCAGAGGTTTAGCAGTATTTAGAAATTCTGTGAACAGCAAAATAATCTCCACCCAAAATCTGAGGACTTAAAGTCCAGGCTTTAGCTACAGAATATGAAAAAACCAGGGCCACCAAAATCAAAGACCAGTTCTAAAGAAAATAAGAATCATGGAAGTGCTATGAAGCTGGAATCAAATCTCATTCTGGGTAACAAGTTTAGAAGTACTGTTAGAATAAGTTTTTTAAAAGGTGGGAAAAGAGAAGGAAACATGTTTATTTAGACCTTTCCTTTGCCAGATACAATATAAATCTAATCTTCACAGTAAAATTTGTAAGAGTTTTTATCTTCCTATTTTATAAGAGGAAAAGTAATGCTTATCAAAGAAACTCAATAAAATAGAATAAAATAACATTGCTGAATTGTTATAGATCTAAGTAAGATTTCCGTGTGTGGGATTGCTCAGTTATGCTTGACTCTTTGCAACCCTAAGGAGTTGACCTAGGGATCTTCCTGACCTAGGGATCGAACCTACATCTCATGTCCTGCATTGGCAGATGGGTTCTTTACCACTAGCGCCACCTGGGAAGCCCAAGTGTTCAACTCTTTGTGACCCCTTTAATTGTACCCCACCAGGCTCCTCTGTCCATGGAATGTTTCAGGCAAGAATATTGGAGCAGGGCTTCTCAAGTGGTAAAAAACCCACTTGCCAATATGCAGGGGAAATAGATGCGGATTTGATCCCTGGGTCAGGAGATCCCCTGGGGGAGGGCATAGCAACCCAGTATTCTTATCTGGAGAATCCCATGGACAGAGGAGACTGGCTGCCTACAGTCCTTAGGGTCACAAAGAGTCAGACACCACTGAAGACATTTAGCATGTATGCAAGCCATTCCCTACTCCAGGGAATCTTCCCAACCCAGGGATGAAACCTGTGTCTCTTGTGTTTCTTGCACTGGTAGGCAGATTCTTTACCAATGCACCACCTGGGAAGCCAACTGCATTCTTACTACATACAACTTAATTCAGTTGTTACAATATAGTCCATATGGCCGTGACTTTACAGAAAGAGTTTTCTGATCCCTAATGAAGGCCACAGAAAACAAAATAATATTTGTCTGTTTCTGAAGTAAATGAATAAAATCTTTCACAATAATTACTTATTATTTTTAAACTTCTCACCTCCTCTTACCTACAGAAGCTCATCTAATCAAAGAGAACAAGATAGATATATCTATTTGCTGTCATATGTATTTGTCATAAATATGAGTTACTTTGATTTTATTAATAGTCCACTATATACAGCTTATTTCACTTTAAAAACAATAACAGAAAGCAATCTATTTAAACTATAGTATTTGAAAGAGTAAACATTTGTATTTCTATCAGTAAATTTATACTAAAAGTCAACACTAGTTTCTCAAGTTTTCATTTTTATCAAGATTAAAAGGAAATAGTTAAGGAGTAACTGGCCTGCATCTAAAAAGAGTTACTAGATGTTAAAACACCTTTACTCATCTGTAAACATGCAAATACTTTATGGTTTATTATTACTCCTAAACAATTATATTGTGCTGTCTAAATTTGTAACACCATCTTTTCTATACTTGATAATTAAAAATAGGCATTTTCAATGTAGTTAAATATATCTATGTTTCTGATTTTCAAACCTGAACAAAACACAGTTTAAATAAAAATGCGTCTCAGAGGAACACAATCACAGGCTTTCCACAGCACTGTTCGCTTAAAGGGCTGGCTGCTGTCTCCTTCCCTCCCCTCCCAGAAATTCTGAACGTGCTTAGCACCTCCCAGAGAGCCTGCAGGGTGCCATCTGCTGTATATCTGCTATGCTGCAGTCTGAAAGTCTTGAAGTCAGATTTAGCCCCGCAAGTTACACAAAGGTATGTGAGTTGTATTACAACTGAGGCATTAATGCTAGATTCAAGAAGAAAATTAAAACTTAGACATGCATAGCAAAATCATATTAGTGGTTATTTGATTAATTATTGAATATGATTATAACACAAATAACCACAACAATACACCTGAATTATATTCAGGTATAATGAGGGTGGCAGTTATAAACACTGTGGGTTGTGTTAGCGCTAGTCACTCAGCCGTGTCCAACTCTTTGCAACCCCACTGATCATAGCCTGCCAGGCTCCTCCATCCATGGGATTTTCTAGGCAAGAATACTGGAGTGGGTTGCCAGTTCCTTCTCGTTCTCTGTGGGTTGTGGTTTGTTTTTGATAAGTAATAAAATAATACATATGACTACAGATTACATAAGTATACATACCAGGAAAGAATTATCTGGCTGACTGGTATACCCTTTCTCACCATGTTATTTTCAGTTCAACATTAAATAAACACCAAAATAAATACTGATGGCAAAGAAGTAGTCAAAGTATTTCTGCCATTTTCATGGGAAGAGAAATACAGAAGAAAATAGCATTGTAGGAGATGGAGTTGGTAGACAGGGAGTCACTCAGAGTACAAACAATTTGGAAAGACTGAGTTTTTAAGGCAACATTAAAGATATATAAGAAAATAGTATACATAAGCAATGACTCTGACAGAAACACATAAGAAAATATACTATGAATATAAAATAAATAGTATCACAAAGCCTCACCTATTGTACATATACCTCTTTTCAATCACTGCTTCTATACACATAATCTTACCTTGACTATCACGTTTAACATCCTCATTCTTTTAAAAACATATATATATATTCTTTAATAACATATGTCATTTAACTTTGCATATTTTTTTTGGTTATATACATTTTAAGTTTTATATTCTGTATGAATTTATCTGTGACTTGGTTTTTGTGTGCAAAATATGCTTTGTGGGACATGATGATACATGAACATAAAGCATTCTATTACATGAACATACCCAAAGGGAGAGTAATCTGGAAAGCATCTTGGAAAAACTTTGATATTATCTAGTAGTTTTAAACATGCACTTACTTAGTAATTCCATTGCTGAGAGAGACCAGATTTTCATAGAGAGATTAACACATTGCCCAAAGTCATACTCACTTACTGTGATTTGATATTCAAATTTGAGCAGCCTGTCCTAGCACAGACTAGTATACTGTGATCACTATACTAGATTGCCTCTGCAGTATAAATAACAATTTTAAGTAATATAAATAGTTTTTTAAAGAAAAGAATAATATCTCAATACGGAGAGTACTCATATAAGATGAATGTTTGGTCATCATACTTATTTAACCTAATAAAATATATAATATCCTTTCAAAATTAAGACACATTTTACTTTAAAACATATTTAAAAAATTCTTTCAGGGCATGTATTATTCATTTTCATATCCTTAAAATTCATAGACCAATGACTTGCAAAGAAATAAACCAATAATTTAATAACTGAGAACAAGCTGCAAAAGTTAATATTTCTATTTTAGAATTCTGCTTTACAAATTAACTGAATAAGTTGCTTTGCATATTTGAAGTTTATAAAGCCTGGGTAATATGCGTTTGGAATTAATCACTGGATTGACAAATCCACTGTTTATCTTTTCTTATCATATTTACTTCTCAGTGTCATTCCTCAAGTTGGCTATCTTAAAAGCAACGTTTTCCCTTAGCTTCTTGATATTACACTCTTGGCATTTCTTTCCATTTCATCGGATACTGATTTTTTTTTTTTCTCTCCTGATCCTTTTGGAGCATCCCATTCTGGTTTTAGGTACAAATTCTCTCTTCCATAGCTTTTAATAGAATCTATATTATCAAGAATACACACTCTTTATTTTTAGCCCTGATCTTTCTGGGTTTGTGCTTAGTCACTCAGTTGTGTCCGATTCTTTGCGACTGCATGAACTGTAGTCTGCCAGGCTCCTCTGTTCATGGGATTCTCCAGGCAAGAATACTGGACTGGGTTGCCATGCCCTCCTCCAGGAGATCTTCCCAACCCAGGAATCAAACCCAGGTCTCCTGCATTGCAGGTGGATCCTTTACCATCTGAGTCATACAGACACATTAATTCAAATTTCTGTTTGATACCTAACACTTGCATGTCTAAGTAAGCATCTCAACTTCAACTGGCCAAAGCAAAGCTCTAATTTCCTTTGTGTCTCACACAGATTATCCCTATCCTAATCTTCCCACTCTTAGAAAAGAGCAATAATGTCTGCACAGTACTCAAAGTTCAACTCTCAGTTACCCTTGCTTTTTCTCTTTTCTTTCTTGCTTCTTCAATTGCAACTCATAACAATGGCTGTTGACATTACTTCCAAAACACATCATACATCTTTTCCCTTCTCTCTGCCTCAACTGTTACTACCATGGTCCGTCCATCATTATTTCTCTCTTGGAAAAACTTTTCTTACATACTGAAGAAACAGGAAATTCAATTAACATGTAGTAGTTCTTTAGACAAGGAATGAAAGGTCAAATATGTTAGCACAACTGAATGCCAGAAAAACATAAATGGCAACGATACTTCTACTCTGCTTCAGCTAGTATAGCCTTTATTAACAATTATTAGTACTGAATTATCGTTCAATAAATACAACATATTTTCCTACTAAAAACATTTACTAGTATATTTACAAGTTTAAGAAATCTCAAATACATTCTACCATGTTGCCATAGTATTAATCATACAAATGAATGAGATCATTTTAGTAGCTTATGTTCAAGGGTATTTACTGCACACTTCACTGTGATAACTTATTATATACATTTTACTGTTTAATTGTCCAAATAACCCTATAAAATTGTTGGTAATGCTGCATATAACAGAATGGAGACTCAAAAACCTTAACTTGCAGTAGCTATTAAGCAGTAGAAATGAGAATCCCATCTCAATGATTTTAAACAACTGTAATTTTTACCATTCTAATATACCCTTCTTCAGTGGGACTTTGTGGGTGAAACGAGGCTAGAAATTAGGAAAGAATTTTTCTGTATCTTCTCTAATTTCTCCCAGAGGACTGTTGAAAGTTTATGTTGCTTAAATAGCAAAAGAGTCATGGAAATATGCTTCCCTCCCCTTATCTATTTTTCAAACCAAGCTTATAGTCTCATAAAGAGGTAAGCCTCATGTAGGTAGAGTATTCTTTTTTAGAAACCTATTTATTCTTAGTGAATCTAACTTATGCTCTTATCTAAACTAAAGGCTTCTTCAGGGAGTATACAAGGAAAGTATACTCCCTGATCTATTGCCTTATATGAGAACAGGGTTACATTGTTTTTCTGTTGTTGTTGATTTTTTACTTATGTTATTATAAAATTGAGAAAAAAATGAACTCTAATAACATTTGGTAAGAATTGACAATAGGGCCCTAACTTAGTCTATATAATAAATGGGCATGGGCATGGTTCACTTACAGGTCTTCCAAGGGAAGAAGAGAAATTCCACAAAATGGAAGCATTGGCTGTGGTGCAATCAGTATGATGACATTCAATGTGTTGTCATATTAAGTGTACAATTTGATAAACTTTGATAAAAATGTAAGTTCATGCAACAAACTATACCAATCCAGTATTTATTACTTTACAAATTTATTTGCTAGATGCAGAGCTATTCTGAAAGGTGAAAAATAGCGCTGCAGAGAACCTAGTTCAGTCAGACAAAAGGTACTCTTTGGGATACCTTTAGTATGTCTCACAGATGCTCTCAACTTAACAATTAGAAATTTTAAAACTTAAAGGGGTTGTCCATAAGCTATTTCAAGTTAAAGAAGCGCTTATCTTGAAGAGATTTATGGGTATGGTTTTTGTCTAATGGAGTGAATCCCTAATAAAGTTCACAAGAGATCTATAAAGAATTTAAGAGAGTTATATTCACAGAAACACTGTGCAGTTTGGATTTAAAGGGACAGAAACAGTACAAAATTATAAGAGGCCTTTGGATACCAATGTACACAAACACAAATAAGGATGAGAAAACTATTCAGCTGCAAGCATGTGCTAACATTATAATAAAAGAAAGATGACCTGAAGGGTAGAATCAAGAGTACAGAGGATGGAACTAAAACCATGGAGAATTTTTTCCGGGTTTTTAATCCTAATCAAGGAACTACTAGCTTATGCATTAGTTCATAGATCTTCAAATGGAGAACTGTACTCTGGTTGTTGTACTTAAGGCTTATCTACAACTGCACAAGTTTTACATAATGAGATTCTGTATTTTGAATTTATGCTGTAATAGAATGATACTTTGGGTGGCCTTTGGAGGGGGTAAGGACTATATTATACTTTGAGTACAAACTCTGAGAAATGGATCATTGAAAGCGAAAAGGTGGATTATGGTATTACTAGTTTGGATGAGAACAGTAACAATGTTCCTTACTTCCTGGTATCCAGACCTTTGTAAAGTGCCCTCCCGCACTGAGTCAAGGTCGGTCTTTCTAGTCAATGTGTGTGTGTGTGTGTGTACACAGTCATGTGTGACTCTTTGCAATCTCAGGGACTGTGGCCCACCAGGCTCCTCTTACATTTTCCAGGCAAGAATACTGGAGTGGGTTGCCATTTCCTCCTCCAGGGGATCTTCCTGACCCGGGGATCAGACCTGGGTCTTCTGTGTCTCCTACATTGGCAGGTGGATTTTTTTACTACTACACCACTGGGAAGCCCTCGCGTAACTAATACATTTTACAAAAGTGATGGCATGTTTCTTCTGAGATTAGGTTATAAAGATATTTATTTTGTCTTATTCTCTCTCTCTTGGACTGCATACTCTGGTGTAAAGCAGCTGCCATGTCATTCATGAAGCGGCCGACATGGTAAGGGAGTCAGGTTCTGGCCACCAGCAGTGAAAAACTGAACCTTCCTGCCATGCTGAGTAGCTTCACTTGTTTCCGACTCCATGAGAACCCACAGACTGCAGCCCGCAAGGCTCCTCTATCCATGAGACTCTCCAGGCAAGAATACTGGTGTGGGTTGTTATTTCCTACTCCAGGGGATCTTCCTGACCCAGGGATTGATTGAACCCACGTCCCTTAGGTCTCTTATGTTGTCAGGGAGGTCTTTACAACTAGCACCATCTGGGAAGCCCCAACCTTCCTGCCACATTACATTAACCTGCAAATAAGTCACACTTACATGACTGCAGTCATAGCTGACATCTCAATTATAACCTCATGAAAGGTCTCCAGTCAGGAGCAGTATACACACAGCTCTCAAATTACTGACCACAAAAAATATGAGACAGCAAATGTATCTTTTAGTCCACTAGACAATTTGCTATGGAACAATGATAATATTATTATAACCTTTTATCTTTGTATTCTTTAACTTGCTGATGAACTTATTATTCTTACTAGGTTTATTATTAACTTTTTCATAAATTCCTTAGGGATATCTATATAAACAATCATGTATCTCCTTACAGAGGTAGTTTTATCTTTTCTTCCTAATATTTAGGGTTTTTTTAAAGGTTTTTCTTGCCTGTTTCTATTTAGAACATCTGGCACAATGCTCATTAAAAGGAGAGAGAGTGGAGACTCTTCCTTTGCTAATACTATTAGCTGGAAGCTTCAGTTTTGCCTCATTAAGTATGGATATTAGCTGTAAGAATAGAAGTTCCCTTTTACTACTAGTGTGTTGAGTTTTTCTTTTTTTTAGCAACAGACCGATATTCAATCTTTTGAAATGTGTTTTCTTTATTTATTAATATGATCACATATTTTCCTTTTTTTAGCTTATTAATATAGCTAATCACACTGACTGGTTATTGAATGCTAAACAAATTTTGTGCTCTTGAAACAGAACAAATTAGGTCATACATATATTTTTACATTGCCTAATTTTGTTTAATAACTTTTAAAAGACTTCCACATCTCTCTCTCTATATATATACACACATATATATATATACATATATATACATACATATATGAGAATTTTTTTCTGTGATTTCCTTTTACCTATAAAGATTTTGCAAGATTATTATAAATAGTCTTATGTGTGCCACATCGAACAGCTGAGTAGCATATTCTGTTTCTCTATTTCCTTAACTTTTTTGCATATTAGTCTTACATCTTTCTTAAATATTTGACAGAATGCACCAGTGAAATCTCCTGGACTTAGATTTTATGGCTTGCTTTTTTTAATAATAAAAAAATACATCCCTTTAATAGAAATTGGACAATCCTGATTTTTAGTTTATTCTTGGTCATTATGGAAAGTTGTATTTGACAAGGGATTTGTGATCTTCACCCATATGGTCATAGTTTTTGCCATAGTGAAAGTGAAAGTCACTCAATCATGTCTGACTCTTTGTGATCCAATGGACTATACAGTCCATGGTATTCTCCAGGCCAGAATGTTGGAGTGGGTAGCCTTTCCCTTCTCCAAGGGATCTTCCCAACCCAGGGATCAAACCCACGTCTCCTGCATTGCAGGCAGATTCTTTACCAGCTGAGCCACAAATGAAGCCCATTTATTGCCATATTATTGTTTATAACAATCCCTTATTATCCTTTTAAATCCCATAAGATTTGTAGTGATTGTGTGTGTGTGTGTGTGTGTGTGTGTGTGTGTGTGTGTGTGTGTGTGTGTTAGTCACTCAGTGATGTTTGCTGTTTGCGACCCCCGTGGACTGTAGACCTCTAAGTTCCTCTGTTCATGGAATTCTCCAGGCAAGAGCACTGAGCGGGTAGCCATTCCCTTTCCCAGTTGTAGTGATTATTCCTCCTTAAATTTTTTGCTGCTATTAGTAATTTATATTACTTGTTTGATTTTTTTTCTTCTATGGCATTTTTTTAAACATCTCAAAAAACCAATCTGATTACTATGCAAATTTTATATTATTTGTCTGTTTTCAATTCCATGAATTTTGATTTTCATATTTATTTCTATTACTTCCTTAAAGATTAATTTACTGTTTTTCTCCCTAGATACTTAAAGAGAAAATTAGATAATTAATTATGGCACTTTAATGCTTTAAAAGAAATTTTTAAAGTTCTAAATTTCTCTCCAAGCATATTTCAACTATGTCCCACAAATTTTGATTTATCATATTATTATTATCATCTCATTTGTAACATTTTAAAATCTTCCTGATCTTTAATTGATCTATGGGGTGTTTGATATCCAAATATTTGCTGTTTTTCTAGTTAATTTAATTCTTACTTTAATTTAATTCTTACTTTAATTCCACTGTTCTCCAAATTATATTGCATAGATAGATGTCTACCTCTGAAATTTATTGATATATTTCTGATTCAGCATATACTATCTTGGTGGTGTTCCACATACACTGAAAAACTGGTATAATTCTGATATACACAATTCAGTTAACCATTATTAAAAGATTAAAAATGTTCAATCTTCTGAAACTCTGATTTTTGGTTGTTTTATCAATTTTTGAGAAAAGAGAGCTATAATCTTCAACTATGATTGTGAACTTACCTAGTTCTTCATTTAGTTCTGTCAGATTTTGCAACACATATTTACAAGTTACATAAATAGAACATCCACGGGTATGACTGTCACGTCTTCCCGATGAAATGACTTCTTATCATTATGAAATATAGCACTGATTCTACTGATATCTTTGTATCTGCCTGACATGGGTACTGTCACTCTAGTTTTCTTGCATTTGTAGTTTTCATGGTCTAGCTTTTTTTCCGGTTTACATCTTAAACAAATTTTTGTTTAAGTAAAATAAATAAAAATAAAGCAGGTAGCAGAAACTTGTAATTTTATTTTCAAAAGATAAAAAGCAGTCTAATTATTAGGTTGTCACCTAGATTTACATGGGTAATTGCTTGCTTTCAGTGAATTTAAATTCACTCTAAAAGTTTATGATTCTCCACAGTGACTTTCTCCTTTTTAATTATCCATTGTCACAGTTCCTATTCTATAGGCTTTTCATTTGCTGTGGGATTATCTGATAGAAAAATGTCAGTTTACAAAATTGCTGTTGTAACCTTTGAAATCATTTCAACAAAATGTGCTAAAACAAAAAACTCTTTAAAAATTTCCCACTGAACAATGATTTATGGTGAAGTTCAAAACACTCCAAATTATGTTACATATTTATATATCATATTTAAAACACACAAAATATAAGAAGTCCATGCTTAAAATTATCCTTGAAAGTTTCCCATTATTATCTCTAAAAGATAATAAATTAGTTTGATTTACTAGATAATTGAGGGAAAAAAAGGAAAATAGGAAAGAGCTCTTATTGGCAAACCCAAATGTTCATGTCAACCAAACAAGCTTGTAAATTACACTGATTTTCAAACAAATACTTCCCTGATTTTCACTAATTTAATCTTACTGTTAGATTTTGTCTGATCATTTTTTTTAATTTGTTTAACACTCACCTAACTTTAAAGAAATGTCCTATATGATTCAGGAAATTTGCTAAGCACATTCCCAATACTTATTTGTTAAATTAAAAAGCCCATGGTGTTGGGTGGAGGGGCATTACAAACATCCTTGGATAATCATTCTTCTTTTTGTTTTTTTATTTTTTGGATAATCATTCTTGCTTTGTTTATTTACTTATTTTTGGCTGCGTGGAATGTTGGATCTTAGTTCTCTGACAGGTTTTGATCCCGCAGAACCTGCAGTGAAAGCGCAGCATCTTCACCACTAAACAGCCAGGGAAGCCCCATAAACATTCTTACCAACTGTTACCATACTAGAAACTACACATTGCACCTAAAATCCCTTCCAATTAGTTTTCTTGGCCAGTAACCAAACAGAACAAATAAATTTTATAATAAGAGAATAACAAAAACAGAACAGAGTAAACGGAAAGTGTGAAAATGAAAGTATCAGTCGCTCAGTTGCGTTGGACTCTTTGTGATCCCATGGGCTGTAGACCGCCAAGCTCCTCTGTCAATGGAATTATCCAGGCAACAATACTGGAGTCCTTTGCCATGCCCTTCTCCAGGGAATCTTCCAGAGCCAGGATCCAACCCAGGTCTCCCACACTGCAGGTGGATTCTTTATTGTCTTAGCCAAGAGGGAAGCCCAAACTGAAAGGAAACATCAGAACAAAAACTATTTCTGTAGATAACTGTATTAAATATTTTCTTTTATTACAAGTAATGGGATTATGTGAAAAAATATAACCAAAAAAGGAAGAAAAAAATTATACAGTTCTTCCTTGTTATAAGAGAGAAACTTTAAAAAAAATCATTAATACTTAAAAAAAAAATAGAATTTCTTAGGGTCCAAAGTGAGTCTTTTTTCTTTTATTCCATTTTAAATGAAGGCACTGATGTTCGGGGTTGTAATAGCAAATGATTTCCAAAGGAAGGAGTTAAATAGGTACTGTGAGTCAAATGTCAGATGATGCACATTTGACCTATCTCAGAATTAAAATCTAAGATGTCAACAGAGCAGCATTAAGAAAAATATCAAATAGAAGAGGTTTCTAGTATAATATACTAAACTCACTAATGACTTTTTTATCTTAAAATAATTGGGATCTTCTTCAGTTAAAAATTATCTGTATACATGGATGAGTAAGCATCATACAAATAGGTCAATAGAAATAAACTAGTTGTCTATAGTAAAAAGGTATTATTAATCTAAAATGATTAGTTGGAATTAAACTTAAATTCAATGAAATGTAAATTACCATTTAAAAATTCCTGGCTTAGAGAATATTTCAGTTTTCTTTAAAGACATCTATTATGAATATCTGTTTACTAGAACAGATGTCAATGCTAATCATACAATAATATTGCTTTTCTTGCTGACCATGAAGAGTAAGACTCCCTCATTTCTGAATAGGTTTAATAAACAGATATAATTATTGCTCATCTTATAGCAATTTTAAAAATCAATTCTCCTCAGTTTTTTCAAATATTCTTTTATAAAGAAAAACAGAAGTAAAGAAAACAATCTCATTATACTCTGAATATTGACTTTATAGTGAATATCACTGCATATTTTTAAATTTTAAAATTAAGTACCCTAAGAAAGCCCCTTGACTCTTCCTGACAAGTTGTTTTTTTACTTCCCTTTCACTTGTATTGATTTTTTAAAATTAAAATCCAGACCAAAGAGAGAGGTAGAAAACTGAATACTTGAAGGTTACAGACTTTGAGATTAATATCTTTTAGTATAACAGCAGTTACTAAGTTTGCCTTGTTCAAAGAGGTTCAGACTATACGTCAAGCAAATGGTCAGGGAGTCTGGAGTAGAGCAGAAAAAACACTTACGCTGTCAATATAGAAACTATATAGTCATACATATAGTGGTGTGCTGGTAAATATTTAACAGCAGCTCATCAAAATTTAGGGCTTCCCAGGTGGCACAAAGGTAAAGCATCTGCCTTCAATGCAGGAGAAGCAGGAGACACAAGTTCGATCCCTGAGTGGGAAAGATCCCTTGGAGAAGGAAATGGAAACCCACTACAGTATTCTTGCCTGGAAAATTCCATGGACAGAGGAGTCTATGGGTTTGCAAAGAGTTGGAAACGACTGAGCAACTGAACACACACACACACACACACACACACACACAAATTAAAAAGCCCTACCTTGTAGTGTATGCCAATTTCTGTAGCATAACACTCCCCTATGGCTGATTTCAAGCTACCAAAGTGACTTAGATAAATCTACAATTGGGAAATATGTACGGCACTATTATAAACTATTTCCACATAAAGATTCAATAGATGTAAATATGTGAATAAGCTCACAAGTATAATTAAACGGAAAATACAGTAAAGTTAGTAGGAAATGTAGAGCTTTGAGTACTAATTACCTTTTAAAATTTTTTTTCATTTTAAATATATATAATTTAACTTTTTTAATGTCTGTGCTTAACTGCTTAACACACCACTTCTAAGCACAACTGCATAGATTCCAGACACAAAGACTACCCTGGTGGTATAAGCTGGTACAGAATGCAGAGACTTCTTCCAGTTTTTACTTTAATAGCTAATATGAATATATGACTGGATGTCCCCTGTAGTCTGTAACAATCATTTGTTAAGTTTTTTCCTTTCCTTGATTCAATTCTGGCCTCTAGTGGTAGCTGCTTATTATTATTGTCATTGTTAGAAAAGGAAGTGCAAGTGGTCATCATTGTAAGGAGCCATAATGCCAGTCATACTAAACAGTTACATTTCTCTGTTCTCACACTATTTATTAATATCCTTTATAAATAATGAGAAATAAATTAAATAATAATAGGATATAATAAAAAGTCACATTGGGAGTCAGATATCCCAGACTGTTGTTCTGAATTCAGACTGACTAGAGGAAAGTTATTTAAAATTTTGGTCCTTTCATTTCACATCTTTGACTCAATATTGTGTACACTTTTATAGAAATTCTCTAAAGAAAATAACTTGCAATTATAAAAATAAAACCATAACAAACTTGAATCCTAAACAGTGGTTGATTCTTGGATGTAAAGATGAAAGACTTCCCCAAGTATTTCACTAATTAGTTCATTATCTAATTGAGCATAGCCTGCAAGAGGGCAGCTATATTCAATAGGCAAAATCAGTCAAACATTCAGACTGATTTTACTAGATTAATTGTTATTTGAAAAAAATGACCAAACTAGTTTTATGGTGTCATATAACATCTCGATATCAAAGTGAAATCCTGTTGAAAGGTCTCTAAACAGCTTTTAATAATATATAAACATACCAATAGCTGATGCCCATTTTTCTTTATCCAACCTTCCCAAGACTAGGTATCAGTTTACTCTCTTTTCAGTTTCTCTGCAGAATCTTAGAATCTTTGAGTTGAAGAGTACCGTATAAAACCGAACTACAAACACTTCATTTGACATATGAGAAAGGCTAAGTTCCAAGAGAATAGCTGACCCCTGCCCAGCGTTATGCAGTTAATTATTGATAGAAAAGAGACTAACCAGGTCTATAGACTTCACTATCTACCAGTAGTAAAACATTGATCTTACAGCAGATCATTACCTCTTGAAGAACTCTCTTCATCTTTAATAATAATGTCTTGACGGCTGTGCAGTCCTGTAACATCAGTCTGAATGGCAGAGAATCTATGCCTCCATTTTCTTCAACACTTGGCAGGGGCCAATCTGCAGACGGACTGCTAGGCACTCCCCTGATATGGGAACACCTGGCTTCCTGATCAACATCTTTCGCTAATTTCAGGGAAAGGTTCCTGACAGGAAAAAAGAAAAAAAGAACAAAAATTATTATGTAGCATATTCAGAGCAGTATTTACCAACCTGCTGATCAATGTTAGGAGTGAGCTGGAAAAAACTTCTTTGTGACTCTCATTGTTTCCTCATATTAGTCTGAAAATTCTAAAACCTTTTGTCAAAATTATCAAATGGTTTAATTTTATATGTAGCAATAGTAAGATTAAATGAGAATCATTTTCAAAATGTGCTTTTTTTTTTCTCCAACTGAAATTCAATTTACACACAAGAGCAATATGTTTACAGTTAGTTAACCCTTTCAAAAATATTGAAAGCCAAAAGAAATCACTGAAAGAGAAATTTCATGTAGGGGTTGTCTGAAAATACGTTTAAAAATTACCTGGAAAGAAAACATTAAGAAAGCAAAAATTGGGATAAATACCTTTGGTAGTTATTGTTTTAAATTACTAAATCAATGAATTGTGTATTAAACCATTTTGTGGATTAAGAAAGACTAGCATGCATAAGAGCTTATGTGAAAATAGTGAAGTAAATGTAAAGTGTATAACTCCATATGTAATGAGCATGCTTATCAAATAATCATTAAATATTTAGTACAGTAATATGTGGAAAACTATTTTGTTCTACTTGCTAATCAACAATTATTTTAAAACTATGCATTTCAAAAATACTTTCACACACTTTAATTAAAGGTGTGTATAAAGAAAAGATTAACAGTTTTTCACATGTGCTTATGAGGCAGATATAAAAATATTATGAAAGGAGGAGTTTATGAAAATGGTCATTTTTAATGAGTTTGTCTAAATTTATTCCCATTCATTAGAACCAAGGAACCTACACAATAATGATAATTAATCTCATAGCTCAGGAAATTTATGAAACAATAGTTTAGGACTTTTGCTCAGTTTCAATAGCTTTTATGTATATTATTCTCTGAAGTAAATGACAAGGTCACTCGGCAACCTAAATTGAAAAGAACAGAGCTGTCTTGGAGCTTGCCACCAAGATCAGGTAAAGGTGCAAATAAAACAGAACGCATTGGTTAATTTTATCCAAATGTGATTATTCAATTTGTAAAGCATTGTATAATCAGTAAAGAAAACACATTTTTGGATCACAAAATTGTTTACCTGTCTTCACAGGTATATTCATTAATCATAACTGTCATTTCAAATGGTAAGATATTAATTACTATCCCCTCTTTATGTTTATAATGAAATAATAAGTAGTCATAGCTAACATTTTTTGAGGATTGACTGTGGGCCAAATATTGTGCAAACCCACTTCATGTGTGTTAATTTATTCAAATGCTGAACAAGACCAAGAGGTAAACATAGTATCTTCATTTTTCATGTGAGTAAACAGGCCCAGAGAATTTTTCAAATTTAAATAGCTATTAAGAAGTTCACCTGAAAGACTTCCCTGGCAGTTCAGTGGTTAAGACTCCCAGCTTCCAATACAGGGGGCATGAGTTTGATCCCAGGTCTGGGAAAACTCAGATCCCACAATACTGCAGATTGCACCCAAAAAAAAAGTTGACCTGAGGTGAATCAACCTAACTACATAAGCAGGACAAGATTTTTTTCCTACTAGCCACATAATGTATATATAAGACTTTTCTTATTAGTCACCGGGGAAGTCCTAATATATATATGTATATATATATATATACACACACACACACACACACACAGAATTTCATATATGCTAAAACATTTAGTTTAGACTTCCCTCGTGGCTCAGACGGTAAAGCGTCAGCCTACAATGTGGGAGACACAGGTTCAATCCCTGGGTCAGGAAGATCTCCTGGGGAAGGAAATGGAAACCTAGTCCAGTATTCTTGCCTGGAAAATCCCATGGACGGAGGAGCCTGGTGGGCCACGGTCAGTCCGTGGGGTCGCAAAGAGCTGGACACGACTGAGCGACTTCATTTTCACTTTCACTTTCAAACCACCTAGTACTCATACAACTCTTTGAGGTATTATAATTCTTACCTCACAGTTGAGGGATCTGAGTCTCAGAGAGGCTCATATTAAGGTACATGCTGATGGCAACACAGCAAACAAGGGGCAGAGCTGAGATGTGAATGCAAGCAGCGTACTCGAGCTCTAAGTCACTAAAAATTCCACATCTCATGTGAAAAACAAACAAGTAAATGAACAAAAAGAAAAACTGAAAAGAAATACCTGTAACTACAAAGAATCACTTACATTTTCATTTTTAAAATAAATTTGACCTGATATGACTGATTCATTTTAATTACATACAACTTGGAGTGAGATATACAATCATTCTTAACTTTTTAACAATTTTATTTTAGTGTCTTAGAATAAGAATAAAATAAAATATAAAAATGAGAATTTACAGCATGTATAATACTATTTTAGTTATCAAAGAATTTTCAAAGATTTATCAGGTTTTAAGTTGTGAACTCACCTGGTGTCTGACTCATATTAGGCTGACACAGCAAATAACTGTATAATTGAATTTGAATAAGTGAATACAATAATAAAGTTAATAAACAAAACATAATTCCTTGTAATCACTTATGTATATAACTCTCATTTGTGCAGAGAAAATTTTCTGGAAGGTGAACTGTTATGTATGGCAGGACCACCACCCGTGGTGCCAAATTCCCCAGCACTATTAAAATATAATAATTAAAATAACAGTTTTATAATTCCTTTTAATTAGATTGCTGTTTCTTTGAACCTCTGTGTTCAATCATGTATGTAAACATCAATAAAGATTGAAACCAGACCGTTCAGAAACCAAAGCTTCTGAAACCAAAGTTTTCAGAAATCACATCTGTGTAAAGGTCTGTGTGTCTAATTTCAGGAAATTACTGAGGATCTGAGGATTACAGATTTATCTTTACATATCTACAGATCACTGCCATTTCAGATAGTTAAGAATGGGCTATATGCAGAAGTGTACTTAGACGATAAAAGTAGCCATTTGTTTTATACTTGAAAAGTTTGGGTCTTTCTTGAATTTCAACAAGAGGGAGAATGATGGTATCATTTCACAATTATGGAAAACATCCACATTGAGTCTATCAGAGCAAGAGTGATTGATGATTCAGATATTAAGAGGACTCTGTCACTGACTTCGAGAGGTTCACCATGATTATTAACTGCTTAGTAACTGATAGCAAAAAAATAACAACTAATATTCCTCCCCCTATGAAAAGCACATCAATTTATTTTGAAATGCTTTGTTTCAACATGAATAATAGTGAGCTGCAATACCACAGTAATCAAAGCATCCTTCATTCGGTGGAGGCAGTTAGTGAAATAGACGATTAAGCAGGGCTGCTACTCAGCTGCACAGGCCAACAGAGCCATCCACGGTCACTGGATTTCTGATTTATCGGTGCCTGGGGTTTACAATAATTAAATATTTTGAAAACCAAGGTTTTGAACAACAGACTATGATTGTGCCAAAAATACCCATGTATTTCTGGGAATATTTACCTCAAAAGAATCCACCCTGTAACTGATAAGAAAAGGAGAAAAGTATCTAATACAAAGTCATAGTTTCCGCTAGCACAGACAATCCATAAGACCAAGAGGGTAGAGCAAGGTTCAGGTGCTCTCCTATTCCAGCATTAGTAAGGCTCATGAGATAATGCAATTCATGCACTTTGGCATATGTAGCTCTCTGTCTGCCAATACTCTGAATTATTATTGTTTCAGAAAACTGAAGAAATGTGTTTTATATCAAAAAAGATAGTCCCTAACTTCACACACACACACACAAGAGTAAGATACTGAGGCCTGATACAGTGATTCATTGATCCCCCTAAGTACTGCAAACAGAAAACAAAGACAGTATGATTTCCACTGAGCACATCCATGCACACATCACCCTCTCTACATGAAATTCGTGAATCTTTGGTAGATTTGCTCAGTAATATTTTTACTTGCCTTGTTGCTTATAAAGGACAACTAAGTCTTTATGATTGAAAATTAAGCAACATTTAGATAAAGTCAAATCAAGATGTATGGGCTTTTCTCAGTCTGTAAGTTTTAAATAATAAAGCTTTTGCCCTGAAATGTGCCAAGCTCTATCCTGCCTCAGAAACTTTGCATATGTATGATAAAGTGTTGCTTACCAACCTTCATATCTCGCCTTAAAATACATCACTTCTTCAGGGAAATCTTTGTATTTGGTACCTGCCACTCCCCCCCACCCCCACTTCAAAGACACACAGGTTCCTCTTTTCTATGTTATGCCTTCCTTTGTCACACTTATCACAGATGTAGTTAATAAAATTAATTTGAGGAGACCTCTGGGAACACATTGGAATAAACTGTCCTATACTCTACTCTTATCTGAATACAGAGAAATACTGGATAAAGTATCAGTTTAGTTCACTTCAGTTCAGTCGCTCAGTCGTGTCCGACTCTGTGACACCATGAATCGCAGCATGCCAGGCCTCCCTGTCCATCACCAATTCCCGGAGTTTATACAAACACATGTCCGTCGAGTCAGTGATGTCATCCACCCATCTCATCCTCTGTCGTCCCCTTCTCCTCCTGCCCCCAATCCCTCCCAGCATCAGGGTCTTTTCCAATGAGTCAACTCTTCACATCAGGTGACCAAAGTATTGGAGTTTCAGCTTCAGCATCAGTCCTTCCAATGAACACCCAGGACTGAGCTCCTTTAGGATGGACTGGTTGGATCTCCTTGCAGTTCAAGGGACTCTCAAGAATCTTCTCCAACGCCACAGTGCAAAAGCATCAGTTCTTCAGCGCTCAGCCTTCTTCACAGTCCAACTCTCACATCCATACATGATCACTGGAAAAACCATAGCCTTGACTAGACAGACTTTTGTTGGCAAAGTAATGTCTCTGCTTTTAAATATGCTCTCCAGGTTGGTCATAACTTTCCTTCCACGGAGTAAGCGTCTATTAATTTCATGGCTGCAATCACCATCTGCAGTGATTTTGGAGCCCCAAAAAATAAAGTCTGACACTCTTTCCACTGTTTCCCCATCTATTTCCCATGAAGTGATGGGACCAGATGCCATGATCTTAGTTTTCTGAAGGGTGAGCTTTAAGCCAACTTTTTCACTCTCCTCTTTCACTTTCATCAAGAGACTTTTTAGTTCCTCCTCACTTTCTGTCATCCATAAGAATGGTGTCATCTGCATGTCTGAGATTATTGATATTTCTCCCGACAATCTTGATTCCAGCTTGTGCTTCATTTAGCCCAGCATTTCTCATGATGTACTCTGCATATAAGTTAAATAAGCAGGGTGACAATATACATCCTTGACGTGCTCCTATAACCACATTTATTCTTAAACATATAGTGCAGGAGGGAAAGAGAAAAATGTCCAAGGACCAAAGAGCAAAATTAAAACAGCAATAAATATACAAGTTGCCACTGTGGTGGTTTCAGGGTGTTGAACCTGGATGCAATCTCTTAAAAACAGAAGTTGCAATTTTTATGCCTATGAAGACATAGGAGAGCATTTGCCAATGACATAGAATATTCATAGTGCTGGGAGAAATGAGAGTTTCAAACTTAAAAAAAAAAAAAAAACCCTAAAGAAATCAATCTGGTCTACTTATAAATTAACTGTCTGCTAGAACACTCTTCTTTCTCTAAAGGAAGACAATAAAATGCATACTCTCAAAACTATACCATTCACAATGTATGACAAATATTCAAATGAACAGACATATGAAGAAGCAGAAAAAGAGTCTGTTGATCATCTGAGATGACCATATATTGGGCTTACCAGGTGGCACAGTGATAAATCTGCCTTCTAATGCAGGAGATTGAAGAGACATAGGTTCAGTCAGGAAGATTCCCTGGAGTAGGAAATGAAAACCCGCTCCAGTATTCTTGCTTGGAAAATTCCATGGACAGAGGAGCATGGTAGGTTACTGTCCATGGGATCGCAGAGTCAGATGCAACTGAACACACACACGTGACCCATATGTTGGAAATAGCAAGGATTTTAAGCAGCTATGATATGTTCAAAGTCATAAAAGAAAGAGTGGACATAATGCTTAGTCTTATCAGAGAAATGAAAAATTATCATAACAGACATTGTTGGCTGTCTGCCTCATATTCATTCATACCTCCTTCCTTCCTCTTTATTTTTATTTATTTTTTTATTTTTTTCATTTATTTTTATTAGTTGGAGGCTAATTACTTCACAATATTGTAGTGGTTTTTGTCATACATTGACATGAATCAGCCATGGATTTACACGTATTCCCCATCTCAATCCCCCCTCCTACCTCCCTCTCTATCCGATCCCTCTGGGTCTTCCCAGTGCACCAGGCCCGAGCACTTGTCTCATGCATCCAACCTGGGCTGGTGATCTGTTTCACCCTAGGTAATATACATGTTTCGATGCTGTTCTCTTGAAACATCCCACCCTCGCCTTCTCCCACAGAGTCCAAAAGTCTGTTCTGTACATCTGTGTCTCTTTTTCTGTTTTGCATATAGGGTTATTGTTATCATCTTTCTAAATTCCATATATATGTGTTAGTATACTGTATTGGTCTTTATCTTTCTGGCTTACTTCACTCTGTACAATGGGCTCCAGTTTCATCCATCTCATTAGAACTGATTCAAATGAATTCTTTTTAATGGCTGAGTAATATTCCATGGTATATATGTACCACAGCTTCCTTATCCATTCATCTGCTGATGGGCATCTAGGTTGCTTCCATGTTCTGGCTATTCTAAACAGTGCTGCAATGGACATTGGGGTACACATGTCTCTTTCAGATCTGGTTTCCTTGGTGGGTATGCCCAGAAGTGGGATTGCTGGGTCATATGGCAGTTCTATTTCCAGTTTTTTAAGAATCTCCACACTGTTCTCCATAGCGGCTGTACTAGTTTGCATTCCTACCAACAGTGTAAGAGGGTTCCCTTTTCTCCACACCCTCTCCAGCATTTATTGCTTGTAGACTTTTGGATAGCAGCCATCCTGACTGGCGTGTAATGGTACCTCATTGTGGTTTTGATTTGCATTTCTCTGATAATGAGTGATGTGGAGCATCTTTTCATGTGTTTGTTAGCCATCTGTATGTCTTCTTTGGAGAAATGTCTGTTTAGTTCTTTGGCCCATTTTTTGATTGGGTCATTTATTTTCCTGGAATTGAGCTGCAGGAGTTGCTTGTATATTTTTGAGATTAATCCTTTGTCTGTTGCTTTGTTTGCTATTATTTTCTCCCAATCTGAGGGCTGTCTTTTCACCTTGCTTATAGTTTCCTGCCTCTTTAAAACAAAAGCAAACATAAAAACATAAAAACTCCCTGTAGGCTCAGTCACTTTAGTAGTGTCTGACTGTTTGTGACCCCATGGACTGTATGTAGCCTGCTAGGCGCTTCTGTCCATGAGATTCTCCAGGCAAGAATACTGGAGTGGGTTGCCACTTCTTTCTCAGGGGATCTTCCCAACCCAGGGATTGAAACTGAGTCTCCCGCACTTGTGGGTTCTTTACCATCTGAGCCACCAGGGAAGCCCCCCCAAAACACCCTAATTTGTTCAAATGCTAGCTTTCCTAAGCTCCAAGAAATGACAGGAAGTCTGGTGGAAGTCTTCAAATCTGGTGGAAGTCTTCAAAGAAAAGTTTCCTCTCTGGTTAGGAGAGAAATGGGGAGACCGCCGTTGTTTTGACTTGATATACTGCTAGAAACTATAGGTGTACCCTGCAAATAGGAAGAAACTTGGCTGAGGGGAAATCAAAGAACAAAAAAACTGAGTAAACCCACCTCCCTATGATGTCACTATTTCTCTGAATTAATCAACACTGGAGACTCACTATCTTTAGATTTCTTGTTTGGCAAAATAACCTTCTTTGACTGTTTAATGAACTTTGAATTAGGTTTTTCTATTGAAGCTGAAAGCATTCTAACTATTATTACTACTAAAGAATATGTCAATAAGAACATAAACCTAGAAATAACAGTAGGATAACATAATTCATTGTGCAAATATTGATTTAATGGCTATATTTGAGGCTAGTGTGTTCAAAGGAAATAGAAACACTGTTTATATTTTTTTGTTTAATAATGTAGCCACAAAACCTTGCACAATCATATCCAATACTCAAATCAAAAGAATAATCATATTTAGTGCTAAATAAGCATTATAGATCTATTTATATTCTTATTTAATATTTAGGGAGCTCAAACCTAGATTAATTTTGTAAGTGTCACATAGCTAGAAGGTGTAGAATTTCAGTCTCCTGACTTCTGGTCCAATGCTCTTTTCTTCATACTGCATCATCTTTTAATAGGGTTCAAATTTAAAATATTCTTGTATTTATCTATTCAGTTATTTTCACTGAAGATGGAACAGTGAAATATTAGCTTACAATTTTATGGAATAAGATTAAGTAGTAAGGACCCCTACTCCTCTGGACATTTAGAATTTCCTTCTCTAAAATTTTCAAGAAAGTAGGTATCTTATGAGTACAAATCTGTTCATACAAACTTTGAAAGTAGTTGTTTAATCCTAAAAAGAAACGACTAAGTTGACTGTCCGTGTTCAGTAACTTTTCTGCCTGCCATTAACGTCATTCACATTTCTCCGTCCCATTCTCTACTTTTATTTTCATTTGTCACTTAAGATCTGGTTTAAAGATTATTTCAGTAAGAAAAAGAATCAGAATTAATGAATGTAGAGATTAAAGTGCAATGAGGTTCAGCAAAGAGTGACTCAAAAATTAGTGTTTAAAAAAATCCCACATGCAGGACTTCCCTGGTGGTCTGGTGATGAAGAATCATGCATGGGACACAGGTTTGATCCCTGGTCCAGGAAGATTCCACATGCTTCTATGCAACTAAGCCCATGTACCCTAGAACCCACGCTCTGCAACAAGAGAAGCCACTGCAATGAGAAGCCGGCATACCGCAACTAGAGAGTAGCACCCATGCAGCAACGAAGACCCAGTACAGTCAAAAATAAAAATAAATAAATATGGTAAAATTTCTAAAATCCCATGTACATGCATACATATATACCAAAATCTGCTTGTGCACATGTATATATTTTTGACTTTATAAGTGTTCATTTAATTGTAGATATTGTACATTTTAATTATGCTATGATTGAATTAATTGTGTAACTGACTTTCTTTCTCAAAGCACTCAAGCTGTCAAAAAGTTGATGGCACAGAACTGTCAAAAAAACTTTATACAGATAAAGATCAACTTTTTATTTATTGTCCCCTGATACTGTAAAAAGTGATTCTCAACTCAGAAAATCTCATAAACTGGTTGATCTTCCTCTGTTTAACAGATATCAACCAATTTTTTTAATATGAATATTTTTCTCTAGTCTTCCAGGCAACTCATCATATCCTTGTTGTTTAGTAGCTAAGTTGTATCTGATACTTTGCAACCACGTAGACTATAGCATACCAGGCTTCCTTGTCTTTCACTATCTCCCAGAGTTTGCTCAAACCAATGTCCATTGAGTTGGTGATGCTATCCAAACATCTCATCCTCGCCACCCCCTTCTCCTTTTGCCTTCAATTTTTCCAGCATCAGAGTCTTTTCCAATTGAGTTGGCATCAATTCTCTGATATATTTACAGACTTCGATATTCAACATTTTCTTTATTTTATATTTCTCTATTTTGGGGGTCAGGAAAAATTTCCCAGCTCCTCATCCACCACTCCATGGAAGTGATTTTATTTGGAAACTGTTGAACTATAGAAGAAACACAAATTAAAGTCAAATAAAATCTGATCTCTGAGTAATAATTATCTTAATATGATATCAAAGAACTTTTTTAAATTGTTAATTCCCTGGAGAATATTGTTACTAAATTCTTTCAAATTCATCTATAAAGATGAAAATCATTTAAAAATGGGAGTTTCGCTATATTATTTTAGTCTGGTTAATGTCTTGATTGGTGACAGTATTCTATAAGTATTATTTTAGACACAAGGCATGCTTTATAGTTATCTATGATACATATTTTGTGGTTATCTATGGGCTTCTCTGGTAGCTGAGCTGGTAAAGAATCCACCTGCAATGTAGGAAATCCTGGTTCAATTCCTGAGTCCAGAAGATCTCTTGGAGAACGGATAGGCTACTCACTCCAGTATTCTTGGGCTTCCCTTGTGACTCAACAGGTAAAGAGACTGCCTGCAATGAGGGAGACCAGGGTTTGATCTCTGGGTTGAGAACATCCCCTGAAGGAGGGCATGGCAACCCACACCAGTATTTTTGCCTGGAGAATTCCATGGACAGAGGAGCCTGGACTGAGTGACTAACCACATACAAACATTAGGTATACTTTATATACTGTAATTAATTGGACATATCTTTAGTGAAAGAGTACACAGAGTAATTTACTATTTTATATTTGCTCTTAAATCAATAATGCTTTCTAAAGTCGTAAACTCAAGTTTTAATGACTTACCTTACTATGAAACTTCTTTCTTTTTTTAAAATCGATTTATTTTCAACAATAAAAGTTTCATATTTATAGAATAACAGAATTAATAAGATGCGAAGCATCGTTTTTAGAGATGCAAATTGTGTTTTTGAAAATAAATTTTTCCCAATACTACTTTCTGCCTTCCCTTTTCCCTTAAATATCAGAATAATAAGTTGCAAAAGTACCAAGGTCTTGCTTCAGATCCACATCATGTAGAGAATTTGATTAATCTTTCAGAACCAAACTACCACCATAAATGTATCCTATTTCATTATCATATGGTATACTTAAAACTTGATGTTATCATTTTAAGAACCTGTATGCAAAATTTATGACCACTCAAAGAGAACATATAAAGGGTTTATAGATATAACATACAAGAAAATTTATAAAAAAACAGAACTTTAGAATTTCTTCAATTTGCATTATAAAATGCATTTTTTTACATGTATAGCACCAAGGGTTTATTAAAATAAAAACCACAATGTAATATATAGCACTGAAGATATGCTAAAAGTTATACAACCCACAGTCAATTACATAGTTTTAAAAGAATTTTCTATTCCCATTACCTTTCAAAACATTCAGGATCGGAAATCTAAGTGTAATAAGTGTTAGCTATGAAAGTATAACCTAGGAAGTAGTTTTTCCAAACAGAAAATCAATTATTGTGCTGTAACTTGACATAAAGGCAATACCTAATATTACTGGATAATTCATAGCAGTAAGGAAACTGTAAAAGTCCAACACTTTTCAAAGCTAAAAGAGTTGGAGATTTTGACTTTGAGTAAATCTTTAGAGACACAAAACTTTATCAGTTTAGGAAAGATTAGTAAAGCCTACATCAAACTTATTAAGCAATTTCCCAGATTCCATTCCTGAGGCAACAAAAGGTATTGTGATGGTTTACACTCAATTTATTTTTCATATTACATAAAATCAAAGATTTCCAAATGTCTTGATAAACTCACACATACATAAAAATCACCTGACTTATTTTACATAAATGAATTCCAGGGGTGTATCGTCAGCCCACTGTGTCATATTTTTGTCTTGCTAGCTTTGCAAGACAAACAAAACATGTAGTGCAGAATAGGTTACATATATCTTATCACACTCATGGGCCATAATTTTCCCCGTAATTCTCCTCCTCCCCAGAATGTATGTGAATTTTGATATAATGCGGCTAATTTATATGTATTCTTTAAGCTTGTATTAGTGCACCTTCTCTCCCAGGATCTCCTCTCCAATCCTTGCAGTTACCTCAGGCTGCACTAAATTCTCTTCCTTTTGGTTCCAAAGGAGGAGAAATAACACCAAATAAGGTGAGACTCTCCCTTGGTCTCACTTTATATTGCCAAGTCACTGTTGAATAAATTAACATATGACAATTTCGCATACACTAAACTTGTGTGCTAAGAAGTCAACCTTATTAATACTAAATGACAGGTTTACATGTTAAATTCCCAAAGGAGCACTTTTCATATTTATCTCTGGAGTGGAACCTTACTTAGGCAGAACTATTCAAAGTGGTCAGTACATTCAGGGTGGATAGAGAAAGAAGAGAAAAATATCAAGTAGAATTAAAACAACAGCGATGACAGAAATAACAATAATAAAAGAAACGAGTTTGAATATGGGCTTCCCTGGTGGCTCAGTGGTAAAGTAACCGTCTGCCAATACAGGAGACTTGGGTTTGATCCCTGGGTCAGAAAGATTCCCTGAAGAAGGAAATGGCAACTTCATTCCAGTATTCTTGCCTGGGAAATCCCATGGACAGAGGAGCCTGGTGGGCTACAGTACAAAGGGTCGCAAAAGAGTCAGACACAACTTAGCGACCAAAACAACAAAGTTTGGAGTATGAGAGATATCAAGTACCACTTTCCCTTAGTACCTGCAGGAGATTTGTTCAAGGGCTGAGGGTGAATATCAAAATCCACGTATGCTCGAATTCCACAGTTGGCCTTTCAAGTTCATCAGTTCCACATCCCCGGATTCAACCAACAATGTATTGCGATCTTGGGTTGGCTGAATCCTGGATATGCAGGACCAACTATATATATTTTGAAAAAAAAAAAGAACTATAATGGACCAGCATAGTGCAAATTGTGTTTTTCAAAGGTCAACTATAGTTGCACAAGAATAAAGTGGAATAGGAATGTTTATGGCTTCTGGGTTTAAATCTAGGTCCTCCTAAGAAGTGATTCTTGTTCTTGTGGAGAACTGCTTTATGTAGCATAAAGATATTGTAGAGATACAATGTCTGAATAAGGAAAACTGCAATTTTTAAAAACATAGAAAACAATGTGTAGCTTCTAACTTATTTTGAAGATTATTCATACTAAATGAAAAGTACATAATTAGGTTCTAGCCAATAAGCTGTCTCCAAACCCTAATTCTAGAAGTTAAGTGGCTTTTGGAATCATGACTATTGAAGAGTTACAACTTTGTGTCTGAAGTAAGATTGAGAAAAAAGCAGAAAGCACCTGAAGGCTAATGAACTGATATTGATAAATAAGTATTGTCTTCTTTGATTACCAGTTGTAATTACATTCTGTTATATCACCTTTTAAGATACAGAATAGCAAAAATTATGACATTACATCTGTGTGAGCTAAGTTGCTTCAGTCATGTCTGATTCTGCAACCTAATGGACTGTAGCCTGCCAAACTCTTCGGCCCATAGGATTCTTCAAGCAAGAATACTGGAATGGATTGCCATGCCCTTCTCCAGGGCATCTTCCTGACCCAGGGATAAAACCCACATCTCTTTTGTGTACTGCATTGGCGGGCAAGTTCTTTACCACTAGAGACAACCAGGCAGGCCAGCCAATGATATCATGTATTGTGATTAATATACTCTGAATTATAATTCAGTTAAGAGAACTTTGAGTTATCTTTCAGTATGGGTTACAAGGCCACAGTCCAGCCTCTTGGTGGTCAGTTTCAATTACAGCTTCAGTACACAGTAAATAGAACATAGCTGCCCTACAAACCCAGTGCTACAATAGATTGCCCCATGTGATACAAAGCACAGGTATTGAACTGGGCATTAAAAAGTATAACTGCTCTTTATTTTTAGCAAAATATTAAAGATCAAATATGTTCAAAAAAAGTTCAAGTATTTAGGAGCTACTGTTTACTATTAGCGTAATAATAACTGAATAATAATAATTCTAGTATCAACAACTTCAGATATGCAGATGATACCTCTCTAATGGTAGAAAGGAAATGGCAAACCACTCCAGTATTCTTGTCTGAAAAATCCCATGGATGGAGGAGCCTGGCAGGTTATATAGTCCATGGGGTCACAAAGAGTCAGACACGACTGAGTGACTTCACTTTAAAGAGGAACTAAAAAGCCTCTTGATAAGGGTGAAAGAGAAGAGTGAAAAAGCTGGCTTAAGACTCAACATTTTAAAAACTAAGATCATGGCATCCGGTCTCATCACTTCATGGTAAATAAAAGGGGAAAAAGTGGAAGCAGTGGCAGATTTTACATTCTTAGGATCCAAAATCACTGCTGATGGTGACTGCAGTCATGAAATTAAAACACTCGCTCCTTCAAATGAAAGCTATGACAAACCTAGTGAAAAAGTAAAAGTGAAGTCGCTCAGTCGTGTCCAGCTCTTTGTGATCCCATGGACTGTAGCCCACCAGGCTCCTCTGTCCACGGACTTCTCCAGGCAATAATACTGGGGTAGGTAGCCATTCCTTTCTCCGGGGGATCATCCTGATCCAGGGTTCCAACCCAGGTTTCCTGCATTGCAGGCAGATTCTTTACCATTGGGGTCACCAGAGAAGCCACATATTAAAAAGCAGAGACATCACTTTGCCAACTAAGGTACACACAGTCAAAGCTCTGGTTTTTCCAGTAGTCATGGATGGCTGTGAGAGCTGGACCATAAAGGAGACTGAGAGCCCAAGAAATGATGCTTTTGAGCTGCTGTGCTGGAGAAGACTCTTTAGTGTCCCTTGGACTGCAAGGAGATCAAACCAGTCAATCCTAAAGGAAATCAACCTTGAATATTCAATGGAAGGACTGGTGCTGAAGCTGAAGCTCTAATACTTTGGCCACCTGATGTGAAGAGCGGACTCACTGGAAAAGACTCTGATGTTGGGGAAACTGAAGGCAAAAGGAGAAGACGGTGGCAGGGGACAACATGGTTAGATAGCATCACTGACTCAATGGACATGAATATGAACAAACTCCGAGAGATAGTGAAGGACAGGTAAGCTTGGAGAGCTGCAGTCCATGGGGTCACAAAGAGTTAGATACGACTTAGTGACTGAACAACAACAATCCTAGTAAAGAATCCTGCTAAATTTAAGACTATTTTGTAAACATTCATTCATTTGTCCATTCAATAATTATTTATTGAGCATGCAGAATACCTATTAATATTCTAAGAAATAAGATCTGTGAAACTTAGTTTTCTAAAATTTCAAAACTATGTCAAAACTATATTTGAATTTAATTCAAGTTTTTGTTAAATATTATAATAAGAAACATTATGACAGTAAAAGCATAATGTACAATCATCAAATTGTACTGATTTGATCAGTACAAATGGTGCTGATTCTAAAAATGCAGTTTCTTCATAAATAATAACAAACTTAACTGTGAATGGAAAGAAAGACAAAATGAGTTGATTTTTTTTTCTCTCTGAAAAGGAACAACTGTACATGGTATAAATAGCAGGCTAGATTATTTGTGTAAATGAAAAGCATATAGCATCATTTATACATAATTACACATCATAGAACTGTCAAGGTATAAATATCTGTTGCAAGGAACAAACAAAAAATCCTTGAGGCCAGTAACAGAATCTGAGGCTAGACCTTGAAAGGAGTGACATAAAGACAGAGTGTCATGGCTCAACTGATTTAAATGATTCAGTTTAAAGTAGCTGAATTACCTTTCCATTATTCATCAGTATGACATGAACACAGACAAACACTATAATCATACACATATACACATAAAATGTGGCTATAAATCACAAGGTTAGATAAGTCAGAAGCTGCAAAATGTTTCAGATTTTTGTTGATGAATCTTTTCCTAACACCCATCTGGAAGACACTTACACTTAGATCGTTGGACTCTATCTTTGTCTCCAATATATTCCTCTTTGAATGTTATCTCAGTTTCTTTCTTTCTATACTGAAGTGTACTTGACATTTAAAACCAGATAACAGTGGGTGCTGTGGCAAAGGATGGTTTCTCTTTTAAACAAGCAGCGGAAACACAGATTGGTATCAATGTTCAATCGTCTTTGAAACAGAGATGAGGATGAAAAAGGAAATACCCAGTCATTTTCTTTACATAACCAAAGAAGAGCTGATAAAAGAAAACTTCTGTTTTGCCCTTTCCTCTCCAGAGAAAACTACTCATTTGAGGAAGTATAAGAGTAAAAAAAAAATATTCCTCAGAAAGTGTTCAAGTTCCATTCCTAAAATAAATCTTCCCAAAATGACTGTATTAAGTCACTTTATATCTACTTTTTGTTGCCTGAAAAATAAATGTTTAATGACTAGTCTTAATTGCATCCTAAATTGTCACCTTTTAAGATATTTTAAACATCAATTATAGTGTTAAGAATCTGCAGAGGAGGTATCTAAGATGTAAAGACTGAACAGGATGCAAATAGTAAAACTGTGCTTTCAGTCCAACAATTTTGGCTCTGGAGTCTGTGTCCTAACTCCTGTGATCTCTCTAGAGACAGTTACTTGGCAAAAAGTCAATGAGCTCACTAAGCCACACTCCAAAGCTCATAAATACATAAGTGATTAGAAAATATAAGCTAATCTTACCTTAGAGTAATTTCTATGATCCTTTTTTCTGTTTCATCTAAAACATTTTTTACTCTTACTCTTACTCTTCGTTTCATAGAAGAGTAGGATATTATACGATAATAATTAATGTTGGGAAGTTTACCTGAAAGCAATTTTCAAAAAAAGTTTGTTACAATCACTGAAGTGAATAATTTGGGTCTATTTAAAGCTGAGCATCTATGATCCAAAGGAGGTGCTACTGGATCTTTGTTATAAATAAAGTAGTAATACTCTTAGAGCAACTTGTTAGAAATTAGACGTATCAGTGTTAGAATGGATTTTTTTTTTCTTTTTTCTTCTTACGTGAACACATGTTATTTTTTTTCCTGCATATAAAGAAATTCTCCCTCTTTATTTGCTACAAATGCCTTTATTGTCCATTGAGAAAGTTCCTCCCCTCCCCCATTGCATGTAACCTTGATATTGCTAAACAAGGTCCCCTTATCTCTTCTTTCCTATGGTCATGTTATTTGGCTTACAAACAAACTCTGGTTCCCAGAAATATAAGTCTTGAGCAACACAACACAGGAACAGAAAACCACAGTAGCTAAAGTCTTCTAATGGTAGAGCCTTAAAGAGCTTATCCATTCATTCCTGATTCCCAGGGCCAAATTCATGGGCTTGCATCTTCTGCAGTTACAAACGATCTAGAAGGGGCCTTCTTAGAAGGGGCCTGAACTTGGTTTAATGTTCAGCTATTACTATGTTAAAAAATCTTAATTTTTACGTAAATAGCCTTGCATTTGTTATTTTTCACTGGGCCTTGCAAATTGTGTAGCTGGTTCTGCTACCATAGTTCTCTCATATCACCATTTGTCTTCTTGAGATCTGTTTGGTGCTTCACTTTCCCTTTATTTCTGTAAGCTAGTGCATAATCTTACTTCTTTTTTTTTTTTTAAATAAAGTGAGCAAAATAGACTTCTGGGGCTTGTACTAAAGAACCCTGTGTTTTACATTTGGCAGATCCAAGACTAAAGTGTAAAATGTAATACAGTTTTTGTTTCTGTTTTTATTTGCCTATGCTCTTACACCCTTTGGTGTACTCCTGTCATGTCCATTTCTGTGATCTTCTCCAGGTCTGCCTGAGAGTATCATTGCTCCCTGGATATTCAAAATTCACTACTGGGTTGTTATATTTCATTGTGCACTTTCTAAGCCATAGGCCATTCACTTTTTGTAACTTTTCTGTCAAAAAACACTGATGCTGTGCCCTGCATTCACCACCCTGACCCCTTTTACATAATTTATTCAGCTAGCAAGCTGGAAGTTGGTAATGAACTGGTAAAACATTTTTATTTTAACAGATCACTTCTTATTCAGAAAGGATGACATCCCACACAAAAGTTTAGGACAAGCTTTCTGTTCAAAACAGACATTTTGTGGCTTTAGTTTTCTCAAATCATACTAATTATGGAGCCATATATTCTATCTACCAATTTCTCCTGCATTTAGAAGGAAAAATACAGTTATTCTAAGACTAGGATATGCTGACCAAATAAAGAGGCTGGAAGTTAGCACTAGAAAATTATATGACATTTACGTTAAAGAAGAATTACTTTGCTTTAAAATGGAGTTGCATGCATTTATAAACTTTGTTTTATGTTATAATATTTAAGTTTGTTTTGATTGGTAACTCCAGTAAACTGACTTTAATTCATTTTATCATTTTGTTCATTGAAAAAGTAAAAACTGGTGGCTGCTTTCTGGGATTACCTTGCCTTTTAAAGTATGGTTTGGTGAATTAGTAGTTCAGTTGTGTCTGACTCTTTGTGACCCCATGGACTATCGCCGGCCAGGTTCCTATGTCCATGATATTTGCTAGGCAAGAATACTGATGTGGGTAGCCATTTCCTTCGCCAGGGGAACTTCCCAACCCAGGGAGAGAACCCAGGTATCTTGCATTGCAGACAGATTCTTTATCAACTGAGCCACAAGGGATACCTTTAAAAGAATACTGCCCTACTAAACTATCAATGAGAAATTTAGGATACACTATCATTCTTAAAAATATTCTATTTGATATTTCACTTTTTCAATATTCTCTCTAAACTAAAATTTTACATTAAGATAAACAAAAATTCCATGTGGGTCAAGATATTTCATTTTCTGTTTTAATGTTGTTTTAAATTTTAAAGCTTTTATTTGTAAATGACCTCAGTAATTTAAGATTGTACTTTTACTGAAAAGATTGCCATTGGCTTATCTATTAATTATTATTTAAGAAAAAAAGAAAAGAAAATAGGAATTATGTCAAGAAACAATAATAATCTTCAAAACAGATTGCAATTTCTGAAGAATGGTATACATAGAAGGCCATTGTTAAAAACCCTTCTATAGAAGCAGAAAAAATAGGAATCAAGTGAAATAAAGAGAAAAGGAAATTGGAAAGGCTGTATAATGGAAACATTATTTTTCTGGATAATAATATTATACATATTGGGAGTTTAATAAAACATACACATTTGTATAGTTTTTAATTACATACGTATCTCATTTTTATTACTACTGTCTATTAACAACGCACATTTTATTGATGACACATTTATCTGTTATCACACTAGGTAGAACTCTCTGGGGGCTTCCAAGATTCCACCCACTTATGTTCATGTTCTGTATATGCCCCGCTTCCCTTTGAGGGGTTCCCTAAGAGGAACCTGTGAATATGAAGGGATATCATGAGATTTGCTTGATAATGAGTTGTCTTTACATCAATAATAAAAGAAGCCTATCCTGGTGGGCCAGACCTATTCAGAGGAGCCTTTAACAAAAGATAAAGCATCTGAGAAGTGTGACCAACTAGCTTCAAAGTCAAAGCCAGTGTAAATTCTACAGATCCAAGGAACTCAACCCTGACAATGACCAGCTGAGCTGGGAAGAGGAGCCTCACTTGAGACCCAAGTTGGTTGACATCATGACTGGAGTCTTGTGAGACTTGTCCAAGTATCTTACTCATGGACACTGTGATTGTTGATCTAAATGTTTTGGACAAAAATTACTGTATCTGAGACATACTTATGTCATTAGCATTCTAGTGATTTGCATTTTCTTAAAGTAGCTTCTGTTTTACAAATAAAACAGCATTCCTTTTTTTAAAATATTACTGAAGGGGCTATTCTAATAATTTATTTTCTGTCTTTGATTTATACATTTATACCAAAACTCTAACATTTAATTGATCTTTATGTGAGAGAATATAGCTAGAGTCATAAAAGTAATAAATGTACATATTTTTATACATAGTCTTTTGTTGACAATTATAAATATTATTATGTCCATATATGGATACTTTTTATACATAGATACTTGACAGAATATTATATATATATGTATATAATATACATTCTGACTTAATCCACACAAGAAACTAAAATTTAAAAACATACTTTTAAATGATTAAGAAATCCATAATTTTAAGATGCCTAGAAAATTTTAAGAATGATGAAACTGTGTAAAGAACTGTGAAATGTCTGAGATTTTAACCTACTTGTGAAGTAATAAGTAAACCAGGCATGTTCATGAATGCTGGCAGAAGACAAATTTCTGGGTCACAGACAGAGGACTTCATTCCACACAGGGATAGCAGTAGCTAGAGAATCAGTATTTTCTTGAGGCAGTTTCCTATGCCTCAGTTCCCACAGGGTGATGCAAAGATGTGTTTAGTATCTGCAAACACAATTGATTAGATTATAGACGATGCATAATCTTAGGCAAATTGAGTTTTTTATAAGGGGCAATAGGCATGCCTGCCCTTTGTTGCAGGAGAATATATCTCAAGTTTTCAAGGTTATAAGCCATGAAAAAAGATACTGCCTCTTCCCTGTCTGTATAGACTGAATGCTGTACAGGCAAGCATTTTTGAAAAGATATTTAAAAAGAAAATCAGTCAGTATGTCTGCCTGCAAAACCTACAAAAATGTGTTAGACCCATGGGAAATTGTTTTTCAACAAACTTTTATGAGCTACAGTACATATCATCTTACATTTACTTTGTAAGGAAGAAAAAGGGTTGCATGCTTTTTTTCATTGTTTATGAAGTGGGTATCCCAATGTTGTTGGTCTTATAAATTAGTTTTAGTATTGATTGCATCCTGTAAGTTTTGTTTGTTATTTTTAAAATGTATTAGCCAGGGCTTCATTTCTGCTTCCTGGCTCCAGTTCATTATGAGATGTCTGTTTCAACATGTATTTGCTACAGCTGTAACAGTGATTAGTCCCAACAAACAGAGTTGTAGACAATCTGCAGTAGCTCAGGAGCTTTGTAGTTGGTAGATTTTTCACAGTTTAAAAATCACAGGGATACAAGCTGCCCAAAGTCACACCTAACACATAGACCCATCTCAAAACTCATTACTGGACACTCCATTGCACTCCAGAGAGAAGAAATCCAGTTCCATGCACCAGAACACCGACACAGGCTTCCCTAACCAGGAAACCTTGGCAAACCAATCGTCCAACCCAACCCACTGGGTGAAACCTCCACAATAAAAAGGAACCACAGACCACCAGAATACAGAAAGCCCACTCCAGACACAGCAATCTAAACAAGATGAAAAGGCAGAGAAATACCCAACAGGTAAAGGAACACGAAAAATGCCCACCAAGTCAAACAAAAGAGGAGGAGATAGGGAATCTACCTGAAAAAGAATTTAGAATAATGATAATAAAAATGATCCAAAATCTTGAAAACAAAATGGAGTTACAGATAAAGAGCCTGGAGACAAAGATTGAAAAGATGCAAGAAATGTTTAATAAGGACCTAGAAGAAATAAAAAAGAGTCAATTAAAAATGAATAATGCAATGAATGAGATCAAAAACACTCTGGAGGGAACCAACAGTAGAATAATGGAGGCAGAAGATAGGATAAGTGAGGTAGAAGATAAAATGGTGGAAATAAATGAAACAGAGAGGAAAAAAGAATCAAAAGAAATGAGGACAACCTCAGGGACCTCTGGGACAACGTGAAATGCCCCAACATTTGAATCATAGGAGTCCCAGAAGAAGAAGACAAAAAGAAAGGCAATGAGAAAATACTCAAGGAAATAATAGCTGAAAACTTCCCTAAAATGGGGAAGGAAATAGTTACACAGGTCCAAGAAACCCAGAGAGTCCCAAACAGGATAAACCCAAGGCGAAACACCCCATGACACATATTAATCAAATTAACAAAGATCAAACAGAAAGAACAAATATTAAAAGTAGCAAGGGAGAAACAACAAATAACACACAAAGGGATTCCCATAAGGATAACAGCTGATCTATCAATAGAAACCCTCCAGGCCAGAAGGGAATGGCAGAACATACTTCAAGTAATGAAAGAGAATAACCTACAACCTAGATTACTGTACCCAGCAAGGATCTCACTCAGATATGAAGGAGAATTCAAAAGCTTTACAGACAAGCAAAAGCTGAGAGAATTCAGCACCACCAAACCGGCTCTTCAACAAATGCTAAAGGATCTTTTCTAGACAGGAAACACAGAAAGGTTGTATAAACGTGAACCCAAAACAACAAAGTAAATGGCAACGGGACCGTACCTATCAATAATCACCTTAAATGTAAATGGGTTGAATGCCCCAACCAAAAGACAAAGACTGGCTGAATCGATACAAAAACAAGACCCTTATATATGCTGTCTGCAACAGACCCACCTCAAAACAAGGGACACATACAGACTAAAAGAGAAGGGCTGGAAAAAAATATTTCATGCAAATGGAGACTAAAAGAAAGCAGGAGTTGCAATACTCATATCAGATAAAATAGACTTTAAAATAAAGTCTGTGAAAAGAGACAAAGAAGGACACTACATAATGATCAAAGGATCAATCCAAGAAGAAGATATAACAATTATAAATATATATGCACCCAACATAGGAGCACCGCAATATGTAAGGCAAACGCTAACGAGTATGAAAGAGGAAATTAATAGGAACACAATAATAGTGGGAGACTTTAATACCCTACTCACAACTATGGATAGATCAACTAAACAGAAAATTAACAAGGAAACACCAACTTTAAATGACACAATGGACCAGCTAGACCTAATTGATATCTATAGGACATTTCACCCTGAAACAATCAACTTCACCTTTTTCTCAAGTGCACATGGAACCTTCTCCAGAATAGATCACATCCTGGGCCATAAATCTAGCCTTGGTAAATTAAAAAAAAAACTGAAATCATTCCAGTCATCTTTTCTGACCACAGTGCAGTAAGATTAGATCTCAATTACAGGAAAAAAAATATTAAAAATTTAAACATATGGAGGCTAAATAACACGCTCCTGAATAACCAACAAATCATAGAAGAAATCAAAAAAGAAATCAAAATATGCATAGAAATGAATGAAAATGAAGACACTGCTAACCCAAAACCTATGGGACACTGTAAAAGCAGTGCTAAGGGGAAGGTTGACAGCATTACAGGCTTACCTCAAGAAACAAGAAAAAAGTGAAATAACCTAACTCTACACCTAAAGCAATTAGAGAAGGAAGAAATGAAGAACCCCAGGGTTAGTAGAAGGAAAGAAATCTTAAAAATGAGGGCAGAACAACAAAGGAAACTATAAGCAAGGTGAAAGGACAGCCCTCAGATTGGGAGAAAATAATAGCAAACGAAGCAACAGACAAAGGATTAATCTCAAAAATATATAAGCAACTCCTGCAGCTCAATTCCAGGAAAATAAATGACCCAATCAAAAAATGGGCCAAAGAACTAAACAGACATTTCTCCAAAGAAGACATACAGATGGCTAACAAACACATGAAAAGATGCTCCACATCACTCATTATCAGAGAAATGCAAATCAAAACCACAATGAGGTACCATTACACCAGTCAGGATGGCTGCTATCCAAAAGTCTACAAGCAATAAATGCTGGAGAGGGTGTGGAGAAAAGGGAACCCTCTTACACTGTTGGTGGGAATGCAAACTAGTACAGCCACTATGGAGAACAGTGTGGAGATTTCTTAAAACACTGGAAACAGAACTGCCATATGACCCAGCAATCCCACTTCTGGGCATACATACCGAGGAAACCAGATCTGAAAGAGACATGTGTACCCCAATGTCCATTGCAGCACTGTTTAGAATAGCCAGGACATGGAAGCAACCTAGATGCCCATCAGCAGACGAATGGATAAGGAAGCTGTGGTACATATACACCATGGAATATTACTCAGCCATTAAAAAGAAATCATTTGAATCAGTTCTGATGAGATGGATGAAACTGGAGCCCATTGTACAGAGTGAAGTAAGCCAGAAAGATAAAGACCAATACAGTATACTAACACATATATATGGAATTTAGAAAGATATGGTAATGATAACCCTATTTGCAAAACAGAAAAAGAGACACAGAAGTACAGAACAGACTTTTGGACTCTGTGGGAGAAGGCGAGGGTGGGATGTTTCGAGAGAACAGCATCGCAACATGTATATTATCTAGGGTGAAACAGATCACCAGCCCAGGTTGGATGTATGAGACAAGTGCTCAGGGCTGGTGCACTGGGAAGACCCAGAGGGATCGGGTAGAGACGGAGGTGGGAGGGGGGATCGAGATGGGGAATACATGTAAATCCATGGCTGATTCATGTCAATGTATGACAAAAACCACTAAAATATTTTAAGTAATTAGCCTCCAACTAATAAAAATAAATGGAAAAAAAAAGAGAGAGAAAAAAAAATCACAGGGGTGTCTTACCTCATGTGTGGAAATAAAGTTTATGCCATTTTAATATGATTCTTTATATTAGTAATAGTAAATAATGTTTTCTATTATCCATATAAAATGACTTTTTTTTCCAGAGTAAAAATATGTCTTTCTGCCAATAAATTTAAAAAGTCACATGACCTCTGTGAGAAAAGGTCCATAATGAGTTTAATGAGAAGATACCAGTATTTGTGTAACATACTACAGATGCTATTAATAGAATCTGCCTGGGTTGAAAATTGAGGTTTCACTGTATGTCCTCTAATGCCTTAGGAAAAAGGTTAAAATAGCCAATAATACATTTTTAATGTTTTTTACTATATAGGCCTACTCATTAATTTACCAACTATTTGTTGAGTGCTTGGATCCTGTTTATAGTTTAAACAGGACAGATAAACTGTCTGCAAGTTTATCCCCAATATGTTAAAATCACCTCAACAAATAAATCTAGCTCTCAGAATACATATCCAGTCTGTAACATGTGACAGACATATATAAAAGTGCATTTTTTTGCTTCATTAAAATTGACATATATTATTAAAAAAATTACCTTTGCTCAAGTTGTGATCTAACATTTTGAGAAATAACTGATTCCAAATTAAGTTCAACAATCATGACATGACTATTGCTTTTAGTCTAATACTGTAAATATTCTTAAAAATGTATTTTTGTGAATTAGTACATTACATAGATATTGTAGTGATAGTGCACATAATGTAATGATTACAATGCTGATGGAAATAGATAGGAAAATGAGTATTACTTTAGATCTGTGTTGTTCAGTAACAGAGTCTATAACCTGTGTGACTATTTAAGTTTAAATTAATGAAAATTAAATAAAATTAAAAATTTAGCTATTCAGTCACATTTGGCAATTTTAATACCACAGAGAACATTTCCAGTAGCACAGAAAATTCTACTGGACAGCACTGTTCCAGATTCTATATGTAAACGGTTTTTCAAGAGAGTCTAAAACAATACTGCATGAAGATGCAAGCTAAGCACATGCCTGATTATTCTGAGAATATATTTTACAGTGTATTCATGTGTTTAATTTCATAAATTACCTTGATGTCATTATTGCAGTTTAATTGCCTATTAGGGAGCTGCAAACACATTTTATTTCTAATGCTTTAACTTTATCAGGCTATAGCTCATTTGGCTGACTACTGAAAGGAGACCAAAGGACATATTTCCTCCATCCCCAACAAAATCTTAGGTCTATATAATAAACTATACAGTCTTTAGGTGAACTTCATGGTTTTCTCAAAAATTTCCAATTGAAAAATGATCTAATTGAAATAAAAAACCACCAATGGACACCTGAAGTGAAGGGATAAATGAGAAAATTAAAGGTCTGAAATCAAGAGTAGTGTCCATTAATAAGGAAAATATTTTTAAAAGCTTTTAAAAGCAATTTCAATTTCACATATATTATATATTGAATATATACACATAGACTATACACATTCATTTGTGTATAAGTTACACATGCAAATATATATTTTATTTTTGTGGAACCTACTTTTGGAAAATAACATGTCTGTATTACTTATTAGAATGTCAAAAATTTCCCTTATAAATAAAATAATATGGTAACAGCTAACAGTTCCTTAATTCCTACTGTGCCAGACTGTGCACTATATGTTTTATAATTAATACCTCATTTAATGTTTTATACTTACTTGAACTAACCTGTGGAAGTATTTAACACCCTTGGAATCCTTATATTTACAAATAAATGGCTATTTCACAGGAAAATGAGCAATAAAAACTAAAAGCTTTTACCTAGAATGTTTCAGTAAGTTCTATGATTTCAATATTCAAAGCATATAAGACCCAAAAGACCAATTTAGAGCACAGCTACATAAATAGTCCAGGTTTTGTTTAACCAAACTATGTCTCAGATTGATCTGCTCTTTTAAAATGAAGAAAAATAAAACTGTAAGCTACTTTGCACAACATATTTTATCCATTTCCTCAATGGCACAATTACAGAATCTACAGTAAAATTTTAATCCCCAAAATTTGTAGGTTATGAAATGAATATAAAATACCTAAACACTTGTTTTTCCCTTGACATTGAATATTTGAGACTTAAGAAGTATAAAGGAGAAAAAGAGAGAGACAGATTTTCTTCTCTTCTTGAAAGAGACTATAAGGAGTCTTAAAATTTTTTTCATGTTATATGTATTAGTTAATAGGAATTATGTGTTAAAAGGAAAAGTCAAGAAAAGCAAAGGAACATTTTAAATTTCAATTGTAAGGAATATAATACTATCACAAACGATGCTGGGAAAGATTGAGGGCAGGAGGAGAAGGGGACGACAGAGGATGAGATAGTTAGATGGCATCACCGACTCAATGGACATGGGTTTTGGTGGACTCCGGGAGTTGGTGATGGACAGGGAGATCTGGCATGCTGCAGTTTATGGGGTCACAAAGAGTCAGACATGACTGAGCGACTGAACTGAACTGAACTGAACAAATGCCTAAAGATAAAAAAAACAAAAAAAACTAACCAAAAAACAAAAAAAAATTGATGGAGTTATGTTGAAACATTCAAAACCAGAGTGATTTTTTACAAAAAAAAAGAAAAAAATGTAAACCTTCAAATATGGTCAAGAGTTATGATTTTGAACTTAGAGAACAACTGAATAATGTGTTCACAATTAAAAGATAGGAATGTATGTGGTATCTTAAAAATTCTACATTTGAATATGCAATTAAGTTGAATCCAATCATATTCATCATTGAACTTGAATAACAGCAAAGAAAGCAGGAAAGCTTTCCTCAGAGCTCAGTCAGTAAAGAATCTGCCCACAAGGCAGGAGACCCCAGTTTGATTCCTGGGTTGGGAAGATCCCCAGGAGAAGGAAATGTCAACTCACGCCAGTATTCTTGCCTGGAGAATCCCAAGGACAGCGGAACCTGGCAGGCGAGAGTCCAGGGGGTCATAAGAGTCAGACACAAGTTAGCCATTAAATCACCACCACCACCATTCATACTACAGTATTTGAAAGAAAAAAGGAGAAAGGAAAACTGACATTTACTAAGCAATTAAAAATAAGATAGTTAAGGCTTACTTCATTGATGTTTATAATCTTCAAATTTGCAGGGGAATTAATGACTCATTAAAAAAGTCAGGAGATAATTTTGTCAGATAACTTCAAAGAATGAGATATAAACACTAAATATCAAAAGATCATCACAGCTTTCCAATTAGCCTAACAAATGTTTCAAATGCTCAATAAATAGCTACTCAGACTGGTAAGAAATTCCACTGGTAAGTAGAAATGTATTATATTTATAACAAATGTTTCTGAATCTGACAAAAAACATTTGGGTTGGTTGATGCGTGTGTGCACTTATGTATTATGTAAGAGCGGTCTATTGCTTTGAATGTCCATCTTCTCATTTTTGTACTTGTCACAGATGATGCCTGAGGGTCAGTATTCATGCTATGTCAGTGAGGCCCTCACGTGATTTCTCAAACAGAGAAGTGGTAAGATTTAAACATGGATTATGTCCAGCGATTATCACCATTATCTTCATTGACAATTTCATCATTTATAACATTATTAGAGTGCCTTTTATGTGACACATACTTTGCCAAGAGTTTTACATATGTTTATCTTATTCAATCCTATGACAAATCTACAAGCTAGGTTCAATTATAGTTTCCATCTTATGCAAGGTAAAATTGAGACCTCTGACTTACTACATTTAGTGTTTATAGCTCCTATCTTTTCCCTAAATGTAAGCTTTGAGACTGGAAGGTCATTTGTCTTTTCCTTTCATTAATCTATCACAATTGCCTAGAATAATATCTACCATATTAAAAATACAATAACTACAACTACTCATTAATTAAGTTAACAAATGAATCAAGATTGTCTATAAATTTATGTCCTGTGATGGTCAATAAAACAAATAAAACAGTTACCTAACTGTGGTTAGTTTTCTGTTTATTTCTCAAATACTTGTTAGCACTGGTTGGTGCAACAAACCTTTACAGCCCCTGCACAGGGCCTTTTTCACATTTATCTAATCTTATCCTTTGGAGAAGGAAATGGCAACCCACTCCAGTATTCTTGCCTGGAGGATTCCATGGACAGAGAAGCCTGGCAGGCAACAGTCCATGGAGTCACAGAGTCAGACATGACTTAACAACTAAATGATGATGATGAATCTTATCATTACTTATTTTTGTTTACCAAGATTCCTGACTAACATGTCATTTGCTGAAAGCAATGTTGAAAATTAAAACCTTTAAAAGCTTCAAAAATGCTTAAGAAAAGTTAGGAGTCAACATTACTAAAAATAGCTTTGAGTGAGCACTAGATATTGTCACTTTGGCTTCAGTACGCTTAAGTGTTGTTTTCTGCCACGAAATTTAAAGATCTTAAGCACAGTTTTTCCTTCAAATTCTGCCATGTTTTGAACTGGTATTTAGTTCAAAGAGAGGGAGAGGTTAGGTTGAATTTCAAGATCCATGTTTAAGAAGGGAATTGTTGTTGTTCAGTCACTAAGACGTGTCTGACTCTTTGCAACCCCATGGACTGCAGCATGCTAGGCTATCCTTCACCATCTCCTATAGTTTGCTCAAACTCATGTTCATTCAGTGAGTGAGGCCATGCAACTATCTCATCTTCTGTTGTCCCTTTCTCCCCTTGCCCTCAATCTTTCCCATGTATAATTCTTGCCCATGTGTAATACTCTCCATTATGGGTTGAGCCATGTCTCCCCAAGTTTATACTGAAGCAAAAATCTACAGTACTTCAGAATACAAACTTATTTGGGAATCAAATTGTTGCAGATGTTAAGATGAGGTCATAATGGAGAAGTGCGTGTGTTAGTTGTTCAGTTGTGTCTGACTCTTTGTGACCCCATGGACTGTAATGTAGCCCACTAGGCTCCTCTCTCCATGGAATTCTCCAGGCAAGAATACTGGAGTCAATAGCCATGCTCTTCTCCATGGCTCTTCCCAACCCAGGGATCAAGCCTGGTTCTCCTGCATTACAGGCAGATTCTTTACTGTTTGAGCTACTTGGGAAGCCCATAATGGAGTAGGGTGGGCCCCTGATCCAATTAACTTTCATTATTATAAAAAGGGAAAATTTGGACATAAATATCACACAAATGCTATGTGAAGATATAAGTAGAGATCTAGGTGATGCTTTTACAAGCCAGGAAGGCTGAAGATTGCCAGCAATTCATCAGAACCAAGAGGAAAAGCAAGGAACAGAATCTTCTTAACAACTCTCAAAGGAACCAGCCCTGTCAATACCTTGATCTCAGACATCCACCTCCAGAAATACAAGACAGTATATTTATGCTGTTTAAGCAACCCACTTTGTGGAACTTTGTTATAGCAGTGCTAACAAACAAGTACCCTCCTACCTTAGAACTTGTTCTATTTGTCATGTTAAAGGGTTACCAAATCTTATCACTGAGATAAGATTTATTCCATTAAATACGGGGGTACACATCAAAATATACATAAACATCCAAAACAGCCAATTATTTTCATTGCTTTCCAGATACTGAGTTAATATCGAAAGTCAGATATTCTAAACATTTAGTTTAAAAGCAATGTAATTCGGAACATCAGAGGCAGCCATAACTAAATGCGTAACTACAAGCATATATAAAATCTTCCCATCCTGAAAGATTGGAATTAATCCCACCCTTTTCCCCTCCATTAGCAATAATTATTATGACTTACTGGATTCCTTTACTTCATTGAAAACATATAAACAGAAAAGTCATGAAAATATCTCCAGGTCAAAATTTATCTATAACAGTATTTTTTTTGGAAAGATAATTATTTAATGTGTAAAGGCAAAAGTTCAGCCTGAATACAGTAAAAATCTGAATATCAGAACTAACATGTATGCATTATGACCAGTTTATCTGGTCTGAGTGTCACATTAACCCTCACGGCTTGAGATGCCCCAGTGTTATTTCATAGTAGAGCAGTGCATACACCAGTGAACATTATTACCTCTGAGAGACATAACAATTTCGGGAAATGAACCATTAAATTAGAACTTTTTTATCTACTTTTTGGTACATATCCATGCCATTAATTTTCTATGAAATGATGCATAGTATTTTAAGAATAAAAGTAATAAAAAGTAATTTATAGACATACAAGAAAAATAGTTTGTTCATAATCACACACTGAAAAAGTAAGATACAAACTCTGTTCAATGCAAGTATAAGAACAACTGGTAGAAAATTACCTCTGGCAAAGAAGAGATAAAGGCATAAGATATTGATAACAGACTCTAAATATATATATTTATCATTTCTATATTTAAAATTTTAAAAAGCATTCTATATTATCCAAAAATTACACTTACACTCCAAGACAAATTTTTGAGGAAAAAGAAATTATGAGCAAATGGGTAGCCACACATTATAAGATAAAAATACTGTATCTTTTCCCAAGACTCCTCAAGATCAAGAAAACTACCCAAAAGAAAATGTATCAATGCAATTTAACTATTAAATTTAGGATATGTTAATTATAGTTACATTTAAATTCATCTAAGTGCTATGAAACTAGAAGTATTTTGCTAAAATATGTTGTGGTAACCAAATTAAAGATTTTTATCATCTTGATAGTTTGAAAAAAAATACAAATCTCGCATCAAAATTTTTGGTCAGTTTAAACACATGCCAGTAATAAGTTTAGAAAATTTTTCAAGTGCATTCACATTTTCAGCAAGCATTCAAGGATATATATTTGATTGTAACACAAATATCACTAGCACAACACCAAGATGTTCAATCTGTTTTCAATTTCCTACCTCATCTGCATTAAGGCAAGAGAGAAAAAGGCACAGTAATACAGTGCTACCAGTTAACTTTCCTTAAGAAGAAAAAAATAAAAGTAAATTAATTATATTTTAGGTTGGATCTGTAGTTTTGTCTATGCATCCTATTCTAGTCTATATTTTTGATTTGCAAATATTTTTCCTGTTTTCTTCTCAGCTTGTTTTCATTTGTGAAGAGAAAGACAACCAATTTAATGTATGACTTTAAATCATTAGAAATATCAACTTCAATAGCCCATATTTATGCCATCATACACATGACTGACAGCAGCATACACACTTTTGCATCTGGATTCACAGAATTCAACGTGCACGAGTCCTGGGTTCCAAGGGTTTTACCCTCTTACTCCATGATCACAGGTCCACACACTCAATGTGGTTACAATGTGCTAAGTATGTTGTATATATCATCTCAAATTCTTACAACCACCTCGTCAGGTACATATTGTTATATCTGTTTTATAGATGTTGGAACTAAAATTCTGAGAGCTTAAATGAATTGCTAAAATTTCACATATATTATATATTGAATATATACATATAGACTATACACATTCATTTGTGTATAAATTACACATGCAAATATATATTTTATTTTTGTGGAACCTACTTTTGGAAAATAACATGTCTGTATTACTTATTAGAATGTCAAAAATTTCCCTTATAAATAAAATAATATGGTAACAGCTAACAGTTCCTTAATTCCTACTGTGCCAGACTGTGCACTATATGTTTTATAATTAATACCTCATTTAATGTTTTATACTTATTTGAACTAACCTGTGGAGAAGGGGATGACAGAGGATGAACCTGTGGAGAAGGGGATGACAGAGGATGAAATGATCAGATAGCATCACCAACTCAATGGACATCAGTTTGAGCAAGCTCCAGAAGATGGTGAAAAACAGGGAAGCCTGGCGTGCTGCAGTCCATGCGGTTGCAAAGAGTCAGACACAACTGAGCAACTAAACAACCACAACACAGAATCTGAGTTCCTTCCATTATACACAGGCAGTCTTGAAGAAACTAAAACAATCCTAAAAGAATAGTAAGAGGCTCAAGGAAGTTTACCAGAAAGGAAAATGTCTGTGACACACACAAAAAATAACATAGGTTCTGTAATTTTTCACAGACGTTTTTGAATCTTATCCCTATCATTTATTAAGGGCTTCCCAGGTGGTACTAGTGATAAAGAACACAGCTACCAATGCCAGAGACATAAGAGATGCAGGCTCAATCTCTGAGTCAGGAAGATCCCCTGGAGGAGGGCATTTCCACCCACTCCAGTATTTTTGCCTGGAGAATCCCATGGACAGAGGAGCTTGGTGGTCGAAAAGAGTTGGTCGAAAAGAGTTGGATACGACTGAAGCAACTTAGCATGCACTCACCATTATTAAATGCATAATCTTCAACAAGTTATTAATACCTGGCAGCTGAGACTCAATAGCTCATCTGGAAGGATGGTAAGAATGATATACTAGTTCATAGAATGATACTGACAAATAAATAGGAAAATCCATGTGAAACCTGTTGGTATAACACCTATCAGAGAACTCATTCAATCCTTCATTTCTCCTTTCTTACTGAATAGTGAAAGGACTGATGTCAGATATTGGGTCTTAAGGTATCAAAGAGCCACCACACTTTCTTATTCTCCCCAATTGCCTCACAGACTCATCACCCAAAGGCACTAAGTCAATATCCACGAAGAACAGACCTGACTACCAACTTCTGTTCTTAAATCATGTGCAAACAGGCCTTCCCTCTTTCCATACTCCTGTGGTTACTCCTTGAAAAGTATTGCTTTTGGAAAGGAATTTGGTACCATCCATCAAAATGCAAGATCAGTGCATACTGTGAACCATCGTATTTCTAGGAATCAATCCAGTGGAAATCCTTCCACATGTGCCAAAAGGGAGATGCACTAAGTTATTTACTAAAGTACTGCTTATAAAGGAAAAACTATTAGAATTTACTTTAATAAAGACTTTGACAAATTATCTGCAGTCAATTCAACATCATCCTCCTATATCTACACATTCTCCTAAAATACAGGGATGAGACCAGTAGCTATCCTTCCCAAATTCCCAGAGTGTCCCAGATTGTGCCAATAAAAATACTTGAAAGAGATTTGAAAGAGTAAGATAAACCATTATTGTCCGGAGCTGCTGAGGACAGGCACAAGAGAACTGGCAGAGAGCTGGCTGAAAGCTTGGAGTTTTGGAGCTTTCAGGGATTCTCCTGAGAATTCAGCACTTCCATACATAGGGAGCACTGATCTGCAGCATCCGCTCACCTGCTCAGCCTACACTTCCAGGTATCTTGACAGTTTGGAGTTTCTCTAACTTTTGCCATCCTGCCTTTCCAAGGTCATATAACCCTCTAATTTCCTGTATGTATATTTTTCTTTTTCAAAATACTTAAAGTGGCTTTTATATTTTCTGACAGAACTCTGACTGGTACATTGGGAAATAATTTCTGCTGAGTCTGCTATTTCTGCATAACCTCTGAACAAAGGGCATTGACAGCTTTATGCATGAATGTTTGCAAAGCTGTCCCAGGGCAGGAAACAGATTTGCTTACATTCTCCTCCCCAGAGGCATTCCAGAGCAGCAAAGCAAGTACATCCCTCCAGGAGAAAGGGCAGATTTGATTCCTGACCATGGTAATAAGGTGATATTTTTCTGTGGGGAAAGCTCCTTAGCTGTTCTCTTGTGAGATCAGAAGTATTCCTTCTCTGTGACAAAAAACTATGCACATAGTATTCAGGGTTTCCCAGGTGGTGCAGCGGTAAAGAATCTCCCTATCGATGGAGGAGACACAGGACACTGGGGTTCGACCCCTTGGTCGGGAAGATACCCGGAGAAGGAAATGACTACTCCAGTATTCTTGCCTGGAAAATTCCACAAACAGAGGAGCCTGCCAGGCTGTCCATGGGGTCACAAAGACTTGGGTATGACTCAGCACATAGACAGTATTCACTTGGACTCTTTCCTTATTGCTTTCCTGTAACTTTGTGAGGGGTGGGTGAGGTGGGGTGGTGGGCAAACAGGCACAGAGGAACCAATGCAAATATGAATATCATGCTGTTCACTGGACCATGAGTAATGACCTCTCTAAATTCAACTGGTCTCACTGCTTGCTTATCAACCAAATCCATGAAATATGGCAAGATGCCCCAGTAGTTGCTAGCTGCTTTGAAACTGTGAGTCTACTTGTTGACATAATGGAATACCATGGATAATTGGAATTAATAAGATTGATATACTAAAATGGAAATTGGGCAGCTGAGATAGCCCAATTAAAAGACAAATATTGTCAAAAAGGATCAAGCCACAACACCTGACTATACAGTGCCTACAAAAAACAAACAAACAAAAATTCAAATACTACTGATCAATTAAAATAAATGACTGTTGATATACACCATAGCACAGATGAATGTCAAAATAATGTTGCTGAGTGAGAAAAGTCAGACAACAAAAAGTACACACTATGTTCCCATCTGTACAAAATTCTAGGAAACACAATCTAATGTATAAAATGTATAAGGACAGAAAGCACATTTAATTGTCTTAGGACTGCAGTAGACAGGGCTGGAAGGAGGTATTACAAAAGGGCAAAAGAAAATTCTGAGGATGATGTTTACATTCATTATTTTGATTGTGGTAATGATTTCATGGGTGTGCACCTGTTTTAAAATGTAAACTGTTCATATTGAATACATGCATTTTATTGAATGCTAGTTATAACTTAATAAAACTGAATGAATAAAAACTAACGTGTAGTTTTCAGTAAGATAAAATAGTATTACACAGTTAATGTAATTATAGAATAACACAAGTTCAGCTGAGAAGTAATAATACCATTCAATTAAGTTTACAATGACCAGAGACAAGAATCAAACACAACAGAGAAGTATTTGCTTTTTTCAAGTCCATCTTTGATTTTCCTGTTGAAGGTTATTTTTACAGCTTATTTAAAGGGCTATGAATCTTGAATTCAACTTTATAAAATTCCATGTTTTTTTTTTTTCTTTTTTTCAACAAACATCACAAGATAGAATTTACATTTCTACAGAAATAGACACTGCATATTGTGAAACTCCTGTGTTGGAAACTGGTGACTTACGAAGTTGAACTTTCAGATTAGTACCAACTAGTCACATGAGTTGGAGAAGAAAACGGCAGCCCACTCCAGTGTTCTTGCCTGGAGAATCCCAGGAACGGGGGAGCCTGGTGGGCTGCCGTCTGTGGGGTCCCACAGGGTCGGACACGACTGAAGCGACTTAGCAGCAGCTGCAGCAGCAGTCACATGAGTGAAAATTACTGAAAATAAGTCATACAAAAAACAAAAAAATTTTCACTGTAAGTTTTTTAAATGCCCTGTAGAATGTTTCTAGGAATATTCCCACCTCTTCAATCTTCTAGAATTCGAGGTGCATCAGAATAAGTTCTTTGTACGTTTGGTAGAATTCACCTAAAAAGTCATCTGGTCCTGGACTTTGGCTTGCAGAAGTTTTTTTATTTGTTTTGTTTTTATTTTTGTTATTCTTACAGATCCCAACTCACTGCTAGTGATTGGTCTGTTCAATTATCTTTTTCTTCTTGATTCAATGTTGGTGGGCTGTATGTCTCTAGAACCTTGTCCATTTCTTCTAGGTTGGTAAATTTGTTTGCATATAATTGCTCTCTCTCTTTTTAATTTCTATAGGATCAGTAATTATTCCTCCCTTGTCATTTTTTATTTTGTTTATTTGTGTCCTCTCTCTTTTTATCTTGATGAGCCTACCCAGAAATGTGTCAATTTTATTTACCCTTTCAAAGAATGAGTTATTTAGTCTGCTGATTTTTTTTATTATCTTTTTTTGAATCTCTATTTATTTCCTCTCTGATATTTATCAGTTACTTCCTATTACTGATTTTAGGTTTTGTTTTTTCTTTTACTAATTCTTTTAAGTAGCAGGTTAGGCTGTTTATTTCATCATTAAAAAGTCTACAAATAAATATGAGAGAGGGTGTGGGAAAAAGAGAACCTCCTATTCCCATCATAATGTGGGAATTTAAGTTTGTGCAGACACTATGGAGAACAGTATAGAGCTTCCTCAATAAACTAAAAATAGAGTTTCCATATGGTCCTGGGCATATATCTGGACAAAACTATAATTCAAAAAGATACATGCATACCTATGTTCATAACAGCACTATTTGCAGTAGTTAAGACATGGAAGTAACCTAAATGTCCATCAACGGATGAATGGATAAAGAAGATATGGTACATACATACAAAGGAATACTACTCAGTCATTTAAAAAAATGAAACAATGCCATTTACAGCAACATGGATAGATATAGAGACTACGTCTATGTCTAGCCTGCCATACTAAGTAAGTCAGGAAGAGAAAGACAAATACAATATGATAGGTGGTACTAGTGGTAAAGAACCCATCTGCCAATGCAAGAGACATAGACTTGGTTTTGATCCCTGGGTTGGCAAACTCCCCTGGAGGAGAAAATGCCAACCCACTCCAGTATTCTTTCCTAGGGAATCCTATGGACAACAGGAACCTGGTGGGCTACAGTCCATAGGGTCACACGGAGTGGGACACAACTGAAGTGTCTTAGCATGCATCACTTATATGTGGAATGTAAAATATGACACAAATGAAACTATCTTCAAAACAGAAACAGACTCACAGACATAGAGAAGACTTATGGTTGCCAAAGGGAGGGAGGTGGGAGAAGAATGGAGTGCAAGTTTGGGATTAGCAGATGAAAACCATTATACAGAGTATGGATAAACAATAAGGCCCCACTGTGTAGAACAAGGAATTAAATTCAATACCCTATGATGAAACATGAAAACAATTTTAAAAAGAATGTGAATATGTGTATAACTGAATAACTTTCTGTACAGCAGATATGAACAAAATACTGCAAACCAACTATAGTGCAATTTTTAAAAATGCCCTGTAGAAAACTACTCATCCTTTCCATTGTCATTTTTAAAATCATATCTGAAGTCCATTATTCAATATTTCAGTCTATCATTTATCACAAATTCTCTTACTTCAGTATCCTTCACATTTGTTAAAATCATGGTCTTTTCTAAAATAGTTACTTTCTTTAAAATGATCTTATGATAGATACAAATCATCTAATAAAGTATATAAATTTCTAATGCTTTCAAGTCTCTATTTGTAATGAAAAGAATCTGGTTTACAAACTATTTTTAATAGGGACACAGTTTTGCACTTATCAGTAACAGGAGCACTGAATTCCTTTGCCTTTTTTCTTCTTATTGATTATACCTGACTGTCACTAGGAAACATTAAACTCAACACTTAAGCTAGTTTATTGAACTGACACTGTGATTTCTCCCAGGTAATTCAAGTAGACTCATGATCAGAAAGTGTTTTATAGCAATATATTGTCAATATAGAGATGTTTAAACACCACATTTTAAATTATTATATCACAGCTTTTGCTTCTTTTATAGTTCGTATCAGTATATGTAATTTCTGCATTTAATTTGCCATGATGAAAATTAGATATGAATAAACACTGAAAATCATTTAATAACTTTCTCAGCTGAATAAAGAAAAACTATTGCCTACTATGTATGATTAATGTAAATATTTATAAATAGATTTGAATATATTTTAACTTTTAATTTCTAAATTTGTTTACATTTTTAGTGTGTATATATTAACTTGCTTTCTTTTAATTCAAGTAGCTTGATTTTAAAAGTGGGAAATAGTTCTTGTTTTCCAATTTGAGTCTAAGTGCTATTTAAAGAGTGCTCTACAGACCACTAATATCAGCATCACATGTGAGAATCAGGAATGCAAACACTCAGACCCCACATATCGATGCAGAACTCCTGGTAGTGGAATCCAAGTGAGTCAGGGCTTTACCAAACTCTCCAGGTGATTTGTAGACACTAAACAAAGTCTGCAGGGCACTGGCATACATATATGACTGTTTAGACGATCTTCCTCTTTCCATACAAAGGGTTCATCACCCACTCTCCTCACTGTGAAAAATATGCTCTGCCCAATAGTCTGAAGAAATAATAATCTCAGGTTCCTTAGTATTCCTTAATTTGTGTAAAATTAATGTTTCATTTCAAAGAGAAAACATCTAGGTCTGGCTGAGGGGCACAAAAATGTACAATATTAATACTAAAAACTTAAGTATAACAGCTTCTTACTTTATGATATTTTAAACTACTAATTAAGATCAGAATCAAGAAAGGACTTGTTTTCACAATCATGTCCACATTTTTTAAAGCCAACATATGTTTATGCTTAGTTTGTTCATTGGTGAAGTTATTTCAACTATGTCTGACAAGCCCCAAGCTGAAACTACAAACTTTCTAAGACTAATTTAAAATATTTTAAATACATCAAGCTATCTTGAATTCCTCCTAATACTTAGAACAATAATTTAATAAATATATTCAATCTCACGAGTTGATTTAACTATTAATATAAAAATATTTCAAGTTTCTACCATCATTTTCAAATACAAAGTGTTCCTTCCAAGTTTATTTTCAATATAAAAAATTCATCTATTAAAATGACTGCTTTGGTAATATTTCCTCTGCCTTTCCTTAAAAATCACTACAGGTGTTGATTTCATCTGACACTTGATGAATTACAACCAAGAGATGCTATACTTCTGAAAATTCACTATGAACTAAACTCTATAATATTAAAAATTATATGATCAGAACTAGTTGATGGGGTTAGGCATATCTTAAGAATTTATAATAGTGGAATAACATTATGAACAAGATGTTCAGTACATGTGCCCTGTAATGAATTATTTAAGTAACTAAAACTCCGAGAGTTGGTGATGGACAGGGAGGCCTGGCATGCTGCGATTCATGGGGTCGCAAAGAGTGGGACACAACTGAGCAACTGAACTGAACTGAAAAATATTTTGGCATAGATGGATGAAAATAAATAATTAACAGAATTTAAAAGCATCAGTTAAGGTATAAAATATCTTATTTATAAATAAAATATAAAGAATATATGACAGGTACACCACCAATAAAATTGAGGTTATCTAAATTTTAAATGTTGCCCTGAGAAAATAAATCCTCTTGTTTTAAAGTAGCTAATAACTGTTTTTGTGGCTGACTTAGTACATATCTATAAAAAATGTTTTAACTGTGCCATGGTCATCTGTCTTCTGTACTTTTAATCTTTAGACATAAAAGATGTCTTATTCTGTGGGACAGTAGATAGTAAATATTTAAGCACCATCATGTTGACTCAAATTACTATATTTCTACCAAACATTATAACATAAACAAAATCAGATTACTATTTGTTAGAATTTTTATTTGGATAATGTCTAAACAAGGTTTCAAAAGAGATAAAAAGTAAAATGGCAATAATGAACTTTTTTCAGACACTCAATATTTTGCATAATATTTTCATTATTTTTAGGTATACTTCTTAAATGAAAAGTTCTCAATTTCATGTTCTCCTGGCAAACCCCTACCTATTATTTAACAATGCTTGATGGTTTACATGAAAACTTCAGTGGAAGTAATTCTATTTCTTTGCTATGTAGACAAATCTGATGAAATACTGTAGAATGGGAAAGTACTTTTTACCTGTCTTCCATGTCTTCCCTCTTCCCCTAGTTTGTTTAGACTTTTGAGACTGTCTACTCTCCTGGTAGAATGAAAAGAGGATGTCTAATAACATTACCCTAGCCAAACCTTTGCTGTAGTAATTGGCCAAATGATAGGTATTATAATCAAACAGGTAGTTAAACTCTTGCCTAAGTACCCATATGGGCTTCGCTGGTGGCTCAAGGATAAAGAATCCACCTGCATTGCGAGAGATCTTGGTTCAATCTCTGGGTTGGGAAGATCCCCTGAAGAAGGGAATGGTTACCCACTCCACTATTCTGGCCTGGAGAACTCCATGAACAGAGGATCCTGACAGGCTACAGTCCATGGGGTCACAAAGAATTGGACATACTGAGCATTTTTCACTTTCATTTAAGTATCACATACGTACCATGGGAGAGAGTGTCCAGTTTCCAATTGGAGTATGAGTGGAAAGAAACAGTGTTTGGTCCTAGAAGAGTCTTGTGAAGAGTCTACCTGAGCACCTGAGCCAACACATGGAATGAAACTCAGCAGAGGGATTCAGAGCTGTGATCATCACATCATTGAAGCCATCTCAAACCTTTTCCTTGTCAGCTAAAAAATCAATAAAACACCACTGTTCTTAAGCTAGCTTGAAATGTGTGGGGGTTTTTTATTCTAAAATAGGAATCCTAGCAAATTTGCCTTAGTAAATGTCAACAGACACATCTCCAAAGAGTAAGTTCAAAAGACTATTTAAATTTGGATTTAAAGATTTTTTTATAACTCTGAAACACAGTCATTTAAAAATAAGTCTATGTTTGTATTAAGTTAGGCTATAAATCTGCATTCATGTATTCAACAATAGTTACTAAGGTCCTGCTATGAGCTAAACATTGAGCCAATCATTCTGATTCACTGGTGAACAAGAAAGACATGATTCCTTCTTTCACATAGTTTTTAGTTATGTGTACTAAATAGTCAAGTATAGAACAATGTGAATATAATATACACTATAACAGAAAATAGTTATGGGATAATGGAGGAGAAGCATCTAAGCAGAGTCCAGGAATGTAGAAAGGCAACAGTAATGCAACATCCAGGGAGAAAGTATCATGGTATATGAAATACAAAAAAGTTACTGATTTTCATAGAATTAAAAGGCCCTCTATGATTTATTGATGACATTAGTGTTAGAGTGCTTTTTTCCTTTTCTTTTTTTTAAGTTGGACCAACTAATGAGTTGTTACCTATTTAGATTTCATGTGTTCTGTTATGATCAAATAAATCCAGAGTCAGTTTTATTGAGAAAGCAACTTTTTGTGATCACTAATATCCTCTGAATATTTTAAATTATTATACTTTTGTTTAAAATGAAACTTCCATCTAATAAAGAATTCTACAATATACATTAAAGCTATACAAAATTTATAAAATTATTTTGTACAAATGTTCTCATTTAATCTCAAGAGACATTACCCCACCAGCCTAGTATTAAAGAAGAGGCAACTGGAATTCAACAAGGTGAAATTTTTTCCCAGATGCATTGAGTTAACATGTAAAACCAGAATTTGAGTTCAAACTTCTAAACTTGAAATAACATGCTCTGTCACCTGTACCACAGAGTCTAGTATGTGTAGAGTGCTCTATTAGGAATATCAAAGGATCCAAGAACTATATGATATGATCTGTGAGCTTTAAGTTGTCACACTCTAATTCAATAGATGAAAATGGAACACTGAATCAAAAGACAATGTAATGGGAAGCATAGGCATTAGGTAGTTAATCATCAGTTAGCAGTTACAAAGAAGGAAGGGCTTTATGTATAAGAGCTAACAGCTAATATTACCAGGAATCTAACTATTAAGGTTAAAGTAATAAATACATTTATATATCTTCAGAATAAACATTTCATTCATTAGAGTAAGGGGTTACAAGTTTCAATAGGTAAAACAATGCAATCTGGCTAATTCATAATGGGGTCATTCTAGTAATCAGAAGCATTTTAAAATAAGAAAAAATACTAACTTATTTAAAACAGAGCAGAAATCTAGGCTGTCAACCACACTTATTTTGACAAAAACTTCTAGTTTAAATAATGCGTGATAATATTTTTTAGAATGCTCTGAAATAGACTGCCCAACATTTTGCAAAAAAAAAAAAAAAAAGAACTTTGAGTAATTAAAAATCTGTACAGCTTGTCATCACTGGATACTCAGTGAATGAGAGGAACATGCCAGGACTTTGTATGATGGACTCATGAAATAGCAACATTTTAATTAATCTAAGAATTTGCTGTTCAGTTGCTAAGTCCTATCTGACTCTTTGCAACCCCAGGAACTACAGCATGCCAGGTTTACCTGTCCTTCACTATCTCCCAGAATGTGCTCAAATCATGTCCATAGAGTCCTTGGTGCCATCCAACCATCTCATCCTCTGTCGCCCCCTTTTCCTCCTGCCCTCAGTCTTTCCCAGCATCAGGGTCTTTTCGAATGAATTGCCTCTTTGCATCAGGTGGCCAAAGTACTGGAGCTTCAGCATCAGTCCTTCCAATGAATATTCAGGGTTGATTCCCTTTAGGATAGACTACTTTGATCTTATTGTTGTCCACGGGACTCTCAAGAGTCTTCTCCAGCACCACAATTTGAAAGCATCAATTCTTCATCACTCAGCAGAAGTTCTTTTTAATTGAGGAATAGATCAATACTTTAATCATCATAAGATGATATATTTGAACATTTCTGTAATTAAAAAATATGTCCAGTTTCTGCTCTGTTGGTTCTGCTTTTTTCTTTAGATTTTAGTAACTTATTAAAATCCAAGACTTCAAATAAAATTTTTCTCAAAGTTTTAACAAGGCCTTACCACCACTAACATTTCTGTGGTACATGAACTCTTTTTCAATCTAATAAATCTGTAGATTAAAAAAGAAAAACATACAAAAAAGCTTGAAATTTTTGATGACAGCAATACATACACTGTCTTTGATTTTTCAACACTTAATAGAAAATATAGTAAAGAAACTCCACCAAATATGAGAATCCCAAAGATATTTAAAGTTTAAGACAAAATAAATCCTTTAATTAATGTTTACTGAGGATCTATAATGTGTATATTGCTATTTTAGTAGTGTGAATATACATAGATTTTTTCACCTTTGCCCTTTAGATATTACAAAATAAAAAGGTAAATTTAAACTGCTAGTGGATGTTTGGACTAACAGGAATTACAGTGATTCAAAGAAGTCACTTTCAGGAGTTTAGAAGAGGGTAGTCATATTTGCTTCCTCTGAAGCGAGATAAGAATTGAACAAGAACATAATATTTTATTACAAGCCTTGAAGACTGATTACTAACACTCAGAGTAAATAGATTATAAAAAATAATGGTACAATGAAATATTAATTCATTGGGAAGCTATTGGAATTCTGTGCTCACCAATGGAGATATGTTCCGAGATGACTAATTTATGTATAAAAGTGAGTAAATATCTAAGGGAAGAATGCCAGTCAGTAGGCCATTGCACCAATCCAGATAAGAGCCAAACAGAGCCTGACATTAGGCAGTGGTAGAGAGTCACAGAGAGGAATTGAGATGACTTGGGAAGGAAAAATTCAGTCCTTAAAGAAAAACTGATTAAATGATTTCAGGGTGTTCAGTTTCTACCAAAGATTTAAAATCAAAAAAAAAAAAAACCTAGTAAAAACTACAGATGAAAAAGATAAGAAAAGTAAAGGAACAAAGATTATAGAAAAAGTATAGATAGATAAGCCCAGAGTAGGACAGGTTATTCTCAGCAAGAAATACGGTTTATTTTAGAGTTCAGTCAGTTCAGTTCAGTCGCTCAGTCATGTCCAAATCTTTGTGACCCCATGGACTGCAGCACGCCTGCCCATCGCCTAGTCCTGGAGCTTAGTCAAACTCATGTCCATCGAGTCAGTGATGCCATCCAACCATCTCATCCTCTGTCGTTTCCTTCTCCTTCTGCCTTCGATCCTTCCCAGCATCGGGGCCTTTTCAAATGAGTCAGCTCTTCGCATCAGGTGGCCAAAGTACTGGAGCCTCAGCTTCAACATCAGTCCTTCCAATGAATCTTCAAGACTGACTTCCTTTAGGATGGACTGGTTGGATCTCCTCGCAGTCCAAGGGACTCTCAAGAGTCTTCTCCAACACCACAGTTCAAAAGCACCAATTCTATGATGCTCAGCTTTCTTTATAGTCCAATTCTCACATCCATACATGACCACAGGAAAAACCATAGCCTTGACTAGACGGACCTTTGTTAGCAAAGTAATGTCTCTGCATTTTAATATGCTGTCTAGATTGGTCATAACTTTCCTTCCAAGGAGCAAGTATCTTTTAATTTCATGGCTGAAATCACCATCTGCAGTATTTTAGGAGCCCAGAAAAATAGTCAGTCACTGTTCCCACTGTTTCCCCATCTATTTGCCATGAACTGATGGGACTAGATGCCATGATCTTAGTTTTCTGAATGTTGAGTTTTAAGCAAACTGTTTCACTCTCCTCTTTCTCTTTCATCAAGAGGCCCCTTAGTTCTTCGCTTTCTGCCATAATGGTGGTGTCAATGCATATCTGAGGTTATTGATATTCTCCCAGCAGTCTTAATTCCAGCTTGTGCTTCATCCGGCCCAGCATTTCTCATGATGTACTCTGCATATAAGTTAAATAAGCAGGGTGACAATATAAAACCTGATGTACTCCTTTCCAGATTTGGAACCGGTCTGTTGTTCCATGTCCAGTTCTAACTGTTGCTTCCTAACCTGCATACAGATTTCTCAGGAGGCCGGTCAGGTGGTCTGGTACTCCCATCTCTTTAAGAATTTTCCACAGTTTGTTTTGATCCACACAAAGTCACTTTCAGAGTTAGAAGTGAAGAAAATGTGAAAAAGAAGCATGTAAAATACAGAGAAGTATTAATATATTTTAAGTGGTGAGGAGGAAAATGTGAGCTAATCTCTGGCCTTGAAATTCACATCAAAACAGAAAACTAAATCATTTTCTGGAGGTGTACTATTATACTAGGATTATTCTCCCTAACTCCATCTTTAACTCATCCTTACTCAACAAATCCTTCAGACTTAACTCCCTCTCTCCCATTCTAATTTTAGTAAATGTTTCTTTATTCTACCCAACTTAACAATTTCTCCCTTTTACTCTCACATATCTATATGTACATTATTCTTTAGCACACTTTCCTTGTATTTCAGTTACTGGTATATTTGCCTTGTCGCACCAATCCTTATTGATTATAATCTACTTCATCAGTATAGATCATGTTCCATTTCCACAGTATTAGAAAACCATGACATAAATGATGCTTATGTGCAGATCATTCATTTCTTATTTGGGGCTTCCTAATGGCTCAGTGGTAAAAAAATCTGCCTCCCAATGCAGGAGATTCGAGTTCAATCTCTGGATCAGGAAGGTCCCCTGGAGAAGGAAATTGCAATCTTGCCTGGGAAATCCAATGGACAGAGGACCTGGTGGGCTCCAGTCCATGGGGTTGCAGAAGAGTCAGATACAAGTTGGCAACTAAACAACAACCGCAGCAATACTTATTTATTTAGAGTCATACAGTGTGTTAATTCTGAGTTTGACTACCAGTATTAGTCAGAACAACATTGTCTTATTTCTTTATATCTACACATATCTATGGTCCTGTGGTTTGTTGTTTAGTCACTGGGGCCTGTCTGATTCTTTAAAATTAGATGGGATAATTAAGAATAAATTGTGGGAGTCTTATCACATATGCTTCTCCTTTCTTGGTCTTTTTTTTTCATGAGACAGACTAAATGCAAAAGTGAGGGTCTAAATATCCAGTTAATTTATTGAGAATGATGACTAAAAAAAAATTACTACAAACAACGGAATTAGAGTCCCCTATTCATAAATAAATCTAACCATTTCACAAGTATTTAACATTTGACTATGTATCAGCCAGAGAACTAGAAATGAACTATATGTCTCTCTTTTAAAGAACTTAGACTTCAGGGTAACAGAAAGAAAAGAAAACAATGTATTTCAGTGGTATAAATTAGCTTTTAACAATCCAGTTCAGTCTGGCAAAGTTGTGACCTTCAGTAAGTTTTTTGATTTCTCGCCTTGAGATTTCTAGAATTGGTGTTCACAGATGTTAAGCAGTAGTGAAATTAAAAATCCAAATATTTATAATTTTTCTTTTTGTAAAAATTTCTAATTACATTTTGTCAATCATTCTATGTTCTTGCTGTTTGCTTTTTGGTTAATTAGTATTAACAAATAATCTCCAAAACAATTTAAATCTTAAAAGTATTATGTGGTGAAGAGAGACAGTATTTTTTTTTTAACTACTTATTAGTAATAAATGAAAGCTTACGGTCTTCCACTAGATTTGTGGTCTCTGAAGAAGATTTAACTCCAGGAAAAAAGTCTCAGTCACTCAGAACTTCTGTATTAGAAATTTTATTAAAGTGATAGTAATAGAAAAAGCTTCTGATATAGACATCAGAAGGCAGATAGAAAGATTACCCACCTTGCTAGTTTTAAGCAGGGCATTATATACTTTTCTGCTAGCTATTGAAAATAGAAAAAATACCTCAAGGCTGCAAAAATTTTGCTCAGACCCTTTCCCATAACATGTATTCTGAGATGACATCAGCATGAGAGATTAGCCAGAAGGAGAGGGTTAACCAAGAGCTCAAGGCAGTGGACCCAGACCTTCTTCCATATCATATATTCTGAGCTTCAAAAACGCATGTCCTTGAACAAGAAATACTGCTACCTACGAGGCCTATGTATCTAAGGCAAAAGAATGTGAAAAGAATGTTCACCTACTACTTAATGGGGCCTTAAGCTTGGACACCTTATCAACCTGCCTAAGTCAACTCTCTCATTAGTTTAAAAATATATTTTAAAATCTCTACTAGGTTTGGGTATAAAATTCTAGAGCATGGTTTTATTATAAGACAACAATGAAAAAAAGGCATCTCTTTCTCTTTAGTCACTAAGTTGTGTCCGACTCTTTGAGACCCCATGGACTGTAGCCTGCCAGGATCCTCTGTCCATGGGATTCTCCAGGCAAGACTGGAGTGGGTTGCCATTTCCTTCTCCAGGGGATCATTCTGACCCAGGAATCAAACCCAGGTTTCCCTACTGTAAGCATATTCTTTACTGACTGAGCTATGAGGGAAGCCCCCAAAATGTATAAGTTTTACATTTTTCTTTAAAATCTTTGCTATGTTGTCCCACATTGAAGGCTGTCAATTTTAAAAATATATACATTTTTTTAAATAGAAAATTATTGGGAGAATAGGTCTTCAACAAATAAGTCACTCAAGTTCTCTGTTTTGGGATCTTCTGAGAGTAAAAAAGTTGGCTCAAAGCTCAACATTCAGAAAACTAACATCATGGCATCCAGTCCCATCACTTCATGGCAGATAGATGGGGAAACAGTGCAAACAGTGGCTGACTTTATTTTTTTGACTCCAAAATCACTGCAGATGGTAACTGCAGCCAGGAAATTAAAAAAGCTTACTCCTTGGAAGGGAAGTTTTGACCAACCTAGACAGCATATTAAAAAGCAAAGACATTACTTTGCCAACAAAGGTCCGTCTAGTCAAAGCTATGGTTTTTCCAGTGGTCATGTATGGATGTGAGAGTTGGACTATAAAGAAAGCTGAGTGCTGAAGAATTGATGCTTTTGAACTGTGGTGTTGGAAAAGACTCTTGAGAATTCCCTGGACTGCAAGGAGATCCAACCAGTCCATCCTAAAGGAGATCAGTCCAGGGTGTTCATTGGAAGGACTGATGTTGAAGCTGAAACTCCAATACTTTGGCCACCTGATACAAAGAGCTGACTCATTTGAAAAGACCCTGATGCTGGCAAAGATTGAGGGCAGGAGGATAAAGGGATGACAGGTGATGGGATGGCTGGATGACATCACCGACTCAATGGATATGAGTTTGAGTAAACTCCGGGAGTTGGTGACGGACAGGGAAGCCTGGCGAGCTGCGGTCCATGGGGTTGCAAAGAGTTGGACATGAATGAGTGACTGAACTGAACTGAACTGATGAAATAATTTAAATATATTTATGGAAAGAGAGGAAATAGATGCAATGCCATAAATCAGTGAGATAAATCTCAGCATCATCAGAATTTTTTCACTTTGCAGTGCTAAAGAGAAAACCTATAAATACAAAAGATTCCTAATATTAATCATTTTTGAAAATGTATAAAAAAATAAACCACAGTGAATTGACTATAAGCCATCTGCTTATTAAAATGAGTGCTTGATAATCTATGGTTTTCTACAAATTTTTCTTGGTTATTCTCAAGGAGAAAAAAGTTTGAGGAAACAATTTGAAGGATAACATGATTGCATAAGAAAAGAGGAACTTAGTGAGAAAACCAAGGGTTGTAGGGACAGGTATGAAAGGCTTGAACCCGGATTCATCACATATTAACTACATATCATGAACTACTTACATTTATTCAAATATTAAATAATTTATTCATTTAACAGATACTAGTTGTGCATACACTCTATGTTAGGTATTTACATTAGATTTCCATCTTAACTGTAAACAAATTACCACAAACTTAATGGCTTAAAATGATACAAATATCATTTTATAGTAGATCAGAAATGACATGGGTCTCACTGGGCTAAAATGAAAATGTTGGCATGGCTGATGTTCCTATTTCATGGCTACAAGAGAAAATTCCCTTCTTGCCTTTTCCAGTTTCTGGAAGCTACCTGCATTCCTTGGAACATGACTTTTTTTCCCTTTTTTTCAAAGCCAGAAATGAAAAGTTGAGTTCTCCTTACATTACTACATTGGGAGACAGCCAACATACTCAAAATATCCAAATCAAGCACTGATAATCATTTGCACAAGCTTGGTTATGTTAATTGCTTTGATGTTTAAGTTCTACATAAGTTAAGGGAAAAAAGCCTTCTTGACCATATTTCCATATGCAATTCTCTACTTCAATGTATCAAAAACATTCTTTTTTTAAAACAAATTTTGACAGGTGATGAAAACTGGACACTGTACAATAATGTGGAATGGGGCAAGAAAAATGAGCCACCAACAACCACACTGAAGTCCAGTCTTCACTGAAGAAGGTGATGTTGTATGTATTGTGGGATTTGAAGGGAGTCCTCTATTATGACCACTTTCTGGAAAACAAACCAATTAATTCCAACAAGTATTGCTCCCTATTACATCAAATGAAAGGTGCACTCAGTGAAAAGCATCCAGAATTAGTCTACAGAAAACATACTCTTCCATCAAGACAAGCCAAGAACACATGCTTCTTTGATGAATAAGCAAAAACTGTTAAAGCTTGACTGGGAAGTTCTGATTCATCTACATAGTCACCAAACATTGTACCTTCAGATTTTCATTTATTTTCATCCTTTTTTTTTTAATGCCATAAGTTCATTTACAAACATATCTAGGATGCTGAGTTCGAGGGTTTGATCCTTTTAAGAGATTGCACCTCTTAATATTTTCCTCTTCCTATCTGTCTCATGGATTACTTTTTAAGCAGTTGGTGTCTTACTATAAAGAAACGTGCAGCAAATCCAGACCCAAAGAACAAAGTCATCATAGCTAGTAATCTCCACTTGTTTTCCACTGAAAATGGTATATTCTTCCCTGGAACCTCCTCGTAGTGGCTCTGACAAACCACAGAGGTTGTGAACCTCCGGATGCTCTGTCCCAACATAGAGCTGTTGGAAGCTCTACAAAAGATCTAGAGACTGAAGGCGGAAGACATGGTGGCCGCAAACCGCATGCTGCTTCTAAACAACCTTGTTTCTTTTCATTCTTAAAAAATTATCCTAATGGAAAAAATTTCACTTTCCAGGAAGACTGTGAAAGGCATCTGGAACAGCTCTTTGCTCAAAATGATTTACATGTGTTCAACATATTTCTTGATGAAAATGAAAAATGTATCTTTCATGTTTACTTAAAAACCAAGGGAACTTTTTGGCCAACTTAGTATCAACTTCTTGGGTTCTCCTCTTGAGTTTCTGGGGGCAGGGGGTTGGAAATTCACTCTCTATCACTGACAAGCTCATACTGTTAGAAGAATTATGTTTCTTGAGGTTGAAATAACTGGAGTCCTCATTACCTTTGCTGGCTCTCACTGGAAACTGGCAATTAAAAGTTACCCACATTCTCTGCCATGAGGCACCTTTACTTCAATCAACCAAAAGCAGGTCAAATTTTTCTTTTTCTTGGAATTTTAATTCATCTTTCACTGACCTCTAGACCCAGACTTAAAAATCTCTAAAAGTTAGGCCAAGCAAACCTGGATAATTGCTCTATTTTACGGTCAATGATTTGGGATGTTAATTACATATGCAGAAGTCTTTTGCCTAGGTACTTAAGCTAATTGTGGGAGTGAAAGTCATCATACTCACTGTTTTAGAGGATTATACAGGATATACACCTCAGTAGTTGGGAAACTTGGAGACCATCTTAGAATTCTGCATACCACATGACATTTGCCTTAACTGGCATAATTATAATTTTGCAATCTTTTTCTCTTAAGTTATATATTTTATATTACTCGGCACTAATGATGAAAAACTTCTTCCCTGGTAGCTCAGCTGGTAAAGAATCTGCCTGTAATGCAGGAGACCCTGGGTTGACTCCTGGATCAGGAAGATCCGCTGGAGAAGGGATAGTCTACCCACTCCAAAATTCTTGGGCTTCCTGGTGGCTCAGCTGGTAAAGAATCCACCTGCATCGTGGGAGACTTGGGTTCAAACCTTGGGTTGGGAAGATCCCCTGGAGAAGGGAATGGCTACCCACTCCAATATTCTGGCCTCACCTACCAGTGCACCAAGATGACAGAGTAGAAGGACATGTGCTCATCTTTTGAAAGAACTTCAAAACTGCAATTCACTGCTGAACAACCATCAACAGGAGAATGTTGGATCCCACTAAAAAAAAAAGATAACCTACATTCAAGGGCAAAGGAGAAGCCCAAACAAGGTGGTAGGAGGGGAAAAATCATGTTTGAGTCAAACCCCATATCTACCAGAGACACTCAGAGGGCTCAAACAAAACCTTGTGCACACCAGGACCCAGACTCCACAGAGACCGAGCCAGACCTTCCTTCTAGTGTCCTGCGGAGGCATGGGTCAGCAGTGGCCTACCACAGAGACAGGGGCTCTGGCCGCAACAGACCTGGGAGGCGCAGTGTGTGATGTAGGTCCTCTTGGAGGAGGTTGCCATTAGCCCCACCATAGAGCCACTGAGCAGATGACCCACAAACTGGAGACCAATTATACCAAAGAAGTTCTCCCACTGTTACAAAAGTTCTAGGATGCACAACAGATTTCCCAACCTAGGGATCTATCTAATGGACTGAGAAACCCACAGGGAATTTGACTTTGGAGGCCAGTGGGATTTGATTACAGAACTTCCACGCTACTGGGGAAACAGATTCTTGGAGAGCACAAACAAAACCTTGTGTGCAACAGGACCCAGGAGAAAGGAGCAGTGACCCCACAAGAGATTGAGTCAGACTTCCCTGTGAGTGTCCAGGAATCTTCAGCAGAGACATGGGTCAAAAGTGGCCTGCAAAAGTCCTTTTGAAGGTAATTACTGCCATCACCCCTACCATAGTTTGGCCTCAGGCCAAACAACAGGAAGGGAACATAGCCACAATCCAACAGAAACTGGATAAAAGATTTACTGAGTATGGCCCTGCCCAACAAAACAAGACCCAGATTTCACTACAGCCAGTCCCTCCCACCAGGGAGCTTCCACAAGCCTCCTATTCTTATCCATCAGAGGGAAGACAGAATGAAAACCACAACCACAGAAAACTAACTAAACTGATCACAGGTCCCACAGCCTTGTCTGACTCAATGATATGACCAATGCCATGTAGGGCCAGCCAAGACCAATAGGTCATAGCGAAGTGTTCTAACAAAACGTTGTCCACTGGATAAGGGAATGGCAAACCATTTCAGTATTCTTGCCTTGATAACCCTAAAAACAGTATGAAAAGGCAAAAAGAAATGACAATGAAAGATGAAATTTCCAGGTTGGTAGGCACCCAATATGCTTCAGGGGAAGAGCGGAAAAATAGCTCCATAAAGAATGAAGAGATGGAGCCAAAGCGAAAACAACACCCAGTTGTGGATATGTCTGGTGATGGAAGTAATGTCCAATGCTGTAAAGAGCAATACTGTTTAGGAACCTGGAATGTTAGGTCCATGAATCAAGGCAAATTGGAAGTGGTCAAACAGGAAATGGCAAGAGTAAACATAAAAATTTCAGGAATCAGTGAACTGAAACAGACAGGAATGGGCAAATTTAATTCTGATGATCATTACATATACTACTGTGGGTAAGAATCCCATAGAAAATGCAGTAGCCATCATCATCAACAAAATAGTCTGAAATGCAGTACTTGGGCGCAATCTCAAAATGACAGAATGATCACTATTCCTTCCCAAGGCAAACCATTCAATGGGTTGCCATTACCATTACCATTCACAGTAATCTAAGTTGATGCCCCAACCACTAATGCTGAAGAAGTTAAAGTTGAACAGTTCTATGATGACCTACAAGACCTTTTAGAACTAACACCAAAAAAAGATGTCCTTTTCATCATAGGGGACTGGAATGCAAAAGTAGGAAATCAAGAGCTACCTGGAGTAAACAGCAAGTTTGGCCTTGAAGTACAAAATGAAGCAGGCTAGAGGCTAACAGAGCTTTTCCAAGAGAACACACTGATCATAGCAAACACCCACTTTCAACAATACATGAGATGACTCTACACTTGGACATCATCAAATGGTCAATACCGAAATCAGACTGATTATATTCTTTGCAGCTGAAGATGGAGAAACTCTATACAGTCAGCAAAAACAAGACCAGGAGCTGACTACAGCTCTCAGATCATGAACTCCTTATTTCAAAATTCAAACTTAAATTGAAGAAAGTAGAGAAAACCACTAGACCATTCAGGCATGACCTAAATCAAATCCCTTAACGATTATACAGTGGAAGTGATTCAAGGGACTAGATCTGAGAGACAGAGTGCCTGAAGAACTATGGATGAAAGTTTGTGACATTGTACAGGAGGCAGATATCAAAACCATCCCCAAGAAAAAGAATTGCAAAAAAGGCAAAATGGTTGCCTGATGAGGCCTTACAAATAGCTGAGGAAAGAAGAGAAGTGAAAGCAAAGAAGAAAAGGAAAGATATATCCATCCGAGTAGACTTTGGAAGTAGACTTTCAAAGAAGAGCAAGGAGAGATAAGAAAGCCTTCCTAAGTGATCAGTGCAAACAAATAGAGGAAAACAATAAATAGGAAAGACTAGAGATCTCTTCAAGAAAATTAGAGATACCAAGGGAACATTTCATGCAAAGCTGGGTACAATGAAGGACAGAAACACTATGGATGTATCAGAAGCAGAAGATATCAAGAGGTGGCAAGAATACACAGAAGAACTGTATAAAAAAGATCTCATTGACCCAGATAACCAAGATGGTGTGATCACTCACCTAGAGCCAGACATCCTGGAATGCGAAGGCAAGTGGCCCTTAGGAAGCATTCCTACATACAAAGCTAATGGAGGTGATGGAATTCCAGTTGAGCTATTTTAAGTACGAAAAGATGATGCTCTGAAAGTGCTACACTCAATATGCTAACAAATTTGGAAAACTCAGCAATGGCCACAGGAATAGAAAATATCAGTTTTCATTCCAATCACAAAGAAAGGCAATGCAAGAGAATGTTCAAACAACCGCACAATTGCACACATCTCACACGGCAGCAAAGTAATGCTCAAAATTCCCCAAGCTAGGCTTCAACAGTTCATGAACTGAGAACTTCCAAATGTTCAAGATGGATTTAGAAAAAGCAGAGAAACCAGAGATCAAATGCCAAGTTCTGCTGGATCACAGAAAAAGCAAGAGAATTCCAGAAAAACATCTACTTCTGCTTTATTGACTATGCCAAAGCCTTTGACTGTGTGGATCATAACAAACTGTGGGAAATTCTTAAAGAGATGGGAATATCTGACTACCTTACCTGCTCCTGAGAAATCTGTATGCAGGTCAAGAAGCAACAGTTAGAAATGAACATGGAACAAAGGACTGGTTCCAAATTGGGAAAAGAGTATGACAAGGCTATATATTGTCACCCTATTTATTTAACTTATATGAAGAGTACATGATGCAAAATGCTGGGCTGGATGAAGCACAAACTGGAATGAAGAATGCCAGGAGAAATATCAATAACTCCAGATATGCAGATGATACTACCCTTATGATAGAAAGCAGAGAGGAAATAAAGAGCCTCTCGATGAAATTCAAAGAGGAGAGTAAAAAAGCTGGATTCAAACTCAACATTTAAAAAACTAAGATCATGGCATCCAGTCTTATCACTTCATGGCAAATAGACGGGGAAACAATGGAAACAGTGACAAACTTTATCTTCTTGGGCTCCAAAATCACTGCAGATGGTGACTGCAGCCATGAAATTAAAAGACGCTTGGTCCTTGGAAGAAAAGCTCTGACAAACCTATATAGCATATTAAAAAGCAGAGACATCACTTTGCTGACAAAGGTCTGTATAGCCAAAGCTATGGTTTTTCCAGTAGTCATTATGGATGTGAGGGTTGTATCATAAAGAGGGCTGAGCACCGAAGAATAGATGCTTTTGAATGTGGTGTTGCAGAAGACTCTTGAGAGTCCCTTGGACTGCAAGGAGATCAAACCAGTCAATCCTAAAGGAAATCGGTCCTGACTATTCATTGAAATGACTGATACTGAAGCTATAGCTCTGATACTTTGGCCACTTGATGCAAAGAAATGACTCTTTAGAACAGACCATGATGGTGGGAAAGTTTGAAGGTGGGAGAAGAAGAGGACAACTGAGGATGAGATGGTTGGATGGCATATCCAATTTGATGGACATGTGTTTGAGCAAGCTCCGAGAATTAATGATGGACAGGGAAGCCTGTCATGCTGCATTCCACAGGGTCACAAATAGTCACGACTGTGTAACTGAACTGCACTGAATGATGAAAAAATATGTTCCAATCAAAAGTAAGTTGCTGTATATTCTTAAGAGGACATGAATTACATTTGATTCCTGAAACACTTTTATTTAACAGTTATGACTCTCTTTTGACAATAAAAAAAGTAATGTGATTTTTTTTCTCTGAATAGTTTCATCCATGGTTGATTTTTTAACCTCTTGTATTTTGCTGAAATTAAAGAAGCAGATGTGCTACAATATCAAAATTTTTTAAAAGGTATTCTCATTTGAGAATTGTGATCTTTGAGATAGAGACAAGCTTGACTGGAAATCAATGCTCAGGATATTTCTCTGCAAAAAGTTATTTAAAAATAGAGTCATCGGTAAGTTAAGAGTTAACATTTTCCACACACTTGACAGAAATTTTATTTGCCTTTTTTAATATCTATAAAAATAATTTTTAAATATATCAGAATTCATCAGTCAAAAGAGCATATTTGTAAATCTAATAAATTTGGAAGAATGTAATAAAATGAACTGGATAAATAACACTGAGTGGAAGGATGTACATTAGGTAGGATTATTCTGAGATTTAATAAAGGGCAATAAAATCTACTAACTACAATGAAAAATAAATTTAGCTCACAGAAAACAAACAATGTACTTGAAAACTACCAATATGGATTCTTGAGAAGATTACTGATTAGCATATCAAACTAAGTAATTTCTCAATAGTTAAAAGCAGTGAGTTTTTAATAGACAAAATAGTCAATTTTTCATAGAATATGCAAACAATTTATAATTTTTATCAAGTCTGAATTAACCAGATAATTGAACCAATTTACCACTTCACTTTTGATGTCTGAACATTATCATCAACATAATAATACCTCAAAGAGTTTCTTTAAATATGCATGTCTCCCCACACACTATTGCCAAGTTTGAATTATAGTTTGGATCAGGTGGTCCACAGCTAAGAACAGAAAGAAAGAAATTCCTATCAGTGAACAAGTTCATCAGACTCAGTTGACAGAAAAGTTCTTTAGAACCTGGGTTTGATTATACACTGGTATTAGCCACCTGATAAATAATTTAAACATTATTTAGCATTTGATGTTTCATAAAGTGTTTTTATAGTGACTTCTAATTTGATTTTTATACTAACCACATAAAGTAGTAGTTTTATTCCCATGAAATACATATTTTACCAACTATTGTGTAATCAACTAACAAAGAATTCCAGATTCAGCGAATTCTTCCTTCTTCAATGTTTTAAGGGAATCTCTGGGATTCCCATATATAAAGAAAAAAAGAAAAGGAAATCTACTCTACTCAGCTTATGAAATTGATCAACCATTCCCCTTTGGATAATACCCACCCCAGAGTACCACAATATACATCAATCCCTGCCACTACTACCAAAACTTCACAAAGTAGCATTAAGGTTTTGAAGTTTTTTTTTTGCTTTTTTGCTTAACTTTGTCTAGACATACAAGCAGATCTCTTGCAGAGGGTCAACTAGTTCCCATGCTAAGGTACTTTCGGCAGACCTGTGCTGCCCACAGGCAAGGCAGACATGAGAAGGCATTTCTAAAATCTGGTACTGAATAAAAAAAAATAAAATCTGGTACAAAACAATTTAGATCGAAGTCAGGGTATGCCTTCCTCTACCTAAGCTGAACTTCCTTACCTAAACTCAACTCAGATTACAGATGAGGAAAATGAGACATAAAATACTTTGATGAAAATGGAGGTAGATATTTTGATCAAGGTCACACAGAGAGCAGGGGGCTGAATTAAGAACCATATTTTCTGTTATCAAAGTCCAAATTATTTCCACTAAAGGAATTTCAACCAAAATAATTCTTGACAAAATATTAGACACTATTTATAACCACACAATGTATGTATTTTTTTTCTCTCTCTCACACACACATACACACAGAATATATTTTTCCTTAACAAGATATGAAACTTGCATCAAGTAGAACCGAACCAAGCAGATCTGGACCAGGTCTTCTTTCCTTACTGCCTCACAGTGATTATCTCACCATTCCATTTCCATATTTTTGCTCTTAACAAAAATGAAGAACTGAATTGGACTTTTAAAAGTTTTTTTTTCTTAAAAAAAATTTACAATTTATTTTTTACTTGTGCTAATGACTAAAGTGTTTAAAGTGTTTTTTTAACCACATTCTTTGTGGATTAATGCTGACTGATCCATATATTCTAATGACAGTTGACAGGAGTAATTCTGAGGTACTATAAACATGAAATACAGCATTACAGATTAAATTTTTCATGCTACTATGTATTTATTAACCCACTTCTGTTTCATATTTTATAGCTATTTGAATTAACATTTTTGGATGAAAATATTATGCAATTTATTTTATAAGATATTAAGAGTTCTGTGGGTTATAAAAAAATTCTAAAATATTTGAGAATTTTTTCCAGTGAAGAAGTATACATAAAAAGGTCTTTCTAGTAAATTCTTTGTAAATAAAGGACATAATTAATCAGAACTCATTCTCCCCCAAGGATTTTGTTCAAGACATTTTTGTTTTAAATCTTAAGTTTCTTTTTAAAAATCAAGGGCATACGGAAGTGAAAAAAATACAATTGGACAGTTTTGACTAATAGGGATTAAAATGTGCTATATATAGTAACAAAAATACGAATAGTTTGTACCAATTATCTGTGCTTTTGCTGTTAACTATTTTTTATGTAATTTGCAATATAAAGAGTTCAGAATGTTTATTCAAAGGCCTTGTAAAATAAAGTGTTAACTCAGCAAGTTTTCATTGTTCACACTTGTACATTCCCAAAAAAGGCATATCTTCAGGACTGGCCCTTGGCTAGCTCCTGGGAGATGAGTTCTGAGTCCTTAGAACATCTGTCAGATAAGACTGTTTTGTATGCCTGAGGCCTTGGGCTGCAGTACCAGTCTGATCAGATATTTAAACTAAGGATATAATTTACAGTGAATGCTTTTTTTTTTTTTTGCTCAGAGGAGCTACAATCTGGGTAGGTAGCTGAGGTCAGGCATACAGCTGCTGAATACTTAAGTATTTGTTTTATCTGCAATTAAAACTGCAAGGCAAGGCTTAGGTGTGTTCCCCTGGTTGACAACACTTCACATTTTACACATGAGGAAACCAAGGTACAGAAAGATTAAATACTTTCCTGAGGTTACATAGAAAGCAGGAGAACCTGGAACTGACTTGAGGCAGCTCAGCTTCAGAAATAATCCATTATTGACAATGACATAGGTGATATAATTTATGATATTCAGTGGTACAATTATATGTATATGTGTATAATTTTATTTTGAAAATATTTTACATGTTTTGAAAAATAATTTAACAGCCTCCTCTGCATTTCAATTAGTGGGAATTCTGAGCCACAAATTAACCTGATTTTATTTACTATATAAAAATGATTATTTTTTTTAAATTGCTGTCATCTTTTTCTTCCTTTTAATTTTCCCTTATTATTAAGCATGCATTTTTTGCTATAGACTGACAAAGGGAAGAAGAGAGATGACTTGTGTAATAAATCCAGTTACAAGACTATATTAGACTTTACTCATTTATTTTTAGGTTCCTCGTTCCCTATGAATGAAATTACCCTCTATTTCCCCCACCAAAAGTCTTAATTTGCCAAATTATATAAAAAGTTTAATTATAGGATGAACTGAGTTGGAAAATGGATTACTCTAATACTATCCCTCAATATCTGAGTTTTAAAGATTTACAAAAAGATTTGCCTACAACTTTCCTTTTCTGAAAGCCAATAACTGCCCCCTCAGGTACAGTATGTTAGTATATCATTTAGTAATCACATATTGCTTTTGAAAGTAGCTATGGGACACGAGTTGCAAGGAGGTATGGATAGTCTTTCTGGAAAGTTATATATGAGCAGATGGATACCACACAAAGTAGATTAATATGTTAATTGTCTAAATGGAAAAGCTTGTCATGCAATTTCAGGCTATTAATGAGATCAAGAATCTCAACACTAAAATAAAGAAGTAATTTTATGCTGTTGGTAACTAGGTTTTTGCCCTTGTGACTTTGTCATTTTGTAGAATAATTGCTCCCAAAGGAAAAAAAAAAGTTTCATCAGGAAGCACTTAGTAGTTTCCTCTGAATTGCTCTAAATGACTGTGTTCATTGCAAGAATATTAGCAGAACTGTTAGGACTGCATTAAATTCAAGCAAACAAAGCCCTTAAAAATATTTTTTAATATCTTGACTTTATTATTAAAACAAGATATTTTACCAATGGTAAAACTGTAACTTTGCATGTATAAAATTTAGTCTTCTCTGTGACCTAACACTGAAAAAAAGCATTATCATGTTTTCTTTAGATTTATATTTTAAAACTATAAACCATTTTAATTAGTAAAGGTGTTATTTATTTTCTTGATTAAAAAAATATTTAAACAACTAGTTATCTGTTTATCAAATGAACAGTCATAGACAGTATAATATTTATAACTTTTTTTAAGTATATGGATGCGAGCACGGCTTCCATTGCCCTATCACTAACACCAATACTTCAAATCAGATGAAACACTGAAGCTTGAGTAATGCCTGTTTCACCAGTCTCCAGGGTTCCTGTGAATTAGTACAATTAATGGAAATCTAAATAACATATGTGGGATGATAATTTAAGAAATATGTTGTCCAAAAATATTAACAGAGTTAATTATTGATAGTCTATGTCAAGAGTTTTCTTAGTTATTTTGTGGTAGGAAGAACAATGGTTCCACAAAGGTGCTCATAACCTAATACCCAAACTTTGCAAATATGTTACATGGCAAAACGGAAATAGAGTTGCAGATGCCAATTAGAGCTGACCTCAAGATGGGAGTCTACCCTAAATTTTCTAGGTAGATCCAATGTAGTCACGAGTTCTTAAATGTGGGAGATGAGGCAAAAGACAGGGCCAGAGTGAGGTTACATAACAAGAACCCAATCTGCCTTTTCTGGCTTTGAAGATGGAGGAAGGGGGATCATGAGCCAAAGAAGCTAGGTGGCCTTTAGATGCCGGAATAGGCAAGGAATGGCTTTTTTCCCAGAGTTCTTGGGAAAGAAAGCAGCCCTGCTGATAACTTGTGTGACTGCGTGTATGTGTGTGTGTGTGTGTGTGTGTGTGTGTGTGTGCACGCGCACATGTGTGCACACATGCTCAGTCATGTCTGACTCTTTTCGACCTCGGAAACTGTAGCCCACCAGGTTCCTCTGTCCATGGGATTTTCCAGGCAAGAATACTGGAGTGTGCTGCCATTTCCTCCTCCAGGAAATCTTCCTAACCCAGGGATCGAACCCGTGTCTCCTGTATCTCTTGCACTGGCTAGTGGATTCTTTACCACTGAGCCACCTGGGAATCCTGGTGACACTCAGTTTAGCTAAATGAGACCTATGTTGGAATTCTGACGTATAATAAATTTGTATTGTTTTAAACCACTAGGTTTGTGGTAGTTTAGTATGAAAAAAACTTGAAAATGCAATAATCTGCATGTATTAACTCTTAGTTTTAAGTCTTCAAAATATTTTATTTTATTCACAATTTGTAAGAGAGTATTTAATTTCATATATTAAGTTATTTGTAAAAAGTAACAAGTCTAACTCACGTTGTATCTTCTAAATTAAAATAATGTCATTTCAGGTTTCATCAGGAGAATCAGATGAAATGATGTATAAAGAGTTCTATCAAAGTAAAAGACACCGATTAGGGTGTCAGTAAATATAGGGTATCATTGTCTCAAAAACTTATTTAAATCCATCTGATAATATTTGGGTAGCATTATATAATAAAGTATAATTTTAAAAACTATTAAACATGAAAGCATTTATCACTGTCTCTCCCAAGATGTCATTAAAACAATTGTATAGAATAATCAAAAAGGCGTTAGTCTACAAGGATAAAAAAAGAGCAAGCCAACAATGGAAAATGAAGAGCAGATAAGGAAAAGCAAAGCAGGAATGGGAACTGACAGCACAGTAGAGGGAGTTTTAAACCTACGGTCCTACAGGAAAGGGCACCCCCAGGAAGAGAGTCAAATCATTCTGCACACTTTCAGGGAGGCGACGGGACAGAAGCAGTGATCACATATCCTCCTTAACTGCCATCAACTGAGAAAGCAGAGCAACAACCAAAAATGCTAAACACATAAGGATTAAGAATGAGAAGGGAAATAATCAGCATAGAATCTGAGCAGAGAGAATATTTATATTGTCCTCTAAGGGAAAAGAAGAAAACTGTTGAAAAAAAGGCTTGTGTGGCACTGAGGGTACATTTGAAGTTCAGATCAGGTTTTTAGGACTATTATGTAATTTCACATGTTAACAAAATGGCTGGGAATTCACAGAAACTGACGGCTACACTGAATCACAGGTGGAATTTAGTAAAGGAACAGGTCAGAAGTGAAAGGAGTAAGTAGAAACTAATGAATCACAGAGCTGTGGACAGAGACAAAGTTAAATACAGAAGACAAACAACATTTTGGAAGAAAATGGTGCAATTAAAGATTTGAAGTTCTAGATTTGACAATATTGAATACTTTAGTCTCCTCTCTGTATATTTCTGCATAAGAAGAGAGAAAAGCATTCATTAAATATTACAAGTTTATTATATTAGGACAAGAAATTACAATATCATACTTTTATTTACATAGCTGCAGATTTTACAAAATAATTTGGTTAATACCATATCCTAAAACTAATGTTATGATATTCTTTTTTACTAAAAGATGAACCATAAAGAAGGCTGAGCACTGAAGAACTGATGCTTTTGAACCGTGGTGTTGGAGAAGACTCTTGAGAGTCCCTTGGACTGCAAGGAGATCCAACCAGTCAATCCTAAACGAAATCAACCTTGAATATTCATTGGAAGGACTGATGTTGAAGATGAAGCTCCAATACTTTGGCCACCTGATGGGAAGAGCCGACTCATTGGAAAAGACCCTGATGTGGAAAGATTGAAGGCAGGAAGAAACGGGCATGACAGAGGATGAGATGGTTGGATGGCATCACCAACTCAATGGACATGAGCTTGAGCAAGTTGAAGGAGATAGTGAAGGACAGGGAAGCCTGGCGTGCTGCAGTCTGTGGGGTTGCAGAGAGACACGACTGAGTGACTGAACAACAATAAAAGATGTCTTGCTATCGGGTAATTTATTAATTATATATAGGTATTCATAATTCAAAAATATTTATTAAGGATCTTTAATGTATCAGCATTATGTTAAGTTTTAGTACAGAGTAGGAAAGAAAATAGGGGCTTCCCTGGTGGCTCAGTTGGTAAAGAATCTACCTGCAGTGCAAGAGACCCAGGTTTGATCCCTGGATCAGGAAGATCCCCCGGAGAAGGAAATGGCAACCTACTCCAGAATTCATGACTGGAAAATCCTATGGACAGAGGAGTCTGGCGGGCTACAGTCCATGGGGTTGCAAGAGTCGGAAAGGACTTAGCGACTAAACCACCAGGAAACAAAACAGATATTATTCCAGTTCTTAAAATGGTCTTAGAAATTTAGGAAAAAATTTGATTTCTCTCTCTGGTGTATATGGCTTTATATTGTCCCTGACTTAAAAATAAATTCCATCCATTTTCTGGATTATAATTTTGTATATTTATTAAATAATACTTAAATTTATAGACACTATTTCATAAATTTTAAGTTTCTAGAACTAAATATATCAAGAAGCCATCATAAAAACATTAATTTATCAGAATAACTAGACAATTTGCTTTAGAATTTATTAGTACTGATGCAAGGAGAGAACTGTTATGAACCTTTCTCTACCATTCTACAAATTCTACCATTCTTAATCATTCTACCATTCTCTAACCATCCTACGAACCTTTGCTCAGGTAATATTTCACTTTTCTTTGCTAAAATATATATATATATATATTCTTCATTTACTCCATAGTCTTATATGGTGCCAGGAAAAATATGACAGTCATAAAGAACCTTTATAATGAGGTAATTCACCAGAGATACATGAAACAAATATGAAAAAGAATTTGGTTCATGAACTACAAATTGATGAAGCCTAAAATGTATTTTGATGTCCAAATGATATAAAAGCAGGTGATTTATTTGTCACTTGTTTACTGTGGGTGAATTAATAATTTTCCTCCAATATAAATTATAGCAACAGAGCTATTAATGAAATGAATTTTAACCTCACAGAATGCAAAACGTGATCAGCAATTTTTATAATTGGTACATTTCCAGAGAAAGTTAAAAGGACATGAAATTCAGCAACATTTGTTCTTAAGGCATTGAAGACAATTTTAGTTTAAATATAATAGAGTAGCCTTATATTTGGAGTAAATTTACCAAAAACCCTTCCACATTTAAAAATTATATTAGTTTGGTTTCTTTCAAGAACACACACACACACACACACACACACACACACACACACACACACACACAGAGGTATCTTATTTAACTTACCTCATTTTCTTTAGCAAGGAAGCACAAATGAAAATGTTACGGGAACTTAAAACATTAGAACATGCTTTGCCATGTGTTTTCTTTTTGATTTCTAATTATGCTTAATATATGGAATATTTAGAATGACTTTTTTTCTTGGTTGGGGCGGATATTAATCCAATCTGAGTGACAACTAAATATGGAATATTTCATAGTCATTAGTAATACCCAACAGCAGCTTTGGCAAGAAGCTGTTGGAGAATTACCATGTGTGAAACACAGTGTAATTTTAAATTCAATTTAATATCACCCAATGTCTGGTGAACTTTTTCATCATTAATATCGACTTCCAATCTTGGAATAATAAAGTAAAAACAGAGTCTTATAACAGGTTGGAAAAGTAGAAAAATATTATTTATAAAGACAGTCATGTACTTATAATTGCCCTCCTGCTATTTGTGGTCATAGAAGGTTACTTAAAGAACTTACTTTAGAACACAATCTTCTCCACTATTGCAGATAGCAGGGTAACAGAGCAAGTCTAAATATCTAAGGCAATCTTTGTAATTAGGACTTGACCACAAATAAACCCTAAGGAAAAAAATCAATTGTTCTTTCACACTCTATAATCTGGAAATATAGATTCAAAAATAAACTACTGGACATATGTTATGATTGATATCTATTGGAATGCCATGTTTTAATCCCAACTTTATATATTTAGCCAAGAGGGAGCTATTTGACTACATGAGATTTTACATATTTTTCAGCTAAATTAAAGATATAAACATTAAAGTTAACACTTGGGACATCATGAAGATATGTGGTACTCTCTAGAGCATCATCAATCCATAAACCAATGAAAGAAGGCATAAATGAACTATTTCCTTCTCAGACTGAGTCATGGTGAGTATCTTTTAAATTAATAATTTCCCAAGGCCACTAAGAGTTGTGTGGAGCAGAAATTACATGCCGGAGGTGAGGCAGGAGATAGAATAGATCAGAAGATAATGAGAGCTGTTCTCTGTTTCTGTATAGATCTATGAAAGGTGAGTCATAGTATATTCACTGCATATTATGTTAGGAAGTACATTGCTGTGGGTTTTTAAAATAGACTTCCCAAATTTTACTTCAACAATCAGTAAAATTGTAAACATGAACAAATGCCTGATAAAACTATAAATAAAAACAAATATACAGTGAAAACAGATTAACATTAACTTAAATAACATATTATGATTAAAGGAACAGCTGATCAATTCCTGGCTATACATAAAGTCACCTGCCAGAAGATTTGAGGCAAACCTCATTTCATTGATCTTGCGGCTTTTTAAATGACTAGAAATAATTTTAAATAGCCAGAGACAAACCAAATTAATAACATTTTCAGTCATTAAATAAGCTAGCAATAAAGAATCATACTATAAAAACAATACCAATATTTTAATAAAGTAGCTAGAAATTTAGGCTAGTAGATTATTGTTTAAAAGTGTTACATAACTTAAAATTATATGAGAAAGGCATTTCAGATGAGAATGAATAATAGATGAATTATTTCCAATAAATCATACATTTAATTAAGAGTTTAAAATCTCTACAAAGTGCCATCAGGGGCCCATGATGATGACACTGATGCAGATCAAGTACATCCTATTTATAATGGGCAGTATAACATGGATAATAATCCCTGTAACACAAAATTAAAATGCTAATAAATGGTCCCTGTCTGGCCCCAGCAATTTGGAGCCATTTGGTAAAGGTATACATTCCAGACTGAGTATTAATAGGGCAATTCTGAGCTATCTGTCTGGATGGCACCTCCAATGCAGTGTCTTCAATTCCAGAAATCTTTGACTTTTTTTATTATCCATTTCTCATTCCAATCTAGGGTGTTTAGAGCTTTGTAACTAGAGGATATTTGGATTCAGGGACATGCCCTTGGCCTCCAGGCTTCTTGAAGAAGGACCACCTATTACTTCCCCTTGTGCTTCCCACCCGATTTTCCCACAGAAGTTAAGACTTATAGTCAATCTCTGGTTGAGAACGCAGGTCAAGCAAATTATACTACATCCAATTATTTTACATCCAATTATATTACATTCAAATTATATTATATTTGTATATTGGTATATAAATATATACATACCGATTATATTACATCCAAACCTTGTCATGCTGGCAGGTACTATTACGGGCTTTTACTTAAGAGTGAAACAGAGGGCAGATGGTGGGAAACCCGCAGTTGTCAGTCTTCCCAAAATCCACTGAATAAAGACCCCCGAAGGCAACCAGATCCAATCACTAGTTCGTGCAAGTACCTTAAGACCAGAGACCCTCACCCAGTTGACGTCCTTTTAGCTTCAGTACTCCCAGGGAGGCAGCTGCGGCCCTTGTTAAAACTTGATGGTACTCAACTTCTCCCTCTGCTTATGGCTGCCTTTCCCTCTATAGTGCCACAGACGGTGATCCTCAAACCACTCTCTAATAAATACTTTGTGTGATTCTTATTGTCTTGAGAATTAGAACCTATAAAAATACTGTTACAATAAGAAATCATTAAGAAAAGGGAGGCAGCTAACATTGGACAACATTCAGTTTTATCCCATATCTTTATCTAGAAATAGCAATGTAGAAACCAGACAATGTTGTTTACATAGGATTAGAGCTCAAAAGACTGTGTGAACTAGAGAAAAGTACAGTGGTGGACCTGGACAGACTCGGGCAGAAACTCTGCTTTGTAACTTTGTAACTAAGTGGCACCAAGTAGCTGATAAAATATGTTTGGTTTTGTTTTACCCACAACACAGTTGAAAGCATGATTCAATTGCCAACATTAAATACATGAATATTTCACATAAAATCCACATATTCAGATTATTTCCAAAATGAAAAACTGGGTAATACTTTAACTCTCATGACTATATAATAACAATGATTGTAGCTAAATGGCAGCTGGCCGCTCTTCAGCAAAGAGAATCCCCTGACACACACACTGGTGTTATTTCTTGTTGTTTCACACTTATTTTGATGATTTATTTTACCTGACCAATTATTTTGCAATTTGAGTTATATGAAGGTTATCTACCTTTTAGACAAAGGTATTGGGGGGAAAAAACTCTCAGCATAATTCTAGGTAGTAGATACTTGTTATCTCTCAAAATTTAAGTTAACAGTCCTAACCCCAAGTGTAATAGTATTTGGAGATGGAGTGTTGGCCTCTCAGATGGCACAGTGGTAAAGAACCCGCCTGACCATGCAGGGGATGCAAGAGACATGGGTTTGATCCCTGGGTGGGGAAGATCCCCTGGAGAAAGAAATGACAACCCACTCCAGTATTCTTGCTTGAAAATTCCATGGACAGTGGTGCCTGGCAGACTACAATCTATAGGACTGCAAAGAGTTGGACATGACTGAGAACAGTCTTATAAAGGGGTCTCACCCTTACAATGAGACACCAGAGAGCTTAGGTTACATATGTTAGATAGGTTAGGTAGGAAATGGATGAGTCCAAAAGCAAGGTGATGCCACAGAATTTATGAGGGACTAAACAAATTAAAGCTCATATTTGAAGGAGTAAAAAGCATTTTTTCAATAATTTCTATAAATTATACATTAATTTTATTTAATTTATACTAAATGTGCCCATTACAAATTCAAGTTTAAGTAATAATAATTAATGTTTTTATAGAGAGAATTTCAGAATATCTGACTCATTTGACTGTAACTCAACCAGGCTAGAGAAAGCAACACACTGGTAACATCTTTTAGCAACTACTCCAAATTGCTGGCAAATTTTTTCCTCACATAATCATTAGTTTCTACAAGGTAAATTTGTCAATTCAAGCTTCTCTCAGTGACAGGGGGAAAAAAAATTTACAACCTGCTTAGATACTTTTTAAATCTGTTATGTAATAATAAACTGTATACTCATATAGCAAATTAACTGCATATTTCTGTTGCTTTAGATAATATAACTAAAATTACGCCTGAAAATTACTCAAAATCAAAGTTTTAGAAAATAAATGTTTCTAAATTAAGATCCCATTTTTCATACTTTTTCACATGTCATAATTTAATAATCACATATTAAAAATATGGTACTAAATACTTTTAAAGTGTCCACCCTTGAGAATATGAGCAGTAGTGCCAAGAAACATCATATTCACACCTTGTCACCTTGTGGAAGTCTTTGTTGAGAAACACCTTCAGACTTTTCGAGAAAGCACACCCTGAAGCTATCCTTCCAAGAAAAGGAACAATGATAGAGTAAAATGAAGATGTGCTAAACAATGTCAGCTCCCACATATTCCATCCTTCTTCACTGCTAACAGAATTTCTATTTTGTCTGAATTTATACTTAGTGCCTAGATATTGCATAAAACATCATGAACACTCTAATCCAGTTATGATGATCCTACTCTCTGATTTTCTAGCCTTGGCTATAGCTAGGATGATCAAATGTCCTTATTCTTGGCAATGAAACAGTATACACTTGCTTAGGGGTTTCTTGTAAACCTTGTGCCATCCTGATAAAGAGGGTAAATGCACTCAGTACAGCCCTTTTGCCTTTCTTCATCCTCTTGTTTTGATTCTGGATATGATATTTGTTGTTGATGCAAATTTGCTACTTAATAAACCCAAATTGCTCCATTTTTATTTTAAAATAATAAATCTTAAAGAGCTTACTATATATTAGCATGCTGTGTGGTTTATCTGCATTTATGCCATGAAATCTCAATAGCTCAAACAGTAGATATAAATATTACCTTTGCTTATATATGAGAACACTGAAGCTCAGCAAAGAAAAAAAAAATGACTTGCCTATGATGATCACAGAGCTAGTCAGTGGCAAAGGCAGAACTGGAACCCCAGACTGTTTAACACCAACAACATGATCTTATGTATCATAATGTAATGTTGGCATGTATTTACATATTAATAGAAAATGCCCACAACAAAGAAAGTGGATAAAGTCACCATATCATAAATAAATAGTAGACTGTATTTCTTCTCACATTTTTGTTTTATTGTGACTATTACCTGATGACTAGCATCTCCATTAAGAGATAGTAACAAGACTGAATAATTTTTCTCTAGTGTGAGAAGTCGTTGATGATCATCAGTTGTAGACAATTCCCAGAATATTTCTGGGCCTCAATAGCAGCCTTTTCTTGAGAACCAGGATGAACTCTATTTTAAGTGTGTTTTTGAAAGAATCAAATTACCTTATGTTTCTCTCGCAGAGGCTGCCCCATCAAAAAGCTTTGGTAGTATGAACTGAAATTTTCTTTGTTAAGGCAACAAAGACAAGGAACGCTTATCAGGAGACATGAAAAAGCATGGAATGTTGAAGAAGCAGAGCAGTGGCCATGGCAACAGTGCCAGCTATTTTCCATTTGCTTCTTCAGATTTATTTCTGAGTTCCATTACCTATTCTCTGGCCTGGTAGACCCACGTGTAAGGCCACATTAGCAGGACCCTTTGCCCACTGACTTACTGTTGGGTTTAGTGAATGGGGATGTCCAACGGTGATCAAAATGAAGGAAGATAGCAAGGTTTATATTGCCTGGCTTCTTCTGGTGCATTGTCTCTGAATGAACACATCCAGCTCACCAAAATCAAACTTTGCCTCATGTTTACTTTCTGTATAAGATTTTCTTCTTACTAAGGTCCTTTCTCCCTCCGCTTGTCTTTTTAGACTTAATAAAGATAATAGCTCTAACATGACCATAAACCTCAAAGTTTCTCTACATTTCAACCACATCTTTGTAAACTGTCTTCATTCAATGCTTCCTGATTTACCAATTTCGTGTGCCCTTTCTTTCTCCTGTAGCGACTCTGATTGACATAGTAATGGACACTGCACTTATAGATGAAAAAGCAGAAAACAAATCATCAAGGATATTACAGGAAAATGAGTAGCAAAAATAAATGTCAACGTGTAAACCTGCCATTTGTCCATTTTTTTAAATAATTTCATTTTATGAGAAAAGGGTTGGACTGATTTAAACATTTTGAGTTACTGTGGAACTGGGAAAGTATTGGGAAAAAATGCCAATAAAGACACTACATAAAAACACAGTGGTATGTCCGTGTTGAACTCGATTTTGTATGAACTACTTCTTTAAAGGGGCACTTCATTACAAACATTCATATTAAATAAAAATCTTCTATTGAAATTGCGGTACAATGTCTTGAAAAAATACCCACAAAATCAACAGCACTATTTACTACAAAGTAGTTGCCTCTAAATTACTTCAACATCATCTACTAACATAAATATCTACTTAAAGTGTTTAAAGCATTTTTCTTTTTTTTGCTAATAAGTACTAGTCAAGACAAAATGTACCCATCAGTCAGTTTTTAAACAATTAATAAAACTGAAGGTAAATGGAACCAATTAGCTTTTCTAGTAAAATATTTGGTCAGTTCAGTTCAGTCGCTCAGTCATGTCAGACTCTTTGCGACCCCATGGATTGCAGCACACCAGGCCTCACTGTCCATCACTGATTCCCTGAGTTTACTCAAATTTCAAAATTCATGTCCATTGAGTCGCTGATGCCATCCAACCATCTCATCCTCTGTTGTCCCCTTCTCCTCCCGCCTTCAACCTTTCCAGCATCAAGGTCTTTTCAAATTAGTAAGTTCTTTGGATCAGGTGGCCAAAAAATTGGCATTTCAGCTTCAACATCAGTCCTTCCAATGACTATTCAGGACTGATTTCCTCTAGCATGGATTGCTTGGATCTCCTTGCAGTCAAAGGGACTCTCAAGAGTCTTCTCCAACACCACAGTTCAAAAGCATAAATTCTTCGGCACTCAGCTTTCTTTATAGTCCAACTCTTACATCCATACATGACTACTGGAAAAACCATAGCCTTGACTAGACGGACCTTTGTTGGCAAAGTAATGTCTCTGCATTTTAATATGCTATCTAGGTTGATCATAACTTTTCTTTGAAGGAGCAAACGTCTTTTAGTTTCATGGCTGAAGTCACCAACTGCAGTGATTTTGAAACCCCAAAAAATAGTCTGCCGCTGTTTCCATTGTTTCCGCATCTATTTGCCATGAAGTGATGGGACCGGATGCCATGATTTAGTTGTCTGAATGTTGAGTTTCAAGCCAACTTTTTCACTCTTCTCTTTCACTTTCATCATGAGGCTCTTTAGTTCTTCTTCGCATTCTGCCATAAGGGTGGTGTCATCTGCATATCTGAGGTTATTGAGTTTTCTCCCAGCAATCTTGCTTCCAGCTTGTGCTTACTCAGCCCAGCATTTCTCATGATGTACTCTACATAAAAGTTAAATAAGCAGGATGACAATATACAGTCTTGATGTACTGCTTTCCCGATTTGGAACCCGTCTGTTGTTCCATGTCCAGTTCTAACTGTTGCTTCCTAACCTGCATGCAGATTTCTCAAGAGGCAGGTCAGGTGGTCTGGTATTCTCATCTCTTTAAGAATTTTCCACAGTTTTTTCTGATCCACATAGTCAAAGGCTTTAGTGTAGTCAATACAGCAGAAGTAGATATTTTTCTGGAACTCTCTTGCTTTTTCCATGATTCAATGGATGTTGCCAATTTGACCTCTGTTTCCACTGCCTTTTCTGAATCCAGCTTGAGCATCTGGAAGTTCAAAGTTCTCTAAGCCAGGCTTGGAGATTTTGAGCATCACATTGCTAGCGTGTTAGATGACAGCAATTGTGCAATAGTTTCAGCATTCTTTGGTATTTTCTTTCTTTGGGATTGGAATGAAAATGGACCTTTTCCAGTCCTGTGGCCACTGCTGAGTTTTCCAAATTTGCTGGCATATTGAGTGCAGCACTTTCACAGCATCATCGTTTAGGATTTGAAATAGCCCAACTGGAATTTCATCACCTCCACTAGCTTTCTTTGTAGTGATGCCTCCTAAGGCGCACTTGATTTCGCATTCCAGGATGTCTGGTTCTAGCTTGGTGATTATACCTTTGTGATTATCTGGGTCGTGAAGATCTTTTTTGTGTAGTTCTTCTGTGTATTCTTGCCACATCGTCATAATATCTTCTGCTTCTGTTAGGTCCATACCATTTCTGACCTTCATTGTGCCCATCTTTGCATGAAATGTTCCCTTGGTATCTCTAATTTTCTTGAAGGGATTTCTAGATGTTCCCATTCTGTTGTTTTCTTCTATTTCTTTGCACTGATCACTGAGGAAGGCTGTCTTATCTCTTCTTGCTCTTGTTTGAAACTCTGCATTCAAATGGGTATATCTTGCCTTTTCTCCTTTGCCTTTTGTTTCTCTTCTATTCACAGCTATTTGTAAGGCCTCCTCAGACAACCATTTTGCCTTTTTGCATTTCATTTTCTTGGGGATAGTCTTGATCCCTGCCTCCTGTACAATGTTATGAACCTCCACCCATAATTCTTCAGGCACTCTGTCTATCAGATCTAGTATTTGGTAGTAGCATCATCAGTTCAGTTCAGCTCAGTCGCTGAGTCATGTCCGACTCTTGGCAGCCCCATGAATCCCAGCACACCAGGCCTCCCTGTCCATCACCAACTCCCGGAGCTTATTCAAACTCATGTCCATCGAGTCGGTGATGCCATCCAACCATCTCTCCTCTGTCATCCCCTTCTCCTCCTGCCCCTAATCCCTCCCAGCATCAGGGTCTTTTCCAATGAGTCAACTCTTCACATCAGGTGACCAAAGTATTGGAGTTTCACCTTCAGCATCAGTCCTTCCAATGAACACCCAGGACTGAGCTCCTTTAGAATGGACTGGTTGGATCTCCTTGCAGTCCAAGGGACTCTCAAGAGTCTTCTCCAACACCACAGCTCAAAAGCATCAATTCTTCGGCGCTCAGCCTTATTCACAGTCCAACTCTCACATCCACCCATGACCACTGGAAAAACCATAGCCTTGACTAGACAGACCTTTGTTGGCAGAGTAATGTCTCTGCTTTTTAATATGCTGTCTAGGTTGGTTATAACTTTCCTTCCAAGGAGTAAGCATCTTTTAATTTCATGGCTGCAATCACCATCTGCAGTGATTTTGGAACCCAAAAAAATATAGTCTGACACTGTTTCCACTGTTTCCCCATCTATTTCCCATGAAGTAATGGGACCAGATGCCATGATCTTACTTTTCTGAATGTTGAGTTTTAAGCCAACTTTTTCACTCTCCTCCTTCACTTTCATCAAGAGGCTTTTTAGTTCCTCTTCACTTTCTGCCATAAAGGTAGTGTCATCTGCATATCTGAGGTAGCATCATAATCATCTCTTAATATATGTTTAGAATCAGAATTTCCTAACTCTCCATTCTCCATAGCCTCTAGATAACTAGAAAAATACTTTCTGTATACCTTATTATTCTAGCTGCAAGAGAATAATTAATAAGCAATTACAGGCAATGAATTATATACCAAATTCAAGATAGGTATTACTGACTGAGTAATTTTAGCTCACTTTAAAAAATCATAGATGTTGACTCTATTAATAATTTTATAAAGCTTCTGGCATACTTCCTTGAAATCCTGAAATATGTAAATCATGATTATTGTGGGGATGGGGGATGCAATGAGTACTGTAAGAGAACAAGACAAAGCACAAATATAGCCTGTATAAGGCTACTTTTAAATTGGTAGATATTAATCATATGTGTAAAAGCCAAGTTGTTATTAAACGTTGGTATTCATTTTTATTTACAATGGATAACAAATGGCTGAGTGAATGTGATTAGTCATTTAATAAAATTTTATGTAAAGTTACTTAAGCTTGAGATTTCTTTAAAAAATGTTTCACTTTAAGTTTCAATATGCTATTATAAATCAAACCTCAGTAATAACATTTTAATAATAATTCAGTGAAATGGAATATATTTAACCAGCAGACTAAAAATATCAAATACAATTGATATTCAAGCTGACGCCTTCAGTAGACTACTATGTACATTTCTAGAAGTCCCAAGTGAAGAATTTCACAGTCAAGATGATAATAACTCATATTTATGTGTTCCTATATTAAGAAAGTGCAACTTTTACACATGAAATTTTCTAATTAAATGCATATGCATTTTATACACATGTATTTATACACGTATGGCTTTCCAAGGTAGAGCTAGTGGTAAAGAACCAGCTGGCCAATTCAGGAGACTTAAGAGATGTGAGTTCAATTCCTGGGTAGGGAACATCCCCTGGAGGAGGGCCTGGCAACCCACTCCAATATTCTTGCCTGGAGAATGCTATGGACAGAAGAGGCTGGTTGGGTACACTCCATGGGGTCACAGGGTCAGACACTACTGAAGGGACTTAGCACACACACACACGCATATACACGTATACATATTGATATATGATGTTTTCACTTGATAAACCTAATTTCTTTTAAAACTACATATCTCTGTTTATAAGATCTGAACTTCTACAATCGTATGTACATTGTTCCTGTTCTTCTATGTATGTACTTGTAAATCTTTTTTCCTTTATATGTGACCCAAGAAAGTTGTGTGCAGGTATAAACTCTCATATGCTTTCTATTTTTCTTAATAAGTTAAGTCTTTCTATCACTTATTTTGATTAACTTATTTGTGAATGTTTTCACAGTATGGGTTTTTTTCCTACTTTCTTATGAATAGTTCAAAATGTAGCAAAATACTTTTTTTTTTGCCTCCCTAAAAATGATTTAATATCCTTGCATATTAGAGCTTTTTTGTTATATTTTTTCCATTTATATTTAACAGCAAGTGTACTATTAAAAGTAGCTTCAGTCCTGGCTGTTGCACACATTATGAATGCTAACTGGTAAAAAAATTTGGGTATTTATTTAGGAAATAAATTTGGGTGTTTTAATTCTATTGCAATGTAAAATAATTTGCTCTCTGAAGTAAAATGCCATGTAAGCTATGATCTCTGATGTGAACTCTAAGATATATGTGATATTCATGACCTTGAAAATAAATCATTTCCTTTTTATTCATCTGTATTAATATACTTTTAAAACAATACCTTAAGTCAGTGATTATTATCGATTGATGTATAAATAGGATATTAATTAGTGAACTTGAGTACTAATTTCTTCAGACAACAGTTAATATGAGTAGTTAGCAATAACAAAGACACATAATTTACATATATTTTTTCTAAGTATGTCCCTTATTTTTTTTCTCCTATTCAAATCATTCGGACATTTACAAGGGTGAAATTAAAACTGAAAAGTTATTTGAAACTGGGAAGAGTGTAATCTCTTATCAATCACATTCTTGTGGGATGTTAATCACAAATAGCAAAACTTGTCAGTCAAAATAATGAGCTTTATATACTTACAGACAATGAGGAAAATGAATTCCTGCTTATTATTTTTAAACAGTCTAGAAATATTAAACACAAAAAAGTAACCAAATATTTGTCAGAGAAAATAAACAGAGGGTAGCAACTGCAAAAATGTCTGAATAGTTTTATATGAATATATAACACATCTATATATTTTGATGCTTCTTATTATCTAAGATAAAAATTGTCAGAATAGATCCTCTCAACAGACTTTTGGACTCTGTGGGAGAAGGCGAGGGTGGGATGTTCTGAGAGAATAGCATTGAAACAAGTATACTATCAAGGGTGAAACAGATCACCAGCCCAGGTTGGATGCATGAGACAAGTGCTTGGGGCTGGTGCACTGGGAAGACCCAGAGGGATGGGATGGGGAGGGAGGTGGGAGAGGGGATCGGGATGGGGAACACATGTAAATCCATATCTGATTCATGTCAATGTATGGCAAAAACCACTACAATATTGTAAAGTAATTAGCCTCCAACTAATAAAAAAAAAAAATGGAAAAAAAAAAAAGAATAGGTCTCCTCTTGGCAAGTTTCTGGGTTCTGTATCTGTACCATATCAAAAGTTTCCTATATAAATGCTACTAGGTGATATTTTAAAATATATTATTTCACTAAAGTGAAAATGGAGAACTTGAAAGTTTTTTTTGGGGGGGTATTTGTTTTTTGTGGGGGTAACAGATTTTCAAGCAAAAAATAGAATTTAGCAAACATCTTACTATGAAAGCAGTAATTATTTAAGTTGACAGCACACATCTGGTATAATACAGAAGAGAATATAAAAGTCCTAGATTTAACCAAAATGTTTATCAGCATTTAGAACATTCCTATCATTGACAGAGTCAAGGGAATACTTAATTAGGAATTGGCTCTCTTCTCATATTCACCAACTCAAAGGTGCTGTCCTCTTTATACTCCTGGGTGCTAAAGAGATCAATAGCATAAACAGTACCATATTTAAATACCTTCATTAGTAACTAGATATAAGTCAAATTCTTCAGCTTAAGGATAGGAAAAGTAAAATCTGCATTCACTTACAAAAATATATGTTGTCCCAAACAGTGGCATACTTTCAAGAACTTCCATATGGACATTTCCATTATACTTAGGCTCCTGTCCTTCTGGGAGCACTTTTATCTGTTGGTATATTGCAGTATACTGGTAATATAATCTCATACTTGAGTTGTCCTCTATACACAAAACCAGAAGAACAGTATAGGTCTCCAAATATTCCCATATATAATTGATAATCCCCCAAATATGATAATAATTAAAAATTCATTAAATATATTTTCTCTTTAAGGATAAACTGACTCTTTACTGCAAAAGCGATCCAATACTGTTGTTTAAAAAATTCAAACAGAGCACACATAGAAAAAACAAACGCCCTGGAACCCGATACCTGCATTCTCAGGTAAGGGATAAATGTTAACAGCTTGATATCTATACTTCCCAGCTTAAAAGTTTACTTTTAATTTTACAATATGTCATGGATGTAACATGTCATCTTTCTATGGCAGTAAATATAAATCTTCCTTATTTAACAGAAGCATATCATCACATATTTTGGAGGTAGCATAACTTGTTTAAACATTTATTATGAACATTTTCTCCAATTTTCTGTTTTTACCTATAAGATAATGCTGTGTTAAGTATTATGACATGTAGAAGAGAAGAAAAACAAAACTTGATAAAAAATACATAGTGCACATAGAGCACTGTGGTTTTAAAAGGCTTTAAACTATATTTTATATGATGAGTTGTGTGGACACCTCTTCAAGGAAGCAATTTCATTCTTTTATTTTTATCATTTTACAGATGAGAAAATGAACTTTAGAGAGCTTAAATGCATTCAGTAGTAGTTACATTTCTATCTGCGAATCCAGCCGTTTGCATAGACAAATGCAGTAACTTTCTCTTGTTCGGATATTTTATTAACAGCTATGCAAAGTAAGCATCAGGTAAAGATATCTAAATAGCAGTAGAATTATTTTTAATCTGTTTAAATTAATGAGTTAACTATTTCCCAAATTTGCAATAATCGAGGTCTTCCTTTCTTGATCCCTGGAGACAGAAATGAAAACCCACTCCAGTATTCCTGCTTGGGAAATCCCATGGATGGAGGAACCTGCCAGACTATAATCCATGGGACTGCAGAGTCAGACACGACTGAGCAACTGAGCACACCATCTTAGTAAATGTTACCGAGAAATGATAGGCTCTGGATGGTGAGAAAGACTCATGCCCCATCACCCTGTGGTACTTTGTTAATAGTTCTAATGTATAACAGCCATACATGTTTAATTATTAAAAATGAGAATCAGAAAACAAATATAATAGGAAATGATAAGTAATTCTATCACCTTTGTTTGCATACTTTTTTCTTTTTAAAGCTAATATTTATTAGCCTCTTCTTTTATAAGTGTTTGAAATTTATAATTGCTTTGTAATCAGAAGAATAATTCAATTAACATTTTAGGAAGAGAATTTCAGCACACAAACAATATTTGATTAAAGTTATACTATTAAAAAGTGTTAATTTAGGAATCACTCATGCATTGTTGAGAGTTAACACCAGTTTAAAGTTTACACATTAAATGCAAAAATAATTCAGGTTAATTATCTCAATCTTAAGAAAAACAGAATAATCTTATAGTGTACTTTGATATTATCAATAAATCAGACATGTTAAATAACTTCTGCATGGCTAGCATTCAAAAAGCTATAAAAAGGCTAATCATATAGCACAGTATAAAGCACATTCCTTGATGAAAAATTGTTTTCAAACTGTTATAATATTCTATCTTTACATTTAATATTTCTATTTTTAATCTTTATGGAACCATAAAGTTTATGTTAGAGTTTGTTTAAAGTTTGTGTTAGAGCATAAGCCTACTATTTGCTGTATTAGTTAACAACAATAAGGTAATACACCAATTAATTTATTTAATATTCACCCACTAATATTATACTGTAGTGCATCTTTAGATGCTGAGGATATACGAGTAAATAAAATAGACATAATCCCTATTCATATAATGCTTAAAGTTCACAGAAGATGAGATACAAGGATATAGGCAATTTATTTATTAGAAAGTGGGCAACAACAAAGAGTGCAGAAGATATTTTGAGTACAGGAGTCAGGGCTAGCTAATATGTTCTGGCTATTTTCATGACTCTCCACAAGAAGTAAAACCTAAAGAATGCACAGGAGACTCAAGAGATAAAAAATGATTAGTTACCAAGTAAAAGGTAAGGGGAGAGAGGCTGAGTAATGAAGAAAGTAGTTTGGCTAAAACAAAAGTGAGTTCTTACCCCTGGATGTAAGAACAAATGTCATTTCCAGGCAACAAATGGAAGTTCAATAAAGCTGGAGCAGAAAACAGGAACAGAAGGTGAAAAATGATGCTTGAATAGAAAGCAGAAATCAGATCTCCCTGGCTCTTAAAAGACATGTTCAGAGATTTGGACTTATCACTAACAGCAATGGAGAAATAACTGTGCATTCTATCATCACAAATCTTTATTAAAAACTTCATTTCCAGTATAAAAAATAAGTAGGTGATTAAAATCCTGGGCTATTAAAGATTATATAGTTATGAATATTTATCAAACATATATTTATCTATTAACTATCCATTATATATTGCATTCTAATTGTGGTATAAAATTTTACTCTATTAGCAATTAAAATAATGTAAAATATATTGAAACAACACATACATTTTTTAAAAGTACAATTCTAGGTAGAATATAGAAAAGAGAGATGGTCTAACTTATGAGGATCATCAGGAAGTGACAGTTCATGTGTTGATAAAACAGACTCAAGAGTAAAAATATCCAAAGTGATGATAATAGCATATATTGCATACTTAAGATAACATCATCTAAATCTTAGGCAATAATTTAAATAGCATTATTGAAATATCCAGAAAAAAAACCAGCAAATCTTCTGTTCTAAGAGATTTTTAATTACACATGTTCTCCCGTCTCCTTAGTCCATTATTTTCATTATCTCCTCTTGGTTGAGTGTGATAGCTCATTTTATATGTCAACTTGGCAAGGCTATGCATCAATTGGTGCCTTGTTGAGAAACGCTGGGCTGGAAGAAGTACAAGCTGGAATCCAGATTGCCGGGAGAAATATCAATAACCTTAGGTATGCAGACAACACCACCCTTATGGCAGAAAGTAAAGAAGAACTAAAGAGCCTCTTGAAAGTGAAAGAGGAGAGTAAAAAAGTTGGCTTAAAGCTCAACATTCAGAAAACTAAGATCATGGCATCTGGTCCCATCACTTCATGGCAAATAGATGTGGAAACAGTAGAAACGGTGTCAGAATTTATTTTGGGGGGCTCCAAAATCACTGCAGATGGTGATTTCAGCCATGAAATTAAAAGACGCTTACTCCTTGGAAGGAAAGTTATGACCAACCTGGATAGCATATTTAAAAGCAGAGATAATACTTTGCCAACAAAGGTCCGTCTAGTCAAGGCTACGGTTTTTCCAGTAGTCATGTATGGATGTGGGAGTTGGACAGTGAAGAAAGCTGAGCGCTGAAGAATTGATGCTTTTGAGCTGTGGTGTTGGAGAAGACTCTTGAGAGTCCCTTGGACTGCAAGGAGATCCAACCAGTCCATCCTAAAGGAGATCAGTCCTGGGTGTTCATTGGAAGGACTGATGCTGAAGCTGAAACTCCAATACTTTGGTCACCTAATGTGAAGAGCTGACTCATTTGAAAAGACCCTAATGCTGGGAAGGATTGGGGGCAGGAGGAGAAGGGGATGACAGAGGATGAGATGGCTGGATGGCATCACCGACATGATGGACATGGGTTTGGGTGGACTCCGGGAGTTGGTGATGGACAGGGAGGCCTGGCGTGCTGTGATTCATGGGGTCGCAAAGAGTCAGACATGACTGAGTGACTGAACTGACTGTTTGTTCAAATAGAAATCTAGATGTTATTGTGAAGTTCTTCTGCAGATGTGATTCATATTTACAGTCAACTGACTTTAAGTAAAGGAGATTCCCCTTGGTAGCTGAAGTGGGTCTCAACCTAAAGAACAAAAACTGAAGTTTGCCAGTGAAGAAGAAACTCTGCTTCAAGATTACGGGCGAAATCTTGCTTGAGTTTTCAGCTTGCCAGCCTACACTATGCATTTTTGGATTTGCAGCCCCCTTTATTGTGTGGCACTTCCCAGGTCGTGCTAATGGTAAAGAACCTGCCTACCAATGCAGGAGATGGAAGACATGAAGGTACTGGGTCAGGAGAAGGAAATAGCAATCCATTCCAGTATTCTTGCCTGGAGAATCCCATGTACAGAGGAGCCTGGCAGTCCACAGGTGTCTTTAAAAGAACATGGCCAGGTTAAAGCACAGAGACATGAGGAAAATGGCATGTGAAGATAGTGGCTGAGATAAGAGTGATGCATTCATAAGGCAAGTAATGCCAAGGATTGATAGCATCATCAGAAGCTAATAGAGAGAAGGAGTTGATTCTCCTGCACAGCCTTCAGAAGAAACCCACTCTGCTGGCATCTTGCTTTCAGACTTCCAGTCTCCACAACTGTTCAATAATACCTTTCTGTTGTTTCAGGTCCCTCACTTTGTAGTATTTTGGTACAGCAGCTCTAGGAAACTAATACACTGAGCAATTTATAGCATCTAAAATAAAAGAAAGGGGAAAAAAAATGGAGGAATAAAGAAAAAAAGTAACTTCTGCAACACCAAAGTGTCAGCTTACTCTAGGTTGCCTCTTTCCATATTCTCAAGGGAAAATGTATCCTGTGAATGCTTACGTAGTCTCCTAGTTAACTAATCCTTTTCCCCAAAGGTACACAATATAAGGAATATGTTTTTAAAATCTACTGACAAACTTGTTTATCATATGTGATTCATATAACAATATGAAGATACCACTTGCAACCAGAAAGATGTTAACAATCACTATGAAGTGGCTTTCAACAACTATGACAGAAACGACCACTCCATTCCTCAAACTCTTATGCTGAGGTACCAAATTAGGCTACTTCATTTAAAGTGTTTGAATATTAGTGTATCTCTCTCCCTCTTTGCTTTCCTTGCTAATATAAACACATCGAAGGATGATTGCTCCTTTATGTCAGTTGACACTCATAATCTTTTTCCATTTCAATTTGTTTCACACAATCTTTTTTGTTTGAATACTTAGTTTACTAGATAATTCTTGATAGTTTCAGGGAACTATAAGATGTAATTAAAAATATGAATGAATGAAAAGTTCATTTGCAAAAGGTCACTTGGAAGTATTGGAAAAATGAATCAGAATATCACAGAACCTTAAATAAAATAGGAAATAACAAGATTAATAATTACATACAAATTAATTTTCGTGATCAAACATTATTCCAAGTTATTATTCTCCTCTTAGACAATTCCCATCTTTAGTAAATGACTTACTTTAAGGATAACAATTCCAGTTGAGCTATTTCAAATCCTTAAAGATAATGCTGTGAAAGTGCTGCACTCAATATGCCAGCAAATTTGGAAAACTCAGCAGTGGCCACAGGACTGGAAAAGGTCAGTTTTCATTCCAATCCCAAAGAAAGGCAATGCCAAAGAATGCTCAAACTGCTGCACAATTGCATTCATCTTACATGCTAGCAAAGTAATGCTCAAAATTCTCCAGGCCAGGCTTCAACAGTATGTGAACCGTGAACATCCAGATGTTCAAGTTGGGTTTAGAAAAGGCAGAGGAACCAGGGATCAAATTACCAACATCCATTGGATCATCAAAAAAGCAAGAGAGTTCCAGAGAAACATATATTTCTACTTTATTGACTATGCCAAAACCTTTGAGTATGTGGATCAGAACAAATTGTGGAAAATTCTTAAAGATATGGGAATACCAGACCACATGACTTAATCTTGAGAAATCTGTATGCCAGATAGGAAGCAACAGTTAGAACTGGACATGGAACAACAGACTGGTTCCAAATAGGGAAAGGAGTACGTCAAGGCTGTATACTGTCACCCTGTTTATTTAACTTATATGCAGAGTACATCATGGGAAACGCTAGGCTGGATGAAGCACAAGCTGGAATCAAGATTGCCGGGAGAAATATCAATAATCTCAGATATGCAGATGACACCACCCTTATGGCAGAAAGCGAAGAAGAACTAAAGAGCCTCTTGATGAAAGTGAAAGAGGAGAGTAAAAATGTTGGCTTAAACCTCAACATTCAGAAAACTAAGATCATGGCATCTGGTCCCATCACTTCAAGGCAAATAGATGGGGAGACAGTGGAAATAGTGAGACTTTATTTTTTGGGCTCCAAAATCACTGCAGATAGTGACTTCAGCCATGGAATTAAAAGATGCTTGCTCCTTGGAAAAAAATTATGACTAACCTAGACAGCATATTAAAATACAGAGACAATACTTTGCCAACAAAGGTCCGTCTAGTCAAGGCTATGTTTTTTCCAGTAGCAATGCATGGATGCGAGACTTGGACTCTAAAGAAACCTGAGCATTGTAGAATTGATGCTTTTGAACTGTGGTGTTGGAGAAGACTCTTGAGAGTTCCTTGGACTGCAAGGAGATCCAACCAGTCCATCCTAAAGGAAATCAGTCCTGAATATTCATTGGAAGGACTATGCTGAAGCTGAAACTCCAATACTTTGGTCACCTGATGTGAAGAACTGACTCATTTGAAAAGACCCTGATGGTGGGAAAGATTGAAGGCGGTAAGAGAAGGGGATGACAGAGGATGAAATAGTTGGATGGCATCACCAACTCAGTGGACATAGTTTGAGTAAACTCAAGAAATCGGTGATAGACAGGGAGGCCTGGCATGCTGCATTCCATGGGGTCGCAAAGAGTCTGACAAGACTGAGTGACTGAACTGTACTGAACTGAAGGATAACAATTAATTAACTTTGAATGTTTATACTTAATGTTTTTACTTAACTTTTTTTTCATTTTTTTTATTAGTTTGAGGCTAATTACTTTACAATATAGTAGTGGTTTTCGCCATACATTGACATGAATCAGCCATGGATTTACATGAGTTCCCCATCCTGAAACCCCCTCCCACCTCCCTCCCCATCCCATCCCTCTGGGTCATCCCAGTGCCAGGACATGGAAGCAACCTAGATGCCCATCAGCAGAAGAATGGATAAGAAAAGCTATGGTACATATACACAATGGAATATTACTCAGTCATTAAAAAGAATACTTAACTTTGAATGAATATACTTTTTCATATGCTACATACTTTTAGCACATGCCAGGCTACAGGAAAACAAATTAAGTACCTCCTCCTTATAAATATCTCTTCCTTTCCTCAACTCTTCACTGGCTACTCCTCCCCTGGTATCCAACCCCATTTTTCCAAATTCCAAAATGGAAGGATGATGAAGCACTGAACATAACATTGAAATCTAATACTTATAAAGAAATCTAATGAATGGTTTGAACAATGATGTAACCAGGCAGGACCCTATGACCCTCCCGGAACAGACTCTTTGCTGCTCACCATGTCTGCAACCTCACTCTCGTCTGCAGAAAAGCTTTCATCTTTCAGGTCTCCCCTGAGTCATACAAGGCTGGCTTAAGAAACAATGACTGAAGGAATTTGAATATGTAGTTTAAAAAAACATATTTTTTAAGTAGTTGGGTCAGGAGACCTGGCAATAATTTAAACAACAAGGAAGCCATATAGAGGTCCACAGAATCTTTAGTTCCCCCCTGAAGGACAAAGTTGATAGTGTCTAATGTACATTCCTGATGTGTTCTGCAGATTCTAAAACCCCCATCAGATGGAAGACATTAACTAAATAACCATAAGCATGTAGTCTTCAGATTAGCTGGAGCCTGAGGACTGATGATATTAACCCATCACTTCACAGTCAACCAAGCAGAGAACTGTGTATGAGCTGATCACATATCCTGCCACACTCTCCCTTACTTTGCCTTTAAAACCCCTTTCTTGAGACTCAGTGGGGAATGTGGGTCTTTTGAGCATTAGCTGCCTGTACTCCTTGCTTGGTGTCTGCAATGAATGCTTCACTTTACTGGATTATCAGCTGACTGGCTTTACTGTGTGCAGGTAAGTGGACTTACGTTCAGTCAGGTAGCACTGAGGCAGCTATTTTCATTCATATTCGTGTCATCACTACTCTCAGTCACCTAACTATGAAATTCTGGAAATGGCTTTGAATCCTCCCTCTCCCCACATACAGAAGGTACCAAGACTTATTAAATCTACCTGTATAAATCTTCCTCACATCATTTTTCCTTTATTCTTTATTTAAACTGAGGTACTTTTGAATCTCATTTAGTCTCAATGGTCTCCTAAACACCAACCTCCTTATTTTCAATCCATTATATACTTAACTAGAACATCATCCTGAAATATTGCTCCCAAACCTAAACGTTAGTGCCATTTTGTTAACTATACAGGGATTATACTTTCTATTTAGAATTCAAGGGGTCTTTTAGCTAGAGTCTATTTTATTTGATCTCTTACTTATCTTTTCAATCATATTGTTATTTAGTTGCCCTATGCAGTATCTAAAGTTGTTCTCTATACATATCCAATCCAGGGTTCTCCATGCATACACTTCACCTTCACATCATCTGCCAAAGCTTTCTCCCCTAGCCTGGGGGTGTCAGAGTCTAACTGGTTTCATGGTCTAACTCAAATTTTAACAGTGCCACAGACTCTTTCCCAAAATATCCCACTGTTATGTCTGCTGAAAACAGTCTCCTTCTGGAAAAAATCTTGCATCTTAACTTCTGTTATGGCAGTTATTTCTGTGTTTTATTATGATCACTTAATCATGTGATATTTCTCCTTATTGACAAAGTTTGTGGAGTGAGGAGTGTCACTGTATACCTTTCTGTAGTACAGACATCTAGTAAACATGAAAGAATGAAATAGCATATTAAGCTGCATGTAATTGGTGGGTAGACACCATGTCTTGCTCAGGAACTGGCCAACTAATATTTACTGAGTGAAGCTTCACAGAAAAGAATCCAGTGAAGACACCAGTGTGTGATCTGTAAATGATGCCCACATTTTTGTGGGTGTGCAACACATATATTACACAAGAGATGTTCTGTAGGGGTAATGATTCATAAAGTATGCTACAAAGGCTGTTGGAATTGGATCCAGATTTGCTGTTTATTTGGCAAGCAAATAATTGGTTCATAGATCAGACTGATTTGATCTTGATTCAGAATCTAAGAACAAGGCTCAGAATTCTGCAAATTAAAAATTCTTGCTCATCCTCCTCTCCCAATGATTCTTTGGCATACTAAAGTTTGAAAACACAACAGGGTAAGCACTTATTGAGGAAGGAAATACCAGTGCTTACCTTGAAATGATGCTAAAATTGTTTACAAAATGTTACTACAACTACAACCTTTTTTCCTATGTATTTAGTTTATCATGACGTAAATAATGGGAGTTTCCCAGTTCCCACTATTCATCAGACAAGTCACATTAGGTTGTTATCCTAAAATCCAAGGACCGAAAATCTCAGGACCTCTGGAAACTCTTCAAAATGTTTGGCATTCCTGCTTGCTAGCCATTCTCAGAGTCATCAATCCCAGGGCCTCCTACATATGTCAAGCTCCCCACTTTTTCTGTCCTTTGAAACTGTCAGTGAAAACAACAGCTTTTTGTGTTTGTAACCAGGTGGAAGACTTGCATGTCTACACTCCTGTCTTATAGTTTCACCTGCTACAGTAAGAACTGAAAGGTTAAACCTGGGGCTGGAGGATGAGTGGGGTACTGGTAAGGGGCATTGGAAAGGGTTGACTGGGGTAGACTACTGAGCCTGAGCTTAGAGTGGAGTGTGTGACTGCTAATTGTACAACCTAACTTACTTTTTCTCTAGCTGTGTGAGTGACGTGCACTACCAGGGTTTGTCACTTGAGAGGTGCAGACTTAGGCTTCTTAAAGTTCTCTTTATGACCATTATGAGATGCTTTCTAGCTGTCAATGCAAATTGCCCCACAGAGTGATTGCCCTTGTCTTTTCCTTTGTTCCCAGAGATGTAGGAATGAATGTCCACTAAATGTCAACTTGAGCCTCATCCTTTAGCTCATCTGAGCTCAATTTTAGCTAAAATCTAAATTATGAGTTTTCTAAGAAATGGTCTCATATATTTAAGGATATATTTAACAAAGAACAACTTAACAAACAGCTTTCTAATAAAACACCAATGAGGCATATTTTAGCATTGCTATATAAATTAATTGGTATAGAGTAGACCTTTCACAAATCATTTTCCTCTGAAATAAAGTAGATTTGTAAAGTCACATAAAATTTAGAAGCAAATTGTCGTCTGTCTAGCAAGTCATCTTTAATTTTAAGTCTTTCTCTAAATTAAGATCAGTGAAAGTATATCTGATAATGTTTAGCAGATCTGTATCTTAGAGAAAAGCTGGAATGATTTCCTTGGAATGTCCTTTTTTTCTGAATGCTTTTTCTAATCCAGAATTCCAAGTTTTATAGTTATTGAAAGTATAAGCCCTATTTTTGATGAAGAATATGTGTCTGAGTTTAGTTAGTCTAGAATACAGCTCAGGTAGAAGAAATTAGACTATGAGACCAAGAATAAAATGTCAATAAAAAGGTGAAAGCAAAGTGCTCATGCAACACCTTTTTCTTTGGAAGTGGTGAATAACAGTACTATTTTCTTTGATATGAATTGTGAGAAAATGGACATTCTAAAATAAGAATGAAAAATTCCTAGTAGGGTAATTTTCAAAATAAACAAGTAAATAAAATTTATAAAATATACAACTCCCCTTCATCTTTTCTACTAAAACAATGTCACATTGTCTATTGGCATTTCTTAGCAATAGGAATAGATAAAATGTCACCCCAATAAGCCATAAATACCATGAAATTAATTTCTCTAAAATTTATCTCATAGAAACTTATCTCTAAATGAATGTTTTATCTTTCTAACCTTTCAAGTATGAAATGTAGATCAAATGTTTTAATAATTCTTCCTGCAAATCCATTAAAACTCATGCTCAATTAAATTTTGACAACCTTAAGTAGCAATATGCACATATGAAACACTGGGTTTATAAATTAGGCTTTAGAGAGACTTTTGAAAATTAAACCCAAGGTACTCCAGAGAATAAAGAGCAAAAATTAGCTTAATAAATAAATAAATAACAAATAAGGCAAACCTGAATGAGAATGACTGTAAGCTGACATAACATACTATATTAATGTTTATAATTGTAATATCTACAGCTTTTTAGGAATTTCAATTTCCTCAAGTAAATGATTTTTGTAGTCGGAGAGATGCCAGTCTTTCAAAAAGAACAAAGTATTGAAAGGTATTCTTTTCACTAATATAATCTTTTACAGCAAATATGTATTGCTATTGTTCAGTTGCTTAACCATGTCCGACTCTTTGAGATCCCATGGACTGCTGCATGCCAGGCATCCCTATCCGTCAGCAACTCCCAGAGCTTGCTCAAACTCATGTCCATCAAGTCAGTGATGCCATTCAACCATATCTATATCCTCTGTCTTCCCCTTTTCCTCCTGCCTTTGATCTTTCCCAGCATCAGGGTCTTTTCTGTCAGCTCTTTGCATCAGGTGGCCAAAGTATATTTAGAGCTTCAGCTTCAACATCAGTCCTTCTAATGAACATCCAGGATTCATTTCCTTCAGGATTCACTGGTTTGATCTCCTTGCAGTCCAAGTGACCCTTAAGAGTCTTCTCCAACACCACAGCTCAAAAGCACCAATTCTTCGACTCTCAGCTTCCTTCATTGTCCAACTCTCACATCCATACATGACTAGTGGAAAAACCATAGCTTTGACTACATGAACCTTTGTCAGCAAAGTAACGTCTCTGCTTTTTAATATGCTGTCTATGTTGGTCATAGCTTTTCTTCCAAGAAGCATCTTTTAATTTCATGGCTGCAGTCACCATCTTCAGTAATTGTGGATCCCAAGAAAATAGTCTCTCAGTGTTTCCATTGTTTCCCTATCTATTTTCCATGAAGTGATGGAACTGGATGCCATGATCCTCGATTTTTGAATGTTGAATTTTAAGCCAACTTTTTCACTCTCTTCTTTCACCTTCACCAAGATGCTCTTTAGTTCCTCTTCACTTTCAGCCATAAGGGTGGTGTAATCTGCATATCTGAAGTTATTGATATTTCTCCTGGCAATCTTATTCCAGCTTGTGCTTCAACCAGTCCGGCATTTTGCCTGATGTACTCTGCATATAAGTTAAATAAGCAGGGTGACTATACACAGCCTTGACTTATTACTTTCCCAGTTTGGAACTAGTCTGTTGATCCATGTCCAGTTCTAACTGTTGCTTCTTGACCTGCATACAGATTTCTCAGGAGGCAGGTCAGGTGGTCTGGTATTCCCATCTCTTTAAGAATTTTCCACAGTCTGTTGTGATCCACACAACAATACAGTCAAAGTTTTAGCGTAGTCAATGAAGCAGAAGTAAATGTTTCTGTGGAATTCTCTTGGTTTTTCTATGATCCAATGGATGTTGGCAATTTGATCTCTGGTTCCTCTGCCTTTTCTAAATCCAGCTTGAATGTCTAGAAGTTATTGGATTACATACCTTTTTATAGGAATATTTTACAGGAACAAAAAGATATATATATATATATATACTTCCATTATATATACATATATATTTTAAATTCATTCCCTTTCCAACTAAAACTATACAATACTTTCTGTAGAAAATAAAGAATTGAAATTATTTTCCACTAAATTATCTTGTTTCCACATTAGGTATTTTCTACAAATAGCATTAGAATACTGAGGAATATCTAGAAAAGAAAACATTGATCCAGCCATTAATCAGAGCAAAAAATTCTCTTTTCACTGAAAGGGTATTATAAAGAGGCTATAGCATTATGTTACTTTGAATTTGGCATCCTGTTGGATGCAGAGATCAAAGTTACTGCCTGAGTGTGAACCTACTCTTCCTTAACAGCCATAATCATACTGGAATCTATCAAGAAGAACAATCTTTAGAAGGAAAGTATTAGGTTAGCAGGAAAGCAAATAACCTCTTTCACTGAGCTTCACTTTCTTAGGTCTAGATCTTAAGGCGTCAACTAGTTCAGCCAATGCTTCTGGGCATTAAGGCTATGATAGACCTTTTTTCCCATGGAAAGTAGCCCTTGAAATTCAAATCTGATGCTGTAGGGGGCAAATCATATCTTATAAGAAAATATGTGATTTGTATGCTGTATTCTGTCTTTATTTACATGTTGTTATTCTCCTGTCCAGGTTTTGCTGCAGAATTTTGTTACAGCCTTGTAGGCATAATGTGTATTTTGAATTTCCCTAGAGGAAAATGCTGTCTATAGCACTTTCCAAAGGTATTTGACAGTGAAATTCTTTTTTTTTTTTAAGGGAGTCATATTTTAGTGAAAATAGTTTGGAAAAGCTGACATAGAATTTAGAAAAATATTTTAAAAGTCTCCAACCTTCACTATGGGATATCAAGAAAAAAAAGAATTCAATCTTGAGCCAAATACATAGAAAGGAGCATTGGATAATTTCCCCTTTTACATCAGCAGAAGTACTTAAGGGAAAATTAATTTGTGGAATAAAAGTCACTGCTAAAATGTGTAAGTGTATTAATAGGAATGGGGGTAGTGGTTGATAGGTGATGGTATTTGAAGGCAAAGAGGAGTACCTGTCGTCTCCTGGGGATTGTGGGGTCGGAGAGGAGGTTGTCACTGCCAAAAAAAAGGGATAGCATTTTCAGGATCACATGAAATTAGCTCCTTGAATTATAAATCATGGGTAGGTTTTATTAATTTTATAACCATTGAGGAATCATATTGTTTTACGGAAAAAAAATAGAAACAAATTTTGATAATACCATCTCATGGAGAAACCCATTGTTATCACCTCCAGATAATCTCTGATTTCTCTTCGTATTGAAAATCTCCCAAAGATATTGCTCAAGTATTATGTCTATGTTTATGGAATAAGACGACTAACTAATGTGGAAAGACTTTTACAATGACCAAACATAGATGTTAAAGAGGTAGGCTGATCATTTTCTGCAGATCTAACTACTATAACAGTGAAAGAAGGACTCTAGTCCATCTGAAAGGCGAGGAATTGGGGAATAAGAATCTGAAGAGATAAGTTTTATCAAATGCAAAGCAAAACCTACGTGTTGGCAGACTATTCTATATGAATCTACTTATCTAGGCATTAATAGCTATTTTGCTCCAAGACTAGTTTGTCAGAAATACTTATAAAAGCAGACAGCTCTGGAGAGATGGAGATAAAGATAGCTTCCTTCCCCCTACCAAGTAAGATCTGCTTACTTTCCAGGGTATGAAGTAAATAATTTAAGTTTGCCTGAATTTAGTTTTGCCCTTGGCTTCTGCAAGGTAATTTCTAAACTCTTGAATATCATACTTGATAGAAATATCTTTGTATGTCTCAAGTCCTCTGGTCACAATGGATAGTATAACAATAGGAATTTAGGTGGGAACTGGCCACACCAGATGTGATTTGGGACAGGAACATAGGATCAGGGAGTATAAACTTGCACTCTGGAGGAGTTGGAAACAAAGACGCTCCATGCACGCAGTAAATTATGCTTAAGTAAAAGAGCCCCAATAAAACTGTGGATACCAAAGCATGGGTGTGCCTCTCTGTTTTAGCAACCCTCTGTCCATACTGTCATACAGAGTTTCTGGGGAAAAAGCTCTATTCATAACTCCACTGGGAGAGGACAAACCATATTCACTGTAATACAACATAACCTCAAGTAGGACAGTTTCCCATGGGCTCTGTGAACCTGTACAGTGAATCATTAGAAATGAAGCTGGTTTTGGTGATGCCTAGACTCATATTTGATATCAGAAGTGAGGATGGTGTTGTGGATTACTCCCTAACTTTGCACAGGTTAGTAAAGTTAATGTTTTCTCCAGGATGGAGTATGCACAGGTATGCTAAAAGTTTCTTTAAAAGAAAAAACAAAAAAAAAAAAAACGTACTAATCTCAGGTTTATGCTTCTGAAATATTCCCTAACCACATATGCAGGCATCACCTGGCTGTCATCACATCGACCTGTGGGAACTGGGGCTCAGGGAACAAAACTGCAACATTACTCTGGATGCTGCTTTACTATAAGTAACATATTCTTTTGTCTCTGGCCTATATGCCTCATATCTCTTTGCCAATGTCCATAAAATTGTGATAGGCAACTCATTAGAGTTCAAGGTTAAATCTCAGAACCTCTCATAACCTTTCAAACTTGATGGTTTAACATTAGTCCTAACCATGTCTAACCAGTTATTCATCACTCATCTTTGGAAAGATTTATGAACTAAAAAATCCATTGCAAGAGTGAGCTAGTGGCTGGATTGGAAATAGTTTCCATTACATGAGATAGTATCTTTAAAATGCAGTGAAGAGTCCTACAGGTGGAGTTAAAGAAGCGTGGATCAGACATCCTTGTGAGACACAGAAACATTTCACTCCATGCCTGATAAGCAAACTCATTTTGTGGTGTAAAGGTCTACAGCACTGTTCCCACTTACAAGGTGACTGGTAATTTAAAGTGACAACACATATTTACTGTATTGTATTCTTATGCACTCTCTTCAGACTTAGTTAAAAAACAAAAAACAATTGATCACAAGGTTTTGAAATGCTTATTTGCATCAGTTGCTAAATTTTCTAAATCTAATTTTCATATAGAAATACTTATGACTACGATCGAACACAGTGTGACTGCTTTACAAATTCAGATGTTAGTGTCCATGTACTTGTTGGCAATCTCTTCCTATACAGGAAAGACTTATTCTCAGATTGCACCTAGTAGTAACAAATGAAAACTCAGATATGCATTTGCTAAGATTTTTATAGTAAGTCAGTGTGTTTTAGGTTGGTTTCTATTCTTTCAGCTCCATGGAAGCTTTATTTATAGATGCTATTAATTTCAACAAGCACTGAAGGAAATGTGAACAAATGACACAATAATATGAAATATGAGCAATTGCATTTGAATTCCTAGTATAAAATCTATTCAGTCTCTAATTCTTTAGGCTGACTGACAGCTATTACTAGCAAATGTCAGACAGGTAAACATTAAGGCCCCAAAGGCCAATGTTTACATGAATCAAATTTTTAAAAATAATAATTTTAAAGTAAATGTGAATATGTATATTGTAAAAGCATAATTTTAAAAAAGAGTAAACATTTGATTTTAGTAATTTTTTTCTCTGCAGATCAACCCCCATGCCAAACACAGATTTTTTTTTAAAGCTATTTACAGGGGTTTGTCTACACATGCTAGAAAAATATACTATCTCAAGTATGATAACATAGGCTCACCTGCCTCATAACACTTAAAAAAAAAAAAAAACTACATTAAAGTTTCTGAGACATTGAAAACTGATTTTTTAAAAATACTAGCAATAACATTTGTACTTTTTTCAGTAAATTTTTTAACAGTCTTTACAGTTATGCAAACAATCACTGAGCATACTAAAATATGAACACTTTCTCCCCTCTTTATCTAGCATACACACTTGCAATTCACTTCTGATTAGATTTAGAGTGTCTGTTACCACAGTTTGTCACAACTGAGAACCCTAAGTGATTGACACTTATTTGCATTAAAACAACTTTATTATGGTACATGCAGCTTAGCTTGATAGCTTTCTTATTATTGATGCAATTGTTATCACGTAGCAACAAATGAAAAAGAATAATATCCCTGAGCCTGACTAGAATAAGTGCACTTCTTACTTTCCTCCTGCTGAGTGAAAATTCCATTTTCATCTAAACTACAGAATGTATCAGTGAACATAATGGGATCTGACAGTCCATCTTAAATAGTGTCATTAGGTAACAAAGAGAAATCTGAAGCTATATAACCTTTGGTCATTTTGATGACTGTTTCTTTTTCCTTCAATTTGAACAGATAACTCTAACTCCCATCCAAAAGACTTTCTGAAATTTTGTGCATTTTAGTCTGGGTTTCTCTCTGGATAGCTATTTCATCATAAATCAATGTGTCAAGCAGTTGGTTGCAAAATATAACTAATAAGTTACCAAGCTATAGGAGAATATCACTAAAGAAACACTGTTTCCTTACTATTATTTGCAGATTTTGCACTCACAAAATTATACAAGGCAAAAAATAAATTGAAAATATTTGTTTTTCAAATTCCTTTTAAATAAATGGTATCAGATGAAAAAATTAAATAGCAAGTTTCAGAATATGCATATTAGACAAATAACATTATTTTTGCAAATATAATAGGCCATTTTCAGGAAAAGGATCTGTGGTATTAAGGTAACATAAAAACAAAAACATCTATTTGCACTTAACACAGTAAAGGGTAGGACTAGTTTTGAAAAAAATAATTTGTATTTATATAACATCATAGCATTTTAAACCACGTATATATAATCCTTTTGAATTTGGTAGTGAAATGGCAGCCCACTCCAGTACTCTTGCCTGGAAAATCCCATGGACGGAGGAGCCTGGTAGACTACGGTCCGTGGGGTCGCAAAGAGTCGGACATCACTCATTTTACAGATTGATAAATTTATGTCCACAATGTTAAGTAATTCGCTCCACATGAGACAATTTATAGCGTTTACAACAGAATTTAGAACTAAGAAATCTGAATCTTCGCCTTGTGCTTTCCATAGTCCTTCAGTATCCTATGAGGAAGGCAGAGAGAAGCTGATTCTAAGAAGAAAACTGACAATGATTTCAATAAATAGTAGAGAGAAGGCTCCCTTCACTTTAACTTTCATTCTAAGATTTAATTGAGTTTCTTTATTTTAAGCACATTGTTCTCTGGTTTCCTGCTTTCACACTCAACAATTTTAAAGTCCTTTTCTTCAAATCAACTTTTTTTCACCCTCTCTATTTCCCTTTCACTTCCCTGAGCAGAATTTCATACCACATAAAATAAGTGAACGAATGGCCAGCATCTAGGACTCTCTCATGGTTACAGTGGCAAAGAGATTTTTCTAACCCAATGAATCAATAAATAGTGGAATTTCAAGTAGTGAGCCCAGTGAAAAATTGAAGTGCAGAATTTTAAAAACTAAGGAAAGAGTATTTCATACTTCTGATCTCTATTATGGATGATCACATTTTAACCACAAAACAACAAATGTTTATCTATTGCTAACTGAAATGTCAACCATTGTGTTATGCAATGTAATGCTTACAGCAATCCCAATTATTGTTTTTTCTGTTTTATATTATGGAAACTAAGGCTTCTGATAGTTATGCAACTTGCCCGAAGCGCAAGAGTTGGGAAGCAGCAGAGCAGATGTTAGGACCCAGGTATGTCTGAAAGCTCATCAACTCCAAAATC